>NC_136057.1:272576974-273233874 GCF_964261635.1 Lissotriton helveticus | reverse complement strand
GACCAACGGACGCTTTGTGGATCACCTCGACTCTCCCCCGCTGCCGCTCCTGACATCGTGGCCGCAGAGAGATGGGAGTTAACTACACTACCCAGAGGCCCCTGTTGCTCACGGGGACGCGATTTGCCGCATCAGGATCCCGCGCCCGGAGGCGCTTATCAGACGGCTGCTGCTGCGGCCGAGTGGGGGCATTTGCTGGTTGGGGGCTACCAGCAAACATCGTTCCTGCTTTCCCTGACCAACGGACGCTTTGTGGATCACCTCGACTCTCCCCCGCTGCCGCTCCTGACATCGTGGCTGCAGAGAGGGGGGAGTGAACTACACTACCCAGAGGCCCCTGTTGCCCACGGGGACGCGATTTGCCGCGTCAGGATCCTGCGCCCGGAGGCGCTTATCAGACGGCTGCTGCTCCTGCCTCGCGGGACGCGCGCGGGCGTCGCTGGGCTGAGCCCGGGCAGAGGGCGGGCCGTCTGTGGCCATCCAGGGCAGACCGAGGCTGGGCTGGGCAACGGACCTTGGCTCTTGGTTCTTCTACTTCCCCGGAACACTTCAAAACCGTGAGACTAACTATTCTGTACCTGTACTGTGGCCCATGTTGACGCTTGTGAAGTTAAGGCAATTGTTTTGCAAGTAATAATAATACCAGTGTTGCCAAACTAAAGTGCTTTGATCCATAACCTTGGTATATCAAAAATGTTGAAACTTAGATCATCCAAAACATCACTAGTGACCATGGATAATTACATGGTAAAGGTAGTCAGTAAAATCAATGAAGAAAGGCGCCTTTCTCTAAACCGGGTAAGCCCTCCGGTCTCCCCAACAAGCATGCATGCCCCTTTGGTCTCACCTGCTCTGGATCGTAGTTGTAATGATGACTCGATCACTATTAGTGCCAATGTTATATCTTTAGAACAGAGGCAGGAAAAGAGAGATAAATCCCTGGAAATTTCACCATCTTCCTCTCCGATACCTTCCCCGAGGCCTTCACCTACACCCTCACCTGTACGAAGAGTTTTAAGGGGCGGTAGGAAGGTACCAACTAAGCTGGGGGGGAAATAGGAAACCCAAAAAAAGCTGTAACTCAATCAACTAGTCAAGGGAGCATAGCGGAGACCATAAATAATGCGGAGACAAATAACTCGCTCCTTGCCCATATTGACCTGCTGGCTAGCCTAATTGAAGCAAAAATCGAACTCTTTCTCCAACCTCTTGTGGAAAAACTAGACCAGGTATCACAAGAGGTATCTAGACTGGGTGGTCTTTTGAACTCGCACTTAACCCTGACTAATTCACAGAAGTCTATCAAGGTTGGAAATAATGCAAATATTGAAATCAAGGTTGCAGGCAGTCTTGGTAACGGGGGGAACAGGGCCACAACAAATACACAAATAAATACACAAACTGTATTAACCTCCCAACCCCCATTTGTTTCAAACACTCTGCCACCCTCAGTTCCGGTAAATCAACCACTCTCTACAACTTCTAGTAACCTGACAGCTGTAGGTGGGGGGAATAATGAATGGAGGAGTACGGCTAAGAGGAAAGCCTCAGTTAATCTTCCCCCGGAATGTGTACCATATACTGTTGTGCTAATTAATGTCCCTGAGGTGGACTCTTATCTCACTGATTCTAGGTTAGAAACACATGAGGCTTTAAAAATAAATCGCTATCGTGGTTAAGCCGCAATTGCGGTTTTCCACTTGCCTTTTCTAATGATATAATTTCTACCCGAAGAGTCAGTTGGATAGGTAACTCCAGAAAGAATACTAGGGGGGACTGCATTATTGTAAATTTTAAACACCCACAGCACGTGGCCACAGTTTTATTGAGAGCAGCCTTACCAGTTGGGGATAATATTGTATGTTCACGGCCCCTTGGTTTCTTTTATAATTATCTTAGTAACCCTGCGCCCTCGCAGCCTGATCAGCCCAAGTTTCCAGTTGCTCGATCTAGGCTGGGTTCTGCTTGTCCTCCTCAAAATGTACATCAACCACCAAATAGACTTGACCCATACTGTTATCGGTTGGCTAGGCCATGTAATCAATTTCATTTTGATCAAGTCTTTCCTCTGGCAAATCATTACACCCCCCTATCATCATTGGAAGAAAATGATTGACAGTCAAATGAGTTAAGGACTAATTCCCAGCCACTACCTTCTAGCTTCAGAATTGCAATCTGGAACGTTGCTGGTATCAAGGCTAAAGCGGGGAACGACATGTGGGTTAACATTTTAAAAACTTTTTGATATTATTGCTCTTCAAGAGATATGGGATCAGATAAACAGTTTCTCACTGGATGGATATAGACACTTTTGCATCCCGGCAACCAGTAGTGTCGCAGGAAGAGCCAAGGGGAGCTTACTAAGCTTATTCAAACTCGATATAAAGGGCACACTATCTCAATGTATTTCAGGCTCTGAGAACTGTTTAATCGTGGAATTATCTATCTCTGATAAGAGAAAGATTTTATTCATTAATTTTTATAATTCAAGTGCAAATGAGTGTACCAGTTATAATTTGGATGTACTGGAAAAATTCTTGTCAGTCTACAGTGTAAACGCGAATACTTTTGAAATAATTTTCCTTGGGGACTTTAATATACACCCCTGTAACCTACCGTGTGCCAACTTAGAAGTTGAAGGCCCCCCTTTTTCCTTACTTGCGCACCTAGAACATTCTAAACGGGGGAGGCTCTTGAAAAATTTGGCCAGATGGAATTTATATGAGTCGAGTTGCGGGGATGGGGGATGCAGGTCTTCTACATTTAAGGGAATAGATGGTGGTACTATTATTGATTATATTTTTATGTCTTCTATTTTGTTGTGCAAAGTTTTAACATATAAAACGGAGGTCTCGGTCTTCAGTGATCATAACCCGGTGTTCATTGAGATAATATCTACGGATATATTCTCAATGAAAACGATGTTTCACAAGGGTGGTCTGAACGTGACTGGGTATACTCAGACATGAGTCCCTTTCTCACTGCTCCATCAGGATTCAAGCAAGCCGGGCCGAAGAGGCTGAAATGCCAGAAACCGGTCCCCGGTAGCTTGTCTCCTTTCTGGTGAAGAATTGGCTTGGTAGTTTGGTCTGCCCTGTTCCCATGATGCACTGGGCCAGGGACAGACTAATTTGCATATAGCCAGGTTCTGAGCTGGGATGGGGCAGTGAGATAAATAACGGTGATGGATCAAGCCCTGATCTTTGGACTGGGTAAGAGTGGTCTGCCTAATTCAGACACTCTGTTCATCACCACCCCCTTTTCTGAATCGTTTTTGGCCACTATAGGTGTGGCAGGGTATACTCAGACATGAGTCCCTTTCTCACTGCTCCATCAGGATTCAAGCAAGCCGGGCCGAAGAGGCTGAAATGCCAGAAACCGGTCCCCGGTAGCTTGTCTCCTTTCTGGTGAAGAATTGGCTTGGTAGTTTGGTCTGCCCTGTTCCCATGATGCACTGGGCCAGGGACAGACTAATTTGCATATAGCCAGGTTCTGAGCTGGGATGGGGCAGTGAGATAAATAACGGTGATGGATCAAGCCCTGATCTTTGGACTGGGTAAGAGTGGTCTGCTTAATTCAGACACTCTGTTCATCACCACCCCCTTTTCTGAATCGTTTTTGGCCACTATAGGTGTGGCAGGGTATACTCAGACATGAGTCCCTTTCTCACTGCTCCATCAGGATTCAAGCAAGCCGGGCCGAAGAGGCTGAAATGCCAGAAACCGGTCCCCGGTAGCTTGTCTCCTTTCTGGTGAAGAATTGGCTTGGTAGTTTGGTCTGCCCTGTTCCCATGATGCACTGGGCCAGGGACAGACTAATTTGCATATAGCCAGGTTCTGAGCTGGGATGGGGCAGTGAGATAAATAACGGTGATGGATCAAGCCCTGATCTTTGGACTGGGTAAGAGTGGTCTGCTTAATTCAGACACTCTGTTCATCACCACCCCCTTTTCTGAATCGTTTTTGGCCACTATAGGTGTGGCAGGGTATACTCAGACATGAGTCCCTTTCTCACTGCTCCATCAGGATTCAAGCAAGCCGGGCCGAAGAGGCTGAAATGCCAGAAACCGGTCCCCGGTAGCTTGTCTCCTTTCTGGTGAAGAATTGGCTTGGTAGTTTGGTCTGCCCTGTTCCCATGATGCACTGGGCCAGGGACAGACTAATTTGCATATAGCCAGGTTCTGAGCTGGGATGGGGCAGTGAGATAAATAACGGTGATGGATCAAGCCCTGATCTTTGGACTGGGTAAGAGTGGTCTGCTTAATTCAGACACTCTGTTCATCACCACCCCCTTTTCTGAATCGTTTTTGGCCACTATAGGTGTGGCAGGGTATACTCAGACATGAGTCCCTTTCTCACTGCTCCATCAGGATTCAAGCAAGCCGGGCCGAAGAGGCTGAAATGCCAGAAACCGGTCCCCGGTAGCTTGTCTCCTTTCTGGTGAAGAATTGGCTTGGTAGTTTGGTCTGCCCTGTTCCCATGATGCACTGGGCCAGGGACAGACTAATTTGCATATAGCCAGGTTCTGAGCTGGGATGGGGCAGTGAGATAAATAACGGTGATGGATCAAGCCCTGATCTTTGGACTGGGTAAGAGTGGTCTGCTTAATTCAGACACTCTGTTCATCACCACCCCCTTTTCTGAATCGTTTTTGGCCACTATAGGTGTGGCAGGGTATACTCAGACATGAGTCCCTTTCTCAATGCTCCATCAGGATTCAAGCAAGCCGGGCCGAAGAGGCTGAAATGCCAGAAACCGGTCCCCGGTAGCTTGTCTCCTTTCTGGTGAAGAATTGGCTTGGTAGTTTGGTCTGCCCTGTTCCCATGATGCACTGGGCCAGGGACAGACTAATTTGCATATAGCCAGGTTCTGAGCTGGGATGGGGCAGTGAGATAAATAACGGTGATGGATCAAGCCCTGATCTTTGGACTGGGTAAGAGTGGTCTGCTTAATTCAGACACTCTGTTCATCACCACCCCCTTTTCTGAATTGTAAAAGAACAAGGACGCTGGCTTAGATGGTCAAATATAGTCCCTGAAACCTTCTTAGTAGATGTACTGGACAAAGTTGAGGACGCAAAATCAAGAGGTGGTTTTTGCTTTTGATAATATCTGCAAGGAAATAAACAACAGTTTACTTATAGGCTTAAGAAAGAAGTCGCATCATGGCAAAAGATGGTTCAATAAAACATGCTCTAAGGCACATGGGGACCTACTTAGGGCCCTGAAGACCATTCCCAAAGATCAAGCCCAAATAGTTAGCCTAAGAGCGGCGTATAAGAAAGCTGTTTTAGATAGAAAAAAGAAAGTAAAAGATGAGGCATGGGACCAACTACTTGCCCCTGATACCTTAAAAGATAGCGGCCTGTTTTGGAAAATAGTAAACCAACCATTATTTTCGGGTGAGGAGAATTCCCAACTTGAAGCTAACATTCCAGATGAGGTATGGATAAAACATTTTGGAAAAATATATACTGACCCTAGCAATAATACACAAAGGGGTGACATCCCTCTTAGAACTGAGGGTCCAACTATAAACTTTGAGGTTTCGGAAGTGGAAAAAGCAATAGACCTGACCCTAAAAAATAAGGCTCCTGTCCCCGACGGGGTCCCTGCAGATGTATTTAAATGAGCACCGAAATTTTGGTCAAAGATTTTGTGCAAAGTCTTTAATGTTTTAAACCAGGACAACATACCGGCATCGTGGAAAAAATCGATCATCATCCCTGTCTTTAAGAAGGGAAATAGGCAGGACCCCTATTGTTATAGACCCATCTCATTAATTGACTCCTCGGTAAAAATTCTGGGGCGGGTCATTTTGCTTAAATTGAATGAATGGGTGTACGAAAAAGGGGTCCTGTCCAATGTGCAATATGGGTTTAGACCAAAAAGGAATACTTTAGACCAATGTCTTAACTTACACCTGCTCCTGAATAAATACACCACGGCTAAGGAGGGGTCCATGTACCGGGGGTTCATGGACCTCTTCTCAGCTTTTGACCTTGTAAATCGGTCAAAGCTGTGGGAAATATTACTTAATATTGGTCTTGATAGGGCCCTGGTTAACCTTCTGGCTGACTTACATTCGGGATTGCTAGCCTCTGTCAGGGTCACCACGGAGGGCCGATGTACAACCAATTTTAAATCAGAAAGGGGGGGTCAGGCAAGGGTGCATCCTGGCTCCCCTGCTTTTTACGATATATATAAATGCTTTGGAACCCGTAGTAAACGAGGCCACCCTTGACATCCCCCGTGTAGGAGAACTCGGAATACCGGTTCTTCTTTACGCGGATGATGCTGTTCTTCTTTTGCGGACCGGGGTTGGATTACAACGCCTGTTGGATGTTTTTGAGAATTTTATGGGCTCCTTGCACCTTAAAATTAATGCTAAGAAGTCCCAGATCATGATCATGGGAAAGTGTTCAAGGAAGAAGTACTCCAAAACATTCACCTGTGGAAAAGAAGAACTTAGCAGAGTTACTACATTCCCTTATTTGGGGATAATATTTGAGGAAAGAGGGAACTGGGGACCACAGTTAAAAAATAGAAACATCTCCCTCGCAAGAACTACTTCTGCTCTTCAGGGTTTTTCTAAACGATTGGGGGCAAGGCCCATAGTCGCCCTAATGAAAATTTATAAAGCTAAATGCCTTGCCGTGGCCACTTATGGCAGCTCAATTTGGGGATACAGTTCCCCGGACTGTCTGCAGACTACTAAAAATACATTTTTAAGATCTGTCCTCTCAGTGCCACAGTCTACTCCCTCATATATTATCCATTCCAAACTTAGGGAAGGTTTTATTTCAGACAGGATTAAAATGGCCCCTCTAATATCTTGGATGAAGACCTGGTTAAATCAGGAGATTCCCCTGAACTATATTATCCTGAAAGATTGTCTACTCTTAGACAATAATATTAAGATTCAGTGGTTGACATATATTAAAAACAGTTTTGTCAAACTAGGGAGACCAGAGCTCTTTTTTTCTCCGGAGACTATAACATTAAAGGACATTGCACTAATCAAGGGTGCAATGGGAGACATGCTAAGTTTGGAAAGGGAAGAACTGGAACTGAAAAAACCCACTGTGAGGGCTAATCTTATCATCTCTAGTCAACCAGGACCTGAAACCTATCTTAAAATAGTGAATCGTCAATATCATAGGTTTCTTTTAACCCGATTCCGTTTCAATATGATCCATTTGAACCTTGGACATTTCCCTAATTGGAGTACTCCAGAAAATGCAACTCCATGTTCCTGTGACGATTTTTCTACCCAGAACACAATGCATTTCCTGATGTTCTGTGGTCATTATATGGAACTTAGGTTAACATTTTTGGTCCCTATTTTAAAGGAGGCTGGGTTTATGCAGGTTAAGCCTGCCCTTTTGTATTTGCAATTACTACAAACCCCCAGGATTATTTTCCATGTTGCTAGTTTTTTTAGTGGGGGCAGTCAGGATTAGAAACAAGAATATGAATGAAAACCCGTAAATGTAGGGAAATGAACTGAGCTGAAATCTGGGTTTACTATTCACATTATGATATAGCATTTAAGGATAACTATTATGAAAGATCTATTTTAATCAATTGGAAGAGTTTTTTTAAAATTTTTCACATTATGAATATGATCTCATTGTAGGAATTTTTATGAAATGAAATTTTTATGAATTTTATGGAGATTTTAAATGTTTGATAGTCTTTTTGTGTAAAATCAACTTTGTATAAATGAATTCTGATTTAGCATGCACAATTATTGTAACTGTATTTTATGTTAATTCTGTATAGCACCATTGTCTTTTTATGATATTAATTTATCGAAATAAAGTATTCTGACTGACTGACAGTCTAGTATTTTGCAAAATCAATCGAAGACATTTAAACAAAAAAAATGTATGGTGGTATGCTATAACTTGATATTATACTGTGATCACAAGAAATATGAAACAGATTGCTATTATCAGGCTTACTATGAGATTTAACACAATAAACACTTCTATCAAGGTTCCTGGGACTACATTTCCTAATTCCTATGGCCACTCTTATCAATGCTCGGAGAGCATGAAAAATAAAGTAACATTGCCTGCAGGGTAAGTAAGTAAGTAATAGCTTTTAGAGCACTCAAATGCTAATCGACGTCTTTTGTGCTAGCTTCCAGACAGTGCCTTTCACAGAGAAACAGAAGAACTAATTAGTTACAGAAGAAAAAAATAGGTTTTTAACTGCTTCCTAAATTTCATCAAATTTGGCTGAGCTCTGAGATAGTCAGGCAGTGAGTTCCACTATTTACACGTGGAGATAAAAAAGCCTTTGCAACTAGCCTTTTTAAATCTGGGAATTACTATCCTTCTTGCAGAGCTGGAGTGCAGATTGCGAGTAGGTAAGTGCCATTGGAAGATTTTCGCAGAAAGACAGGACCAACCTTGTGAAGGGCCATATTGGAAAAACAACCATTCAGTGAGGGTCACAGGGATTCAAAGTATAAAGACCCACCCTGGTTAACATCCCCAGATACCTCTACATATACAACACAGAAACACAGGGGTCTAACAGCTGAGAATATAAGCTTCGCTGTCAAACCGAACTATCAAAGTTTCGGAGTGCAAAAGTCACCTAAGGACAGCTTGTTGAGCACATGGGTGAGCATTATGTTAAGAAGCATACAGACACTTGTGGGTCATCTACAGATTGGTTGGCGTGATCCGCACCATGGCGCAATGGGTTACCATCAAAATAGACTTGATGATCAGTCCTATCATCTGGCCATACCCAGGTGTGATATAGGCTAGTCCCCTGATAATTGGGACTTGTAAGCCACACCATTCGTTACTGGTTATGGATGTGGTCCTACCAACATAAATCCACCATCTGATTGCTGATCTATTGATGGTTAGTGGAGAAAAGTGCAACCAACAAAATGTTAAGTGTAGTGAGTTAAAATAGGATGGTGTGTCCCTCTTCTATAAATTGTATTCTTCGACTGAGCAACACCTCCTAATTAAAAAACTAGAACAGTGCAATGAAGACAGTCAACAAATATCTGTCTGTTAATGGGCCAACATGTTTCTGCCTATCGGGCAACCTGTCCCTTAGCTTTCATCAGGGCCTTTGTTCTTATAGTCGCTGCACTTAGTGATTGTAAACAAAAAACAACCAAACAGAAAAAGAAAAGGTTGGATACGATACTACCTGTACCAACCAAGAACCTTTAACCTCCGAATCACTTGGAAAATAGGATTTCTATAGAGGAAAGATACAGAAATTAGTATGACCTAGCTTGAGCTATTGTTTCCCAACATATGCATGACCAAATTTCTTTATGAAAAATTAAAAATGTGTTTGCTCACCCTTCATGATGGGGGCATAGACCTCACCTCACCTGGACCTTACTCAGGATCTACGAGGCCCCGCACTGTATAGAGAGAAGAAGTAAAAACAGAAAGTGGAAACACCATGCAACCTTTATCAGCCTATCTTAGACTTGTGTCACATAACACTTTCCGCTAAAATTCACCATTTCCATCTATGTAACAACAAAAGAGAGAAACATCAGCCAACTTGAAAGAGTACATGTCGAGCCTCTAAGTATCTCAGACTGTTCACAACATTTTCCAACTTACTACATCTCTCAGTTATATAACTCTGTTTACCATTGTGAAAAACTGTTAATCAATAAGAAAACTGAATAATGATCGTTAATCTATAACCAAAGCCTCCATTGAAAAAGGTTTTTCAAAGAATTTTGAAACGAAATGGTGTCACACTCACCTCTCCGTCGGTACCTCAAGCTCACATCTGAGTCTTGGGGGAGGTACCGACCCTGAGAGAGTCAACGTTTTTCAACTATCTGACCTCGAGGTACTGTTCCTGTAACCCTACGCCTCGCTCTGCTTCGTACATTTTAATGGAACAGGGAAGTAAAAAGCAGATCCAGCGCGCCCCTCTTGAGACACCATAAAATCACACAGACGACATTAAACTTCTGCTTACTGTCCTCCTTCCATTTGCACTATTTTGCGCTCGTGTAAAACAATGAGATCGAGTGCCTTTGCGCGATGAACTTCAAAATGGTGTCATCCCGCTCCCGTTAGTAGTTCTATAACTGGAGCGGGTGCATCGATAGTATCTAGAGTGCCCAAAGTGTGAATCCCAGATTGTATCAGGTTGGGTAGCACTTCTAGCTGTATGCCGATAGTTATATGAATATTACAATTCATTTTGCCTTCATTTGAGATATGACTACATGATGACGTCATGTCGGCCATTTTGGTAGTTTATTTCTCCCATTTGTTTATTTATATCGGTTTCTCCCATGAGTGTGTTTAAACTAGTAAAGTGAATTCACAGACACTTGTTACAGACGGTTATTATACTAAAGATGTGCATATACATAAATCATATATAAAACAACATAGTGGTTATCTATTTGTGTCTCTGAAATCACATATCACTATATGAAAAATACAATTCATTTTGCCTTCATTTAGGATATGACTACATAATGACGTCATATCGGCCATTTTGGTAGTTTATTTCTCCCGTTTGTTTATTTATATCGTTTTCTCCAAAGAGTGTGTTTAAACTAGTAAAGTAAATACACAGACACTTGTTGCAGACAGTTGTTATACTAAAGATGTGCATATACAAAAATCATATATAAAATGTCATAGTGGTTGTCTATCTGTGTCTCTGCAATTATATATCACTTTTGTAAAGCTCTACTATTAATTTTTTATGTGATCAGGTATATAAATTGGAGATGCTAAGGAGAGTGTTAATTGTTCATCCCTAAGTCTCTTCATTCATTAGTGTAATTACTTGGACTGTGAGTCTGTCAGTACTAAATGCTTTTCACATCCATACCAGGCTCTACAGAAGAGTCCACGGAATGTCATCATGCAGTTCGTCCGTGTCTGTATGGAGCTTATAAATCCATTTTTGTTCCCTTTGAAAGAGATAACTGGACACATCGCTAATATGCCCCGGTATAAAGGGCTTTTTGAGGACTGTCCATTGGAAGTCAGTTTCGCGATGTTCTTTGTCCAGATAATGTCTCGTTAATTTAGTTGTAAATTTCTTGCACCGAAAAGAGCTTTTATGCTCTAACATTCGAACGCATATTTTCCGAGTAGTCATCCCACGTATCGAATGGAGCAAAGGCATTTTATCAGATAGATTAGATTGTTGCTATCGAAGTTACTAAAACTGTGCTGTACCCATGGTCTGTCGGTGCCAATATCGATTTCCCTTGAATGTTTTGTTTGGGGGCAAATTGCGCAAATCCCGCAGGGATGATGGCCCATTACAGGAGGTAAATCCCACAAGGTTTCTCCTGTTTTTCTCACCAGCTCCCTGGGGCGACCAGGCGGTCTCGAATATTACTTGCCCGTTTAAATGCAAAGAGTGGTAAAGCAATCTTATCATTGCTATGATTCAAGATCCGCCAGTGCCTTCTGATGATCTTCTGAATGTTGTTACTCCTAGTATTGAAGGTGCTCACAAAAGTGAGTCTTCCCAGAGGAAGTTTGGGAATGGGTGGTTCTAGTAGTGCGTCTCTGTTATTATTAACTGCCCTCTTTCGAGACTTTTTAATCAAAGATCGAGGATAGTGCCTTTCTTTCAATTGTGATGATAGATTGTCAGCATGTACATTAAAATCTTCATTACTGGAACAGTTCCTCCGAACTCGTAAGAACTGTCCATATGGTAGATTTTGGCATAGGGACCTGGGATGATGACTTTCATAAAGGAGTAAAGAATTCCGTGCCAAGGGTTTTTTATATAGCTCACTCTGCTAGCCTGTAGGTGTAGCGTATATAGATAAATCCAGGAAGGAAATCCTTTCCTTATGAGCCTCCAGCGTGAATTTGAGGTATTGGTTCTGACTGTTCAACCATAGATGGAATTGGTTGATAGAGTCTATGTTGCCTGTGTAGGAGAAGTGTGGCTCACTGGTTAGAGGAGGCAGACCTGGAAGCAGAGGTCAGCCTGGGACCAGGGTTCAATTCCCGGCTCGGCGGGATCTTGAGTCCTAAAATGTCCATGGACTCGACAATTCGAGCTCCAGTGCCTACTCGATTCACGGGTTCACACTCTGCGACTCTGGGCAATAGCTTGCTTAATCTCCACAACGGCCCCTCGTGGCGGGATGCCTGGCTTTCACCTTGCGGATACCCTGCCGGGGTTATCTCACAGGGGAATACCAGGACGGGTTCCCTAAGCAAGCGCTTAGAAACCGCTCGGTGATTTGCGCTATATAAATTCCTGTACATTTACATTTACATTTACATTTACATTTGCCTCTCCACGCTACCAACACGTCGTCGATATAACGCTTCCACCATCGAATAGACGTGTGGAAGGGGTTGGTGGAAGTGAGCACGTGCTGTTGCTCGAAGTAGTGTACATATAAGTTCGCCAGGCTCGGTGCGAAAACACTACCCATGCTTGTACCAGATATCTATGGATATGGATGTTATAGGCATTTAGTACTGACAGACTCACAGTCCAAGTAATTACACTAATGAATGAAGAGACTTAGGGATGAACAATTAACACTCTCTTTAGCATCTCCAATTTATATACCTGATCACATAAAAAATTAATAGTAGAGCTTTACAAAAGTGATATGTAATTGCAGAGACACAGATAGACAACCACTATGACATTTTATATATGATTTTTGTATATGCACATCTTTAGTATAAAAACTGTCTGCAACAAGTGTCGGTGTATTTACTTTACTAGTTTAAACACACTCTTTGGAGAAAACGATATAAATAAACAAACGGGAGAAATAAACTACCAAAATGGCCGATATGACGTCATTATGTAGTCATATCCTAAATGAAGGCAAAATGAATTGTATTTTTCATATAGTGATATGTGATTTCAGAGACACAAATAGATAACCACTATGTTGTTTTATATATGATTTATGTATATGCACATCTTTAGTATAATAACTGTCTGTAACAAGTGTCTGTGAATTCACTTTACTAGTTTAAACACACTCATGGGAGAAAACAATATAAATAAACAAACGGGAGAAATAAACTACCAAAATGGCCGACATGACGTCATCATGTAGTCATATCTCAAATGAAGGCAAAATGAATTGTAATATTCATATAACTATCGGCATACAGCTAGAAGTGCTACCCAACCTGATACAATCTGGGATTCACACTTTGGGCACACTAGATACTATCGATGCACCCGCTCCAGTTATAGAACTACTAACGGGAGCGGGATGACATCATTTTGTAGTTCATCGCGCAAAGGCACTCGATCTCATCGTTTTACACGAGCGCAAAATAGTGCAAATGGAAGGAGGACAGTATGCAGAAGTTTAATGTCGTCTGTGTGATTTTATGGTGTCTCAAGAGGGGCAGGCTGGATCTGCTTTTTACTTCCCTGTTCCATTAAAATGTACAAAGCAGAGCGAGGCGTAGGGTTACAGGAACAGTACCTCGAGGTCAGATAGTTGAAAAACGTTGACTCTCTCTGGGTCGGTACCTCCCCCAAGACTCAGATGTGAGCTTGAGGTACCGACGGAGAAGTGAGTGTGACACCATTTCGTTTCAAAATTCTTTGAAAAACCTTTTTCAATGGAGACTTTGGTTATAGATTAGCGATCATTATTCAGTTTTCTTATTGATTAACAATTTTTCACAATGGTAAACAGAGTTATATAACTGAGAGATGTAGTAAGTTGGAAAATGTTGTGAACAGTCTGAGATACTTAGAGGCTCGACATATACTCTTTCAAGTTGGCTGATGTTTCTCTCTTTTGTTGTTACATAGATGGAAATTGTGAATTTTAGCGGAAAGTGTTATGTGACACAAGCCTAAGATAGGCTGATTAAGGTTGCATGGTGTTTCCACTTTCTGTTTTTACTTCTCTCTATACAGTGCGGGCCTCGTTAATACTGAGTAAGGTCCAGGTGAGGTGAGGTCTATGCCCCCATCATGAAGGGTGAGCAAACACATTTTTAATTTTTCATAAAGAAATTTAGTGATGCATATGTTGGGAAACAATAGCTCAAGTTAGGTCATACTAATTTCTGTTTCTCTCCTCTATAGAAATCCTATTTTCCAAGTGATTCGGAGGTTAAAGGTTCTTGGTTGGTACAGGTTGTATCGTATCCAACCTTTTCTTTTTCTGTTTGGTTGTTTTTTGTTTACAATCACTAAGTGCAGCGACTATAAGAACAGAGGCCCTGATTAAAGCCAAGGGACAGGTTGCCCGATAGGCAGAAACATGTTGGCCTATTTACAGACAGATATTTGTTGACTGTCTTCATTGCACTGTTCTAGTTTTTTAATTAGGAGGTGTTGCTCAGTCGAAGAATAAAATTTATAGAAGAGGGACACGCCATCCTATTTTAACTCACTACACTTAATATTTAGTTAGGTGCACTTTTCTCCACTAACCATCAATAGATCAGCAATCAGATGGTGGATCATTTATGTTGGTAGGACCACATCCATAACCAGCAACGAATGGTGTGGCTTACAAATCCCAATGATCAGGGGACTAGCCTATATCACACCTGGGTATGGCCAGATGATAGGACTGATCATCAAGTCTATTTTTATGGTAACCCATTGCGCCATGGTGCGGATCACGCCAACCAATCTGTAGATGACCCACAAGTGTCTGTATGCTTCTTAACATAATGCTCACCCATGTGCTCAACAAGCTGTCCTTAGGTGACTTTTGCACTCCGAAACTTTGATAGTTCGGTTTGACAGCGCAGCTTATCTTCTCAGCTCTTAGACCCCCTGTGTTTCTGTGTTGTATATGTAAGGGCCATATTGGCCCAGCACAAGGCCTTAAACTTGATTCGCTTGCACACTGGCAGCCAGTGCAGACGGATGATAGTTTGTGACACTGAGCTGTATGTAAAGAGTTTCATCAGTATGCAGGGTGCAGCGTTTTGAAGACGCTGTCGTTTTTTTAGTAGGCATTGCTGGCTGCCCACATAGAAACATTGTGATTACCAAGGCAACAGTAACTATTTTCTGAAACTCTGTAGGAGTAAAAGGAAAGATTTTCCTCCAGAGTCTTAGAGGCTTACTTATGAGCCCTTGCGTCACTTTTGCGCAGCCGACGCACCAGCAAGGTAAAAAATGGGCCATGATGAGTCATATTTCAAAGTGACGCATCTAGGTAGATGGGTCACTTTGTAAACCCCTGCACGTGGATCAGAAATGCAGAGAGGGGAGAACAGACCCAGAAGGTAGGGTGAAAGTTGGGTTGGAGACACGAAAATCACCAGAGAGGGATGCAATATGTGTCAGCTCCCAAGGAGCTGGGAAGAGGAAGGGAAGAGGAAGGGGAACAGATCCCAGGTCAGGCTAGACATAGACCACTGCCTGTCATTATTGTCATAAAATCAAGTAATTGAAGTGCAAGTGAAGAGCAAATCCAGCTTAATCACATACAAGATGTAGGGATAGTATTTGATGTTATGAATACTGTAATAAGGCCTAGATCCATGGTTGAGGAGGTTTGAAACAGCAGATGCAGGTACCCAGCCTCTAAGAATCCCACAGAATAACCAAGTGAACCAACAGCAGCCTTTCAGTTCGGTTTTTGATGATTTCAATCAGGACCCCTCATTATGACATTGCCCGAGGGGGGTGGAAGATTGCATTCTTGGATCAGTCTTGGAGGTAGACCAGAGAGGATCATTTGTGGAGGCGGGTGTTGACGGGCATCCCATTACATTCTTGATTGATACTGGTGCTACCCATTCTACTGTAAGGTCTGCAGTAGTACCAAACTTACCCCACTTGGGACAATCTATCGAGATTGTAGGAGCTACCAATCAGAGGATGATGAATCCTTTGACAGATGAGTTGCCTGTAAGGATAGGAACATTTCAAGAATGACACCAGTTTCCGTTTTGCGATTCGAGTCCAGTCTGTTTGTTTCGACGTGATCTTTTGTGCAAACTAAATTGTACCATCTCTTGCACACCCAAAGGAATAGAATTATAGACTAATGATGTTGATATTGCATTTAAATTGGCAAATCAAAATCTCTGTGCAGAAATGTTTCCTGTACTAACTGTGGATGAACTGCCACATAACTTGAAAGAAGCTGTCTGTCCTGTGTTGTGGCACTTTACTGGTGAAGAGATACGATTGATTCAAGGGACTGAGCCAGTTCAGATACAGATCAAACCAAATGCTGAATCTCTGAGAACGCCGGAATACAACGTGACCACTGAACCTGTGGCAGGAATAAGACCTGTAATTAAGTCCATGATTGCACAAGGCATTCTCAGGGAGATTAGAGGAAGCACATGCAATTTGCCCATAATGGGATTGCAGAAACCAAGTGGCAATTATAGGATTGGGCAGGGCCTGCAAAAGGTCGATCAATTGTGATCCCATGTTGTCCTGTGGTACCTAATCCAGCTGCGTTCCTCTTTCAAATCCCTTGTGAAGCAGAGTGGTTTACTGTTATTGGGCCAGATGCATCATGCAAAGAAATAGCGAGTCCTTAATTGCGATTTTTAAGGAATCGCAATTAAGGACTCGCTGTTGGCTATGCATGATGAGAAATGCGAAAAAATAAGGAATCGTTAAAAATCGCTAAATACAATAGCGATCCCATGGAAAGGAATCGCTATTGTTAAAAAACGCCCATCTCGCATTTTGCTATCCCGCTATTTGCGATCGCAATTAGCTATCGCAATTAGCTATCGCAAATAGGAGCGGGAGCGGGAAAACTACAGAGTCGCATTGGGAGCAGGCTGATGACATCACAACCAGGAAGTCAATCCGCCCATGCAGCCACCTGTACACAGAGGAACACAGAGGCAGAAGCTGAGTGCAGGGAGAGAGAGCAGAAGAAAACAAACTGCAGTCAGCTCACAGGTGGAGACAGCCATGTCCCAAACAGCTACAGAGGAGGGTGCAGTGGGCATGAAGCGAAAAATCAAGTTCAGTGAGGGTGAACTTGACCTCCTCATTGAGGAGGTTGCAAACAACCATGAAAAGCTATTTGGGAAGCTCTCCCTTAAAGTGCCAGAGGCAGACAAGAGAAGGATCTGGAACAGGATCAGGGTCAAGGTGAATGCTGTGGGGGTCACACACCGCAGCATAGATGACCTGAAGAAACGCTGGTACAACCTGCGCAGTCGTGCCAAGGAGCGGGTAGCGGAAAGGCTGAAGGAGGCGAAGGGGACTGGAGGAGGAGGCCCAACAGTCCCAGACAACACACCCCAGGAGGACATGGTTGAGGGCACAATTGAGCATGAAGCTGTGGTTGGAGTAACGAATCTGGACACATATGGGGCAGCCTGTAGCACACAAGGTAAGATGCATGACTATCAACTGAACAATGTACACACTGATAGTGCCCAAATGTGATTCAACCTGCTAAATAACTGTAAAAATAGTCCAGCACACCTTTCACATAGGGAGACCAATGCATCATGGGACTTGTAGTCAGTAGTACCCAATTGCCTGTTTGAATCCAACACAGTAAGCCCAAATGCTGACAAAAAGCAGTACAGTGATAGATGAGAGACAGTTATAACATAAAAGTATATTTTAATTAAGGTTGCATATTTCATATAACAAATTTAAATAACATTGCACTGTTTCACATCACAGATGCAGCTGATGCACACAGTGAAGACAGTGATATTGGAGACAGCACACAGCCCTACCAAGAGTCTGCGGTGTCAAAACCTGTGACACCACCACCCAAAGCCAAGGCACCAGCAAAACGCAGGGCCACAGTTACACCACTGCAGCCAATGGAGATAGAACAGGAAACATCTACTGCACCTAGTACAAGCCGTGGAAGGGCCAGCAACACACCTACACCGCAGGCACATGTCCGGCCAGGGACAAGACGCAGGCCATGGACCCATAATTGGGCACAGGAAGCAGGAAGTCCCAATCAGTGGGGTGGCGTGGAGTCACAGATGGTGCGGGTGCAGCGCGTGCAAGCGAGGCACATGGGAGCAATCAACCTGCAGATGACAAAAATGAACACTAACATTACTGCAATGGCTGACAGTGTGAGGGAGCTCACAACTGCACTAGTGGAGGCTCACAGGGAATCGAACAACGCCCTGCTGGAGGTTGCGCGTGTGATGCAGGAGGGACACACCACACAGAGGAGGAGGCATCACCAGTTTCTCACATGTATGGCCGCCTATACCAGGTCAAACAACAAGATCAGCACAGGCGTGTCACAGCTGTCACGTCGGTCTGTGGGAATGCAGATAGATATGGCCCATTGTTGTGGGGATGTGTCCAAGGCACTGGGGCATATTACAACTGCCGTTGAACTGATGCAGGCTAGCACTGGTGTTCAGGGCGATGTTACAGCGGAAGAGGGTAGTGAGGCTTCAAGCCGCAGCAGCATCACTGTGCCACTCACCACTGTCAGGAGGAGCAGTAGCCGTAGACAGGCAGCTCCCGCTGCATCCGGGAATGCAGATGCAGAAGCAGAAGAAAGACATTTGGGTGTGAGAGGGAGGAGACGGTAAACCCAATTAGAGGGGTGTTAGACTTCATGGTGACGTAACCATGTACAAGACTATCTTTGTGACTGCATTACAAGTCCTCAGTGTGTCTCCTCTGTCCTTCAGTGCATGGAGTTAATGTGCTAATGGACACCATTTCTGTTATTTTTACACACCCCTACCGCCTGCCGTGGTAATAAATAGTTCACCTTCAAATGCTAATGAGTGTTGTGTGTCATTGTTACATACCTTAGAAATAATGCTGGGTGATGTCAGCACGTTTTCTCTGTCCCTCCGCTGAACTACCAAGATGTGCACGGCGTGGTTGTGCTGGGGGCTGGTTGCCCTCTGTGTCGGATTCCTCAATGGGGATGCCTCTCATTGTTGCTATGTTGTGCAACATTGCACATGCCGCAATTATCCTGCAGCAGGTTTCTGGTTGGTACAGCATTGCTCCTCCAGTTTTATGCAGGATGCGAAAGCGACTCTTGAGCAATCCAAATGTCCGTTCAATTACATTACATGTCCTGATGTGGGCTGCATTGTACCTCTGTTGTTGTGGGCTGGCTGGGTTAAGGTATGGAGTCAAGATGTAATGCCTCACCGCATATGCACTGTCACCTACAGAGTAACAGACAAGATGTTAGTGTCAGGTATGCATTGCCATGACTAAGTCAGTGATGTGTATAGTATTGAACTTACCTAGCAGGTGTCCATTGCCAAAATCTCCCCTGAGCAGACGTGTGTGCAAGCCACAATGGCGGAAGATGTATGAATCGTGAGTGCTTCCAGGGTATTGTGCTACCAGGTCGGTGATGATGTTCTCAGCATTGCACACTGCTTGGACATTGATTGAGTGATATGCTTTCCGGTTGCGGAATATATACTCATTTACGGCAGGGGGACATATGGCTACGTGGGTGCAATCAATGCATTCAATCACGTGTGGGAACCTTGCTACTTGGTAGAAATCCTGTTTTGTTTGGCTCAATTCCTGTGGGGTGGTGGGGAAGGTGATGTGGTTGTTGATCACAGTCATCATGGCGGCCAGGAAGGATTTGAAGAACCGCGAGAGGGAGCTCTGTGATACCCCTCCTGCTTCTGCCACTATGTCCTGGAAGCTACCTGACGCAAGGAGGTGCAGGCTACATAGCACCTGGACATGAGTAGGTATGGCCTGTGTCCTATGTGTTTGCCGCTGCAATAGTGGGTCCAATTCAGCTATCAGGTCTAGTATCATTGCTGCATTCATCCTGTACTTATCATAAATTTGCTCACGAGTCTGTCCTAACAATGTGATGCGCAGACGGAAGACTCTCTCCTGGATTCTCCTTCTGGCCTGGCCTGCTGCAAGTATCCTCCTCCTCCTTGCAAAAATGTATAGTCCTGCCATTGTGGGAGGCCACTGGGGCCTCATGGGTCTGTTTAAATACACCTCTGATGTAAGGCAGGTGAGTGGGGATTTATTTATTTTTTTTACCACCTGATTGTGATTCCCTGTAAACTGCTCATGCAAAATAGCGATTTTTGACTGAATCGCAATTAGCGCTTGTACATGCATGGGAAAAGCGATTTTATTGCGAAATCGCTATTTGGATATAGCGCTTTCGCTATATGAATCGCAGATTCATTGGTTTCTCGCTACTTGCGATTCGCTAATGGGGTTCTGCCTTGTTATTGCGATTTTATTGCGCTTTCGCTATTTTGCGTTTGCGAATTCGCTTTTTTATGCGTTTTCACTTCATGCATGCCGTTTCTTTAATTTGCGCTCGCAATTGGTAATTCGCACCAGTTGCGATCGCTTTTTTGGTTGATGCATCTGGCCAATTGACTTTTCAACACCACTCCACAAGGAAAGGCAATTTTTTTTGCTTTCTGGTTTGAGAATCATGTGTTAACATGGTTTTGTATCCCACAAGGGTATACTGAGAGCCCATCTATCTTTAATCAGATCTTGAAAAATAATCTTGAGCGTCTAACATTGCTGCAGAAGTCAGTTCTCATGCAATACATAGACGACCTCCCGCACTCCGGGGGTAGAGTCAGCACAAGGCTAGAGTGTAGCCTCCATGCGGCTCTGCATCACAGGAAGGTGTCCCCCGTTGGAAGCAGAGTTTTCCTACACGACAGATCGTGGAGAACATAACTCTCATATAACTGCTATGAGTATGGGATTACCGCACAAGTTGTGTGAGTAGCTTTATATGTGTATACAATTTTGTTTGTTCATTTTGTTCTGTAAGTCCTGACGAAAGCTCTACAGACCTTCTGGCCCAATAGAGCTGAAACATGTCGACAACTTTATCCCTACAGTATTACATGGCCTAGTAACTCGGCCCAAACTGAGTATCTACTACTTTTTTAACTAATGAAAATTTGCCCTGCAATAAACCATTTTTTGGCGCATATTTTCATTTTTAACCATTTTTGTGGGAAAGTCCTTTTTGTCTCTGGACACTGCACTCGAGACTGGAGGTGCCTCTGGATGAGGCAAGCAGTACACACTAATAGGAATAACCCTATGATAACTGCGTGAATGTCAATGTGGGGCGGATGAAACAAATATACCGCAATTTCCAATCAAACATTGACGTCTCTGAGGGTTTCCTTATTTGCACTGAACCAAAGGTTGAGCAGTGTTACAAGTGTCCAATTTTGTTGATTAAAAATTGACCTCCAGATTGCTTCAGAGACCGAAGAAGCTTGTAGGGTTAATACAGTTGCTCTGTTAAATCATTTGGCGCAAAACAGGCACAGGTGTCCCCAAAAAAACTTCAATGCTGTTTTTCGGAGGTCCTGTATTAGGAAATTCAGGAGAAAGGTGTCACCTGATCGCAGTGAGACGATCATACAAATGAATCCGCCAGAAAGAAGGTCGGATGTTCTTGGAAATGGTTGGCTCCTGTCGACAATGGTTTCCCAATTGTTCATTGAAGGTAAAGTCTTTACAGAGCTTGACATGCATGTGTGTGATTCGGTACCATGGGTTAACGACTGATTGGTTGCTTTCCTGGAGCTGAGAGAGAGCCTGTGTCACGCTCTGGCGTTAGGAATAGCTGATTACAATAAAGCATTTTCGCTCTTCTTTGGAGAGAGGGAGTGTTTCGTCCTAGCTGTACTCACGCAGACGCAGAGGGGTGTCTGTAGACCAGTGCCCTATTAGTCAGCTACATTACATCCTATAGCTTCAGCATTGCTCGGATGTCTCAGATCTGTTGCTACAACAGGTGTCAGCATGGAAAGGTGCGAAAGTATTGTAAAGGGGCATCCACTTACTGTTTATGTTCCACACGCAGTTGAGCTCCTGATGACGAGAACCAAAACACAGCATTTGACTAACAAGAGGCTTACCCGATATGAGCAGGTTATTTTGGCCTCTTAGAGTGTTACCTTGAAAAGATGCTCTATGTTAAATCCTGCTGTTTCGAATCTTGACGGGGAAGATCCTGAGGACCATTACTGTCTGGATGTAACTGAATCAGATCCAAGTAATTTTATTGATGGTTAGTCTTTAAGAGACAATGAGGGTCATCTGAGAGAAGCATTTGCTGTCTGCACTATTTCTGGAGTTGAGGAAGCTGCTTGCTTACAGGTAGCATACTCGGGACAAGTACCTGTAGTAATTGCCTTGACACATGCATGTTTTGTTTTGGATCAAATCTGAGTCACCATCTATACCGATGGCCAGAACGGGTTTGATGTAGTTCATGACCATCGACAGTTATGGTCACAGAGGGGGGTTTTTAACATCAACATGTAGTCTGTATAAACATTTGCGTTCTGATGTGGGAATTGGTGATTTTGTGCCTGTTGCACTGTGATGTATTCCTATGGGTTCTGTATTGATCCCCCTATTCCTGACCCTGTTCTGGTTAACAATTAACTAGCAGCCATCCCATGATGCAAAAACCGTTATCTGATTAAGCCACACCACGGCACAGGAACGCGTTATCTGATTAGGTCATAACGCTTGCCATCTAATTAGGCAAGCACTATTCCTACAGCCCCTGATAAGGCATACGGAGTTCTCAAAACAAATCAAACCTATGACAACCTGGGAAAATCCCTGCGGCCATTGTTTTGATTCCACCGAGAACTTCAGTAAAGAATGTGCTAACGACCAGTTCGTATGACATCCTTATTGACGTATCTATGTCCATCCTTACGTCAATCTCGGCACCTTATAGGTATAAATATTACCGACATTGCCTTAAGCAAAGACACGCGGTGGTGACGAGATCGGAGCAGCGAGACTTGCCGAAGAGGCCAGCACAGAGCGGACCCCGCTGGCGCTGCCCCGCCTTCCTGACGCGCTGAGAACGAGACGCTGCTTTCTCCTGCCAAGAAATCCAGCTCCGGCGCTTCCAAACAGCCCTTGCAGGCAGCCTGGAATATCGAGACCAAAGACGAGAGATACCAGCCCTCAACCATTCTAGATCTCAGGTACAGAACTGAATAACCACTTGCAGAGAATTCTTGAGTCAGTCACTTGGCAAAACAAACTTAACTTAAACTGCTACTTATCTACTCCCGCCCACGTATTAGGCTTAGGTCAGGTACACTGGGGTAGGCGTAGTTAGAAGCACCAGTTGAGTACGATTAGTCAAATGTATATATGTATGTATCTATTTTATCCATTTTAAATATCATATGGCTTAGAAACCATATAAATGTTTTTACAGTATTATTTTATACTTCTGCTTTTATTGTATGCACTTTACTTAACCATAAGTATTGCAATAATATCGATTCATTTCTCTTGTACGAGAAAAGAGACTGATCAATAAATAACATCTTTTATTGAACACGCCCGTCTCTTCCTTTTCTCTACAATCTGGTGAAACTAAGAATGCACTGAACTGACTGAGTAAAATAAGTTGTCTTTTGTTTTCACACGACTCTAGAGATACACTATTGATTAGGGGAGAGCAAAGTTGTCATGTTCTATGGTTGTCAGAAACTAAATCCCTTCTTGTCTATCCAGGGAGGTTCAACTCCTCCTTGCCTATTCGAGAAAGTTTCTAGTGAACTCTGAGCTAGCTGGCAAACCCAAAACTTTAAGTCTAATATCGTCAGTAGAAGACCTAGTTAACCTCCGTCCTAGGTCTATACTATTGAAGGTATTATTCCAGTGCGCAGAGCCTATTGGGATAATAGGAACTACACTACATGGCGCCCAAACGTTTGGATAGGCGATAAAACTAACGCAAGACATTAGAGTAACTCAGTCGTGCTTTTTCACACAGAACCCCTTTTTTCCCATAATACTCCAAAGACGTCTGGAGTGGGTGAAAGGTCATATCCGCCAAACCTCGCAGGAGGAGACTCCTATGTATGGTTCTTGGTTTAGTCAACGTTGAAGGATACACTGTTCCAAAATATTGTGCATCTAATCTTTGTTTCCATAAGAAACCTGATCTGCAAACAAACGGAATAACCTTCTGGACAGTACAATGTCAGACAGTGAAGGAGAAAGAGAGGCAGCTAGAATAGCAGCTGAACTCGTAGCAGCTGATAATACTATGCAAGAAGCAGACCCGGATATAATACTGATCCCGGTCAACATAAGAAAATCTGTAACTTTAAAACTTATAGAAAATGGACTGACACCTAGAGGTGGCACAGTCATATTCGTAATAGAGGCACACGAATATCGGCAGAC
Organism: Lissotriton helveticus; assembly: GCF_964261635.1. Classification (NCBI taxonomy): domain Eukaryota; kingdom Metazoa; phylum Chordata; class Amphibia; order Caudata; family Salamandridae; genus Lissotriton; species Lissotriton helveticus. The sequence continues at coordinate 273,209,720 of NC_136057.1, read as the reverse complement.
AGAGGTATTCTATTCATGGATAAACTTTCCAGCAGCTAATGCTGTAACAAAGGTCTTCCACTATTACAAAACAAAGGAACCTCCTGATGAGTACATTCCTTTCGAGGAGGTGGAAGTACCACTCAAATTCCAAGAGCACCTGCTCTTGTTTAATGGCGCCCTAAAACATAATAATCACATCACCAGGCTCGGTCCACTAGGTAGACCAGGAGCAACGTGGCCGGTTCTAGCCGGATACACACCACATCCAGACATCGAAGGAATGTCTGCAGCAGCTCTTTTAGTACAACTAAAACAATTAATAAAAGTACATAGACAATTAGTCCAATATGTAATGCGGACTTCAACAATCCAACCGGCAATCAAAATTCCACAGCTGACCCCTCATCAGGGGAACACAAATAAAATTACACCACAGAACATACAGTCCTGTCTAGGTAAAGTACCCGCAAAACGGGAACAAATACCTTTCTGGCTAGCACAAAAAATCACTCAAATAGAGGCGGGGTTTCCAGACACAACTCCTCTTGAGAAACACAGGATCCTGACTATCTGTCTTCCAATGGGAATCGCACCACACGTGGAGGACTGTGACACTTGGGGTACAGTCTTTGCTTCCATCTACACAAAAACACATGGTGTACCATCCATGTCAGTAATACCAGAAGTGCTAAAACAAATTCAAGATGAATATGGTCCAGAACCCGCTTTAACTCTTGGTATGAAATTACTGAAAGACTTCAAGCAGGTCTCGGCTATATTATTAGCCAACATAAAGGGAGAAGCAGCAAACGTGGCGATCCGCCAAAGGTTAAAAGAAACAGATATAGCAGACCAACCAACTGAAATTGCCAGAATCATAGAAAAATCCTATGAAGAACTAGGAAGAGATAGTCTGGGTGGAATACCGGTGAAACCCCAACTAATTGAAAGTCCTGAAAAGGTATTTATTAAAAATTATTTAACAACACAAAAAAAGAGCTGGGATGGAAACAAACAATCCAATCCTAAAGAAAAAAGATTCCAATCCAGAGGAAGGTCTCCTCGGCGGAGAGAAAGATCTCCGAACCAAGGACGCAGGTCTCCCCAAAGTGAGCCCTCTGGGAAAAAATACAACCTTAGAAATAGGGATAATATAAAGAAACCTGATAGATATCAAGATAATGATACACGTCCCTCTCAATCTTTTCAGACTTCCTCGCAGAAATCGGAAAGAAGAGGACGATCAGAACACAGGGAAGAGCACGTCAAGTCCAAAGACAAGGAACCTGCTCATCCAAATAAAAAATTACAATTTCCAAAAAAGAAGGTAGCCAGCATTAAAGTAATCAATAATGCCGAGAATACTGAGGACACAACTGAAAAACGGAGAATGGGCTCAGACAATGCTAGACAGCGCAGCAGAAGTGAGCATAGCTCGCAAAGTCCTTATGAATCATCTGGAGACAGTGGACACGAATGAATACATTCAGGTGGAAACTGCCGACACCAGAGTTAGCAAACCTCACAAAATATATGAAATAACATTACGTATAGAGGGGGATAAGACTAGAAAAATAAGGGGACTATTTTGGGATAATCTCTCCCAGGGCTATGACATCCTTCTAGCTGAACAAGACTGGCCACCCGAGTTTGTCAGGGAGTGCCCTCATGGCGAAGAAATAATTATGCCTGCCTTCTCAAATCGTATTCCAATTCATAAAAAATACACACTTGCAAGAAAGTGGGCAGTAGCTCTAGCTCCTGCTTTATATAAAAATCATGTAGGATGGGATAAGGACTCTCCTCCTCATAAAATCCAGTTAAAATCACAACCTACTGCACAGATGCAGTACCCAATTAAGCAAGAAGCTAAAAAACAGGTAAAAGAGATCCTAGATCAACTTGAATACCAGGGGGTGATTGAAACTTGCACCTCACAAATGAACAACCCTTTGTTTCCTGTCTCCAAACCAGACAACTCATATCGTCTAGTTTTGGATTACAAACACCTTAACTCATGTTGCAAAACTTTTGCAGTACAAAATTCGCATAGTGCTGCGCTAATGAATAACATAGTGCGCAAAAAATACAAAACAACATTAGACATCTCTAATGGATTCTTTTGTCAAAATATAGCACCAGAGAGCAGATATTTGACTGCGTTCTCGGTAAATGGCTCGCAAAAAAGTTTCTGCCGTTTACCCCAGGGGCACAAGAACAGCTCAGGATTATTCTCAGCGAGAGTAACAGAATTACTACAAACATATGATGACGAGGCATTATTCTATGTCGACGACATTTACCTAACAGATGATGACTTGGATACTCACTTGAAGAGAGTGAACACCATAATACTTGGGTTCGCATCAGAGGGTTACAAATTCAACTTTAAAATATCTAGAATTGCCCATTTAACAGTCCTGTTTTTAGGATATGAATTATCAAGTGAAGGCAAAAGCCTGGCTGACAATTTCCTAGAGAAATGTGCTGTACTCCAAGCACCTAGAACACTAAAAAACCTACAATCAATTCTAGGCTTCCTAAATTTCGGAAGAACATACATTGCAAATTACGCAGAAAGGGTAAAACCCCTTTATGATCTAATAAAACCAGATTTTAAAAGAATCAATTGGACTCAACTACACACAGAAATTTTGAGATCCTTACAAACAGACATGTTAATTAAAACAAAATTAGAAACACGTGACAATACACGCAATCTTGTGATTCGAGTCATCCCAGGAAGATGCGGATTCACGTACCTGACCTGTAATGAGGGAGAAAAGGTACCAATTGCATATAAATCACACTTGTACACAGAAGCTGAAAAGAGTTTCAGTATTAAAGAAAACATTGTTCATGCAGTTCAAACGGCTATAGCAAGAGAAAAAGACAACGCTGACGGTAGACGTATCACAGTCAGAACAGCAGAATCAGCCTTTGAGGCATTAACAACCCCATGTAATTTACCAACAACAGCGTTGAATCCAGAATGGATACAATGGGTGAATTAAATTACAACGGACAGAGTAAAATACTACTTTGATCCAGAATTAAAAGAATTAAAATATCTAGAATATGAAATGACATACCCTCTGCCAATCGACATTCGGCCCTTACGACAGTACGCCTGTGTAATCTATACAGACGGCCATGCTCAACCACCAGGGTGGGGAAAACAAGCATATAACCCCACATGTGAAATCACAAAAGAAGTGTGGCACGGAGGGAAACTGAGACCTCTGCTAATAAAAACACATTCAGTAGAAACTAATTCAGAAGAACAAACTGAAATAATAGCATTGAAAATGGCGCTAGATAGTGCAGATCGAGAATTCCTGACACTTATAGTGTGCGATTCGTATTACTGCGTCAAATCATACAACTACGATTTGCAGAAATGGATTCATAACGGTTACAAAGATGACACAGGTGCAACAATAAAGCAAAAAATGCTCTGGGAACAAGTAGTTCTTTTACAGAAAGAACTACCAAAAACTCACGTGATACACTCACTGAGTCATCAGCGTGATGGCGTTCACGTTGCAGGGAATTCATTGGCTGAGACAGCCACAGCGGTAGCAACTGAATAGGCTTCCGTAGTTAGAAAAAAGCGTGCAGTAAAATACATTGACGGTGAAACAGTGCTGGCGGTGAAAACGTCATCAAAAGGCGACTGCTCAGCGCTACCGATCAACTATCCACTCAAATATACATATATGATCGATGCAAACTCCATTCCTTTTGCTCGAATCCCTGGAGTGGGGGACAGAGTAATTCCAAACACGGACAGGAGAGGCTTGTTAATAGCAGACGCACATATGGGTGAGGGTCTCAGACACCTCAAACTAAAAGATTCACTGGAAGAATTACAATCAAAATACTGGTGGCCAGGCATGAGCCTGCAGCATCATATTTTTGTAAAGAAATGCCCTAACTGCAACAGAGAACGCAGTGGCGAGAGAAACGGTATATTACCATGGCGTTTCACTCCGGAATGGATCAACAATAAAAATTAATGCGTCCAATTAACATATAAAGACTAGTTTCCACTTGTAATGTAGATCCCAAGCACTCGGCTGACGTCTGAACTGTTATAAAAAGATTTACGAGTCTATAATGGCATATACGCTAGAAGCATGCTACGTTTGGCTAATGTTTTTCCTCTTGCCCTAAAGCGTGTGGAAAACATGGTCAAATGAGCATAGCATAGCGGGACTCTTCTCACTTCCTACCTGAGGGAACGGGATGGTGTAAAGAAAAAACCAAAGGCATAAAGTAATCTATAACAGCGAAGGTATTAGGTTCGGGAGCTGGGTGGGTCAAACATCTAATAAGTGTCCAACGTAGTCTAAACAACCTGCCAAGAAATTCTCTGAGGGGATTCAGTCCGTACGAATTATTGTTTGGGACTAGAATGATGGTCTTAGATCTTGACAGTCAGACTTCAGTGGTTAAAGAAAAAAGCTTTGATATCAAAGATCGTTTGGCTATTTTGCAGGACTTAAATGAAACAAGGAAAGACCTGAGCAACATAAAGTTGAAACAACAGCCAACGACCACTGAAGAAAAACCACCTGTCCCAGCAAGACCTGTCTGGATTCCAAAAGTCGGGGATCTAGTCAGAGAAAAGATCGAGGTAAAGAAGGAATTTGGGCCTTCTTACAGAAAAGCAGTTCCTGTCTTGTCTATCAACGGGACAAGATCAGTAGTACTACCGCCCCTTGCTGGTAAAAAGGAGAACAGAGTTGTATCAATCGACCTGGTAAAACCACAATCATGTGGCCGATAACAAACAGTATGCCAAGTGGACTCCCGATAAGTAGTAGAACACCAAGGTTTGCTACAAACACAGAGGTTCAATCTAAGAGGCTACTCACATTTGAAATGCCTACAGAACTACAACAAGGACTATGCAACAATGCTATGGAACTTAAACCTCTAAAAACCCAAATAAGAACATTTAGCAGAGACACACCAATCTACAATGAAGTAACAAATGACTATGCTGCTGCAACAAAACACACTAATAAAGCAAACAGTAATCCTGAAGCAATTGGAACAATAGACAGAACGGCATCCGGCTACTTCATCAACTTCAATGATTCATCTGAAGCTCCGAGTGAATCAAAGGAACAGACATCAACAAAAACATTTAAAGATAAAGCTAAGGAACTTATTAAGGAACTGAAAGAAACCTATCTGATTTCTCCATGGATTGAATTCTGGGTGGCCTTAGGTGCACTTATCCTCATACTTTGGCTCATCATGGTACTATGTTTGGGACATTTCATTGAAGGAAAATATGCTAAAATGGACACAGCAAGCCAGAAAATCAACTTGGTCCTCAAACCACACACGTCTTCACACGTCGAGAAAAGAGAACTTTCTTCAGTCAACTTCACAGCCAATCCTATACCCGGTGGGGTAGCATGGGACAATACTGATTATGAAATCTATGGTCCGGTTGAAATCCTGAAATATCCACATCAAATTAAGATCTCATTGAGTGACTTTGTAAAACCAAGCTCATTTGCTGATGATTGGGACTTTGAAAGTATTAATGATATGATGTCTGACCTAGTAATGTCTGCTAAATTTACAAAACATGATTATTTGCAGGGTTCGTCTAATTATGATAAGATGTTCTGCTATAATCACTTTGGTAACCATTATCTGCATAAATCTGCACAACCTAGAAATGTTTTAAATTATAATCAATGGGAACACTGTGCAACCCCTCCAAAAGGTAGCTCAAGAACTTTTTATGACAAATATTCATATTTTTCAGGGTTCAACACAAGTAATGCAGAAACATTTTATTTCAAATTGTCAAATAAGACAGGTTCGAAGACCATGCTTACAAACACTAAATTGATATATTCAGACTCGTTTTTTGAGCAAATGAGTACATTTGGTTTTGATTATTGGGACAAAAATGTTGAAGTAAAAAGTGTTTGGGGTACAAAAGAATGGCAAGTACAAGGTATAGAATCATTGTTTAGAGCCTGCATGATCCCAGAACAAATTATATTTTTGAATGACACTGTTCAACAAACTACCTGTCTTGGCCTAGCCAAAATCAAAGACTTAAACAAACCGTCTATTCCAAAGCCAACAATGAACAGTAATAGCTCTATAGATGAGGAGATAGACGTAAACCATATATTAAGCCAAAACAGAACACATCCTGATTGGAAACAGTGGTTGATCTGGCCCACAGATACTAATAACTGTCAAGACAGATTCCTGAACAAAATACAGGGGTTCACATTGACCAGGCCAGACCCTAGATATTCCCAAAGACAACACCCAGGGATAATTACCACGTACAGTGTGGCCAAGCTCTGCCTTCAATGGCTACAAACATCCACACTGACAGAAATTAAGCAACACCTAACTTTACTTACTGATGGTGCTGACTTGCGTGATTTCATTATGGGACCGCGCAAACAGCGTCAGAAACGCTTCATAGCAGCCTCTATATATGCAGCTTATAACGAAGCCTGGAAAATAACTCAAATTGAAACATCAGAGAGAATACGGGAAATTGACCGTATTAATTTGGAAAAATCACTTTCTGTAGTGGACAATGGGTTAATGACTCTGTCCTCCAGAATATACTCTTTGGACAGCATTGTGTCTTCAGCAATCGACATAATATCGCAAGACTTACTGTTGTTACAACACGGTCAGTCCCAATTGCGTTCTATTGTACAGCTTGGCTGGACGTTACAAAATCTGCGTTCAGGCTATGTGCCTTGGCGTTTAATCAACACAACGTCACTATTCAATATCTTTAACCTTACTGATAAACAAATCAGTATGGCACAGAAGGGTGCTGATTATACAATCCTGAGCATTGAGAAACTCGAGAGATTACCAGTGACAATGTCAGAACGACCTGTCAGTGAATGGATAATACATGGGATAATTAATATTCCAATATCTACTTTCAGGTTTCAATACTGCCAAAAATATATACAGGCTGGCATGTACGAAAAATTGGGTAAAGGGTACATTAAGTCAACATGGAACTTGCCCTATTCACATGCATGTGTCAGTAATAAAGGCCAGAAAGTGTTTCTTAGTGGCAATAATTGTGCGATGTCACTAAGCGGTACACTTCTGTGTAATGGAATTAGTTTACACGGAGCCTGTGAAGGGTCCTCAAATAACCTTTCATGCCACCAGCTAGGCACACCTGCAGCACAAATAGAACCATTCTTTAGGAGACTATCGAACGGGAGTTACATTGTAATTGTAGACCGCAGATGTTGTAGTTTGGTGCCCGGAGTACCTTATCTCGTAACTACGACTGCGAAGGTCATGTGCTGTGAACAAGTATTGTTCCCCAGCGCAATGCCAGACAGGGAGGCAAGGTTATGGCCGAACTTGAAAATTGCTTCAATTCGAATTGATACTTTAAGCAGAATGAAAACAGTGCTCCTTCAGACGCCGACCAGGCTCACGTCATCAAAAGAAACGTATGATCTCCAAGTTGCAAGGACAACGGCAGAGATTCATTCATTGTTATCAACTAATTCCCCCATACATTTCGCAGAAATCGTGAACGAAATCTTAAATATTTCTGATACCAGTGGAGTCTCAAATGTATTTAAGACAGTGTTTTCGGGGGCTTTAACACCATTTAAAGCCATTCTGGGTATTTTTCCGGACTTTGTCCATTCCATCTTTGGTGGACTTCCTCTCCTTTTGGGACTAGTGGCAGGAATCCTATTTTTGATCCTGTTATTTCGCTATGGCAGACCGTGTCACAGACAAAACACCTGCGACAAGGGAAGAAACAATCCTAGCCATTGGATACCGGGACCGGATATCTAAGATCCTTGGACTATCCCGGCTTAGAGACCTGAACATGACTTGGTTTCTTTCATTTAGACCAATGTGGCAAAGATGTGTTTTACCTGTATTAAGGTGCTTGCTATGCGGAGAAGAATGCGTGTTGGACACCTGTCTGACGCTACAATCGGATGCGCCAATGGATGCAGAAACTTTGTTGGGTCCGGTCACGGCTGATGCATTGTGCTGTCCCCAGCGGCTACCAATCCTGATGACGGCATTCGTGGAAACTTCACCACTACGATTGAGGGGTAGTGAGGTTCAAGATGAAAGCAGCATCGATCAGGTACGACCTTCTGTCAGCTATGCTGATCAAAACATTAATGGAGGCAATCATGCTCATGAATGCATGGTGACCACTTTTTCCGAGTTAGTGGAACTTTCACAGGAAGCTGTTGACAGCTTTTTCGACAGTCTAATTGATATGATGTTCTCACCATAGCAGTAATAATGACTTTTGAGCAAGCTAGCACGCGGCGTTCCAACCACCGTGAATTTGGCCTTCAACTTTAATGATAAAGTAACGTGAACAATTTTTCTCCAGTCTACGGACAGCAGATTTTTTCAAAACCCCCAAAATATTTTTATGATTTTTTCGGGACACTTATCTTCTGCTTAAAGTAGAAACTATTCTTAGAGAACTAAATTTCTATTTTAGGAACTTTAGAGACATTAGCTGTCTTCTGGCATGTTCATGGATATTTTGTTTTGTGATGAAATGGTCTCGCACTTTTTCTTCTGTATTAAGAGCCATTTCATGTGTCATTTTCATATCTTATTAATAGTGATGTATACATATACGTGATTAATTAGCATTCCTCTACTGCTTATGTGCATATAGTGCATATGATTATATGTTTCTCGTATATTACATAATTTCATAATTTCAAAATGCATATGGATGTATTTTGGGGTGGTACGGTATACACATACGTCACTGTATATTTACTATGCCTAGATTAGTAAACATGGACATAGTTAGCGTGGAGTGGGTGTGATGTATTCCTATAGGTTCTGTATCGATCCCCCTATTCCTGACCCTGTTCTGGTTAAGAATTAACTAGCAGCCATCCCATGATGCAAAAACCGTTATCTGATTAAGCCACACCACGGCACAGGAACGCGTTATCTGATTAGGTCATAACGCTTGCCATCTAATTAGGCAAGCACTATTCCTACAGCCCCTGATAAGGCATACGGAGTTCTCAAAACAAATCAAACCTATGACAACCTGGGAAAATCCCTGCGGCCATTGTTTTGATTCCACCGAGAACTTCAGTAAAGAATGTGCTAACGACCAGTTCGTATGACATCCTTATTGACGTATCTATGTCCATCCTTACGTCAATCTCGGCACCTTACAGGTATAAATATTACCGACATTGCCTTAAGCAAAGACACGCGGTGGTGACGAGATCGGAGCAGCGAGACTTGCCGAAGAGGCCAGCACAGAGCGGACCCCGCTGGCGCTGCCCCGCCTTCCTGACGCGCTGAGAACGAGACGCTGCTTTCTCCTGCCGAGAAATCCAGCTCCGGCGCTTCCAAACAGCCCTTGCAGGCAGCCTGAAATATCGAGACCAAAGACCAGAGATACCAGCCCTCAACCATTCTAGATCTCAGGTACAGAACTGAATAACCCCTTGCAGAGAATTCTTGAGTCAGTCACTTGGCAAAACAAACTTAACTTAAACTGCTACTTATCTACTCCCGCCCACGTATTAGGCTTAGGTCAGGTACACTGGGGTAGGCGTAGTTAGAAGCACCAGTTGAGTACGATTAGTCAAATGTATATATGTATGTATCTATTTTATCCATTTTAAATATCATATGGCTTAGAAACCATATAAATGTTTTTACAGTATTATTTTATACTTCTGCTTTTATTGTATGCACTTTACTTAACCATAAGTATTGCAATAATATCGATTCATTTCTCTTGTACGAGAAAAGAGACTGATCAATAAATAACATCTTTTATTGAACACGCCCGTCTCTTCCTTTTCTCTACAATCTGGTGAAACTAAGAATGCACTGAACTGACTGAGTAAAATAAGTTGTCTTTTGTTTTCACACGACTCTAGAGATACACTCTTGATTAGGGGAGAGCAAAGTTGTCATGTTCTATGGTTGTCAGAAACTAAATCCCTTCTTGTCTATCCAGGGAGGTTCAACTCCTCCTTGCCTATTCGAGAAAGTTTCTAGTGAACTCTGAGCTAGCTGGCAAACTCAAAACTTTAAGTGTAATATCGTCAGTAGAAGACCTAGTTAACCTCCGTCCTAGGTCTATACTATTGAAGGTATTATTCCAATGCGCACAGCCTATTGGGATAATAGGAACTACACTACAGCACCATCTAAATTTAGTCTGAAGATTTGGTTTTGTATTAGTGCCCATGTATCTTTACACCCTCACTATGAGGTGTTTGTATGTTCAACTTTTCTTGCCGCTTTAATAAAAAATACTAAAACTGAATTAGGAGTCTGGATTCTTCCAGCGTCATGGACATTGGGAATGTATATTCGACAATTACATTTCTCTCCCCTCCACACTAACAAGCAGGTAACAAAAGAGCCATCGGCCTGGGTTCCAGAGTAAGTCTAGAATATGGAATCAGGCTCTATCAGCAATATTGGAGGTCATACTGAACCAACCTGTATGTGTGCATTTACAAAGCTTGTTACAATGTTATTATTGTACCACAGTTACAATACTTACTTTGAGCCCGATTCACAGAACTAACTGAAGACAAAATCCTAAACTGACCACCATTTACACATTTTCGTATTCTCAGAAGGCACTTACTTATTTTGGAATTCACAGAAGGCACTTACTCATCAATGAGTAAGTGCCTTCTGTGAATACCAAAATAAGTAAGTGCCTTCTGTGAATACCAAATGAGTAAGTCCCTTCTAACTCATTTTGGTATTTACAGAAGGCACTCACTCATCAATGAGTAAGTGCCTTCTGTGAATACCAAAATGAGTAAGATGACACAATACATATAGTGTGCTTGTGTCCCACCCTTTTAGAGGATAGAAGGGAGTTGTTACGAAGGTGGTGCGTTGCCAGGGGCAAAACATCATGTAGGAAAGCAGTGATGGTGCGTTTTGCCCCATCAAATACCATTCTAAACCTTGCTCTGGTCAAATTCAATTAATCGTTTTTCAAGAAAGGTAGAGGCCTTATATAATGCAGCTCAAGGGCTGGGAGGTGACTAAGCTATCAAGGTGCCGGGTACTGGCCCCCCGAATCCATCTTTGTCTAAATGCACTCTTTCGTAATGACCCTTTTCCTGAAAACTGTTGTAACAAGTGCAGGCTGATACCATCTGTCCAGGGAGCTTAGGCGTTTAGATAGAGCATGAAATATTTTTGCAGTGACAAATGCTACATTTTTAAACTATTTTAGACATAGCACTTTACTCATACTTGTTTTTAAAGTCTTACAGCACAAGGCTATTTTAACGATTTTTAGAAAAATTTGCTGTACTTTATCATCGACTAGATCCACTTTCGTGTAAAGGTAGAACATTTTCAGCTTTTTATGCATGTATTTTACAAAACAGTACTCTTTCTTCGAAATATTTAATTTTGGATATAATCTTATTTGACTCATGTGACATATTACAAGGGTTTGTTTAAATCAAGCAATAAAGTCTATTTGACAGTTAGTTCAAGTATTTGTAGAATCATTGGGCAGGCCTGCTGTTTGTTTCAAGCATTGTTCCGCTAGGTGCATATGCATCTAGACTTGCACTTACAATCTTGTGATGGTGATTGGGTAAGCCATTCAGATCCATCTTAGGGTGGGTGACATGGAGAAATGTCAGAAGCATTTCGACCAGTTAGTATTTCACTGATCTTTGTTACTAGATAAAGCATACAATGTACAGATAACTTGCCACACACAAAGTTGCTTTATTTTATAATTTCACCAAATAAGCAGTTTTCAAATGTACACATTCTCAAGGAGAAATTAGTTGTTTGTTCACAATGTGGCTTGTGCTCATCCATTTCTTCTCATTTATATTTGTACTCGGGGGTATGCCAGTGGTGTGGCAGGCTCAGATTCAATTACATCCCTCACTCACCGAGGTATAAACTGCAATGTGCGCCTGTAGCACCTTTCTTCTAATGCAGCAATCCTAAACAGGCCCAGGGCAAGTTGTAATGCAGCAGAGAAGAGAATTGTCCACAGTATGTTCTGTGGTACTTATACTCCACCACTCGTGAAGTGTATGACTGGTGGAGTACGGGGTTATATCTCGCAGTTCAGGAAGGACCTCAAGACCTGGATGTTCAACCAATAGGTACAGGCAGCATGATCCCACAGAGCCTACAGGTCCCCATGGGTGAAACAACCACACTTTACAACGCCTGATTGATTGATTAATATAGTCCTACCCATAACGTAGGGTTGGAAACTGGCATGTCTGTCCATGCCTATTAATTAAATATGGAAATGGGAGTGAAGCCATACTGGCATCAGTGGAACCCCATCATTACACCCACAAGACTGAGGGGATCCGAGGTATAGTCAGTTAAACAACAGGAGAGTGTAAAAAAAGGGAAATAAGCACAAAATCTGAGATGAAAATCTTCCTATAGGATATAATGTTATTTAACCATATGAGGAACTGTTTCCCATTGATTTGAATATTTGTATGAGTATTATTTTTGAGGGCAGACTGATTTAGAAATTAAAGACATGCCCACTTGGGCTGTATGTAATTCTATAACACATTTATCCACAATGAATATTGCATATGAAAATCAAGATTTAGAATCAATCGAAGTGTGGGACAGTGTAATCATATTGCCTTTTTATGCTGGAATACATGTGACTTGGTTTATATGCCATACACATCAAGCATTAATTAGGTAAAGAGATGGTTTTGATTTGAATATTAATTAAATGTTGATATCATAAATTAGGCTAATATTGATACAAACCTGCACCTTTGTTATGTTATGTTATGTTAATAATGATTTATTAAGCGCACTGACACCAATTGGTTTCCTGGCGCTATTGAAGGACAGAGAGGGTGACCAGGGTTTTAAAGCGTGCAGGATTGTTAGTATGCTTGTTGGTAAAGCCAGGTCTTTAGAGCTTTCCTAAATGATATAAGATCCGGGAAAAACCGGATCTCAAGAGGGAAGGTATTCCACAACCGTGGGGCCAACGTTCCGAATCTGCAGCCGCCAGAGCGCTTGCGTATAAAAGACGGTGTCTGTAAGAGGCCTTGGTGGGCTGAGCACAGATTACGAGATGAGACATGTTTCGTAATGAGTTGTCCGATAAATCGGGGGCTTTTGCAGTGTAACGCTTTAAATATCATGCAACCCGTTTTGAAGATGCAGCGCTGAGCTACAGGGAGCAAGTGGAGTTTCATCAGTAGAGGGGTGGCTGATTGCCATCTGGGCTGATTCAGAATCAGTTTGGCTGCGTAATTTTGTACCATCTGAAGACGTTTCAGAAGGTACTGAGGTAAGCCCAGATAGATAGCATTTGCGTAATCTAGATTGGAGATCACGTGGCGATCACCACCTGTGTCAGAGCCTCTGGGCTAAGGAGGCGCCTGACCTTCCAGATTTTCCTAAGTTGAAAGAAACACTTGGAGACCACCTGGCCCACTTGGGTTTTGAGTGATAGATCACTGTTCATGGTGACTCCAAGTGTCTTTGCTGAAAAGGAAGGAGTTGGTGCTTGGCCCATGTCTGGCGGCCAGTAATGCGGGCCCCAGTGTTTGACACTGTCACCTGTGAGGACCAGTTCGGTCTTTCGTGGGTTCAACTTCAAGTGCTTTTGATCCAGCCAAGCTTGGATGTACCTCATGGTAGATTTAAAAATGGAAATGGACGATTCAGAATTGTCGACTGTAAAGAGCAGTTGTAGGTCGTCTGCATAGTTGAGCACCGTCACCTGTTTATCTCTCAGAGCCTGGATTAGGGGAAAGATATAAATATTAAACAAGTGGGGTGACAGGGATGAGCCCTGGGGTACGCCGCACGTGATGGTCTGTTTGGTGCCGGCTAAATCTCCCAGGCGGACTGCCTGAGATCGGTCCTCCAGGAAGGACTTCAGCCAACTGGCTGCTGTGCCCCGGATGCCGGCCTGGGTGACATGGTCGATCAGGATGGTATGATCGGCCGTGTCTAATGCGGCCGACAAATCCAGGAGCACTAGGGCCTGGGGGGAGCGTTTGTCGGCACAGTGCCGGAGAGTGTCTAGTACCAAGGTTACCACCGCCTCCGTTGAGTGGGCGGGGCGAAACCCCGCCTGATGAGGATCGAGTCCTCCATGAAATTGGACAGGCATTTGGCAACATGAGCCTCCAGCACCTTTGCTAGAAAGGGGAGTAAGGAAATAGGACGATAGTTTGCCTTGCATGTTTGGTCCGCCCCGGCTTTCTTTAGGAGCGGTATGATGGTAGCTTCCTTGAACGCAAGGGGGACTAGTCCGGAGGCCAATAAATCGTTCAGGAGCATACGGGCAGGAGCCGGGATAACTGAGAGACAGTCTTTCAAGATGGCGCTGAAAAACATAAACCCAAGCTGGTCCGTTCTTGATGTTGATTACATTTTTTGTAGTATATATAGTGAGTAAAAAGTGGCAGTTGACATTGTGATCAAGGCGATTAATGCCCAAACATTTTGGCGTGCTGTACCTTAGTTAAAAAAAGGATTTTGAAATTTGAGCTGCCTTAGAGTGTTGTGTTCTGTTCCAATCTAAAGGAGACGGAGGAGTATTTATTTTAAGAGCTTAGGCAAGAGTGCATTTCATGAGCACCCCGGCGAAAAGTAGCCAGTTGACACAAGTCAATCGGATGGATGAGATGGAAACATATATAAAAGTGAATACATGTATTATTTAGTGACTTATTTATTACAGGATTCTGGCAGATATCTAAGAATTGATTCTAGGAAGAATTATTACAGTGCAAATCTAGTCCCCCTAGAGCTTGTCAGAGATAGTAACCAGCACCAAAATCATTCCCTACAAAGGTAATCTGACATTTCATGTAACAAATAACCCATCTCAAGACTTTACTACAGAGAAATTGCAATCTACCCCCTAAATGTATGCTAATTTTAAAATATGCTTTTCACAATCATTATGTCAAGCCTGATGAATCTCAATAACTTTTCATAACAAACAGTTCAGACTTATGGCAACAGAAATGTGTTTTCCTAATAAATCAATCAGGCCTGTAGCTATTAATAATGGTTTATCACCGTTACCATCTGAGACCTCTTTTACTGACTTTAAGCTTTCTCACAATTAACTATCAGGCACATAGTCATAAAATTGCATACTTTATGCAAATTACAGCTGGAAAAGTAAACTACCATCTCTCTAGGAGGGCCTAACAATGATTCTACCAGTACAAATCTTCTATATCCACAGTTTGTCAGAGAGGGTAACCAGCACCAAAATGCATGGCTAATATGTTAATCTGTGAGATTCCAAGTAACAAAGTACCTATCTGTAGGCTTTTATAAAGAGTAATAACAATCTACTCTTAAATGCCTATTGACATTAACATATGCTTTTTATAATTAATGTCAGACCTACTGCCCCTATCGTAACTTTTCATTACATTTCATAGCGCTTGGACGCCTCAGGGCAGCAATCGCGCTGTTATAAATCCATTTTCATTCATTCATTCATTCATTCATGCATGCATTCATTCATTCATTCATTATATACACTCTATCCTATAACCTTTATCATTGGCTTGTCACTATAAGCAACTCTACTTTGTTGGTTCATAAGAATTCACACAAGGCAAAAACCAGGTATACCTAAACTAAATTACATTATGCACAAAATACAGTTGTCAAAGAAATCCAAAATCCTGTCTATTTGATCCTAATAGGGATTCCCATAGTGCAAATTGTCTATCCCTATTGTTTGTTTAGGTGGGTCACCAACACCAACTCCCATGCCTACTGAGTTGATATGCAACATTGCTTGCACCAAAATGACTGATGCAGGCTTTATCATAGTGTAATAACAATTCACTCTTAATAGCTGTTTGCTTGTAAAATATACTTTCACAATGAGTAAGTAAGGTTGCTTTGTCACAACTTTGCATAATGAACAGATCAAACCTAGGGAATCTGACATAGCTTTCCCTAGTGAACTGATAGATTACTACACTTTACCAATGACTTGACAGTATATGAAACCTAGGCCTACATAAGTGAGCAGAAACTGACAACCATCAGGCATACATTTTAGAAAATGACAAATACGTAAAGAATTCCAGGTGTCAAAACCTTATACAGCCTCTCCCAAAGAACTAACATGAATCATCACAATGAAATTCTACTCCTACCGTTTTTCTGAGTGGGAGAACAACACCATTGTAATCTGTGAAATTACATGTAACCAAATACCTTTCTACAGCCTGCAATTTAATGTGGCAACATTCCACTATTAGAGGCATCCTGGCTTTACCATATGCTTTTCAAAATAAATGAACCAGTCCACTGCCATTGTTATAACTATTCATAATAAACAGGACGTACCTATGTCATTGGGCATAACATTTCTCTGCACAACAATCAAGCCGATAGTTGTCATTATTGACTTGTCAACATACCAGCTCAGGTCTACTGTGCTGCATGTACGCTTTACAGGAAGGCAAACATTAAGCATCAATCATAAAATTGCAAATGTTATCAAAATTAAAGTTGGCAATGCAAAATAGTATCTCTCCTAACAAGTTTTATCAAGAATTCTCACAATGCAACACTTCTATAATCATGGTTTGTAAGAGGGGGCAACCCACACTGAAACCTTTCCTATTAAGGTCATCTATTACATTCCATTTAACAAAAACCTATCCGTAGGCTTTCATTCATAGCAATAACAATCCAGCCTTAAACATCTATTGACTTTAACATATGCTTTTCATAATCAATTTTGTTCTGCATACTGCTAACATCCCAACTTGAGCTCTTTGTACTGAGATTAACCTTTCCACAAGGCAACCAACTTCGTAAAAGTACTAATGTATACAGAATTATCTTGACAAAGCAAAATAGTCAACATAATCTCTCCTAAGATTCCCTAATAAGAATTATTGTAGCACATATCTTCTATTCAACCAGTTTGTTCAGATAGATCAGCATCACCAAAAGCCTTAATATCTGGAATTCCATTCAACAAAAGATTTATCTGTAGGCTTTATTATAGAGTAATAGCAATTCACACCTAAATGCCTATCAAATTTATCATATGGTTTTCATAATAAATGCATCAGGGCCAGTACCATTTCATAATAAACAGATCAGATTTATAACTATCCTCATTGGATTGTCACCATAACCATATAACTCTTGCTGCATTGAGTATACTTTTCGACACAAGTCAAAAAGTTCAATACGTGTGTTTGTGCGTGTGTTTGCGTTTACAGTATTTAACTCTTTCTTGAAATGCATTTATGAAACTAAAGTACAGATGTTTTTGTATAAATATATTATATGATAATAGCCAAATGTGTTAATATTTTTAATGGTATGACCAGAAACCATATGAATTTAGTCAGCAAATGTAGAAGGCTTTATTTGTGCTCTAACTAAATGGTGATTCATTAATATAATGTATCATGCCAGGTTAAAGAAATGGGATAGAGTAGCTATGGAACGTTTATATCTTTTCATGGTAACGATTTCTGTCCCAGCAGTGATCCAAATGTATTTGGGATAGCATGTTTGTCCTTATGAATATTGATAATGTGGACCTAAACGTTGAACTTTTCCCATTTATTGGATCACTGTATATGAATTATCTTTTGCATCTTCATGTACATGAGATATAGCTGATGGTTCAAAGAGGACTTTAAAATTTGAGTTTATTATTTTGGGTACTTGTATATGATATGTTTGTATGTTTTGTGTTTGGTGAAACCTAGGTCTCTCCATAGTTTATATGTAAAAAAACATTAACTAAAGTAATTTTTTTGATAATGATTGTAACACAAGAATCTGTTGATAGCCATTTGACCACCTCTTCCCCTCCTTACAAAATGCCATCAATCACCCGAGACACTCTCACCCGAGCAACTACACCTTTAAAGACCAACCGCTCCCCCGAGCAACAACCACACCCATAATCACCCCCTACCTAAGCATGGGCGTAAAATCCGTTACGCTCGCGGATTTTTCGTATTTTCGGAGAATCCGCAATCCGCGAACTCTCGCGGATGCGGCGAGAATACGCAAAATCCGCGCGAAGCGGATTTTTTGTTTGTGTTCGCACTGCTCGCTCTGCTCGCGGTCCGCGGCGCGGGCAGGAACAATCTCGCACTAGCGAAAGTACAAAAATTAGTAAAGGAAGTGGCCCAGTCTCCAACTTCCTGTTCCTGTCCAGCAAGCTCCTCCCATAGGGGTGGGGTGAAGGAAGTGCCCCAGTCTCCAACTTCCTGTTCCTGTCCAGTAAGCTCCTCCATTTCCTGGCCACTTTGATTTCGATCTTGACTGGGAAGGATTACTTTTTGTGGTTGCTGCTGGATATTTGGATTTGAGGCCTTTTGGATTACTTTTGGATTCGAAATTTGATTTCACAAAGAAGTAAGTTGATGTTGTTTGTTTGTGGTGATTTTTGTGTGTGTTGCTTTTTTTTAGACTTTTTGGGGGGAAAATCTGCAAGTTCGCGAGCTGAGGATGTTTTTGCTTGTGTTCACACTGCTCGTGTCCCGCGCAGCAACAATCTCGCACTCGCGAAATTGTAAAAATTACAATTCTGCTGCACATGAATAGAAAACCACCAGGCTTATTTATGGGTGCATGCATGATACAACTGTTTTGTTGATTTTTTTTTTAACATGATTCTGGCCAGGGCATGGATGGCATTGGATTGTGCTGATTTTTGAGTGTTTTAGGACTTTTTGGGGTGGTGTTGGGGGCTTGCTATGTGGGTGGGGGCCATTTTATTGTCTGGTCCCGTGTGGGTGGGGGTCTAGGGGCCATTTGTAAGCCAGTTTGTGTGCTTTGTGCCATAGGCCTGCACCCACTGTGCTCTGATGTCATCCATTATGCCCAGGGGGCCCCAGAATCGGTCTGTTCGCGGTTTTTGCGGGTTTTTGCCACGTTCGCACCGTGAAGCAACAATCTCGCACTCGCGAAATTGTAAAAATTGCAATTTTGCACCGGAAAACCACCAGCAGGCAGCATAAGCCTTCTGAAAATGGATGGATGGCATTGGATTGTGGTGATTTGATTTGTGTTGTGTTTTTTGACTTTTTGGAGTAGGGGTTGGGTGCTGGCTATGTTGGTGGTGGCCATTTTGAGGCATGGTCCTGGCCATGTGGATGGGGGGGTCAAGCGGCCATTTTGAAGGCAGGCAGTGAGCTTTGAGACATAGGCCTGCACCCATTGTGCCTTGCTTTCACCCATTGTGCCCAGGCGGAGTCAGGGGTACATGAAAGTACAACCCTCTGTGTGTTTGCTCTCTTGGATCAATGTTAAATTCCTGTTTCACAAAAATTTAGCAAATCCTAATTTTGAAATTTCCATATTGTGTGGTGGTGTGCAGTGTGCACGTGTGTATTCATAAATGCCTACTTGCAAACTGTTTATTCAAGCGCTACATATGCAACATTTATATTTACTGATGTTCCTCTGTCTTCGTTTGCGTTTAGGTGCACAAAACTCCGCATCATCGTTGAGCATCAGTGCCAGGAAGAAGTGCTGCTGCGGCCTGTTGTTCCGACATCTGAAGAAGATGGCTCCAAAAAGAGGTGCCCGTAGGTCCTCTTGCAATAAAGATGTCTCTACTAAGGAGAAGAAGAAGCAAGTGGCACCACTTACCAAGGAGACTGGTGGCTCAACCAATACATTTTTTGGGCAACAACAACAAAAAAAACAAAGGCCCACCATGAGTGCTGCACAGGTAGCCTGTTTAGTTGTTGAATCACCAACGACCAGTGATGTTGGTTCCTCGCAAGAAAGTAGCAGCACACCATCAACACAGGTTGTAACTCATCTCACAAGTACTATTCAACAACCAAAGCCGCAACAACAACTGCATGGGCTACTAGTACAAGCAGAAGTACATGCGCAAGGAGCTGTCCAAGAAGGAGCTGTCCGAGAAGGAGCTGTCCGAGAAGGAGCTGTCCGAGAAGGAGCTGTCCGAGAAGGAGCTGTCCGAGAAGGAGAAGGCCGAGAAGGAGAAGGCCGAGAAGGAGAAGGCCGAGAAGGAGCTGGTCGAGAAGGAGAAGGCCGAGAAGGAGAAGGCCGAGAAGGAGAAGGCCGAGAAGGAGAAGGCCGAGAAGGAGAAGGCCGAGAAGGAGAGGTCCATGGAGACTTGCAAGTAGAGGTCAGAGAAGATGCCCATGTAGCGGCGCATGGAGCGGTGCAAGTGCCCACAATGGTTGTTCTTCCAGAAGTAGGGGCACAGGAGGAAATTGACTTTGGAGCCGGGGTATCATGTCAGGAAGACGAAGCCACTCCTCCTGATGATTCATTTTCTCCCAGCTCCCCAGCAAGGAAAAGATCAAGGAGGGTGTGTAGAAGTTCCTCTTCAAGCCCCGCTCCATCAGATGATGATCTGGATCTAGATTGGCAACCATCTCTGACGTCTGAGAGGGAGGCACACCATGAGCTGCGAAAGGTATCACATGTTAAAAGGAAGGGCCCCGGAAAGCTCATACTTATGGATCCGAACGTCCGACTTGATGAAGTGGTGCATTCTGATGTTGTTGAAGAGGATGACAGCAATGATCTATTCATCACACATGTCAGTCCAGCCACACCGGCCATGCAGCAGACAGACATTTACACCCTATCCCGACGTCATGCTGAGCGTGACCCTGGCGATGTGCCACTGGTAGCACCACCAACGCAGTCAAGTAGTACCACAAGTTCAACAAAACCTACAGCTCCCATATTTTCTCCCCAGAGGGGGACTCCATCCAGCTCGACTCCCTCAAGTAAGGTTGCTGCAATAATTGCACAACCCAGTAGATGTCTGCAAGGCTCATCCACCACTGCTTCATCTGGCATTGGCAGCAGTATCACCTCGTGCGGCAAAACCAGAAGTTTCCAGTCCCCAGTTTGGAACTTTTTTAGTGTCCATGAAAAATATGATAACATAGCCGTTTGTTGCATTTGTAAGACTAGCGTTAGCCGTGGTAAGACTGGTACCAACTATGGAACCGGAGGCCAGATAGGTCATCTTGAAAGAAAGCACGCTGTCGAATGGTTTCCGCACCTAGCAAACGTCAAGGGAAAGCGATCCCAAAGGGCAAGTGGCCAAAATATACCCATAGTAGGTGTTTCATCTGAAGATGATGGGGAGGTAGAAGAAGCGTCAGACATGTGTCCGGTTGCACCCAGTACCCCTGGCAGCACCACACCCTCCGTAACACATAGCAGGCACACTGAGAGTCTGGGAGACACACCAATGCGGAAAATGTCAACACTGATCAGAAGTGGGTCGAAGAAGGCATCAGCATCATCCCGTAAATTTGTCCAGCGCACCATTTCAGCCATGTTCTCCTCAGATGCGCAATTTCAACGCAACCACCCAACTGTACGCCTCTATAACACTAAGCTGGCAAAAATGCTAGCGGTGGACCTTCTCCCTTTTTCGTTTGTCGAAGGTGTGGGTTTCCTTGAACTCGTGGCAACATTGGCCCCTAAATGGAAGGTTCCTAGCCGGTACTATTTTGCCAGGGTTGCTGTTCCAGCACTACACAAAGAGGTGCTTGAGTTGGTGGGGGCAGCTTTGCAGAAGAGTGCTGTTCACACTATACACCTGACAACAGACATGTGGACCAGTTGCCAAGCCCTTGATTACATGTGCATCACTGCACACTGGGTCTCTTTTTCAGGGGTTATAAAACAGATAAATGCAGGTGGTGACTTGATCGATATTTTTAAGGGTGCTCGTAAACATGCAACATTAGCCATGTTTGGCATGGAGAAAAGTCATACTGCAGTCAACATTTTGGCTGACTTTAACAAAAAGGTCTTGCAATGGCTGCGCCCAAGACATTGCAAGGTTGGTTATGTTTCTACAGATAATGGCAGTAATGTAGTTAAGGCCATGGCGGACGGTTTCTATTTCAGAGTGCCGTGTTTGGCGCACTGTATCAACCTTGTTGTGCAAAATTTTTTGAAAAAAGAACTTGCAGTCGACAAAACACTGACCATCTGCAGAAGAATATGCACACATTTCAACCATTCTTTTAAGGCCCGGAAGGAGCTGAGGCGCAAGCAAAATGAACGTAGAATGCCAGTGAAAGCACTTATCCAGGAGGTGGCAACACGTTGGAACTCAACCTTCTACATGCTTGAGCGTCTGCATGAGCTGTTTCCAGTAGTCAATGAGTATTTCTACAACCTGGGTGGTGATACGACAGAAATGATGCTAGCGGTGGAGCAATGGCAGCTAGTTAAAAGCCTGACAGACATGCTTCGGCCTTTTGAGGTCTTCACGCGTGACGTCAGCAGGGAGGACTGTTCTTTGAGCAAAGCTATCCCACTGTTGCTGAAGCTCGAGCACCAAGTCAAGGTGGTGTCTTCACAATTAGAGGACGTTGGAAAGAACGAAGCACATGAGTTGGCGCAGAGATTATTACAACGCCTAGTTAGCAATGAACGGCTTGTAAATATCAAGAAACAACAGCACTACATTTGTGCTACTATTCTGGATCCACGTTACAAAAAGCCATTGTTTGGCAAAGTAATAATTCCTTTTGAAACATTGGATGTTACAGAGTACAAAGGTTGGCTAGCTCAGTCAGCCATTCGTTTTGAAAGAGAGCGGAAGGAAACTGTAGGAGAAGACAGTACTACTAGTGAATCAGCAGGCCATCAGGCGTCCCAAAAAAGCCCTTCTGCATCTGTGCCTGTGGCAGAAGTGAGTGACTTTCCCTCTGAGCGGTTAACCACACCAGCAACCGTATCATCTGCACCAGGCGCATGCGATATGTCAGAAGCGAGTTGGCTAACTCAGCTAGGGTTTCCTGGTCCTAGAAAAGACACAGAAGTGCAAAGTACAGGAATCCGGGAGGACATTCTTTCAATGGTGCAGGCCTATCTGGATGACTCAACAGAGGTCAATATTACTGAGGGCCCATTGGCGTATTGGCATGGGAAAAGAAAAATATGGCGAGAGCTCACCAACCTGGCTATCAATTACTTGTCTTGCCCACTCGCAAGCGTGTCCTCAGAACGTGTTTTTAGTTCTGCTGGTGGCATTGTGACTTCCAAAAGGTCCCGCCTCTTGCCCGCAAATGTGGAGCGGCTCACCTTGATAAAGATGAACCAGCACTTCATACCACCAGATTACAGAGTACGAGAATGCACGCAGGAAGAAGAGGACACCGCCCTACCTGAGGAAAGTTCTCCTCAGTTACCAGAAGTAACCCCGACTGATGATTTAGCAGAGTATGAGGACGAGTTCTGCTTCTCTGACAGCGAGTTCTGAAAATGACTCAATCATTCATTAATTGTAAATAGTCCTCCTTATTCACTTTTATTCCTGTGTGTCTGTCTTTCTTTAGCAAGTGCTTCATCACATTCCCAACAAAACTGTAATCAACCAATAAAACAACAAGCCCAGCAACAGAACTGTCTTGATTTTGATGCCGCAGCATTCCTCAGGTTCACAACAGTTAGTTGACAAGAACTCAGTCCTGGTCGTCTATCCTGAGTCCTCCTCCTCCTCCAGACTCACCCTATCCATTACCCATAATGCTGATGCCTGGATTCTGCACAATGAAGAAACTTACTTAACGTTGATGAGTCCCCCACTGTGAATTCCAGGTGGAGCCAGCCCTCAAACACAAATTACAGGTAAGATAAGCGTTTGGATGGGAGGTAGTATAATGGAGTATTCGGAGAGGCGAGAGAGTGACAGTGGTACTAGCAGCAAAGTCCTAGGGCTCAAGAATTATCAAACTCTGTGACAGGCATTTACTTAGGAAAACATTTGGCCTATTGCACGTGAACGTGTAGGCGTTATTATTGCTCGCTTGCCTGTCTCAGGGGTGCTGTCTGTGGGGCTTCTAGGTTTTAGGGTTGTGTGAGCACCGCTGCCACATTTCTAATGTTGATTGCTTTTGATTTGCAGAAAATCCACGCCGGGAAACTCCAGTTGTGGCCCTGCTGCAGAACGCTTTAGGAGTGGGACTCTGTGAATTCCAGGTGGAGCCAGCCCTCAAACACAAATTACAGGTAAGATAAGCGTTTGGATGGGAGGTAGTATAATGGAGTATTCGGAGAGGCGAGAGAGTGACAGTGGTACTAGCAGCAAAGTCCTAGGGCTCAAGAATTATCAAACTCTGTGACAGGCATTTACTTAGGAAAACATTTGGCCTATTGCACGTGAACGTGTAGGCGTTATTATTGCTCGCTTGCCTGTCTCAGGGGTGCTGTCTGTGGGGCTTCTAGGTTTTAGGGTTGTGTGAGCACCGCTGCCACATTTCTAATGTTGATTGCTTTTGATTTGCAGAAAATCCACGCCGGGAAACTCCAGTTGTGGCCCTGCTGCAGAACGCTTTAGGAGTGGGACTCTGTGAATTCCAGGTGGAGCCAGCCCTCAAACACAAATTACAGGTAAGATAAGCGTTTGGATGAGAGGTAGTATAATGGAGTATTCGGAGAGGCGAGAGAGTGACAGTGGTACTAGCAGCAAAGTCCTAGGGCTCAAGAATTATCAAACTCTGTGACAGGCATTTACTTTGGAAAACATTTGGCCTATTGCACGTGAACCAACACGATGACAGTGTTCAGTTAAATGAAATTACTGCAAAACCACCACCCACCCAGCTCAAAAGTAGTAAAAAAACAGGTATGCTCAGATAAAGTTTGAAAAAGTATATTTATATCCCTAACAAAATAATCTCCCGCAAGACCCTCCCTAACCCCAACAAATAAATAGTCCTCAAAAGTCCCCAAAAAACCCAACTCCCAATTCCCACCCCTCAAAAGTCTCAAAAAAAGGGGCAAGGGACACTCTAGGGATGCAAGCTGTTAAGTTTGGCCTCCAGGGCATCATGCTTTAGGGCCAGGGCATCATACTTTTCTTGGAGGATGGCTTGATCTAGGCGGAGGCCCTCCACCACATTCTGATATTTGTGCCATTTCTGGACCTCCGCCTCTAGGTCGGACACTCTGCGGAGTGCACGGCGCAAGCGACCTTTAACAGTGCTGCGAGGTGCAACTTTTGCTGCTCGGCGGTGGCGTCTTCCGGCAAGGCTCCGGTTCGCTGGAGCACTGTGCTTACCGGCAGAACGTGGGGTAACAGAGGAGGATGTAGATGATGTTAGGTTTGATGCACTGGAGTGCGTGTCATCCCCCTCCAGTTCCACCAGTCGCCGATATTCGGCAACAGTTGCTTCCAGCCTCCGTTGCCGGGCCAGTACAGCCAGCATACTCCTCGTTGGTTTGGAGGTTTTAGTATTGCCAACTATATGAAGAAAGAAAGAAAGACATAATCTGTAACCAATGCTCTTTAAGAATATGATTAACACAAAATGATTCAGCAGGAAGTTGTGTCACAGTACAACTAGCAACTAGCCAGGGCAGTACAAAACTATTCAGGCCAGTATCATGGGCGTCCGCAGGGAGGGGCGCTTGAATCACCATTTCCCTTCCCACAACTCACTTGTATCCTTGGTTTGGTGCTCTTTCATATGAAAGAGATCTGGCAGAAGTGAGTGATTTTTCCTCTGAGCCGTTAACCACACCAGCAACCGTATCATCTGCACCAGGCCCAGGCGATATGTCTGTTTCCCTCCCTCTCTCTCTCTCTCTCTCTCTCTCTCTCTGTCTCCCTCTTTCTGTCTCCCTTTGTCTCCCTCTACCTCGCTGTCTCTCTCTCTCTGTCTCCCTCCCTCACCCTCCCTCTGGCTCCCTCCCTCTCTCTCTCTCCTTCTGTCTTCCTCTCTCTCTGTCTCTGCCTCTATCTGTCTGTCGGTCCCAGCCTGCTGTAATTACCATATTGTAATGTGTCACTGGGCCACCACTGAATACACATCATATCCTATCTAAGAGTCAGATAGTACCTCCATGATCCAGCTTACCTGTACTCGCCACCGCCACCGTCTCCTTCCTCACAGTCTGTACTTCTTGCTCTTGGTCCGACTCCTCTAGCGCCGCCTCCTCCCCAGATTGACCCTCGGACTCCGAGTCAATGATGACCACCACATCCGAGCTGGCCCGCCACCAGATGTTCCACCTACAAAGTAGATTTAAGAATGTTAGATTACACCACTCCACTAGTATTTGGTCTATGAATGAAAAAATGTGAAAACAACAGAAAAATTAATTGACTGTCTACTCTAGTCTAAAGTAAAAATGTCCCTCCTTCCAGGGAAAGCTGTTGTCTTGCTTCATTTTTTTGTCACAATTGTTGAATGCTTGCTTAATTTTAACACACACTATTTTTCTCTGAACAGACAGAAACTGGACTTCTAAGGACAAGAGGAACATCAACTTGAAACCAGGTGAAAGCTCGGCTCGACCACAAGAAATGTGTACCAATCCAGTACTCATCAACTCAGCACCAAGCACTTTTCCATTTCCAACTAACTTTATTTTAATATATGTGTTTACTTAAACTTTTAATAAAGCTTTTAAACTTGAATTGACTCTGTGGTTTTTAGTCCTCCAGAGAGTCCAGACTAGAGTGACTGAGCGAAAAGTTTTGCAATTTTTGCAAGGAGGAATCTGTGCTGCTGACACTACCAGGTTTACTTTATTTATACAGTGTGCCAAACACGCCACTCTGAAATATTATTACTCTGGTCTTTGGTGTCCATAGTTCGGTTTGTGGAGAATTGTCCCTGCAACAGTAGGATTATTGATTTTGCTCCTATCTAAACACTATTTCGAAACAATTAAATTAGGAATGCTTGGACAACAATAGGCCCTCTATATTTAAATGAAAACCTACTGGGGCCAGCAAAGGAGCAATCGCCGCCCTGGCCTGCATCCTCCTCCTTTGGAGCCACTGCTGCATCAGATTTTTCGGTCCGCTTGCCCCTGGGCGGACCTGATGTACAACATGAAAGAAATAACAGAAAACATTGATGATTGCTGCTTGCCGATGTCCTTGTCAACCAAATCAAACATTTAGAAAGAACAAGAACCTACTATTTCATCCAAAAAGAGGGCTACAAAGGAAGGACTGCACCTGAGCCTCTACTCTAGGGGCAGATTTACAAGCCCCTTGCAGCTCTTTTGCTCCATTCTTGCGTCAATTTTGTGACGCAGCGCCACAACAAGAGAGGCGCTATGGTGTGGCGTATACTAACAACGTGACGCATATGGGAGATGCATCCCATTCTAAAACCCTGCGCCATTAGGGAGCATTCCATCGCAAGGGAGGGCGTTCCTGCGCAGGAACGCATGCTAAAAGTGGTTATGGGGAATATATAAAATTTCAATCAGTCATTTAGGACAATGATGCGTCACTGAAACCCTGCGCCTGCATGAAGCAGACTAACGGCTTGACGCAGCATTGCTGGAGCTGCGCCATCGTTGCAACGCAACTCCATCAATGAGCCGCCTTTACGGCACCGATGCGTAACGCTTCGGTGACGTTTTGGGACCATGGTGTGCCGCATTGTAAATACGGCGCACCATGGGTGGTGCTGGCGTGCCGCACACTTTGCAGGGATGCGCAGGTAATTGCTAATCTGACACTTAGGGGCATACTTACGAGTTCTGAGCTGGACACCTCCAGATGTGCACCAGAACAAATGCGTAACGCAAAACTAACCTTGCGTCACGGCAGATGCGCCGCTATTACAATGCGGCAAACCCTGGCGCAAGGGTAGGCAGATGCGTGACGCATCTCGTGACGAAATAGGGGCGCATCTCTAGAGTCGCGTCGCGGGCGCGATGCAACTATAGCAGTGCTCAGGGCTGCCCAATAATACTCAACATACCGCATCAGTCCTTACGCCTGCTTCAAGCAAGCAGGCATAAAGAATTGACATAGCAGCGTCGCGGAAGTGCCTGCGTTAAATCTTGTAGATTTCACGCAGGCACTTTTGCGAGGCACATATCTGCCTGACCGGCACCCCCCACCCCCCACCCCCCACCCCCCCCCCCCCTGCGTGGGAACGCACCCATTGTGGCGCAGGCCCAGGCCTTCACGTGGCGCATCTCCTTAGATGCATCACGTTGTACATGACTCGCAGGGATGCGCCACGTTTACGTCGCTGTGCGTCAGGTAAGGCAGTGTAAACGTGGAACAAGGGGCTTGTAAATCTGCCCCTTTGTGTCTAGCATTACGCAGTTCTGTAAAATACACTCATACATTACTCAGCCCAATTAAATGAACACAAAATAGAAAACAAATAAGCAGTGGCACCGGCACAGAGAAGGAGAACAGTGCACCTGAAATGCACAGAAGATTTTGAAATTGTCATTTACCTCTCCTATCAATGTAATCACCAGCAGCATTATTGCTCTTTGTAAAAAAGTTAAAGCAAACATTTGCAATATAACACAGCCACATAGAGCAGGAGAAAAAACAGAGTAGTGAGTAATGAAAAAATTGCTACTACTTCTCACCAAGCCCGGGGACCTCCACTCCCAGCACGTCTAGCAGGTCACGCTCTCGGTCCAGGATGTCGGTCCAGCGGTGGGTGACTTGATTGTAGGTGCGCTGGACCCCCGTGATCTTAAAAAGGGCCCGGCACACCTGCCCCCACCGCTTCCGTCGCTCCTGGCTGTTGGTGTAACCAGCAGCGATCCTGCCGCCTGCCGCGATGGTCCTGGGGAGATGGCGCTGCACATAAAAAACAAGTGCGCCCACCTCCTCAGGGCTGAAGATCTCCCGGGGCACCACCATTTCCGCCCTCAAGCGACCACACGGGAGCCGGGCACGGGCTGCGGTGCCCGTCTTGGGCAGCTTGACAGCTGTCTTGACCATGTTCTGGGCAGGTGTTAGCAGTAAAGAAGAGAAAAAATGAAAAAGAATAAGAGTAGGGAAGAAGGAAATAAAAGTTTAAAAAAGTAGTTCAAAAGTAAACAAAAGTAGCCTAAAACACAAAAATATAGATCTAGAAAAATAGAGGGATAGAAAATAAGTTAAATAGATCAACAAAATATTAAAACAAGCAAAGGATGGCAGAGATATACAAAGGATAGAAACACCATACCCAGACACATAGGAATGAATGAAAAACAAGATGGCGGCCCGATCACGTGCGCGTAAGTAAGTTCGCACGCGATTTCTCTCGCGAACTCGTGCGAACTTGTATTCGCAAGGCGCGAGTCGCGCGAGATTACACATAGCGGGCGGAAACGGAAATACGTCACGCAAACAAAATGGCGGCGCCCATACTCAACCTTGAGGTAACTCGCACGAGTTCGCGGCCTCCACGGGCCAGTTCGCACTACGACGCGCCCCGCGAATAGGGCGAAATTACCGAAAAACGAGTTTTGCAAAAGCAAAACGAACGAGCAGGTGCAAAAGTTCGAGCTCATCATTTGTAACCATTTACCAGGCTGTAGTGCTTCCTGAAGGGGCCCTCCAGAATCCGGTTGCCTACTTGCAACTATTGTGTGACCCTGCTCTGACAGTCACAGAATAGTTACAAGTATGCCATTGCATCCTGTTAAAAAAAATTATTTACATTGCATTTGCAACAAAAAGGAAAGGGAGCAGACAAGCAGGTGCCAACCTTCATTAATGTCAGTTGGGGCAGGGCAGGTGTTGTTGTTTGCAAAACTTAAAGCACTTAGCAGGTGTTTGTTCACTCAGTGGTCAATCAGAGGGTGTTGTGATGACACTGAGGGTGGCATGGGTGTGCCAGCCAGAGGGTGACATGGGTGAACCAGAGTGCCAGTGTTGACAGAGGATGGCAGTGCTTTGCTTTGCCCCAATAATGTACACTGGTGAACTAGAGGGTGATGTGATGACACAGAGGGTGACATGGGTGAGCCAGAGGGTGGCATGGGTGACCAAAGAGAGTGCCAGTGGTGACAGAGGGTGGCAGTGATGAAGAAATCTTAGCAAACAGGCTGGGCACGTAGAAACAACAAGTTCGCAAAACTGGCGACCCGACAAGTAAGTTCGCAATTTGCGAAATTGTACAAAACCCTCGCGAACTTGCAGAAACCCGTGCGAACACACACACCCCCAAAAAATACGCAAATCCGCGAGAATTCGCGGATTTCGCGTATTTTCGCAATCCGCGAATACGCAAATCTGCAAATTCGCGGATTGCGAATCCGCAAAATCCGCCCATGCTTACCCCTACCACACCTACCTACCAACACCAAACAGTGGCACGCCCCAGACAAGACCCTACAACCCCCTGACCATCATCTACCCACTTCCCATCTAAATTACTCTCTCCCATAATGAACTACCAAAACGAATCCTCAGTCATGGAATTCTATCTCGCTCACTCTACCCATGAGCCAGAGGCGACCACATGAATCACCCCTTGTCCAATACCACACACAGGAATAACTCAGGCAACACTACCCATGACAGCCAGCACCCTGAAGCTCTCACCCCACTCTCTAGGAGACAAATCAGACTCGCTTTACTGGAAAGCCAGCTTGAAACGGTAATCGAGGGACTCAACTGCAGTGTAGTTCCTATATTCCCAATAGGCTCTGCGCAGTGGAATAATATACACTCAAGATTTGACATAGGATTGAGGTCAATATGACTCTATCGAATATACTAAACTTAATTGTGTGTGCCAGCTAACTCAGAGGTCAATAGAAACTTTCTTGAATAAACAAGAAGGGATTAGTCTCTGACAACCGCATAAACATGTCAACTTTGTTCCCCTAGAACCGGAACGATATCTTCAGAGTTGTGGAAACAATAGATAACTATTTCACTCAGTCAATCATGCATGCTTCGTTTCTACAGAGTTGCACAGAAATAGAGAGAAGGGTGTTTTAAATGAAAAGGGTTTATTGAACAGTCTTCTTTCTCATGCAAGAGAGGTGAACTGCTACAATTGTTAGACAGAATGCGAACTGTAATGCGTACAGCGTAAACAGTCAAATGAAATAATACTGTAATAGCATTGTGTGTTGCTATGATATATATCAAAATGAATACATAAATAACACAGGATAAAATACTCAACTGGTGCTTCTAAAATATGCCTACCCCAGTGGACCTAACCTGGGTCTAGTACTAGGGAAGAAGTAGCTGCTGTCTTTAGCATAGGTTTAGTTTTGCCAAGAATTGCCAAAGGTTTCTCTAGGTTCTAATCAGCACCATACCTTAGAATGAGAGTAGTTGGTATCTCTTTCCCGGGACTTGATTTCCCAACACCTCGCAAGGGGAGTCAGAAACACTGGAGCTGGATTCTTGGCAGGAGGATGACAGCTTCTGGTCAGTGCGTCAGCTGGAGAGTTGGCTTCCTTCGGCACTTGCTGTAGCGAGCTGCGCCGTGCAAGTAGGTAGTCGAACTGCACCGAACCACACCGTGCTTTGTCATAGCAAATGAAGGTATATTTATACCTTGAAGGTGTTTAGGAATGCCAGCATTGACATAAAGTCAGGCATATAAACGTCATGAATGAACCCCTAAGGAATTGCTGTTCATGCACAATAAATGAGTTCTTGGAGAAATCAATATCCACGCAAGGGGAAGTCCCTAACGGCTTAAGAGTCTGGTTTTCCAATAAATCGTTGTGATGTAGATGAATGGATGGAGGTAGCCAGGCCTGTGTTTGGGTAGCATGGGCTATGACTAAATAAGGACTGGATTTCTATGCATATATAAGAGCAACACGAATTGTACCCATATAAGGGCATGAATCGGGAAATTCATTCCGAATCTAAAGTCGAGCACAACACAATAAAATCCCAATGCGCCTCACTCCACTCTGGAAGTCTCAGCAACGCCCACACCCAACAATAACAACACAAAACACCCAAGATCTCTAAAGGCTTAATGGCACAGCTGGAAAACAACGCCTCTCGCAAACCAATCGCAGAAACCCAATAGAACAAAAACAGCTATACCCATGAGAGAGGCGATGGAACTTGCCACCTCATATAAAATATCCCTTACTAGCATACCTAACTCCAAGATCCAGCTTATCACCGGATTCGGTAGAGACCGCTCCTCTCCCAGATCGCCAAGACCACCTGTTTTTCACCCTTCTATTCCAATGGCCCCCCTTAACAACAAGGAGAGCAACATCAAATGCCTACTCACTAACTGCAGATCGGCCACCAAACATGCTGTCGAACTGGCAGAAAGCATCCTTGATCAAGACATAGACATCATGTTCATTACTGAAACATGGCTCAATGAGTTCTCTGCCCCATTCATGGACATGATTGTACCCCCAGGCTTCTCATCATCCATTTTCCTTTCAATTTTTACCCAAAAGATGACACGCTGTTTGCTGCAATCCTCAGGGTATTGATTGAGTGCATGCAAACAATGTTGAATGATAGTGCAGAGTGGACTAGTGTTCCGCAAAGATCTAACTCTAACTCTGAACACAAATCAATTTGGCATTGACCCCTGGGACCTGGCCCACCCGGGGTTTTTTCAACAAACAAAGCGCAGTAGAGCGCACTTAGGGCCCGATTCACAGAATGAACTTCAGACTCAATCCTAAACTTACTACTATTTTGGTATTCACAGAATGCACTTACTACTTTTGGCATTCACAGAATGAACTTACTACTTTTGATATTCACAGAAGTTAGGATTTTGTCTTAAGTTTGTCTTAAGACAAACCTAAGACAGACTTAAGACAGACTTAAGACAGACTTAAGACAAAATCCTAACTTCTGTGAATACCAAAAGTAGTAAGTTCATTCTGTGAATGCCAAAAGTAGTAAGTGCATTTTGTGAATACCAAAATAGTAGTAAGTTTAGGATTGAGTCTTAAGTTCATTCTGTGAATCGGGCCCTACATTTTTTTTTATAATTTCGTCCGGATTTGCGCATTTGCGGTTTGGAGTGTTGGCAGCCAATCAGAATTGAGCTTGTGCTCGGTAGGGTTAACAAACCCTCCTCGATGCTCAGATATCGATATTTTTATTTTCATAATTTCTCAGCAACTATTGGACAGATTTAAACAATTTTTAAAAAAGGTCGCTTTCCGAACCAGGAGCTATTTTTTTTTTTTTTAGCTTTTTTTTATTTTAAAGTCTGTTTTTATTTCACCCCCGAAGAAGAGAGTAAGCAAAAAAGGGTGGCATATACACAGCGATAAGCCTACAACCCCTTAGGGGCCGGCCGCGTCAGAGGAAATGCAGTAAAATAACATGCATGCAAAGCGTGTTTTCTTCTCAACATTATACACGGCGTTCCGCCTACAACCCAATAGGGCCGGTCGTGTCAGAAAATAGAAATAGCATTCTGTCATGCTCAATAGCCACTGCCAATAAAACCCAGCCCCTAGGGCCAAGTGTAGACCAGGAACCAGAACTAATAAAACTACCGGACCAGAGTGGCCCAACTTACAACCAGGTGCCTAGAAAAAGGCATTAGAACAACACAGATAGCAGAAGAGAAGAAAAGGAAAGAATCAGGAAAGAAAGAATCAGGAAAGGGGAGAGAAAGGACCTAGAGAACAGCGAAGGGACCAGCGGGAAAGGAGCCGTCACAGACCCCGTCAACAACAGGAGCATCCGCCACGAGCCGCAGTACGGACTCCAGGGCTATCATACCATAGGCCTGCGTGAGGTAGGAGGGAGCACAGCATTGTCCACTAGATGCAGCGCCCTCAGTCTAGGGGGCATGTTTCGCGCATGTTCGGTTTTGCACAAATAGGTCACCAGAGGTTGCCATACCGCCCTGAAGCGTGTATTGCGAGACTGCAGTCTAGCGGAGAGTAACTCCATAGTAATGACGTGCCAGAGTCTCACAAACCACGCAGCAATAGGGGGCGCCTCCGTCTTCTTCCAGTACAGAGCAATGAGTTGTCTGGCAGAGCCCAGCATTTGTAGCGCTATAGTCCAATCACTTCGGGTCAGAGCTAACAGATTCGCAGGTTTGATTCCCAGCAACAATGTACTAGCGGCATCAGGCAGAGAAAACCCCAGGACCCCCTTAATGTGACTCAGGACCTCCTTCCAGAAGACAGTGATCATGGGGCAGGTCCACCAAATGTGTAGGAAATCCCCAGGCGCAGCTCGACACCTCCAGCAGTCGGGAGAGGAGGTTGGGAACATTTTATGTAAGCGCTGGGGCGTGTAATACCACTGAGTCATCATTTTATATGCGTTTTCTTGTTGCGGTATACTACGGTATACTTTAGGGATATCCCGCCACAGACGAAGCCACTGCGTCGGTGTAATATGGGCCCCTAACATCGCGTGCCACCGCTGCAGATAGGTCTGCGAAGGCGGCACCTGAGGATGTCGCAGTATCTGGTATATCTTGGAGATCAAGCCCTTCGTTTCGGCACAAGAACGGGCTAGGCGCTCGAA
This sequence comes from Lissotriton helveticus, assembly GCF_964261635.1. Lineage (NCBI taxonomy): Eukaryota > Metazoa > Chordata > Amphibia > Caudata > Salamandridae > Lissotriton > Lissotriton helveticus. Next base: position 273,175,468 of record NC_136057.1, on the reverse strand, counting down.
CGGGGTAAAGTCTCGGGTGGCCCCTGGGTACGTTGCATCCGTCAGGACCCAGTGTCGCAGCTGGAGATATTGCATCTCGGCCTCAGGCGGGAGTCGAAATTGCTCCCTGCAGTGGGCAAAGGACTTAAGGGAGCCTCCATCGAAGAGGTCTGTAAGGACCCTGCAATCGCCTTGAGACCATCTATGAAAGGCTTTAGTACGGAAAGCCGGCGGAAACCACGTCTTGCCCTCAATAGGGATGTGTGGGGAAGGAAAAGTCATCAGACCTCTACGTACCGCTATTCTGTCCCATATTACCAATACTGTCTTCGTGGGCACCGCCAAATAGGCGCTCGGGGAATGCCCTGCTTTATGGTTCCACGCCAGGTCCCAGATGGTATGGCCGGTTACAGCCCTATCCATGTGAAGCCACCCCTTTTCAATTTCTCCGGTGCCTCACTCAACCACGAAGCGCAAATGGGCAGCCCAATAATAGTCCACCAAATTAGGACACGCCAGCCCTCCGTGGTCTCTTGGTGCCATAAGGAGTGCTAGGGAGAAGCGTGGCCTTTTCCCCCCCAGATGAAGTTGGTTAAGTCCTTCTGCAAATTCCGAATATTATGTAAGGGGATGGGTGTAGGTAGACACTGGAACAAATAAAGGAGTTTGGGTAGGATGGACATCTTTATTGCATTGAGTCTACCCAACCATGATGGAATTAGCGACTTCCATCTCCGTCGGTCTGCTGCAGTCCCTCCAATTAACTGGCGACCATCCATCTAGTGAAGGGGTCAGGTGTAGGCCAAGATACCGAATGTGGCGTTCTGTCCAGCGATACGGGCACATCTGCTCCAGTGGGAGGATTTCGGGTTTAGGGACGGTAAGGTTGAGTGCCCAGGATTTTCTGTGGTTAATTTTCAGACCAGAGGCACGCTCAAAAAGGCAGAGCATAGAATGGATTGCTGGCAAGGACTCCCGATGCTTACTGAGGGTGAGGATGAGATCGTCCGCATGGAGCGCCACTTTATGGTCCTGTCCACCCAGCGGGATGCCGTGGATGTCCGGAGCCCGATGGATCATATCCGCCAGAGGCTCAATCGCTAAGGCAAACAGCAATGGCGAGAGAGGGCAGCCCTGCCTGGTCCCTCTCCCTATGCTAAACGGTTCCGTTAGCTGTCCATTCGCACGGACCCTGGCCTTTGGTGCAACGTAAGGCGCCATGATTCTAGTGACCATCTTCGGACCAAGCCCCATCTTGCAGAGGACCGCCCGGAGGAATGACCAGTCCACCCGGTCAAACGCTTTTTCAGCGTCCAACGAGAGGAGGCAGGCCGGGATCTGCCAGTGGTGCACCTTCCCCACCAGGTGAGCCACCCTACGCACGTTATCAGCCCCCTGATGGCCGCGTATAAATCCCACCTGATCCAGGTCAACCAGGTTAGGCATATGGGGATCCAGCCGCTTCGCCAGGACTTTGGTGTATATTTCAAAATCGGTATTTAGTAGAGCTATCGGGCGGTATGATGAACATAGTGTGGGGTCTTTCCCAGGCTTCAGGACTAAGGCTATTTCCGCCATTCCCATATCCGGAGAGGGACCTTGTTCGTCAGTGAAAGAATTGAAGAGCCGGAGAAGGTAAGGTCCCAGCTGAGCCTGAAACAGGAGATAGAAGGAGAACGGTAGCCCATCAGGACCCGGCGTTTTCCCCAGGTGGAGCTCACTAGGAGCCGAGGCCACCTCGTCCTGTGTTATCGACTCCTCCAGGAGCTCCGCCGAGCGGGGGCACAATGTCATCCCACTGTATTGCTCCAAAACGTCTTCCACCAAGTCAGGAGGCGGCGTCTCCGCAGTGTATAGTGAAGCATAGTAATCCCGGAACGCCTGACATTTATCCTTAGCTGCTGCCGCTCTGGACCCATTAGGTAGCTGTACATTCGCTATATGGGACTTACCAGCCCTGACCGTAGCCTCCTCGCTAAGAGTCTCCCAACCTTATCTCCCCACTCAAAATGTGTCTGTTTTAAAGCAAAGAGGGAGCCTTCCGCCTTATTCGTACGCAACAACCGCAATTGGCCGCGGAGATTCGCCAGGCGGCGTCTCGTTTGTAGGGTAGAGCCACCCCGGTCTTGCGCCTCCGCCTCCATTAGGTCCTTCACCAGGCCATCCTCCACTACTCTCGCCTCTCGTGTCCTCGCGATCACAAGAGACGTAATATGACCCCGGATTGTGGCCTTAAAGGCGTCCCAGACCACTGGAAAAGGCGTCTCAGGCAAGTCATTGTTCTCAAAATAGGAGGTAATGGCCTCACGGATGTCCTCAACAGTTGCTGCATCACGAAGGATGCTTGGCGGCAAATGCCATTTCCGCACCCGAGTGGGGCAAACACCCGGGTCCCAAAAGAGCAGTTCCACATGAGCATGGTCTGAGATTGAAATGTCAGACATCTCCACTCCCACTACATCCCAGACAAGGTCGTGGGACAAAAACATATAATCAATGCGAGAGTAGGAGCGGTGAGCACTCGAATAAAAGGAGTACTCACGTTTATCCGGGGAGAAATACCGCCATGCATCAAACAACCCTAGGTCACCGATCTGCTTGCGAAGGGCCAGGGACATTGCCCCAGCCCCACTGAAGGAGCCCTCACTCCGATCCATCTTTGGGCACCACACCATGTTCAAATCCCCCCCAGAATTAGCGAGGGGCCGCCCTGAGGTATCTGAACCCCCAAGAGGTCCCGGAGGAAGTGATCCTGCGCCTGATTGGGGGCGTACACATTGCATAATGTTAAGCGGCGACGTCCCACCTCGACATTCCCCCTGAGAAAGCGGCCATCGCCACCTCGGAAGGGCCTTCCTACCCCCGCCTGATGCCAGCTCTGCACAAAATCGCCACTCCTGCGGTTTTCGTGTCTGCCGCTGCCCAGAACTGAAGCGTATATCTAGGGTGAGCCATGCGCCCAGTGTCAGCCTGTAGAAGGTGGGTTTCCTGTAAGAAAATGATATCCGGATTGTGTCGCAGGAGATAGTGCCAGACCTGTTTGCGCTTGTTGGGCGAATTAAGACCCTTCACGTTAAGGGTCATGATCTTCAGAGGACTAGCCACATTCAGAGCCACGCCAAGGTGTCGCAAAGCCTATCATGATCCACACAACAGTCATACCACTCTCAGCACATCCACTCCCAATCCAGAGCCATACATCCCTACCCCCCATCCACAGTCTACCTCCCCTCCCCAGGCCCCCACAAGAAGAAAGGAAAAGAGAAGGAGAAGGGGACAGCAGAGAAGAAAGCAGCAAGAAACAAAGGAAAGAAGTGAGAGACAAGAAGGAAACTAGTGGCCTAGGAGGCCAGTCATCAGAACAGAACAAGTGCGGCCAACAGAGCCGAAGGTCTCTGACCCCAGTACAGGGCATCCTGCACCCACAGGTTTGGGCGCTCTCCGGGATGTCACTCCCTAGGGGGCAGACCATTGGGGTTGTGGCAGTCCAAAAAGACAACTAGGTGAGGGGCTCCCGCCGGTCTCCGTTAGATTCCGCTTTGTCTCCTTCAAGAGACCGAATGTGGGCTATAATGTCCTGTTTAGCCTGGGTGTGTGAGCACCCCTCCGTAGGGGGAGAACGACGGTGTCGCTGTACCGTGGTCCAGTCCGGGCCGGCCGGTGCCCTCTTTCTGCTAAGGGGCCTAGCTGGGCTCACCAGAGGGGATGCCGGCATGCAGAGAAGCTGCGCCGCTTCCGTGTAGGAACGCACGACTCTGTCCTGGTTTCCCTGCAGGGGCGGCCACACGATGCGCCCGATCTAGAGTTGGGGGCGAGGCATCCGCATCCCCCCATACCTCATGGAGAAGCTGCGCCACGTAGCCCACGATGTCTTCCCCTTCCTCTCCCAACAGAATCCCCCGGATGCGAAGGTTATTGCGCCGGCTTCTATTCTCCAAATCCTCCTGCTTAACCTGGAGCTCGATATTTTGTTCCTCAAGGGCCGCCAGGCGTTGCCAAAGATGTTCCTGATCCTCCGTGCGCGTGTCCATTGTCCTCCCCAGACCATCCACAGTCACACAGGAATGCACCTCAGACCGAAGGGACCCTATCTCCATTTTCAGCTCAGTCATAAAGGAGGTCATGAATGCCTGAGTGACCGGTGGCGAGTCCACAGCGACACGTGAGGGCCCTTCACCGGCCGCCGGCGCCCCCGCTTTACCCCACATGGCCACTACTGTGTTGTCCTTGGGGGCCGCCGTCGGGTCAGCCTTGATGCCCTTGTTGGAGCGCGTCATAGTACCCCTCCGAGTAGGCAAAACGAAGATGTCATGCCCCGGCTTGGGGAGCGGATCCAGACCCTACCAAAGAGGGATCAGCCGCACACCCGCGCCGAGACTGTGAGACACTCCGCTCGAGTGTAGGGCAGCACGCCAGCTAATGTCAGGAAGATGCAAGGCCTACTCCAGTTACCGCTGTGCACGGGACACCCAGAGGCCCACAGAAGGGCGATGAGCAGGGCACACCCAGACCAGTCAATAAGTCCCCAGCGCAACAAGCACACATTGGCGGGCTCCGCCGGCCCCCCACCCGCGTTCGCTGGACCAGCGCAGCTTACCTCAGTGTCTCGGGGATCTTGACCATCTCTGTAGGGTCCCCCGCAATCCAATCGACCAACTCCAATGCAGCACCAGCTCAGAGGGGGGGCCCCCACTCCGCGCCTCAACCCTGTACCTGTCCGAAGCACTGCACCGATCGTCCAGGGACGGGCCTCCACAGTCCAGGCAAGAGGCAGCACTGGTCAGATCCTGTGTCGCTTAGTCAAGGCTCCACACACTCTGTAGGTCACTCTAGGTCCTCTGATCACCACGGGTCCCCTCAGCTTCACAAAATGGCGGGCGCTGCCACACCAGGATTCCTCCAATGTCGCAGCATGTCCAGCAGGGGTATCCCCTTGAGCCCCTCACCAGGACACCTCTCCTTTGCTCCTCAGCACCTGGTGGAATAACGCTCCCTCAGCAGGGAGGCCCAAGCAGCCAGAGCACCTCCGCCGGGTTCGGGGCACGGCAAGATGGCGGGTCTTCCTCCCGGGGCTCCCAAACGACCGCCGCCGCCTCTCCCCGACTGGGTCCTACCGGCAGTGAAGGAGTGCGGCCGGAGGCAGTCCGCCACCCAGGCCCGTCAGGCAGGATGATGCGGGGACCCCCGGCGAGGTGCAGCCGCAGAACACAGTCCTCAGAGTCGGGCACAGGAGCCGATGCTGCCGAGTCACAAGATGGCGGGCCGCCGCCGACAAAGTTCAGCCCGGGCTCACCAAAGCCCTCCCTGCAGCCGCCGCCCGTACGGGCAGGGACACTTCACGCTCGCACCCGTAGGCAGTCCGGGGGGGCGAGTGCAGGACCCCCCTAACTCCGCTTAAATAGCGTAGAAACAGGCCGATGGCAGTGGGAGCCCCGTTCGTGCACGTCCGCTCACATCGCCGCTTAAGCCATGCCCCCAGGAGCTACCTTTTTGCCAAATTTGGTGTAATTCCGTTCAGCACTTCGGGTTGTAGCCTGTAATAAAATTTCCTATGGAAATTAAAATGGTGTAAATGCGTTTTGGGGCCCCCCCATTTTTCTCTGACCCCGCTTGATGAATCACCCAAAACTTTCAAGACAATAGCTGACCTGAGTGAACCTTTTTGTGGAAATGTTAGCAAGGATTCCTCAAACGGTCCTAAAGCTATTGGCAAAAGAAAAAACGCTATTTGAATAGAAACGAGGTTCTAACTATAACCACCTACTGGTGACCGCCAGTAGATTATATATAGATATATATATGTATATATATATATATATTTGAGCAAGGGCACTGTGTTGCCCGAAATGCGTCATGGCGGTGGTGCAGGGCGGTATAATAATTAAATAAGTATTGCACCACACTTTGGGTCTGCGTCCATTTGTCCAGAGTGAATGGAGTCACGAGAACAGAAGAATCAGTATATATATACATATATTTATATATATATATATATATATATATATATATATATATATATATATATATATATTTATATTCCTTTTCACCAAACGCCCCAAACGTTGCGCTTATGCACTCTGATCCGGCGATAATCACCACACAATTACACCATTCTGTAGTAGTTCATTTCTTGTTCAATTTATTTCCAGCATGACAAACAGTACATGCAACCAACCCAACGCATTTCAGCAATTGCTCGCCTTGGTCACGGGTGAATTGTGTTCTCAATTCAATTCAAAAGTCTTTATTTCGATTGAATATTTTTTGCAATCATAAAAAGTGCATAATAAAAAACGTTACATCGGAACAAGTATAAAACAAATTGTCACGTACGCATTGCTGACAAATGAGTTAAGAACATTTCAGTATAGAAAAAAGACAAATTGATATCTATTAGATGAAAGTTACGCAGTTAACTCAGGTAATTGTAAATGGATTTTCAAACATGCTTTTAAAAAACAGGCTATTGACTTAGCAACAAATTGGGTTTCTAAAAACTGGAAAGCCAAAAGCGCGGGCCTACATCTTCTCAGGCCCATTTGCCGGAGAAGAGGAATGATCCAACGTTTGCGTGGGGTCTCATAGTAGCTACAAAACATTGTTACATGTAAGGTTGACTGATGAGCAATTCCATCGCAGGGACATCTAGTCAATTCATGAGACCAGTTTTGTAGTGTAGTTCCTATCTTCCCAATAGGCTCTGCGCATTGGAATAATACCTACACCAGTAAAGGCCTAGGCCAGACGTTAACTAGGTCTACTACTGTCGATACTAGACTTAAGTTTTGGGTTTGCCAGCGTAGCTCAGAGTTCGCTAGAAACTTTCTCGAATGTTCAGGAAAGAATTAACTCCCCTGATTAGACAAGAAGGGATTTAGTTTCTGACAACCATAGAACATGACAACTTTGCTCTCCCCTAATCAAGAGTGTATCTCCAGAGTCGTGTGAGCACAAGGCAATTATTTTACTCAGTCAGTACGTGCATTCTTAGTCTCATCAGATTGTAGAGAAAAGGAAGAGACGGGCGTGTTCAATAAAAAGGTGTTATTTATTGATCAGTCTCTTTTCTCGTACAAGAGAAATGGATCGATATTATTGCAATACTTATAGTTAAGTAAAGTGCATACATTAAAAGCAATAGTATAAAATAATACTGTAAAAACATTGATATGGTTTCTGAGCCATATGATGTTTAAAATGATTAAAATATATTTACATACACATATACATTTGACTAAACGTACTCAACTGGTGTTTCTAAATACGCCTACCCCGTGTACCTGACCTAAGTCTAATGCGTGGGCGGGAATAGAAAGTTACAGTTTAAGTTAAGTTTGTTTTTGCCAAGTGAATAACTAAAGAATTCTCTGTGAGGGGTTATTCAGTTCTGTACCTGGAAGTTAGGATGAATGAGGAATGGTATCTCTTTCTCTGCTCTCGATATTCCAGGCTGCCTGCGAGGGCTGCCCGAAAGCGCCGGTGCTGGGTCTCTCGGTAGGAGATAGCAGCGCGTCTCTCAGCGCGTCAGGAAGGCGGGGCTGTTGCCAGCGGGGTCTGCTCTGCTTCTGGGCTTCGGCAAGTATGGCTGCTCCGTCTCGTCACCACGCGTGTGTTTGCATAGGGCAAGATCGGCAATATTTATACCTTAAAGGTGCCGAGATTGATGTAAGGATGGACATAGATGCGTCAATAAAGATGTCATACGACTTGCTCGTTAGCACATTCTTTTACTGAAGTTCTCTGTGAAATCAAAACAATGGCCGCACGGATTTTCCAGGTTGTCATAGGTTTGATTTGTTATGAGAACGTCGTATGCCTTATCAGGGGCTGGAGGAATGTCGCTTGTCTAATTAGATCTCAAGCGTTATGACCTAATCAGATAACACGTTCCTGTGGCGTAGTGTGACTGAGTCAGATAACGGTATCTGCATCATGGGGGCTTTTCTTGCCTCATGGGCTGACTGTTAGTTAACTTGATAGTTAGTTTAACCAGAATAGGGTCAGGAATAGGGGGATCGATTCAGAACCTATAGGAATACATGACACCCACTCCACGCTAACTATGGTCATACTTACTAATCTATGCATAGTATAACATAGTACAACATACTATAGAGTATAGTGTATACCTCACCACCCCAAAATACATAAATGCATTTTGAAATTTTCAAATATACTGAAAAATTGCAGTCATATATATTGTATGCACTTAAGCTATGAATTAAACGCTAAAGTAAACACGCATTTGTAGACAATATTGCTTATTTGGTATATGAAAAATACACATGAAATGGCTCTTAATATGGCTATACAGAAAGAAAGTTCGAGACCATTTCATCACATAATAAAATATTTGTGAACATACCAGCGGGCAACTAAAGTTTATAAAGTATCTAAAAATAGAAATCTTAGTTCTCTAGGAATAGTTTCTTACTTTAAGCAGAAGATAAGTGTCCCGAAAATTTTGTAAAAAATAATTTGGGGCTGCTAAAAAATTGCTGTCCGTGAACTGGTGGGAAAAATTGTTCATGTGACTTTATTTTTAAAGTTGAAGGCCGAATTCAGGGAACGCCGTGTGCGAGCTTGCTCAAAAGTCTCTATTTCTGTTCTGGAGAGAACATCATATCATTAAGGCTTTCGAAAAAACTGTCAACAGCTTCATGGGAAAGTTCCACTAAGTCGGAAATAGGTGTAACCATGCATTCGTGCGCATGATTGTCTCCATTGACATTCTGATTCGCATTGCTGACAGAAGGTCGTACCTGATTAATGCTGCTTTCATCTTGAACTTCACTACTCTTCAATCGTAGTGGTGAAGACTCCACGAATGCCGTCATCAGGATTGGCAGCCTTTGAGGGCAGCACAAAGCGTGAACCTTGGTAGGAACCAACAATGTATCTGCATCCACTGGCGCATCCGATTGTAGCGTCAGACAGGTGTCTAACACGCATTCTTCTCCGCATAGCAGACATCTCAATACAGGTAAAACACATCTTTGCCACATTGGTCGAAATGATAGAAACCAAGTCATGTTCAGGTCTCTAAGCCGGGATAGTCCCATGATTTTTGATATCCGGTCCCGGTATCCAATGGCTAGGATTGTATCTTCCATTGTCGCGAGAGTTTGATCTGTGACATGGGTTGCCATAACGAAAAATAAGGACTAAGAATAGGATTCCTGCAATTAGTCCCAGGATCAGGGGAAGTCCGCCAAAAATCGAATGGACGAAATCTGGAAAAATACCCAGTATGGCTTTGAATGGTGTTAATGCCATCGAAAATACTGTCTCAAATACTTTTGAGACCCCAGTGGTATCAGAAATATTTAAGATTTCGCTCAGGATTTCCGCGAAATGTACGGGGGAATTAGTTGATAATAATGTATGTATCTCTGCAGTCGTCCTTGCGACTTGTAGATCATACGTTTCTTTTGATGACGAGAGCCTTGTAGGCGTCTGAAGAAGCACTGTTTTCATTCTGCTTAAAGTATCTATTCGAATAGAAGTAATTTTCAAACTGGGCCATGCCCTTGCCTCCCTGTCTGGAAAGGAGCTGGGGAACAAAGAACGTCCACAGCACTTGACCTTCGCAGTCGTAGTGACTAGATAAGGAGTCCCGGGCATAAGACTACAACATTTGCGGTCTACAATAAGAATGTAACTCCCATTATAGAGTCTTTGAAAGAATGGTTCTATTTCAGTTGCAGGTGCGCCTTGCTGGTGACATGAAAGGTTGTATGAATTCCCTTCACAGGCTCCATGCAAACTAATTCCGTTACACAGAAGCGTGCCGCTTAGTGACATAGCACAATTGTTGCCACTAAGAAACACTTTCTGTCCTTTATTACTGACACATGCATGCGAATAGGGCAGGTTCCAAGTTGTTTTAAGGTACCCCTTTCCCAATTTCTCGTACATGCCAGCCTGTATATATTTTTGGCAGTATTGAAACCTGAAGGTTGAGATTGGAATATTTATGATTCCGTGGATTATCCATTCACTGACAGGTCGTTCTGACATTGTCATTGGTAATCTTTCTAGTTTTTCAATGCTCAAGATTGTATAATCAGCACCCTTTTGCGCCATACCGATTTGTCTATCAGTAAGGTTAAAGATTTGGAATAGTGACGTTGTGTTGATTAAACGCCAAGGCACATAGCCTGAACGCAGATTTTGTAACGTCCAGCCAAGCTGTACAATAGAACGCAATTGTGACTGACCATGTTGTAATAACAGTAAGTCTTGCGATAATATATCGATTGCTGACGACACAATGCTGTCCAAAGAAAAAATTCTGGAGGACAGAGTCATTAACCCATTGTCCACTACAGAAAGTGATTTTTCCAAATTAATACGGTCAATTTCCCGTATTCTCTCTGCTGTTTCAATTTGATTAACCTTCCAGGCCTCATTGTATGCTGCATATACAGAGGCTGCTATGAAACGCTTTTGACGCTGTTTGCGTGGTCCCATTATGAAATCACGCAAGTCAGCACCATCAGTAAGTAAAGTTAGGTGTTGCTTAATTTCAGGCAGTGTGGAAGTTTGTAGCCACTGAAGGCATAATTTGCCCACACTGTAGGTTGTTATTATCCCTGGGTGATGTCTTTGGGGATATCTAGGGTCTGGCCTGGTCATTTTGAACCCCTGTGTTTTATTCAGGAATCTGTCTTGACAGTTATTTGTATCTGTGGGCCAGATCAACCATTGTTTCCAATTAGGATGTGTTCTGTTTTGGTTTAATATATGGTTTACGTCTATCTCTTCATCCGTATTAGAGCTATTGCTAAACATTGTTGGCTTTGGAATAGACGGTTTATTTAAATCTTTGATTTTGGCTAGGCCAAGACAGGTGGTTTGTTGAACAGTGTCATTTAAAAATATCATTTGTTCTGGGATCATGCAAGCTCTAAACAAAGCTTCTAAACCCTGTACTTGCCATTCTTTTGTACCCCAAACACTTTTTAAATCAACATTTTTGTCCCAATAATTAAATCCTAAAGTATTCATTTCCTCGAAGAATGAATCTGAATATATCAACTTTGTGTTGGTTATCATGGTTTTCATCCCTGTCTTGTTTGACAATTTAAAATAAAATGTTTCAGCATTGCTTGTGTTAAAACCTGAAAAATATGAATATTTGTCGTAAACGGTTCTTGAGCTCCCTTTTGGAGGTGTTGCACAATGTTCCCATTGATTATAATTTAAAACATTTCTAGGTTGTGCAGATTTATGTAAAAAATGGTTACCATAGTGGTTATAACAATACATACTATCATAATTTGTAGAACCTTGCAAATAATCATGTTTTGTAAATTTAGCAGACATTACTAAGTCACACATCATGTTATTAATGCTTTCGAAGTCCCAATCATCAGCAAATGAGTTTGGTTTTGCAAAGTCACTCAAGGAGATCTTGATTTGGTGTGGGTATTTCAGGATCTCGACCGGACCATAAATTTCATAGTCAGTGTTGTCCCAGGCTACCCCACCAGGTATAGGATTGGCTGTGAAGTTGGCTGAAGAAAGTTCTCTTTTCTCGACGTGTGAAGATGTGTGTGGTTTGAGGACCAAGTTGATGTTCTGACTTGCTGTGTCCATTTTAGCATATTTTCCCTCAATGAAGCGTCCCAAAGTTAATACCATGATGAGCCAAAGTATGAGGATAAATGCACCAAAACCCACCCAAAATTCAATCCATGGAGAAATCAGATATGTTTCTTTCAGTTGGTTCAAAAGTTCCTTAGCTTTGTCTTTAAAGGATTTTGATGATGGCTGTGTCTTTGATTCACTGAGGCTTTCAGAGGAATCATCGAAGTTGATGAAGTAGCCGGATGCAGTTCTGTCAATTGTTCCAATTGCTTCAGGATTTTTGTTTCTTGCATTTTCACTTGGTACTTCATTATAGATTGGTGTGTCTCTGCTAAATGTTTTTATTTGGGTTTTCAGAGGTCTGAGTTCTATTGCATTGTTGCATAGTCCTTGTTGTTCTTCTGTAGGCGTTTCGAATGTGATGAGCCTCTTTGTTAGGACCTCTGTACTGGTAGCAAACCTTGGTGTTCTGCTACTTATTGGGAGTCCACTTGGCCTACTGTTTGTTATCGGCCACATGTTGTGGTTTTACCAGGTCGATGGATACAACTCGGTTCTCCTTTTTACCAGCAAGTGGCGGTAGTACAACTGATCTTGTCCCGTTGACAGACAAGACAGGAACTGCTTTTCTGTAAGAAGGCCCAAATTCCTTCTTTACCGCGATCTTCTCCCTGACTAGATCCCCGACTTTTGGAATCCAGACAGGTCTTGCTGGGACAGGTGGTGATTCTTCAGTGGTTGTTGGCTGTTGTTTCAACTGTATGTTGCTCAGGTCTTTTCTTGTTTTGTTTAAGTCCTGCAAAATAGCCAAACGGTCTTTGACATCAAAGCTTTTTTCTTTAACCACTGAAGTCTGACTGTCGAGGTCAGAGATAATCATTCTAGTTCCAAATAATAATTCGTACGGACTGAATCCCTTCAGAGAATTTCTTGGCAAGTTATTTAGACTACGTTGGACACTTATTAGATGTTTGACCCACCCAGCTCCCGAACCTAATACCTTTGCCGTTATAGATTGCTTTATGTCACGGTTTTTTCTTTCAACAATTCCGTTCCCCTCAGGGTGAAATGGACAAGAGTACCGCAATTGCACGCCCATGCTGACCATGGCCTCCTTATAAGCCCGAGAGCTAAAAGCAGGTCCATTGTCCGAATGCAGCATGCCAATTGCGTATGTGCCGATAAAGACTCGCAAATCTTTTATAACAGTTCTGGCGTCAGCCGTTCGCTGGGGCCACATCCATATAAATCTCGTGCATGAGTCCACTGCAACCAAGATATATTTATAGTTACCATCCCTTTGTAAGGGACCGCAGTGGTCTAGATAATCACAGGCTAATGGTTTATCCGAGATTAGAAGGGGCGTCTGAGCTGGACGTCTCACCGTTGATACTTTCATTTTTTGACATATTTCACATGCTAGAACATAGTTCCTCGTTTGTCTTCTCATTTGTGGCCACCAGTATCTCTGTTTTAATAATGATACTGTGGCTGAGACGCCAGCATGAATACAAGCAAGCCCTTCGTGTGCCGCTATTATTAGTCCTAACCTATGTTCCATGTTTGGAATTGCCCTATCCCCCACTCCAGGGATTCGAGCAAAAGGAACATTTTTTGCATCAGTTATGTATGAGTATTTTACTGGAAAGCCTTTAGGGAGTGGTTCTATCGAATCCTTTTCTGAAGCGCTGACAGCTTGTAATATTTCGCTGTCTATTTTTGTTTTTGACCGGGTGACGGCAGCTACGGAAGCCGTTTGCACAGCTGCCTTCGCGGCCTCATCAGCCAATGAATTCCCTGCAACGTGAACGCCATCACGTTGATGACTCAGCGTATGTATCACGTGAGTCTTTGGTAGTTCTTTTTGCAGAAGAACTACTTGTTCCCCTAGCATTTTATGCTTGATTGTGCCACCTTTCGCATCCTTGAAACCGTTCTGAAGCCAGATCTGCAAGTATTCATTGTAAGACTGAACGCAATAATACGAATCACACACTATGAGTGTGGGGAATTCTCGATCGGTATTTTCAAGCGCCATCTTGAATGCTAGTAGTTCAGCTCGCTGAGCTGTACAATCTCCTAGGGATTGTGTTTTAGTGAGGGTTGGTTTAAATTTCCCTTCGTGCCAACGACCTTTAACAATCGCGCACGCAGCACTGTAAGCTTGCTTACCCCCCACTGCGGGTTGTGCTGATCCGTCTGTATATATTATACAGCCGTAGTGATCTAGAGGCAGAATTTCGGTTGGCGGAGGACATTCAAATTCATATTGGAGAAATTCTTGTGTTTTTAAGTAAGGATCAAATTCGTACACCACGTCTGTTGCAGCAAGAGAGTTAGCCCATTGTATCCATCTCGGATGGAGTGCTTTAGCATTTGGAATGCTTGCCTTTGTTACCGCCTCTAAGGCTGGTATTGGTGTCACGATTACTATTCGTTTACCTTGTGCCAGGGCTCGTTCTTTTGCTATAGCTGTCTGTGTTGCTGTAAGAATTTTTTCCGTTGGGCTAAATTTCATTTCAGCCCTAGTGTACAAGTGTGATTTGAATGCAATTGGTACCTTTTCTCCCTCATTAGAGGTTAGGTATGTGAATCCGCATCTCCCTGGGATGACTCGAATCACAAGATTGCGTGTGTTATCACGTGTTTCTAATTTTGTTTTAATTAGCATGTCTGTTTGTAAGGATCTCAAAATTTCTGTGTGTGTTTGAGTCCAATTGGATCTTTTAAAGTCTGGTTTAATTAGATCATAAAGGGGTTTGACCCTTTCTGCGTAATTTGCAATGTATGTTCTTCCGAAATTTAGGAAGCCTAGAATTGACTGTAGGTTTTTTAGTGTTTTAGGAGCTTGGATTACGGCACATTTCTCTAGGAAATTGTCAGCCAGGCTTTTGCCTTCACTTGATAACTCATATCCTAAGAATAGGACTGTCAGATGGGCAATTCTAGACTTTTTAAAGTTGAATTTGTAACCCTCTGCTGCGAACCCAAGTATTATGGTGTTCACTCTTTTCAAGTGAGTATCCAAGTCATCATCTGTTAAGTAAATGTCATCGACATAAGATAACGCTTCATCATCATATAGTTGCAGTAATTCTGTTACTCTCGCTGAGAATACCCCCGGGCTGTTCTTGTACCCCTGGGCTAACCGACAGAATTGCTTTTGAGTGCCATTTACTGAGAATGCAGTTAAATATCTGCTCTCTGGTGCTATGTTTTGACAAAAGAATCCATTGGAGATGTCCAAGGTTGTTTTGTATTTTTTGCGCACTATGTTATTCATTAGTGCAGCACTGTGTGAGTTTTGCACTGCAAAGGTTTTGCAACATGTGTTAAGGTGTCGGTAATCCAAAACTAGACGATATGAATTGTCTGGTTTGGAGACCGGAAACAAAGGATTGTTCATTTGTGAGGTGCAAGTTTCAATCACCCCCTGGTATTCTAGCTGATCGAGTATTTCATTTACCTGTTTTTTAGCTTCTTGCTTAATTGGGTACTGCCTTTGTGCAGTAGGTTGTGATTTTAACTGGATTTTGTGAGGAGGAGAATCCTCATCCCATCCTACATGATTTTTATATAAAGCAGGTGCTAAGGCCACTGCCCACTTTCTAGCAAGTGTGTATTTTTTATGAATCGGGATTTGATTCGAGAAGGCAGGCATAATTACTTCTTCGCCATGAGGGCACTCCCTGACAAACTCTGGTGGCCAGTCTTTTTCAGCTAGAAGGATATCATAGCCCTTGGAGAGGTTATCCCAAAATAGTCCCCTTATTTTCCTAGTCTTATCTCCCTCTATGCGTAATGTTATCTCGTATATCTTGTGGGGTTTGCTAACTCTGGTGTCTGCAGTTTCCACTTGAAGATATTCATTCGTGTCCACTGTCTCCAGATGATTCATAAGGACTTTGCGAGCTATGCTCACTTCTGCTGCGCTGTCTAGCATTGTCTGAGCCCACTCTCCGTTTTTCAGTTGTGTCCTCAGTATTCTCGGCATTGTTAACTACCTTGATACTGGCTACCTTCTTTTTTGGAAATTGTAATTTCTTTTTTTGTTGAGCAGGTTCCTTGTCTTTGGACTTGGCGTGCTCTTCTCTTTGTTCTGATCGTCCTCTTCTTTCCGATTTCTGCGAGGAAGTCTGAAAAGATTGAGAGGGACGTGTATCAATGTCTTGATATCTATCAGGTTTTTTAATATTATCCCTATTTCTAAGGTTATATCTTTTCCCAGAGGGGTCACTCTGGGGTGACCTGTGTCTCTGGTTCGGAGATTTCTCCCTTCGCCTAGGAGACCTTCCTCGGGACTGGAATTTCTTTTCTTTTGGATTGGATTGTTTGTTTCCATCCCAGTTCTTTTTTGGTGAATTATTATTAAAAAATATTTTTTCTGGACTTTCAGTCAGTTGCGGTTTTACTGGTATTCCACCTAAACTATCTCTACCTAGTTCTTCATAAGATTTTTCTATGATTCTGGCAATTTCAGCTGGTTGGTCTGCTATATCTGTCTCTTTTAACCTCTGGCGGATCGCCACGTTTGCTGCTTCACCTTTTATATTGGCTAGTAATATAGCCGAGACCTGCTTGAAGTCTTTCAGTAATTTCATACCAAGAGTTAAAGCTGGTTCTGGACCGTATTCATCTTGAATTTGTTTTAGCACATCTGGTATTACCGAAATGGATGGAACACCGTGCGTTTTTGTGTAGATTGAAGCAAAGACTGTACCCCAAGTGTCACAGTCCTCTATGTGTGGTGCGATTCCCATTGGGAGACATATAGTCAGAATCCTGTGTTTTTCTAGCGGGGTGGTGTCAGGAAACACCGCCTCTATTTGGGTGATTTTCTGTGCCAACCAGAATGGTATCTGTTCCCGTTTAGCCGGAACTTTACCTAGGCAGGATTGGATGTTCTGTGGTGTGATTTTATTTGTGTTCCCCTGGTGAGGGGTCAGCTGTGGAAGTTTAATCGCTGGCTGAATTGTTGAAGTCCGCATTACATACTGGACTAATTGTCTATGAATTTTTAGTAATTGTTTTAGCTGTATTAACAGCTCTCCAGTAGACATTCCTTCGATGTCTGGGTGTGGTGTGTATCCGGCTAAGACCGGCCACGTTGCTCCTGGTCTACCTAAAGGACCGAGCCTTGTAATGTGATTGTTATGTATTAGGGCGCCATCAAATAAGAGCAAATGCTCTTGGAATTTGAGTGGTACTTCCACCTCCTCGAAAGGAGTGTAAATGTCGGGTGGAACCTCTATTTTGTAATAGTGGAAGTACTTTGTTACAGCATTTGCTGCTGGAAAATGTATCCATGTATAGTATACCTCTGTCTGCCGATATTCGTGTGCCTCAATTACGAATATGACTGTGCCACCTCTAGGTGTCAGTCCATTTTCTATAAGTTTTAAGGTTATAGATTTCCTTTTGCTGACCGGAATGAGTATTATATCCGCGTCTGCATCCTTTAGTGCAGTATCTGCTGCTGTTATTTCAGCTGCTAATCTAACTGCCTCTCTTTCTTCATCACTTTCTGACATTTTACTGTCAGGATGGTTATTTTGTTTGTTTGCAGATCAGGTTTCTTATGGAACAAAGATTAGATGCACAATATTTTGGAACAGTGTATCCTTCAACGTTGACTAAACCAAGAACCTTACATAGGAGTTCCCTGCTGCGAGGTTTTGGAGGATATTACCTTTCACCCACTCCAGACGTCTTTGGAGTATTTGGGAAAAGGGGTCTGAGTGAGAAAGCACGACTGAGTTACTCTAAATGTCTTACGTTAGTTTTATCGCCCTTTCCAAACGCGTTGGGCGCCATGTAGTGTAGTTCCTATCTTCCCAATAGGCTCTGCGCATTGGAATAATACCTACAGCAGTAAAGGCCTAGGCCAGACGTTAACTAGGTCTACTACTGTCGATACTAGACTTAAGTTTTGGGTTTGCCAGCGTAGCTCAGAGTTCGCTAGAAACTTTCTCGAATGTTCAGGAAAGAATTAACTCCCCTGATTAGACAAGAAGGGATTTAGTTTCTGACAACCATAGAACATGACAACTTTGCTCTCCCCTAATCAAGAGTGTATCTCCAGAGTCGTGTGAGCACAAGGCAATTATTTTACTCAGTCAGTACGTGCATTCTTAGTCTCATCAGATTGTAGAGAAAAGGAAGAGACGGGCGTGTTCAATAAAAAGGTGTTATTTATTGATCAGTCTCTTTTCTCGTACAAGAGAAATGGATCGATATTATTGCAATACTTATAGTTAAGTAAAGTGCATACATTAAAAGCAATAGTATAAAATAATACTGTAAAAACATTGATATGGTTTCTGAGCCATATGATGTTTAAAATGATTAAAATATATTTACATACACATATACATTTGACTAAACGTACTCAACTGGTGTTTCTAAATACGCCTACCCCGTGTACCTGACCTAAGTCTAATGCGTGGGCGGGAATAGAAAGTTACAGTTTAAGTTAAGTTTGTTTTTGCCAAGTGAATAACTAAAGAATTCTCTGTGAGGGGTTATTCAGTTCTGTACCTGGAAGTTAGGATGAATGAGGAATGGTATCTCTTTCTCTGCTCTCGATATTCCAGGCTGCCTGCGAGGGCTGCCCGAAAGCGCCGGTGCTGGGTCTCTCGGTAGGAGATAGCAGCGCGTCTCTCAGCGCGTCAGGAAGGCGGGGCTGCTGCCAGCGGGGTCTGCTCTGCTTCTGGGCTTCGGCAAGTATGGCTGCTCCGTCTCGTCACCACGCGTGTGTTTGCATAGGGCAAGATCGGCAATATTTATACCTTAAAGGTGCCGAGATTGACGTAAGGATGGACATAGATGCGTCAATAAAGATGTCATACGACTTGCTCGTTAGCACATTCTTTTACTGAAGTTCTCTGTGAAATCAAAACAATGGCCGCACGGATTTTCCAGGTTGTCATAGGTTTGATTTGTTATGAGAACGTCGTATGCCTTATCAGGGGCTGGAGGAATGTCGCTTGTCTAATTAGATCTCAAGCGTTATGACCTAATCAGATAACACGTTCCTGTGCCGTAGTGTGACTGCGTCAGATAACGGTATCTGCATCATGGGGGCTTTTCTTGCCTCATGGGCTGACTGTTAGTTAACTTGATAGTTAGTTTAACCAGAATAGGGTCAGGAATAGGGGGATCGATTCAGAACCTATAGGAATACATGACAGTTTGAAACCCCGGGAAAAGAAACAAGGCGAAAGAAGGTATCAAAACAAAATCTAGTTAAGACAAACTTTTCATGATTTGACAGAAAGAAAGACAAATATAACTGAATACCAGGTGAAGTTTGTAACGTTAAAACGTGAGTGTTTGTACGTTTTCCTATCTCTGAGCATAGGCGTAAATCGCTAAGATGATTTACACATAATTTCTTCAAGGCCTGCCTAGATAAATCAGAAAGTGAGGAAGGGTCTGTGAAAAATGTTAAACAGTTTAGATCTTTCAGAAAGTTAAAAACATACAATAACCATGGAATCTTTTTCCAATGAGCCAGAGATAAGCAAACGGTTATTAAAGACCGTGTGAGGTGGCATTGCTCTTTGGTCCAAATACGGTGCCATAAGAGGATCGGCTGGTAACTGATGGTATCCGATAGATAATCCAAGACGAGCTCAATATGACAACCGTAATTTGGGGCGCTTTGAGGGAGCGCAAGGGTGTATTTTAAAAACCCATTTTGAATTTTTGGGAGCTCGTGGGAGGGAACATAGCCCCAGACTCCCGCTCCATAAGTTGCTACGCTGTGGCATTTAGCGTGGTAAATTTTAAGCAACTCGGCAGGAGCGGGTTTGCCTAGTTTTCACGAGAAAGAAGTCAGCGCGGCAGTTGCTCGCTGAAATGACAACTTTATACTCACGATGGCAGGTTTCCAGGTTATTCGATCATCAATGAGAATGCCCAGGTAAGGATATTCCCTGGCGTAATCTAGTCTAACATTTTCCACAAAAAGGGGTTTCGGTGTCTTACCTTTCGGGGCCGATATGCATCACGAAAGTCTTGCTCTTATTAACTTTTAATCCCAAGGAGAGCATAAACTGGCAGTACTTATCCAGTTGTAGTTGGAGCTGCTTTAAGGTTCTCGCCAGGATGACGGAGTCATCGGCGTACAATAGGGCTGGGATAGGCCGAGTGTTAATGCATGGAAGGTCCTGACTACCTTCCAGTAACGCCTGTTCCAGCCCGTTAGTGTAGATATTAAATAAGAACGGGGCGAGAACGCACCCCTGTCTAACACCTTTTGTTACGCTAAATGACTGAGATAGCTCACCGTTTGTACCATACCTCATGCACGCATTGGTGTCGGTGTAAAGTTCTCGGAGGAATTTTAAAATTGGTGGGTCGACCCCCAGGTCCCTCAAAGTTTCCCACAGTTTGGGGTGTATCACGCAATCGAATGCGGCACTAAGGTCAACGTAAACCAAAAACAAATTGCCTCCTTTTGCCCCTGCGTACTTGCCCATTAAGAGAGTCAGGTTAAGAGCCTGTTCCACAGTGCCCAATCCCTCTTGGAATCCATACTGGAGATCGGTTAGGATGTTCTTCTCCGAGGCCCAATACTGGAGGCGCTCCAGGATTAATCGCCCAGCAACCTTCCCCAGTGAGTCCAAGAGGGAAATGGGCCTGTAGCAGGCTGGACTATCTCGGTCACCCTTTTTAAAAATTGGTAGCAGTACTGATGAGGACCAGGATTCTATTAAAACAGCCTGTGAGACTGCAAACATAACCTGTGTGACTATTGGGGCCCACAGATCGAGATTACTCACAAAAATGTCGAGTGGTACTCCATCGGGGCCAGGCGCTTTACCTGTCTTTGAAGAGGTTAGCGCTGCTATGACCTCTTTGGGGTCGAAGGAGATGTCGATTGGAATTGTGTTCTCAAACAAAACTAATAAATAAAGTTTCACACACCACTTCCTCGTGTAAACATAAACAAAGGACTAAAGTTCGAATCATATACAAAGCGGCCATATTGGAGCGGTGTCCCGAATGCAAACCAAGCTCTTGTAAGTTTAACCAATAAATCAATTCTAGAACATGCTTTGGAGATATAGAATTATAACGAAAAGCACATTGTGAATATTCCATATCATTGCACTACATGGCATGTATTACCTAGCCAATCAGAAATAAATTATAATTGTACAACGTAAAACCCCAGTGGGTTAATCACTTTAGTAAATCACAATCAATAATAATAATGTCCGTTCATGTTATCAATTCTTTTATCCCAAGTGGGAATATAACTTCTCTTGCACATTCATTCTTCTTCAACAGATATTGCCTGTATGAAAAGACAGAATAGAATCAAGAAGTCTTGGTACTTGCTAAAGATAGAATGGCCTTAATGATTTGTACTATAAAGTGCATAACAAAACATATTACAAAATTGTCTAGTGATGAATAAAAATTATGTGATATTAAAAACAGGAGACACACACAGGAGACTGAGAAATAGCTGTACATTCCTGCAGTATTTAAAATCTTATTGACCTAGAAATGTACATCAAGTGGTAGTTTATTCTCCCAGATACCATTTCAATTCCTCCTCAGAATTCAGCCCACCCGGAATACAGGTATCTAAATCAAGAATATATTTGCTCTCTGGTTGCCGCAACCTTTGTATTCTTTATCCCCCTCTTTTCATGGGGGGTATTTTGTTAATCACCAAAAACTTTAAAAGATTGCA
Organism: Lissotriton helveticus; assembly: GCF_964261635.1. Taxonomy (NCBI): domain Eukaryota; kingdom Metazoa; phylum Chordata; class Amphibia; order Caudata; family Salamandridae; genus Lissotriton; species Lissotriton helveticus. Next base: position 273,154,188 of record NC_136057.1, on the reverse strand, counting down.
GTTACTTCTGTGTAGTTCTTCAAAGTGTCGGGGTGCCAGTGAATTTTGGTCCTTATTCTCAATTGCATGTGTTCCAGAATACGTTTTTTTGCAGGGAACATTGTACTCCCTACGTATTTCTTGGAGCATGGGCAGACAAGAATGTACACCACATATTCAGAGAGGCAAGTCAAGTTGATGGTTTTTTCTCTCTCTTCTATCGGGTAATAGACTGTTTTAACATTGTTGCTAAATTTACATGCCTTGCATGTCATGCATGTAAAAAAGCCTTGTACGTCAGTCGTCTTTCTCTGCTTGGTGTTAATTTCATTATTACTCAGTCTATCTTTTAGAGAGTCTGCCTTCTGATATATGATACTAGGATTACAGCCCACCACATCAGTTAATGTAGATTCAGTTTTGTGTATATTCCAATGTTTTTTTAGGCTACTCTGCACCCTGCCAAGATTTTGAATGGTATGTGGAGATACACCTGACCACCTCCTGCACCTCACTCTTCTTACTTTCCTTGGGGACCAGTAAAGTTTCATGGCTGATTTTGCTTGCCTTCACAAAAGCTTCTTCAACTATTTGTGGATGATAGCTACGCTCCTTGAAGCGCTCTTTCATACATTCCCCTTTAAGCATGAAATCCTCATCTTTACTACAGTTCCTCCGAGCCCGGAGGAACTCACTGAAGGGAATACTGCGAATTAGGGATTTGGGGTGGCTACTATCCGCGTGGAGCAGCGTGTTGCCTGCAGTGGCCTTACGGAATAATTTCATCACTAATCGGTTGTCAACAACCTCAACTCTTAAGTCCAGAAATTCCATTGTCTGGTTACTGATTTTCCCTTCTAGACAGATTAGGATTATTACAGTTAAGGTCTTGGATGAAACTTTCTGCCAGTGCTTGGGGACCATCCCAGATGATAAATAGGTCATCAATATACCGCAGCCAAGTATTCACATGGCTGCGGTATAGTACATGAGTCTCTGCCACCTGTTGCTCCCATTCTGCCATAAACGGTTGTCTGACATAATATCGACAGACAGAATATCGACATACAAAAATATCGACACAAAAATATCGAAATCAAAAATATCGGAGTCATATCTTCATAAAGGTAAGTACAAAAATATCGAAAAATTAATATCGTAGTACAAAAATATTGAAATTAAAAATATCGTTTTTTTAAATGTATAAATAATAATGTAAAAATAATTTTAAAATACATATAATTTTACAAATATTAAATAAAAATATTAAAATATAATTAAAAAATTAAAACTAATACTTATACATTTAAAATAAATTAAAAACGTAATAATTTAATGTAATTTTTTTTTTTTTCATTTAATTGATTTAATTTAAATATAAATTTACTTTATTTTTACCCTGTACGCCTGTACCCCAAAAACCCAAAACTGACCCTGAACCCTAAAAATACCCCTTTACCCAAAAACCCAAAACTGACCCTGAACCCTAAAAATACCCCTTTACCCAAAAACTGAAAACTGACCCTGAACCCAAAAAATACCCCTTTACCCAAGAACTAAAAACTGACCCTGAACCCAAAAAATACCCCTTTACCCAAAAACTGAAAACTGACCCTGAACCCTAAAAATACCCCTTTACCCAAAAACTGAAAACTGACCCTGAACCCTAAAAATACCCCTTTACCCAAAAACTGAAAACTGACCCTGAACCCAAAAAATACCCCTTTACCCAAAAACTGAAAACTGACCCTGAACCCTAAAAATACCCCTTTACCCAAAAACTGAAAACTGACCCTGAACCCAAAAAATACCCCTTTACCCAAGAACTGAAAACTGACCCTGAACCCTAAAAATACTCCTTTACCCAAAAACTGAAAACTGACCCTGAACCCTAAAAATACCCCTTTACCCAAAAACTGAAAACTGACCCTGAACACTAAAAATACCCTTTTACCCAAGAACTGAAAACTGACCCTGAACCCTAAAAATACTCCTTTACCCAAAAACTGAAAACTGACCCTGAACCCTAAAAATACCCCTTTACCCAAAAACTGAAAACTGACCCTGAACACTAAAAATACCCTTTTACCCAAAACCTGAAAACTGACCCTGAACCCTAAAAATACCCCTTAAAAAAACTAAAACATATAAAATTTAAAATATTATTATATACTTACCTATACTTACGTTGTAATGGTATGCGTTGTAAAGGTACCAGCGTTGTAAAAACATGCGTTGTAAACACATGCGTTGTAATGGTTTTTGCATTGTAAAAATTTAGTTGTAATGGTAGTGCGTTGTAAAAGTTGCGTTGTAAAGGTTGTTTCCCCTGTGGATAGCGTAGGGGTAAAAATTACTATTCACACGCCAGAGGGTGCATCAGTAGGGAAAGCGTTGGATAGCATGGGGGTAAAAATTAATTCCCACACTACTCCCACTTTAACACACAACACACTACACATATAAAAAAGACAATTAATATAAATTTCAATTAATCAATTAATAAAAATTAATATTACTAAATTGATGTAATTATAAATGAACTAAATAACACATATTAATTACTAATTAATTAACAATAAATACCAAAGAAAATTACAATCTCTTTAATTAATTACATTTAATTATATCACACCCTATCCTCCTATAAACACACAACCCACTACACAGAAATAAATCATATCATTTATTCACTTAATAATTATTAATGACCAATTAATTATTATTTAACAATAACAAAAAATTAAATATATTAGCACAATAACTCTAAATAATTTAATTACATAATTAATATTATTTAATTACCAATTAATTATTAATTAACAATAACAACACATTAAATATATTAGCACATTAACTCTAAATATTTTATTTACATAATTAATATTATTGTTTCCCAATTAATTAATTAACAATAACAAAAAATTATATATATAAAAAAATTACTCTAATTAATGTAATTAACTAATTAATATTAATTAATTACCAATTAATTATTAATTAAAAATATGTACAAAATTATAATAATTAATTAACTAATTAATATTAATTAATTACCAATTAAGTATTAATTAAAAATATTTACAAACATATATTAATTAATTAATTATTATTAAATTACTTCCCACCCTATTCCCCTATAAACCCACAACCCGCTCTGATACTAAAACGCAAAATGTATACAAATTTACAAATTTTCAAACATACATTACAAAACATGTTTAACAAACATATAAACAACACATTAAAATACATAACACTAAACAAAATTTCGATATTAGTAAAATTCGATATTAGTAACATACATACCTTAAAAAAACGATATTCTGTCTGTCGATATTTTGGACATCGATATTCTATACTATCGAAATTAAAACATCGATATTATTGTATATCGATATTTTAATTTCGATATTTTGTCTCACTACCGCCATAAACATGTTGGCAAAACTGCGAGCAAAACAAGTTCTCATCGCAGTCCCTTGTCGTTGTCTATAATAGACTTCATTAAAGATAAAAAAATTGTTTTCAAGACAAAACATCATCATGCTTAGAATCATTTCAGTGTGGTCGCGAAAGGAGATGGACAAGCGTCTGTTCCATCCATATGCCGGATAGAGGTATAGGGCCCGATTCACAGAATGAACTTAAGGCTCAATCCTAAACTTACTACTATTTTGGTATTCACAGAATGCACTTACTACTGTTGGCATTCACAGAATGAACTTACTCCTTTTGGTATTCACAGAACGTAGGATTTTGTCTTAAGTTTGTCTTAAGACAAACTTAAGACAGACTTAAGACAGACTTAATCGGGCCCATAGAGACTACACACATCAAGGGAAATGAGCAGATAGCCATCCTGCCACACAAAGTTCTCGATCTTATTAATGAAATCTCTACTGTCCTTTAAATAGGAAGGTATAGCTTCCACAAAAGGACGTAGAAAAAAGTCGATGTATTTAGATGTGTTCTCTAAAAGAGAACCCATGGAGGAGACAATAGGCCTGCCAGGTGGTTTGTCTGCATTCTTATGGAGCTTGGGAAGGAGATATAATACCGCCACCTTGGGGTTTCGATTTAACAAAAAGGAATACTCGTTCCACTCTAAGAGACCTTTCAGTTGCCATTCCTTCAACATCCCATAGTATGTAGTATTCCTTTTTCAATGGCCTGCGTTGAGTCCCAGGCTCTCCACACCACTGGAGTCAAGCTATCCAGGCTGATGAAGGCTGATAGCCAGAAACCGGTCCTTGGATGCTTGATTCCGGTCTGGGAAAGACATGCCTTGGTAGTTCGGACTGGACTGTTCCCATGAGGCACAGGGTCAGAGCTGATTTGCATATAGCCAGTGTCTAACCCAGGGTGGTGTGGAGTGCAAAAAAACGATGGATTTAGGCCCATATCCTTGTACTGGGGTGAATGTATGACATTGTTCTACATTCTGTCCATCAACTGTGTTTTTTGCAATTTCACCCTGAGTGGGCTGGGGATGCTCAGACGTGAGTCCCAGGCTCTCCACACCACTGGAGTCAAGCTATCCAGGCTGATGAAGGCTGATAGCCAGAAACCGGTCCTTGGATGCTTGATTCCGGCCTGGGAAAGACATGGCTTGGTAGTTCGGACTGGACTGTTCCCATGAGGCACAGGGTCAGAGCTGATTTGCATATAGCCAGTGTCTAACCCAGGGCGGTGTGGAGTGCAAAAAAACGATGGATTTAGGCCCATATCCTTGTACTGGGGTGAATGTATGACATTGTTCTACATTCTGTCCATCAACTGTGTTTTTTGTCAATACTGATTAAGCATGCCTGGAAAGACAGAGTGGCATTACTCAAGGAAATTGCCGAACTTAAAGAGGATATAGCTAAAGAGGATACACCGGAGAATATGAACAAAAAATTGGAAGAGATAACCAAGAGAATCTCAAAATGAGGATGAGATTGTGGCTAAAAAGGAGAGAAAATTTCTCAGAGACAAAATCGATTATCAATCAGGCCGTATTTTCACATTTAGCCGCAAGTACGACAATGTCAAGAGAAAGGGAATACAAGCGACTTTGGACAAGGTTCAATCTGAATGGGCATGTGAAGAAGAAGTTGTTGAAAGTGATGTTTCAGAGGATGGCAGCACGCCTGTACGAGCAAACCCAATTAAATCGTCAAATGTTTGGGAGGAGTTTTGCTTAATGAACCAGTCATTACAACAACAAAACTGGCAAATACATCGTGGCAGGGGAAAAGGAAGGGGATTTCGAGGATGAGGCAGAGGAAGAGTCAGAGCTGGAGAAGAAGTCACCGCATCCAACGCCAAACAAGGAGGGGCGGCAGGTGGAAAAGTGAACGTTACCCCAATGGCAGTAGAAACACGGGGTCAAAAAAAGAGAGGAAGATGAACCAGAAAAATGTGGTAAATCTGTCTTCTCGTTTACTCTCCAAAACTGAACATGAGGTTTTACAGTATGGCCTTTCTTTCTGCCCAACTTCGAATTTCACTTATTCCCAAGAGCGCATTGACCTATTTATGTTTACCTGTAAATTACGTCTACACAAGTGGAACAAACTGAAGGTAAAAAATTTTGGTAAGATCACTGATATTATTCTCCCTGCTTCTGAGTCTATTGGTGAGGTTGAGGTTCTAATTGCTGCTAAAGAACTAGAACAAAATACACCATTGGAAGAACTGATTGATGCTGAGTCATTGGGTTTCAGCACTAATTTAAATTGCCCGAACACTTTCAAACCCAAATCGAATTTTAACCCTGTGTTACCGACCTGCGGAATTGACATTTTTGAGACTTTGGTTATCAGTGATTTGAAAAAGTTGGCCAGAAAGAAATGTTGGACCAATGATAATTTGAGTAGAAATTAACGTCTTGCTATCAAGTCATTAGAAAGTGATCCCTCTATAGTTATCCGCTAGTCAGATAAGGGAGCGAATGTCGTTGTGTTGGATGTTAGTAACTATATCGATGAGGGGATGCGACAGCTGAACTGTGCAGATTGCTATGAGATCACGTCAACGCAGTCTATTGAAAAAACGAATACTACATACTATTGGATGTTGAAGGAATGGCAACTGAAAGGTCTCTTAGAGTGGAACGAGTATTCCTTTTTGTTAAATCGAAACCCCAAGGTGGCGGTATTATATCTTCTGCCCAAGCTCCATAAGAATGCAGACAAACCACCTGGCAGGCCTATTGTCTCCTCCATGGGTTCTCTTTTAGAGAACACGTCTAAATACATCGACTTTTTTCTGCGTCCTTTTGTGGAAGCTATACCTTCCTATTTAAAGGACAGTAGAGATTTCATTAATAAGATCAAGAACTTTGTGTGGCAGGACGGCTATCAACTCATTTCCCTTGATGTGTGTAGTCTCTATACCTCTATCCGGCATATGGATGGAACAGACGCTTGTCGTCAGTTCCTCAAGAAACGGTCCATCTCCTTCTGCGACCACACTGAAATTATTCTAAGCATGATGATGTTTTGTCTTGAAAACTATTTTTTTATCTTTAAGGAAGTCTATTATAGCCAACGACAAGGGACTGCGATGGGAACTTGTTTTGCTCCCAGTTTTGCCAACCTGTTTATGGCAGGCTGGGAGCAACAGGTGGCAGAGACTCATGTACTATACCGCAGGCATGTGAAAACTTGGCTGCGGTATATTGATGACTTATTTATCATCTGGGATGGTCCCCAAGCACTGGCAGAAAGTTTCATCCAAGACCTTAACTGTAATAATCTTAATCTATGTCTAGAAGGGAAAATCAGTAACCAGACAATGGGATTTCTGGAGTTAAGAGTTGAGGTTTTTGACAACCGATTAGAGATGAAATTATTCCGTAAGGCCACTGCAGGCAACACGCTGCTCCACGCGAATAGAAGCCACCCCAAATCCCTAATTCGCAGTATTCCCTTCGGTGAGGTCCTCCGGGCTCGGACGAACTGTAGTAAAGATGAGGATTTCATGCTTGAAGGGGAATGTATGAAAGAGCGCTTCAAGGAGCGTGGCTATCATCCACAAATAGTTGAAGAAGCTTTTGTGAAGGCAAGCAAAGTCAGCCATGAAACTTTACTGGTCCCCAAGGAAAGTAAGAAGAGTGAGGTGCAGGAGGTGGTCAGGTATATCTCCACATACCATTCGAAATCTTGGCGGGTGCAGAGTAGCCTTAAAAAACATTGGAATATACTAAAAACTGAATCTACATCTTGTCTGCCCATGCTCCAAGAAATATGTATGGAGTACAATGTTCCCTGCAAAAAAACGTATTCTGGAACACATGCGGGCAATTGAGAATAAGGACCAAAATTCACCGGTAGCCCGACACTTTGAAGAACTACACATAAGTAACCGCAATCTTTTAAAGTTTTTTGTGATTGACAAAATACCCCCCATGAAAAGAGGGGGAGACAGAATACGAAGGTTTCGGCAACTAGAGAGCAAATATATACTTGATTTAGATACCCGTATTCTGGGTGGGCTGAATTCCGAGGAGGAATTGAAATGGTATCTGGGAGAATAAACTACCACTTGATGTAAATTTCTAGGTCAATAAGATTTTAAATACTGCAGGAATGTACAGCTATTTCTCAGTCTCCTGTGTGTGTCTCCTGTTTTTAATATCACATAATTTGTATTCATCACTAGACAATTTTGTAATATGTTTTGTTATGCACTTAATAGTACAAATCATTAAGGCCATTCTATCTTCAGCAAGTACCAAGACCTATTGATTCTATTCTGTCTTTTCATACAGGCAATATATGTTGAAGAAGAATGAATGTGCAAGAGAAGTTATATTCCCACTTGGGATAAAAGAATTGATAACATGAACGGACATTATTATTATTGATTGTGATTTACTAAAGTGATTAACCCACTGGGGTTTTACGTTGTACAATTATAATTTATTTCTGATTGGCTAGGTAATACATGCCATGTAGTGCAATGATATGGAATATTCACAATGTGCTTTTCGTTATAATTCTATATCTCCAAAGCATGTTCTAGAAATGATTTATTGGTTAAACTTACAAGAGCTTGGTTTGCATTCGGGATACCGCTCCAATATGGCCGCTTTGTATATGATTCGAACTTTAGTCCTTTGTTTATGTTTACACGAGGAAGTGCTGTGTGAAACTTTATTTATTCGTTTTGTTTGAGAACACAATTCACCCGTGACCAAGGCGAGCAATCGCTGAAACGCGTTGGGTTGGTTCCATATACTGTTTGTCATGCTGGAAATAAATTGAACAAGAAATGAACTACTACAGAATGGTGTAATGGCGTTGTGATTATTGCTGGATCAGAGAGCATAAGCGCAACGTTTGGGGTGTTTTGTGAAACGGAATGTATATGGCAGGGAACCCTCTGACCCTGCATTGCACCGCAGTCCATGTGTCCTAGTCCCATTGGAGGAAGTAAAACGGATATATATATATATATTCACTTAACCCCTTGCATGATGATGACGGAACCGCTCCGTCATCAGCTGCGGGTGCGCTGTGCTGATGACGGAGCGGTTCCGTCATGGCTCGCCCAGCTCGATAGAACGCCCATGCGCAGCGCGAATTCTGCGCCTGCGCTGAGGGTTCTATTGAGCGGGGCGGGCCGTGACGGAACCGCTCCGTCACCAGCACAGCTCAACCGACGCTGGTGACGGAGCGGTTCCGTCACCAGCATGCGGCCGCCGCGCGGCCGCCCCGCCCTCTTAGCACTGCGGCGGATTAGCCGCCGCAGTGAAGGGGTTAAAAAACCATAGGTTTCAGGCCTTATATAGTTAGGAATTAGCATTTAAAAAACCATTGAAATTGCTCCTATATAGTTAGTTGTACTAACTATATTTCGCGCACCCGCAATCCACTGCTGATGATATCACATATTATATCATTCATGACATGGTCAGTGACATCACTGATGACATCACTGATGGCATCTCAAATGACATCACTGATGACATCACTGATGACATCTCATTTGACATCACTGATGACATCACTGATGACATCATCCAGTGAATGTGTGTTTCTGTAAAGTTTAAATATGTTTTACATATTGAAGAATGAGTGGATGTATAAGTGTCTGGATGAAGGATTTAGTAGGTGCGTGACTGACTGTATGAGTGAGTGATTAAATGTGTTTTACTAAATGCATGGGTTAGTGACTAAACTGTCTGAATGTGTGCATCAGTATGTCTGTTGTGTAAGCTGCTGCATGTGTTGATCAGTAGCTCTATGAGTGGCTATATCGGTTATTGATTGGTTGCCCAAGTATTTGAATGGGAGACTGAGTGTGTGTGTGGGTGGCTGGGAGGTGTATGACTCTGTGCATAGATGTGTGAGCAGTTGATTCACTAGGTGCATGAGTTCAAGAGTGCATGTGGAAACAGCTGTATGGGCGGTTGACTGTGTGCATGAGTGTATTGGTGAGTGAATGGATATCTCAGTGCTACATGTCAAAGTAAGTACATATGTAAAACACAGTACATGTGAGAGTTGACATATATAAATAACTGTGCATAAGAGCCAGTGAATATGTGAGTGGCTGTATGGATCATTGTGAACTTGTATCAGGGATTGTATAAGAGAGTAAATATGTGTTAGTATATGTTTGAATAAGTAAGGTGTGTATAACTGTATAGTTGAGGAAATGGAGGTGTGATTGATTCTTTGCATGACTGACTAGGTGTGTGAGTAACTCCATGGATGAGTGACAGTCTGTGAGTGTCTGTTTACACTGAGTGTATCTAAGGTTATATTAGAGTCTGAAGAGGTTCATCGTATTATCACATGAATGATGTCATCAGTGATGTGATCAGTAATGTCAAATGAGATGTCATCAGTGATGTCATCAGTGATGTCATTTGAGATGTCATCAGTGATGTCATCAGTGATGTCACTGACCATGTCATGAATGATGTAATATGTGACATGATCAGCAGTGGATTGCGGGTACGCGATATATAGTTAGTGCAACTAACTATATATGCGAATTTCAATGGTTTTGAGTGATTAAAAATAAGGTTTTGTAAATGCTAATTCCTAACTATATATGGTCTATAACCTATGGTTTTTTCAGTGAATTTTCAAGGTTTTGTAAATGCTAATTCCTAACTATATACGGTCTATAACCTATGGTTTTTTCAGTGAATATATATATATATATATATATATATATATATATATATATATATATATATATATATGCACAATCGTTCTCTCCGTATATGAAGAAATCCACAGGCTGCTATTGATGCTTAATGTGATTTATTAGAGGCACGAAATCAGCAGCTCCCTACCGACGCGTTTCGCCACTAAGGCTTGGTCACGGTCACCAAGGCTTAGTGGCGAAACGCGTCGGTAGGGAGCTGCTGATTTCGTGCCTCTAATAAATCACATTAAGCATCAATAGCAGCCTGTGGATTTCTTCATATACGGAGAGAACGATTGTGCATATTCAGGGTGTCCGGCACCCACACAGGCTCACCGTGTCATTGAGACGAGGAACAGCCGGGACTGGTTGTTTTTTATATATATATATATATATATATATATATATATATATATATATATATATATATATATATATATATATATATAAATATATATATATATATTCACTGAAAAAACCATAGGTTATAGACAATATATAGTTAGGAATTAGCATTTACAAAACCTTGAAAATTCACTGAAAAAAACCATAGGTTATAGACCATATATAGTTAGGGATTAGCATTTACAAAACCTTATTTTACTCACACAAAATCATTGAAATTCCATATATAGTTAGTTGTACTAACTATATATCGCGCACCCGCAATCCACTGCTGATCATGTCACATATTACATCATTCATGACATGGTCAGTGACATCACTGATGACATCACTGATGACATCTCAAATGACATCACTGATGACATCACTGATGACATCTCAATGACATGACTGATGACATCACTGATGACATCTCAAATGACATCACTGATGACATCTCAAATGTCTTACATATTGAAGAATGAGTGGATGTATAAGTGTCTGGATGAAGGATTTAGTAGGTGCGTGACTGACTGTATGAGTGAGTGATTAAATGTGTGTCACTGAGTGCATGGGTTAGTGAGTAAACTGTCTTAATTTGTGCATCATTATGTCTGTTGTTCTGTAAACTGCTGCATGTGTTGATCAGTAGCTATATGAGTAAGTATATGGGTTATTGATTGGTTGCCCAAGTATTTGTATGGGAGACTGAGTGTGTGTGTGGGTGGCTGGGAGGTGTATGACTCTGTGCATAGATGTGTAAGCAGTTGATTCACTAGATATATGGATTCAAAAGTGCATGTGGAAACAGGTGTATGGGCGGTTGACTGAGTGCATTGGTGAGTGAATGGATATCTGAGTGCTACATGTCAAAGTAAGAACATATGTAAAACACAGTACATGTGAGAGTTGACATATATAAATAACTGTGCATAAGAGCCAGTGAATGTGTGAGTGGCTGTATTGATCATTGTGAACTTGTATCAGGGATTGTAAAAGAGAGTAAATATGTGTTAGTATATGTTTGAATAAGTAAGGTATGTATAACTGTATAGTTGAGGAAATGGAGGTGTAATTGATTCTTTGCATGACTGAGTAGGTGTGTGAGTAACTCCATGGATGAGTGACAGTCTGTGAGTGTCTGTTTACACTGAGTGTATCTAAGGTTATTTTAGAGTCTGAAGAAGTTCATCGTATTATCACATGAATGATGTCATCAGTGATGTCATCAGTAATGTCAAATGAGATGTCATCAGTGATGTCATCAGTCATGTCATTGAGATGTCATCAGTGATGTCATCAGTGATGTCATTTGAGATGTCATCAGTGATGTCATCAGTGATGTCACTGACCATGTCATGAATGATGTAATATGTGACATGATCAGCAGTGGATTGCGGGTGCGCGATATATAGTTAGTACAACTAACTATATATGGAATTTCAATGGTTTTGTGTGAGTAAAATAAGGTTTTGTAAATGCTAATCCCTAACTATATATGGTCTATAACCTATGGTTTTTTCAGTGGATTTTCAAGGTTTTGTAAATGCTAATTCCTAACTATATATGGTCTATAACCTATGGTTTTTTCAGTGAATTTCAATGGTTTTTTAATAGCAAATATCAAATCCTTTACAATGTATTCTTCTTTAAATCAAAAAATATTTTTTACATGTTTTTAATACAATTTTTTTTAAATTATTTTTATTGTTTCGCTCCCGGTACGCGAACCGGTTAGCTTCCCGTTAGCTCAATTCGGAGCCGCGACCCGGTCCGCGAACCGGTAAACGTTACGTTTGCGCAACTGTCGCGTTAGAAAACAACATCGTGACGCGTCGCGTCAGCATGACGTTTCGCGTTTTCGCGTGATACGTCATATGACGTGCTACGTTAGCGTACCCGGAAGCGCAGCGGTACGCGAACCGGAAGCGATCCGCGGCGCGGCCCGGACCGCGTAACGTAAACACAGCAGGTCATGTGACTCGGTAATAACACTTTTCATTGGTTCATTTCACTTTTGGTTTCCTAATGATGTAATACTAGGTCATGTGATCTAAAATTAACACTTTTCATTGGTTTAGAACTTTTGCTTCTCCCAAATGATGAAAACCCCTCCTTCTTTCCTCACTCTGACTTTCATCTTGGTGAGAGAAAGACCCTTTATTTACATTGTGACATGGCTTCATTAGTAGCTTCAGCTGGTTCTAACCCACCACCTCCACCAAATCCAAAGAAGAGAGGACCACCTGCTGAAGTAATTTTACAACAAGAAGAGGAAGAACAGGAAGAGGAGGAAGAGGAGGAAGAGCCAAGGTTTTTGCCAGAGGAGCCCAGGTGGTTTAATCGAAAAGAGAACTACATTTGGCAATTCTTTAAATTTCCTGAGGGGCAAAAAAAAGTAAATGCACGCTACGTGTTTTGCCGTATATGCGGTGATAGACTGTCAAGGGGGACTGAAAAAAAGTACAGTTACGGCAATTACACTATGCATCGGCATATGAGTAGGTGGCATCCTAATAATTATAGTGCTGCCCAGCTACGTGATGAGCAACAAAATCCCCCTGCGATGGCAAGAAGATCGGTTGTTCCAGAAGTGTCGGGACCAGAGGCGAGGGAGATGATCCCAAACATTCAAATGTTGTTTGGGGAAGTGAAGCAAGTGTGCGTGCACTGCAACCAATTCATTTGCTACAGGGAAAGTAGCATCATTTTGATTATGAGAGCTATTGAAAATCATGTTTGCCCGAAACGCCCCAAAAAATAAATTCTTTTTTTTTTGTTGCTCCTGTTGAGCCCTTTACAATGGATCGTTTTCGTTTCCCCCCCCCCAAAAAAACCAAAAAAAATATAAAAACGTTCATAAAATACAAAAAAAGTAAAAAACATGTTAAAAAAATACTAAAAAAAATATAAAACAACAAAAAAATTAAAAAAAAGTTCTTTTCAGAACTACCTCCCCGTTATAAAAAAATGTATAGAATATTTGGAACTCTGCCAACCTCTATTTCTTTTAGTTCGCTCCCCGGAGCGCTACCCGGTACGCGAACCGGAAGCTAACCAAAAAAATTTTTTTTTTTAAAAAGAACAGTAAGTATAAGGGAAGGAAACAGACAGTTATGTGAAAAGAAAGACAGCTCTAGGGAGTAAACAAGAGATACTGTTACCCACAATCCACTGCTGATGATGTCACATATTACATCATTCATGACATGGTCAGTAACATCATCAGCAGTGGATTGCGGGTAACAGTATCCTTAGTTTACTCCCTATAGCTGTCTTTCTTTTAACATAACTGTCTGTTTCCTTCCCTTATAGTTACTGTTCTTTTTAAAAAAAAAAAAATTTTATCAGTCAGAAACAGTGACATTAATAGAAACAGAGAGAGTGAACAAGAGTGAAGAACTATGGTCCTCCTCAGCCACCCTCAGAAAACCAAGGGGGTCAAGATACATCTACCGTGCCCCCTTCTACCCATTCTGAACATTATTTGCCCTCCATCTTGTATCTTGATTCGACCGAAACACAAAATGGTGGACTCCCGTAACGCTGCTGGTTTGCGAACCGGGCCGCTTCCCGGGAAGCGGTCCAAAAAAAAAGGTGGGAAAGTAATTCACAGACACTAAGAGTAATAGAGACGGAGTGAGTGAACAAGACTGAGGAACTATGAGAAGAGAGGGACTGAGAAAAAGAGTGGAAGGAGTTGAGTAAGTAGGTAATAGAGAAAAGAATGAGGAAAGTAGCAAAGGCAGGAAACTGGGGGTTAAAGAAATGAAGCAGTGGAACTAATAGTAGGTGAATGTGATAGAAATGTAACGAAAAGAGTACAAAATATTTACCTTATAATTGCCGTTAAATTACTCACTTTTTGTTTTTATACTTTCAATCTGTGAAAGAGAGAACCAACATTTGAAAAATATTAAAACATGTATTTAAAAATTACAAAAGACAAGGGAAAAGATTGAAGGACAAATAGTTTTTCAACAACTTTGACACTGACAGAAGCTTCTGCTTCTCCAGGCCCCCTACACAGTCCAAAAGATATACATTTTAAACTAACAGTATCTTGATGCAGATGAAGTGAGGCCTATCTTAAAACATGGTGCATCTTTTGCATTGCTCTTGTTTCAGAAAAGTGTCGCTTCAGGATGCCAATAACATGTCTCCTATCCAGAGGTTTGTTTGAGGTGAGGCCTACTCAGAGTTCAAGATGAGATTTACACTTGTTGAAGTGTACAGAGGAGATAATATCTGTGAAAGTCTACCAATGAAGTGAGTCATGTCCACTGCACTCTTCAACAAAGTACAAACCTCCTATGTTTCCCTGGACAGACCTAAACTTGATCTGCACAATGTGATTCGTAATGATAGGAAACACAGGTGATGTAATTGAAATATGTGCAATTTATTTTGCTCATTTCACAATCACATCACTTGTGTTTCCTTTGCTTAGGTATCTCATTGTGCAGATGTAGTCTAGCATATGAAAGAATACGCAGAAGTGCAGCACTGTATGCAACACCTTTGACACTTACAGAAGCCTCACCTTCTCCATGCCTCCTACACAGTTCTACATGTACATCATAAATGCAAACAGTACAGAATTAATTATACATGTTAAATGGTTTATTTTTGCTGTTCTCAGAATGTATCAAATTTCACTAAAAACAGTGACTTGAAGGTATTCATCATGTAACAGCGGGGAAAAAAAACACAATCAAAATGATTGTGTTTAAAAAACCCATACAACATCAGAAATCAAAATTCAGAACTCCTTAAAGTTAACTTACTTTCCATGACGTCCAAGGATGTCCTATGAACAGCTTACACTCTTTTGTGCTGTTATTACTTTCAGCCCGCCACTTTCTGAAAGAAAATCTCCATCGTTTTTAAAAACACGTTACATGCAATAAATGACTTCTTGCTCTCTACCACAATTTTCCACAAGGCCAAATCTGGTCAGAGCCATTTATAACTCTTGGATTTCTTGTAAGCCAATCCCGTCATTTGGCATTTCCGCAACTTTCAGAATTAAAATGTTGAAGATCATTTTCACAATCCTGGAATAGTAATATCTTCCCCTTCTTGCTCAGTCATGTTCTACATTTCCTATGACACTGATACTGCTTACTATGAAGCAGACTTACACTACCTCTATGACTACTACAATTATTTAATTCTCTACATCACTTTTAATCACAAAGCAATGTAAAACAGTAGACAGCATTGCAGACTTACATTCCCTCTACTCCATGTTTTGATTGGCTGCTTCAATTAGCTCATAAAAAGAAACAGTTTTTCTGAACTCATTGAAAGTGCACGTATTTCTTCATGACGTCCAGTCCTATGGTTAGAAGTTATGTCTCTGAACTACACTTATCCTCAAGGCCAAATTGTGTAGGAGCCATTAGAACTTCTTGAAATTCCACAGAGCACATCCCGAGATTATTTCCCGAAAATTTTGGTTTTAAAAACACCAGGTAAGAGTTTTTAAGGTCATACGGCAATTTTTTTTTGAAAATTAAAACAGAATCATTGCATAATGACCAGCCATTTCTAGACTTTAAATAAGCTGTGTAATGTCCTGATGTTATTGAAGGGCCGTCATGATATATAATTGCTGCAGTTACAAAAGTCCTTCCTGATATTGACAACTGCGAAGCTACAAAATTTTTAATTAAAGTTGTCAATTTTGTTCCATCAGGCCTACATCGTTGGAACATTAAAATGACATACTGGCCATATGTTCGTATAAATAATGTGGACATCATTTCAGATTTACATTGGCTACACTCCATGTTGTGATCAGCTGCTTTTACTAGCTTATTAAAGGAGACTGATTTACTGTCTGGCAAAGTTAAATATATAAATCTTTCTGAGTCTACACTAGTAGTACTTGATACCATACAGTTCTCGCAGTCATGCTGCCATTGATAAGAAAGCCCAAACAGGTGATCTACATCTACACCTTCAGCATGCAATACATCAAGCATATACATTAAAAACTCCTGACAATCTTGCTGAATATTTTGAGAGAATTGTGTTTGGCCTGAACATCTGTCTAACAGATTTCGAATTTCAGACACACTTTCTATGTTTCTTCTATCAGTGCTACATTTCTCTAACACAGAATTTAACAAACTGCAAAATCTTTGATCAGAATTGACCACAATCTCTTCTTTTACATTTTTTAGAGAAAACAAAACATTAACCACTACATTAGCATAGCAGTTGACACCAGAACTGTTTTCAAACTGAAAACCAACAACATCTTCAACAGAATCCTTTTTGTTTCTGCTTGTAATTTTAGGTTCATTGACTTTTTGTCTTTTTGCTACAACCTCCCCAGTATTGTTCTCATTTCTTCGTTTCCGGCCTACCACACGTTTCTCAAACAAGGATACTGAGGCAAATGTGGCGCATACTCTCTTCTTAACCTATTGTATTCCTTAACACAATCTAGATCCGCACAAATGTTTGTGACATCACACTCAATAAAGTACAATCCCGATAAAGTTCTAACTCGTGACAATGCCACATATGCCATACCCTCCTTGAACACAGAACTGCCAATATTCACCAATGCACTGTCTACACTTAAACCTTGCGATTTATGGATTGTCACCGCATATGCCAAGCAAACAGGAAACTGCTTACGGCGAACATATAAGTCTTTTACAAGCAAAAATCTAGCAGAACAACGACCAATTAGCTGTACTTCCTCAATGCCATCAAATTTAATTTTAAAAAATTCAATTCCATCTCTATTTCTGTATTTCACAAAATCAACAACATTACCCATTGATCCATTTACCAGACCTCTTTCAACATGTAAATTCCTTCTTAAAATTATACGGCAGTTCAAGCACACATTCAGAGTCTTTTCAAAACCTGCAGTTTTAGATATACTCTTCTCTAATGAATCCAATTTTGTTTTCAGATTCTCAGACAAAATAATTGTTGATCCCATATGCTCTACTCTATCAATAGCTTCCAGTTTCACAATCTCTTGCTTTTCTAAATGCAACATTTTGTTGTTAAATTTGGCACATTCTGCAAGAGTTGGCATCAAACATATTCCAGATTTCTTCTCAGTAATTTTCTGAAAAATATTCTCAGGCACAACATCTTGTTCTGGATATAAATTTGACAGTAATCGTGCATGTAAAGCTTCTTTCCCATGCTCGGTCACTTTTCCAATTCTAACATCTTGTAGAATAGTCTTGTAAACTTCATCCTTCGCCTGAGGCATATTTTCATGCAGTTCAGCATAATTGAAGTTTAACCATATATTGACGTTGCCAATGCTGCCTAGGCACTTCCTGGTATCTTCATGCGTGAGCATTTTGAACACAGGTTGCCCTTTCACTGGTGTCAGCTGCAGAAGATCTCCGAAAACAATGATGTGTTTGCCACCAAATAACACATCATACTCTGTTTTGAGAACTTCTTGCATCCTCAAATGCACAAAGGCAAGCATGACATTGGAAACCATGCTTACTTCGTCAATGATAAGAAGTTTCATTTTCCTCAAGATTCTTGAAACTTCAAAACAAGCATCTCCAGATAGCTTGTGATATTGTAATTTGTTGTCATGCTCCACTGGCAGCATCAGTAAACGATGTAAAGTAATCCCTTTAATATTATGTGCTGCCAGTCCAGTTGGAGCAGTGACAACACAAGACAGCGATGACTCTGTCCTTTCCTGCAAATAGCATGAAATTGCTTTAATGAGGAAACTTTTTCCAGTTCCCGCTTCTCCACTCACGTACAGTCGGACAGGCTTCAACGACGTACATGAGCACTCTTTCTTATCATGACTTAATCCATGATCAATTTGCATGGTAACTTCGTCATATATTTTCCTCTGCTCAACGTTGAGTTGTCTTTCCAACTCTTCTAAGTTAACCGCATCCTCTTGAGCATGTGCCATGGCTCTTTCCACTTCATTCATAGCAGTGGCAGCTTCATTTTCAATAACAGGTCCTCCTAGTGGATCCTGACTCAATGAAGCAGAACTCTGACTGTCCTGAGAACTGTCTCTGGCAATCTCGGCTGCAATCGTTGCTTCCTGCTCAATTTCCGCATTCAACATTTCTACATATTTGGGAAAAGCAGGACATTCTATGGTCTCCTTGGCGGCATTGAAAGAGTCTTCGTAACAGAGGAAATCTCCAAGCAGTTCCTCTTCTGCACGCCAAGGCTTGAAAAGTTGCAAAAGTGCTAAATAGAAAAACTCCTTTTTTTCAGGAGATTCGCCACTCAATTTTCGATGGTTTACCAAGTGGCATTTTCTTTGCTTGACCAGACATCCCTCACTTCCTATTACAGCATACACTCTTTTCTCAGTATCTTCTTTGATGTTCCTCTTGAATATGTAATTTTGCAGAACCTCATACAGACAAACATTCTCGAGGTGACTGCTTCGATTTGGATAATATGTATCCAACATGTTTGTCTTCAAAATGTCGGTACTGTTTGGCTCCTTTTCCGCCAAATACTCAATTTCCCGCACAGGTTTGAGAACTCGATTACGCGTTGCTGCAAGACCAAGACTCGCCCAAACGATACTCCTGGACTTGGCATAGAGACTTGCTGAAGACAACCGGTCAGAACATTCGTACGCTCCGATTTCTCGATGCGACAACATCTTCAGACTGAAACTGTACAACTTCTTGCTGAGGCTCTTTTCATGGGAAATGTCCTCCCACATATCCTTCAATTCTGTCTTCTCTTTTTTGGTGATGTAAGACGTCACATACCGAGCCACAGCCATACAGTTATCAGCCACAAACTGTATATCCATGTTAGCATTCCACATGGACAAAATCACCGGGTTGTAGTCGTTGATGTACTTGGACTCTTCGTTCCTCTTCAAATTGTAAGTGTTTTTAGGTGATTTCTTCATGACATTGTGTCGCAGCGAAGACATCAAACTGTTTACTCTTCCTTTAGAAATCACCGGTCGTGGAAAGCCGAAACGACATTTAGTGTAGAACTTGTCCTTGTTTCGGAATTTACGACGGCAGTACTTTCCACATCGATGGCTTTGGAAACGCAGAACTTTTTCTCTTAGGCTTTTCTTCTCCTTTGCGTTTGGAACAGCACACGTAGAATACTGTTGGATGAAACTCATCACTGAGTCTTCTGGATCCGTTCCAAATTTAGGTGCATCCTTGATCCACAGCAACATATGTATATGAGGAGCACCTCTTGCTTGGTACTCCTTTCTCCAGAAGAAATCCAACACCTCTCCAAGAGGTGGATTCTTCTTATTCATGATGAAAGACATCATAGCTTCAAATCTATGATTGAAGTACCTACATACATTGACTGGATCCAAAGAGCACAGTTCTCCGGGTGTCTTGAATTCGATGTTATCTACGTTAGCATTTGCCTCTCGTAGAAATTCAAGTAAGTCTTCCCAGCCATACTCGGCACAGCTCAGAGTGAGGAACCATGTGGGAGTACCTAAGTTCCTCAACATACATTTTAAATCACCATGACGACGGTACCAGTACTCATTAGTACCACGCTGACACGCCATGAGATTAATCAGGTGAGAATCCAAAATACTGTCTTGGACATTGACTTTATCCATAAAGTCACTTGCCGAGATGTTTTGCATGTGTATACCACTTTTCAAGATGTGGTTCACTGCATATGACAGTCCAGACAGATCGCTTTCAAAGAGGAGATGAAACAAATAGGGAATGCATTGTCGAAACCTAGCATCTCCTGCATACAATCGCAAAGTCCGGTATTCAGAAGCAGGAATTTGATGAGGTCGCTCATCATATCTTCCTCCCTGACCTGTTGGAAAAAGCTGTGGGAAACACCGAGCTTCCAAACTTTCCTCCCAAACACTAATGGGACTCCCTTTGGCTTGTTTCATTTGAAACAACTCAATAGCATTCCCCATGACTTCCTTGGAATGCAAAGGATGAACACTATAATGTTCATATATTTCTTCACTAGTAGAGGGTTCTACTTTCTCAATTTGACCAGCACACAAATCGCTATCCTCTTCCTCACTTACTTCCTCTTCTGCAACATATACATTCTTATAGTATTTATTATTTTTTTTCAAATACAATGTTGCCTTTTTAACTTTCCTAACATCTACTAAATCTTGCCATATTTTCTTATTCTTTGTCGGAACCCCATTAACTAAGATAACCAGAGGTTCCTCGTCCACTTTTTCTACTCCAATTGTGTTAATGTTTTTCTTCAAATCTAGAGGCAAATAAACAACTCTTCCCTTTAATCCTCTCTGTAAATCTGATGGAGGCAATTTCCCTGTCTTTGGCTCCATTCTTACAATAGCCTGAAAGGGATGGATACTTTGAATCAAAATAGATTCATAAGTATTTAAATTCTTCAATTCAGAAGGAATCTCAATCAATTCCAGATTATTATGAACTGCTCTAGCAGGCATCTGGTTTTGATTTCATTTGTTACAACAATAAGTACACACACGTTGATCCAATCCCAAATCAAAACAATTTTCTACCATCAAGTATGTTGCGAAATCCTTCCATTCACTATTATTTTCCCTTTCACTTTTTGCATATAAATCCACTAACTTAGTCTGATTCTTATAATAAGTGCGTCGACAACACACACAAGTGAAATTTGGCCTCTCACTTGATTTGACCTGAAACGTCGCAATTTCCCTCTGGAAATTATCTGTACTGGAAACCTGTACACTATCTTCCACATTACCCGCTTCTTCTTGGTCAATTTCAACATTCTCCTCTTTACTTCCAAAGTAACAAAACTCAATTTCTTCACATATATTCTTCACATCTATTTCAGAACCATGCAAAAGAGCAGCGCATAATTGTTTAAGCATAATTGCTGGACTCTTAGCATAATACAACATTCTAACTAATTTCCTCACTTTATTATGATGCACTGCTAGCATCCTGAAATGATGAAAAACACTCTGGCATACTCTCCTGGAAAGACAAGCCAGTGAATGACCATGCAAACCTGTCACTTCTCTCACTCTGCAAGGATCTAATTCTTGCAACAACATCATTTTCTGCTTCAAACTTTTCTTATTAAATGACCGTACAAAATCACAAAGCAAATTGATGGAATCCTGTCGCACACTGCAAATACTACTACACTTCCAGGTGTACACAGGACCCTTAGCACGTCTTCCTAAAACCTCATTACCTAACACCTCTTCTGCCTCTGTTGTCACAAGTTTTTCTTTTTCAACTGGACAACCATCTTTCACTTCATAAGCACGACCACTGGTGTCAACTGCATGCACCAAATCATTATCCTGGAAATAACTCTCCTCATTAAAAAATGCCTCACAGCTTGAACTATGCATCCATTCTCCAGAAAAAACTTCACAAAAATTACTACGATTAACTATTCTCTTCCATCTACTATTTCTTTTGAAATCATAAATTGCCTTGTTTAGCTTCCTAATTCTATTGATTATCAAAATAAATAACTTACGTTTAATTTCAAATGCCTGATCAATAACTTTCTCAACTTTTTTTTTCTCTTATAAAAAACCAGTTTCTGTTGACCTTTCTTAATATTTTTTAACAAATTGCCAATTATCCTGTTGCGGAACATTCGTTTACGAATCTCCCTAAACTGTTGTTTCCTTCTACTATCATGCACAGAGTTATCTCTTGCTCTAGCAGTAACATTTTTCATTGGCCTTTCCTTTCCATTTGAATTCCTTCTCGTTTTATGGACTGAAACATTTTCTGTAGTAATATTTTTTTTACTACACATATTTCTTATGAAATATTTTGTGCTCTTACCCGGTGCATTCTTCGTGACTTGACAAATCTTTTTGTTAGAGGACTGCTGCTTATTTTGTTTCACCTGCTGTCTTTGACGTTTTGCAGCCTTTCTCTGTCTTTCTATTGTTGGCATGGTGAAATCTTGAAATGATCTGCAGTTGAATCTGTGGTAAAATATAATAAAAAATGTTATTAACCATTATTACCAAACAGTAAAACAATAACAGTGATCAAAAACTTAACACACTACTTGACATTTTAAATAGAAGATTTTTTAGTCCTTGCAAATTTACAATACAGAAATAGCAGAAAAGAAATGACATTTATATTTATGTTACCTGTGCTATTTTATATGTGAATCTGATCTAATTTTATGAGCATATTTTAATATTTTATTGAAGACACTACACATAACCTGCTTTTGAAGGTGTCTTTATTTTTAAATTAAACGGTTTACCTTTTTACTTTTTATTAATTATAAATTTTAAAAATAAATGTTTATAGTTCCATAGGCTCAAGCAGGTCAGCTTCCCATCCTATGTCATATAATTCGGACAAATCTGCATCCTCATCACGCTCTTCTTCATCCTCAGGATTTAAATCATCCAAGGGATCAACATCCACTGATGTTTCAATTACAAGTTCAATGATGAGGTCAAAATCAACTGATTGCAGATTTTCGCTCATGTTGAGGTTGTCTTTATCTTTAAAGAAAGATAACAACAATGAGATGTTGCAGAGTAAGAGACAAATCTCAGAGATTATAATAGTAAAATTGTTTAACAAGAGTAATATTTTGCAGCTATTATTTAGCCATGTCCAGCAATGCTGAGCAGGTGAAGACTATGTCTAAATTTTCAGTGAACAGGACTCATCTCATCTCTTCTTAACCTTGGATAAGCCTCACCGACTCTGTGTGTCCTGCACATACTTAAATGTAAAGGGGCAGATTTATGTTAAATGGCACATCCCCAGGCATGCACCAGTTAACGTGCACCACTACTCTGCCACCCATGGTGTGCCGTATTTACAATCAGATAGGAGAAAGCTTCGTCAAAACCCTTCGCCTGCTTTAAGCAGGCATAGGTCTTGACGCAACATTGTGGAGATGGGGCACCCCTGAGCCTTGCTTGAGCTGCATCGCACTTGCGATACAACTCCAGCAATCACTACCTTTACAGCACAGATACGTCACGCATCTGTGCCATTTTTGCCCCATGATGCCCCGCATTCTAAATGCAGCACACCATGGGTGGCGGAACAGCGGCGCAGGATGACTGACACATCCCTGGTGATGCACCAGTCATCATAAATCTATCCCTAAGCTTCTTATCTTGTTACAGATGAACCGCCATATGTAGCATGAAACTATTTTGCATTTCCTAAATAGCGAATTTTAAGGAATAAATAGCAATTCTTTACCATTCCTAATTTGCAATGAGCAAATTGCTAATTGCAAATTAGCACCGCCGCTGCATCATAAAAGTGACGCACAGTGGCACAAAAGAGGCATACACCTATCATAAATCTGTCCCTAGCATTTTAAATGATTAATCCAGGATGACAATAAGGTGTGGCCTATCCAAAGGTTTGTTTAAGGTGAGGCCTACTCAGGATTGCAGATTAAAGTTACGCTTGATGAAGAATACAGAGGAGATAATACATGTAAAGGCCTACCAATGAAGTAAGTAATGTGCACTTTATTGCGCCAGTCATCATAAATGTATCCCTAAGCTTCTTATCTTGTTACAGATGAACCACCATATGTACCATCAAACTATTTTGCATTTCCTAAATAGCAAATTTTAAGGAATAAATAGCAATTCTTTACCATTTCTAATTTGCGATGAGCAAATTGCTAATTGCAAGTTACCCATTCACTTCCATGGGCTAGGAGGCTCATAGGAATGAAGGTTGCAATTTGCGATTAGCAATTAGCTCATCACAAAATAGGAATTTTTTCAAGCGTGCAGGGGTATCTCAAGAACACCCTGCTACACCCCTGAAAAAGAAATTTGGGGGCATATGGCACACATACATCCCCTAAAGACATGTATAGGCGTCATATGGCACCTTTTGTTTTTTGGAAAAAAAATGCTTTTTGAAAAGAATTCGCAAATTACCACAAACTAGAAGTTGGTGGTAGTTTCCAAATCCTTAATATCATTTTTTACATATTTTTTGTTTGATACATTGCATTTAAGGAATCGCAAAATTTGCAAATCCTTCAGTGCAATCGCAAAATAAGGAATAGCAAATTTAAGAATTAAGGACATTTTAAGTAATTTCCACATGTGCAGTGTTTTCAAATTATGATTTGAAAATCGTTTTTGGGGAAAAGTAATGGTTTGCAAATTTATGACAAGGACATAATGGTGTATGCTTCTCTATAAGGCATTTCAGTGTCTCTGATGTCATTTTTCCCATATTACATTATAAGACCTTTCCCCATAGAGCACATTCCTTGTAA
The DNA here is from genome assembly GCF_964261635.1 of Lissotriton helveticus. NCBI lineage: Eukaryota > Metazoa > Chordata > Amphibia > Caudata > Salamandridae > Lissotriton > Lissotriton helveticus. The sequence continues at coordinate 273,129,429 of NC_136057.1, read as the reverse complement.
ATATGCTCCCACCTGTGCATGGTGAATTTAGATTTTGACTGTTTGAGTCACATAGCCATGTTAAAAGTCACCCCAAAAAATTGCAAACGCTTTAAAAAAACACATTCATGTGTCTTAAGGACATTTTAAGTCATTTCCCCGTGGACAGTGTTTTGTAAGTGGCGCAAAAGAGGCATACACCTATCATAAATCTGTCCCTAGCATTTTAAATGATTAATTCAGGATGACGATAAGGTGTGGCCTATCCAGAGGTTTGTTTAAGGTGAGGCCTACTCAGGATTGCATATTAAAGTTACGCTTGATGAAGAATACAGAGGACATAATACATGTAAAGCTCTACCAATGAAGTAAGTGATGTCCACTTCATTGCCCCAGTCATCATAAATGTATCCCTAAGCTTCTTATCTTGTTAGACATCAACCGCCATATGTATCATATAACTATTTTGCATTTCCAAAATAGCGAATTTTAAGGAATAAATAGCGATTCTTTACCATTCCTAATTTGCGATGAGCAAATTGCTAATTGCAAATTACCCATTCATTTCCATGGAGCAGGAGGCCCATAGGAATGAAGGTGCAATTTGCGATTAGCAATTAGCTCATCGCAAATTAGGAATTTTTCCAAAGGTGCAGGGGTGTCTCAAGAACACCCTGCTGCACCCCTGAAAACGAAATTTGTGGGCATATGGCGCACATAAATTTTAACAACATTCCTTTACCTCAAAAACGATTTTCAATTCATAATTTGAAAACACTGCCCACAGGGAAATTACTTAAAATGTCCTTAAGACACATGAAAGTGTTTTTTTATTGCCTTTCCAGCATGGTTGGGTCACTTTTAACATGGCTATGTAACACAAACATTTAAAATCTAAATTTGCCATGCACAGGTCGGAGCATATTCACAAGCAACTTGCGCCACAGAGAAAGGTCTTACATTAAAATGGGAAAAATAACATCAGGGACAGTCAATTGCCGTATAAAGAAGCATACACCATTATGTCCTTGTCATAAATTTAAAAACAATTCCTTTTCCCCAAAAACGATTTTCAAATCATAATTTCAAAACACTGCACATGGGAAAATTACTTAAAATGTCCTTAAGACACATAAAAGCGTTTTTTGATTGCCTTTGCAGCATGTTTGTATCATTTTTAACATGGCTATGTAACACAAACATTCAAAATCTAAATTTTCCATGCACATGTGGGATCATATTTACAAGCAATTTGCGCCACATAATTCATAATTTTCTCCTTAAAGCACACTATTCTCTATCTAAATTAAAGAAATATTTTCTCACCTTAGCAAATACTTTGAGTTTGAAAACAGTCTCAGAAACACACCAATTTGTCTTCAGCAGAGCAAAAGGTATGCACTCCAGAGTCTGCAGCTATCAAAAGCACAGAAATGCTGTAAATCTTCACACATATCTCTCATGTCACCCAATCAAAACTCTTCCCTCACTTTTTTTCAAATGAAAACCCTTCCCCCCTCTGCCATTTCATGCCTTTTCTGCATGGCAACCACCTCATTGGAAGACTTCTGGTGTTTGCAAGTTCACACAACTTTGTTGCAATTGAACTCTGAACTCTCAGTGCACCTGCATATCCAGTGCATTCTTTCATTTAATGATTTTTTATTGACCATTCAAAATACATCTTTCAAAGAACACATCCGTGCACCCTAACTTTCTGTTTTCAGCAATCAAAATCCACCAATCACTGTTACTGCTTCATGAACACAGAAACTCCACAGTTTTTTTCATTTTAAACTCTCATTTTTTCAACTGCCATTTCATTGCCACACTTCATCTGACTGCAGGAGAACCTTCTCTCACCATGTTTTCTGTCTGGATTGTTGGACATAGTTATATTCACTGGGCTCAAAGGTACGTTGAAAACAGGAATTTACCTAACCTCAATTTACAAGATGTGGAAATTAAGTGGTTTGGCCACAGAGGATTAAAATGTCACCAATTGATACCATTGATGAAAACCTTTATGCATTTGCCCAAACCTGACCTGTTAATTGTGCACTGTGGAGGTAATGACTTGGGCACTTTGACTGGGGTAGGTCTGGAAATGCTTTTAAAGGACACCTTTGAGCAATTGATGGCACTTTTTCCTCAGACTGCCTTGGTATATTCAAATATATGCCAAAGACAGAAATGGAGGTGGTCAAACCAATTTTGTCCACAAATTGAGAAGTCGAGGAAGCATGTAAACAAATCTGTTTCAGCTTACATGAGAGACCATGGAATGGGCTCCCTGTCCAACAATAACTTGCGTTACTACATGCAAGATATCTACAGAGGAGATGAAGTTCACTTCTCAGATGAGGGCAACAGAGTTTTCACTCTGAATTTAAGAATGTGCATTGGTACCTACTTATAAGTACCTAAATGTACCATGAACCCAAAAGCTCTTCTCAGAGCTACCCCACATCTAATCACTCACAATTATTATTTTACTCTAACATTTTTCACTAATTTTCAACAAAGTACGCTCCCCGGGGCGCTACCCGGTACGCGAACCGGGAGCTAACCTCGCGAAATTTTTAAAAAAAATGGTTTTTTTCCGCACATATAAGCCTCCTCAGCCACCCTCACAAAACCTAGGGTGTCAAGATAAGTCTACCGTGCCCCCTTCTACCCATTCTGAACATTATTTGCCCTCCATTTTGTATCTTAATTCGACCGAAACACAAAATGGTGGACTCCCGTAACGCTTAAGGTTCGCGTACCGGGGCGCTCACCGGTTCGCGTACCGGGTCGCTCCCTGGGAAGCGCACCATCAAAAAAGGTGGGAAAGTAGTTCACAGAAAAGCCACTGGAGACAATTTCACCAAATATAGATTAGCTCATACTACATACCAATCCCTACCATTTTCACAAATTTGATTGGAATTCCATTTAGTCATTTAGCCTGTAGACCTCTCTAAATACCCTGAGGTAAATTACTTCACAAAACACATCTGAAGTGTTGGAATTGACAACCAATGAAAATGTTACTTTCATTTTCTACTTTTTTTACCTGACATTTCATTGGTTATATACCTGAATATATATAAAGGAAGAGAAGAAAACACAGCCATTTTGACTACTACTTCTTGCTGTACATTTCAATAGTATTTTCACTAATTCCTTCAACTTCTTTCTAAAGGTAAGTTTTTATTTTTAAAACTGAAGTATATTGTGCACTATAAGTTAATATGGTAAACTTTTTCTGATAGATATATACTATCCCTCTGTAGTAGTTATAGATTTAGAGAGACTTATCTGTTATAGTTATGGATGGAGTTAGACTTCTCTTGTATAATTATGAATTTACTTACGTTAAATCACATACACTTTTTTAAATTCCTACTTCCACTCTGATACTATACACTGCCCAAAGATAAATTCACTGATAAAAAATGCCTATCTAAAATTATTCCCAACATTGCCCTATCTCTACTAATATATATTTTTTTAATCCAAATTTCAGGCAAAATGGAAGGCGAAAACCAAGTTTCTTTTGAAATGGACCTGCAAGAGAGCAGCCAAGAATTGATTGATACAATTGATCAAATTGACATTGAATTTTTCGATGAAACTTGGGACAATGAACTACTGCAATGTGTACAAGCAGTAGATAACCTCCTTGCAAATGAGGACATTTTACACCCTCAGAGACTACAATGTATATTCCATGATAATTATGAAATTTCTGACAATGAAATGTTAGAAAGTTTAATAAATTATGAAACACAATCACAATAAAAAAAAAATGCTTAAAAAATAAAGAAAATAAAAAATAATCAACAAAACCAACAATCAATTAACATACTGCATTTGAAAAGTCTCTCATTCTTTTTTCATTGTAGTACGCTGCCCAGAACGCTTCCCGGTTCGCGTACCGGGCGCTACCCACGCAAAAAAAACAAAAAAAAATTATTTTTTTTTGCCCCGCGGGGCCCTTTTAAAGCCTCCACATTAAACCTAGGGGGTCAGGGAGGATCTACTATGCCCCCTTATGGTCATTTCCCCCTTTGTTTTGGCCTCCTCTTGTCTCTCAATCCTACCGAGAGACAAGATGGCGGCCGCTACGGACTGTTTAGAATGTTGACAGACACCGGAGAGCCAATCAGCTTCGCTACGCGAAGTTCCGGTACGCGCCCCGGTCCGCGAACCGGGGCGCGGACCGGAGCGCGCTTACAGATATATATCTTTTTTTTAAACGTTAATTTCTCAAAATCCACTGGAGCACATATATTGAGACCTACAAAAGGCACATCGGGCTACCAGTCCCTACAATTTTGCCAAGTTTCGTGCAAATCCATTCAGCCGTTCGGGCTAAAAGTGAGGCCAACCGCCCTATGGAAAACTCAATGTTAAAAACACGTTTTGGGACCCCCCTTTTTTCTCGGCCCCCCCTTGACGAACCCCCCCCAAATTTTCAAGGGCTGCTCAGAAACAAAATGTTCCATTTTCCAGAAAATTTCAGCCAATTCCGTCCACAAACACCAAAGTTATTAGACATAGAATTTTCAAAAATCCCATAGGGAAAAAATCCTAACTATATATACCTACTGGCGACCGCCAGTAGGTAATATATATATAAATATATATATATATATATATATATATATATATATATATATTGCGAAGATTGTCACTCCAAGGCAAGAGAATTGCCAAAGTATCCAGTAACAAAGAGTCGACCCAAAAGTGCTGGTGCAAGGTGATTTATTTAAGTGAAGCCAGTGCTGCCGCCATGACGCGTTTCGCCTCCAAGGAGGCTTGATCACATGACAAGCTGCATAACAGTGAGCAGGGCATTTAAAGTGACAGTGCATTGCGGTGTGTCATAAAAATGGAAGAAATACTATACATTGTAACGCTGCATTAGTACAATTAATCGAGAGTGCCCATAGAACACTTAATTTTTACCCGATATAATTGCACAATAAATAAAATCATATATACAGATTTCATAAATATAGGAGCATATTTACAGGGCACAAAATGGTAAAAAACGGCACAACAATATATATACATGATAATTAATTCTATCTATGTACATTATGAGCATCAGCTCATTATTGTGTGTTAAGCCCAAATATATATATATATTACCTACTGGCGGTCGCCAGTAGGTATATATAGTTAGGACCTAGTTACCATAGGAAATTCCAAACATTCTATTGGGAATAACTTTGGCGCCGATTGAGGCATCTGCCTGTCATTTCCCTTAAATTGGCCTCGCTGCGCTCCGCTCCTTCCCTGAAAGTTTCGGGGGGATTCGTCAAGCGGGGGCCGAGAAAAAAGGGGGTCACAAAATGTGTTTTCCCCATGTTCATTTCCATAGGGACATTCTGACAAGGCCACAGCTCGAATGGCTGAACGGAATTATACCAGATTTGGCAAAATGGTAGGGACTGGTATGCAGCAGTGCCTTTTGCATGTTTGGTGTAAATCCCTCCAGTAGTTCTTGAGAAAATTGAATTTGAAATTTTTCAAATGGCATTTTTTATGGGACCTTTAGACACGGCTACAGCCCGAACGGCTGAACGGAATTACACCAAACTTGGCAAAATGGTAGGGACAGGTATGCAGTAGTGCCTTTTCTATATTTGGTGAAAATCCCTCCAGTAGTTGTTGAGAAAATTGAATTTGATCAAATTATATATCTATATGCGCTCACCGCACGCGAACTGTACGCGTATGGCGCGTGCCCTTACGTGCGCGAGCGAGTTTCTGATTGGCTGGCAGTCGACTGTCAACATTCCAAACGGTCCAAACCAGGAAGTGTTGGCCACCATCTTGTTTTTCAGGAGAACTGAGGCACAAGAGAGCCCAAAACAAGAGTGGAAAATACGAAAAGGGGGCAGGGTAGAGACCCCCCAATCCCTCTAGCCCTTCTCAGGGGGTCCCAAAAGGTCCCTCAAGGGCAAAAAACAAAAAAACCATAAAAATCACGGGGTACGCGCACCGTACGCGTAAGGTACGCGTACCGTGCGCGTACACTGCGATTTTAAAAAAAGGAAATTTTTTTTGCACTTGGTGGTCCTTCTGGGACCCCCTGAGAAGGGCTAGGGGGTCAGGGGGCTTCAACCCTGCCCCTTTTCGCGTTTTCCACTCTTGTTTTGTGCTCTCTTGTGCCTCACTTCTCCTGAGAAACAAGATGGCTGCTCAGGTGGTCCCAGAAGGATAATAACATATATAACCGTTACCCGCTAATAGAATTATCATTTACAAAAACCTTTGAAATGTATTGAAAAAAATATAGGTTTCACGCCTGATATAATTAGGAATCAGCATTTAAAAAACCTTGCAAATTCACTGAAAAAACCATGGGTTTCAAGCCTTATATAGTTAGGAATTAGCATTTAAAAAACCTTGCAAATTCACTTAAAAAACCATAGGTTTCAGGACTTATATAGTTAGGAATTAGCATTTAGAAAACCTTGCAAATTCACTTAAAAAACCATAGGTTTCAGGCCTTATATAGTTAGGAATTAGCATTTTAAAAACCTTGCAAATTCACTTAAAAAAAAATGAACATAGGGGCTCATTAGGATGGAGGACGTCCGTCCGCCGCCCTAGAGTAGGAGGGACCGTCCGCATGGGCTGCGGCGGTCCCTCCGTGCAAATTAGGATGTGACCGCCACCCTGGCGGTCACATCCTGGATATTTAACATTGCGGCGGGTGCAGCTTCAAGCCGCAATGTTAAAAAAGCATACATTGCATATGTATGCAGCAAGCAGCAGGCACCGCGCGGTGCCTGCCGCTTGCTGCATACATATGCAGGGGGGTACCATAGGTACCCCCCATGTGCACCCCCCACACCCCCTTCACCCAGGGGGCCCGCAACAGACCCCCGCAGTGAAGCACCGTATGCTTTTACACGGCAGAATATCCGCCGTGTAAAAGCATTTCTTTCTGTGCATCCTAATATGGTGGACGGTATCTGAGAGACACCGTCACCATATTAGAGCTTTTCCGCCGCGGTTGTAAGCCAACCGCGGCGGAAAAGCTGCGGACGGAAACCAGGACCCACCAGCCATCCTAATGTGGCGGTGGGTCTTTGGTGGGTCCGCTGCAGTTTTTCCGCATCCTCCGGGCCGGCGGTGGATTCCGCCGGCCCAGAGGATGCGGAAAAACCGCAATCCTAATGAGCCCCATATATATATACCTACTGGCGACCGCCAGTAGGTAATATATATATATATATATATATATATATATATATTCACAGAAAAAACCATAGGTTATAGACCATATATAGTTAGGAATTAGCATTTACAAAACCTTGAAAATTCACTGAAAAAACCATAGGTTATAGACCATATATAGTTAGGAATTAGCATTTAGAAAACCTTATTTTACTCACACAAAACCATTGAAATTCCATATATAGTTAGTTGCACTAACTATATATCGCGCACCCGCAATCCACTGCTGATGATGTCACATATTACATCATTCATGACATGGTCAGTGACATCACTGATGACATCACTGATGACATCTCAAATGACATCACTGATGACATCACTGATGACATCTCATTTGACATCATTCTTGTGCTAATACGATAAACCTCTTCAGACTCTAATATAACCTTAGATACACTCAGTGTATACAGACACTCACACACTGTCACTCATCCATGGAGTTACTCACACACCTAGTCAGTCATGCAAAGAAACAATCTCACCTCCATTTCCTCAACTATACAGTTATACACACCTTACTTATTCAAACATATACTAACACATATTTACTCTCTTATACAATCCCTGATACAAGTTCACAATGATCCATACAGCCACTCACACATTCAGTGGCTCTCATGCACAGTTATTTATATATGCCAACTCTCACATGTACTGTGTTTTACATATGTACTTACTATGACATGTAGCATTGAGATATCCATTCACTCATCAATACACTCATGCACACAGTCAACCGCCCATGTAGCTTTTTCCACATGCACTCTTGAACTCATACACCTAGTGAATCAACTGCTCACACATCTATGCACAGAGTCACACACCTCCCAGCCACCCCCACACAAACTCAATCTCCCATAGAAATACTTGGGCAACCAATTAATAACACATATAGCCTCTCGTATAGCTAATGATCAACACATGCAGCAGTTTACATCACAACAGACATAATGATGCACAAATTAAGACAGTTTAGTCACTAACCCATGCATTCAGTGAGACACATTTAATCACTCACTCATACAGTCAGTCACGCACCTACTAAATCCTTCATCCAGACACTTATACATCCACTCATTCTTCAATATCTAAGACATATTTTAACTTTACAGAAACATACAGTCACTGGATGTTGTCATCAGTGATGTCATTTGAGATGTCATCAGTGATGTCATCAGTGATGTCACTGACCATGTCATGAATGATGTAATATGTGACATCATCAGCAGTGGATTGCGGGTGCGCGATATATAGTTAGTGCAACTAACTATATATGGAATTTCAATGGTTTTGTGTGAGTAAAATAAAGTTTTCTAAATGCTAATTCCTAACTATATATGGTCTATAACCTATGGTTTTTTCAGTGAATTTTCAAGGTTTTGTAAATGCTAATTCCTAACTATATATGGTCTATAACCTATGGTTTTTTCTGTGAATTTCATTGGTTTTTTAACAGCTAATATCTGTAGCTGTAAAATGTATTCTTCTTTAAATCCAAAAATATATTTTATATGTTTATGAATAATTATTTTTTTTAATATTTTTTTTTCGACGTTCCCGCTTCGCGAATCGGGAAGCTTCCCGTTAGCTGACCTTGATGCCGCGAAATAGACCGCGAGCCGGTAAACGTTTCTTTACCGCAAGTGCCGCGTTAGAAAACAACATCGTGACGCCTCCCGTCCGCATGACGTTTCACGTTGTCGCGTGATACGTCATATGACGTGCTACGTTAGCGAACTGGTACGCGAAGCGAGTCGCAAAGCGCAGGTTTCTGGAAGCAAACCGGGAGGCCCTGCAAAGCGCTTAACGTAAACACAGCAAGTCATGTGACTTGGTAATAACACTTTTCATTGGTTCATTTCACTTTTGGTTTCCTAATGATGTAAGACTAGGTCATATAATCTAAAATGAACACTTTTGATTGGTTGAGAACTCTTGTTTTTCCCAAATGATGAAAATCCCTCCTTCTTTCCTCACTCTGACTTTCATCATTGTGAGAGAAAGACCCTTTGTGATCACTGAGCAATGGCTTCTTTAGTAGCTTCAGCTGGTGCTTCCCACCACCTCCACCACATCCAAGGAAGAGTGGACCACCTGCTCAAGTTGTAATTCAACAAGAAGAAGAAGAAGAGGAACAGGAGGACGAGCACGAAGAGAGGCAGTTTTTGCCTGAGCAGCCCAGGACGTCTCACCGGAAAGAAAACTTCATTTGGCAATTTTTTAAAATTCCCAAAGGTCAGAAAAAAGTAAATGCAAGATACGTAACTTGCCTTATATGTCAGGATAGACTGTCCAGAGGGACCGACAAAAAATACAGTTTCGGAAACTACACAATGCATCGCCATATGACTAGGTGGCATCCTAACAACTACAGTGCTGCACAGTTTCGGAACGACCTAGATAATCTCCCTATTATGGCCAGAAGATCTGTTGTACCGGAAGTAACGGGACCAGAGGGCAGGGAGATGGTGCCAAATATACAAATGAGATTTGGTGATGTAAAACACACCTGCGCATTTTGCGATGGATTCATTTCCTACGGAGAAAAAAGCATCACTCTGATCAACAGAGCTATTGACTATCATATGCAAGTTTGTCCGAAACGCCCAAAATAATAAATACTTCTTTTTTTTGTTTTGTTGCTCCTGTTGAGCCCTTTACAATGAATCGTTTTCATTGCCCCCTCCAAGAAAAACCCAAAAAAATATAAAACTGTTCCGAAAAATTCAAAAACAGTAAAAAAATGTTCAGAAAAATAAAAAAAAAAGTTATTTTCAGAACTACCTCCCCGTTATTAAAAAATTGGTACAATATTTGGAACTGTGCCAACCTCTATTTCTCTTAGTTCGCTTCCTAGTTCGCTCGCTGGTACGCGAACTGGAAGCGAACCAAAAACAGTAAGTATAAGGGAAGGAAACACACACTTATGTTAAAAGAAAGACAGCTATAGGGGAGTAAACTAGAGATACCATTACCCGTAATCCACTGCTGATGATGTCACATATTACATCATTCATGACATGCTCAGTGACATCATCAGCAGAGGATTGCGGGTTTTTTGGCAACATGCCTTATCCACGGTTTAATAACGCTGCCTTTTGCTTTATATAAGTTTTCAAATTGTATGAAATATATACCAATAGGTCGTTATGAACCTTTAGGTAGTGCTTTTCTTCATGAGGTCTGGTCGCTTCCATACACATACAGATGTTTCAAAGATGATCAAGAAGTTTATCTGAATGGAGAGGAATGCACTGAGACGCCAGATCATTCACTAATGTGTAGGCACATACAGTTACACGATTCATGCAACAAACACCGACCAAATATGGCTTGCGTGTTGCAAGGCACGCCAGTTCCTGCTATCATCCCCACGTTCAAGTTGTTGGAAAATGGTAGTTATTTGATGCTCAATAATGAAGATTGTTCTGAGTTAATTAAAAGTATTCCTTTTATCGTAACAGTAAGTGAACGGGTTATTTGCTGCAGAAATGTTCTATTTCCTCCCACACATGAACATAGGGAGTTTTCAATCTGGCCACAAATACCAACCTTGGGACACGTTTCAACGGCATGGCAAGAATAAGAGCTCTTTTGTCTCAGAGAGAGGTGGCCTTGAGTTAGGCCCGTGAAACTTTCGTACTTCACATAGCGAACACCCGTACACAGGTTTGCCTTTCAATTTCAGCAACATGTTTCCGACTATCTTTAACGCATCCTCCACAAAATCCCTGGCACACTTTTTTAAAGTTGTTACCAGTGGTCTCGTGACTTCATTTGAGAAAATCTTTGGAGTCATCCCTGCTTCCTTTCATTGTATTTTCTGCACTCTGGTTCGTGGATTGGCATTTTTACTTGCATTACCAGCGGACGCTCTTGTGCTTTTTTACATTTTTAAATATGGATGTCCCTCCTATGCAACCTCCGACCCTGCAGCTGCTGACACTGTTCCGCAATCGCATGCTAGAATATTATGGCACAATGCCGTTGGCGATATTAAGCACGGCATATGGATTATCTTTTCGGTTCTCCTACTTCACCTGTGTCCAGCCTGTATTTCACTGCCTGACCTGTGATTTCGATTGGGCCATTGATTTGTGTCTCTGCGGACCGGTTTCTCCTGACGTCGACTTTAATCAGCTGATGACTCCTATCATTACTCACGAGTTGGTTTGTCCTGGCGAAAGGATTATGGCTGTGGCATTGATGCATGGACTACTTGGTCCCTGGAATTTACTGGCGGCAGCACAGTCTTTCTTGGAACAGAGCTTTCTTGAAAACCCACCGAGCTGTCCTCTGATGGTGATAGAGGATCCGGTGCTGGGAGAGCACGTATGTTCTTTTCCGCTTTTAAATTGGATGGCTGAACTGTTTTCGGATGAAGACGGTGACTTCCTATTGGAGGCTGTTGCAGCTTATTTTGCATACACAGTTATGTCATAGACCTTTTTCATGTTTGATATGCTGAGTACTAGCATTTCATTGACAATTCATTGACTTATTTGTCAAGTTTTTATTATTTACCTTGCCTATTGGCTTAAGACTCGATAAAGTACTTGGCTGTTTTATTTTTCTTTAGCATTAAATTTTCCTAGTTTTTAATGCTTTACCTTGCGGACCGTCCACATATAAACTTGCAATCTGCTCTCATGAGATGGCACTTCTATTATCTTATTCAGTTCGTTTCCGGATCATGAGGAGGTGTCATCTAGGTCCTGGATATCTTTACACCGTGTTAAGTTAGCATGGGCTCATTACCGGTTTAAACGCCATTTTTCCTTTTTTGCAACTTCTGCACACGACACTTAGTTGTTGCTTTAGCTTTCCACCTAGTAGTTCATCGTGGTTTACATGAGAATAATATGTTATTGGTCTACTATTTTCTTTACTTGTTAAACTATATCTGTACAGCGAGTGCTAAAGTTTCAAGAACAACACGATACAGAATTGTTATGAGGTCTGATCTCCACGACTTCATACTCATAACATAAGTGCAACTTCTGCCAATTCTGGGCATGAGGCGGGTTTTATATTGCTTTGCCGAACACACATACACAACAGTTGATGCGGTTCACATGAAGAGAGAGCTGGTGTATGCTGATGTGATTCCTTCAAATCTAAGACACTAAAGTATGGGCACGCCCTAAACCAACACAAAGAGACCTTCTTAGCAAATAATATAATATGTGTATTAGGGAGGGTGAGATATAAGCAGCCGCGGGCCGTGGAGGGAGTTACGATGGGGCAGGGAGGCGGGGAGGGGGAGAAGCAGGGTGGAGCCCTCTCTACCTTGCCCCTCCCCCTCCCCGCCTCCCTGCCCCACCGTAACTCCCTCCACGGCCCGCGGCTGCTTATAAGTGTTGCTAACTCTTATTCATTTACAGCATGTTAACATACTGTCACCATTCGCTTTTTATGTACTAGTAACTATGCTGGTAATTTTGCTACTGATAATATGTGTACTTGTATTCTCCACCCTGCTTCTCCCCCTCCCCACCTCCCTGCCTCACCGTAACTCCCTCCACGGCCCGCGGCTGCTTATAAGTGTTGCTAACTCTTATTCATTTACAGCATGTTAACATACTATCACCATTCACTTTTTATGTACTAGTAACTATGCTGGTAATTTTGCTACTGATAATATGTGTACTTTTATTATCTAAGGTACTACGCCTGAGAAGACGGCATTAGTAAATAAACATTTCAAATACACATCTGTTCTTCTTAACTCCATGTTCTGGTTTCTAAGAAATCTATAACGACCGACTGTTCATGAGTTCCACGTATCCTGAGGTACTATAAGTTCATATTCTGGATTGTCTAAACATTGAGAGTTTGTTATATCCAATGTGACACTGTACCTAGCTTGCTAAATAGTTTTTGATTACTAACGTGAGTTTTGGGACACCCTAATTCGCCGAGGTTCCAATCCTCTGTCCACAGTTCTGTGTGAGAACAGAAACCCTGCGACAGGGGCACCCCCGACCCTTGCTGGAGCTTCATCACACTTGCGATACAACTCCAGCAATGCATTCACCGAGGTTCCAATCCTCTGTCCACAGTTCTGTGTGAGAACAGAAACCCTGCGACAGGGGCACCCCCGACCCTTGCTGGAGCTTCATCACACTTGCGATACAACTCCAGCAATGCGCCACCTTTACGGCACAGATACATCACGCATCTGTGCTGTTTTTGCCCCATGATGCGCCGCATTGTAAATGCAGCACACCATAGGTGACGGAACAGCGGCACAGAATGACTAACACATCCCTGGTGATGCGCCAGTCATCATAAATGTATCCCTATGCTTCTTATCTTGTTAGAGATGAACCGCCATATGTATCATCAAAGTTATTTGCATTTCCTAAATAGCGAACTTTAAGGAATAAATAGCGATTCTTTACCATTCCTAGTTTGCGATGAGCTATTTGCTAATTAGCCGAATGTAGCCCAATGAAGCCCAATGTAGCCCAATGTAGCCCAAAGATGGCCGCCAGACACACAAAAAAACAAATGTAGCCCAAATATCAGCCAGATGTAGCCCAACTATAGCCCAGTGACAGAATGACCAATCAGCTTCGCAAACCTCCGTTACGCGAAGCAGAGCGCTGTTACAGATATATATCTTTTTTTGAACGTTAATTTCTCAAAATCCACTGGAGCACATATATTGAGACCTAGCAAAGGCACATCGGGCTACCAGTCCCTAATATTTTGCCAAGTTTCGTGCAAATCCATTCAGCCGTTCAATTATTATTATTATTATTTTTTTTTGCCCCGCGGGGCCCTTTTAAAACCTCCACATCAAACCTAGGGGGTCAGCGAGGATCTACTATGCCCCCTTATAGTTATTTCCCCCTTTGTTTTGACCTCCTCTTGTCTCTCGATCCTACCGAGAGACAAGATGGCGGCCGCTACGGACTGTTTGGAATGTTGACAGACGCCGGAGAACCAATCAGCTTCGCTTCACAAAGCTCCGTTGCGCGAAAAGTCCGCGAACCAGTGCGCTGCCCGGTCCGCTGTTACAGATATATATCTTTTTTTAAACGTTAATTTCTCAAAATCCACTGGAGCACATATATTGAGACCTACAAAAGGCACATCGGGCTACCAGTCCCTACAATTTTGCCAAGTTTCGTGCAAATCCATTCAGCCGTTCGGGCTAAAAGTGAGGCCAACCGCCCTATGGAAAACTCAATGTTAAAAACACGTTTTGGGACCCCCCTTTTTTCTCGGCCCCCACTGGACGAACCCCCCCCAAATTTTCAAGGGCTGCTCAGAAACAAAATGTGCCATTTTCCTGAAAATTTCAGCCAATTCCGTCCACAAACGCCAAAGTTATTAGACATAGAATTTTCAAAAAACCCATAGAGAAAAAATCCTAACTGTATATACCTACTGGCGACCGCCAGTAGGTAATATATATATATATATATATATATATATATATATATCGCAATCTCCGCCTGATGAGACCGCCGCCTCACCACTACCAATTTCTTTATCAGCAGCTCAAAAAGGACGAAAAGAACAAACCCATTCGTATCGTGAACTCAGTGGTTTATTTTAAATAATAGACCCAGCAAGTCCGCATGACGCGTTTCGCCTCCGACACGAGGTTTGGTCACATGATATATAACATTTCTATGGCAAAATGAAACCCCTCATTTTGTTCCTTTGCAAATTAAATGTTTTAAGTGTTAACACTTTATTCCAATCCAGATGACTTCAGGTGTGCCATACTTTTGTCATAAGTAAGACTGTTAGCGCTCTAGTTGTTCTTTAGAACACTCTGGGACATTCTGTCACTGGACTATAGTTGGGCTACATCTGGCTGATATTTGGGCTACATTTGTTTTTTTTTGTCTCTGGTGGCCATCTTTGGGCTACATTGGGCTACATTGGGCTACATTGGGCTACATTTGGGCTCTAACATATATATAGCCCAATGTAGCCCAATATATATTTTTCAAAGTAAAAATTTTCGTAAAAACCACTGGAGCATATATCTTGAGACATAGCAAAGGCAAATCGGGCTACCAGTCCCTACAATTTTGCCAAGTTTTGTGGAAATCCATTCAGCCGTTCGAGCTAAAAGTGAGTCCAACCGCCCTATGGAAAACTCAATGTTAAAAACACGTTTTGGGACCCCCCTTTTTTCTCGGCCCCCGCTTGACGAAACCCCCCCCATACTTTCAGGGGACGCTCAGAAACAAAATGTGCCATTTTCCTAAAAATTTCAGCCAATTCCGTCCATCAACGCCAAAGTTATTCAGCATAGAATTTTCAGAAATCCC
This sequence comes from Lissotriton helveticus, assembly GCF_964261635.1. Taxonomy (NCBI): domain Eukaryota; kingdom Metazoa; phylum Chordata; class Amphibia; order Caudata; family Salamandridae; genus Lissotriton; species Lissotriton helveticus. The sequence continues at coordinate 273,113,908 of NC_136057.1, read as the reverse complement.
TATTCAAAAAAATCCTAACTATATATACCTACTGGCGACCGCCAGTAGGTAATATATATATATATATATAGATATATATATATATATATATATATCTATATATATATATATATATTTATATATATATAAATGAAACAATCTCAGCTTTCTCTCGCCAGGAGCCCAGTTACGGATACCGACGGCGCAGAAGAAGAGAGGAGACCCAAGTGCAGGTGAGCAAGTTTATTCAATCGTGGAGAAGGCGCACCTCAGCATAACGTTTCGGCCTTCACAGAGGCCTTGGTCACATGACGCATGCAGGGGAGGAAGCAATATTTAAAGTGCTAGTGCCAATACATTTGTTACGTCATTGGATGAATATAGTCACATGAGATTGTAACCAATGATAGAAATAAATAACAGATTTGCACATAGATGTCATACATCTCGGGATAATCCCCTAAGTATAAATGGGCAATGTGCAAAAAGCAATGTGCAAGATTCAAGGTGCTAGTAATAACAACCACAGATCTAAAAAAGTCAATATGTATCAAAGATTAGTAATTGGTACAAATCATAATATTAGAATATTAAAATATTAAAATCTGAGTATATAAACGTAATATATATACACTAATAATTAATATATTTACACCATCCTTAAGTGACGCTATATACAATGGTTACAATTATCGTTGGATATATTGCATGATTGCTGAAATGCAATTCACAAACCCATGTAGTCGCAACCACCTTACACCAACAGTTATTTTGCACGAGCTAAAAATCGGTCTATATCATTGAGGTTAAGTGGGGAGGAGATAGTCTTTGCTTAATTTAAAAACCTTATCGCAGCCTCCCCTACCTCTACATGTACTAGAATATACATAACCCATTAGATTGTACACTAGCTAAAGTGATAAAAACAGTGATATGTGCAAAGATATATATTTTTCTCTTTTTTTACCCAAGAAACCATTTTCCTTAAAACTTTGTTTTCCTCATATTGATTATACAATTCAAACGAAGAAATTCATCACTCCTGAATGCTGTGTACACTCATAGTCCAAGCCCGGGCTATGATACAACGACTGGTCAGTAGTTATGTTGGACCATTCCGGGCATTAGATTTATTTGAACAACATTTTTAACCAGCCCGAATGACTTGTCAGGACAAACTTGCTATCTAGCGTATCAGATCAATGGGATATTCCCCCTGGAGGTGCCACCTGATAACAATCCGGATATTCTAGACAGAACCGAGAAAGTTAATATGTTTCAGAGACAGGTGTAAAAATCTTCCGTGGAGTTTAATCTTCCCGGGGCTCTACTATCCATTTCCAATATATACCTCGTCTCCAATCTTCTCAGAGCACCCTCTCTGTTCCCTCCTCTTCTCAGTGGGCCCACATCGTCTATAGCATAATACCTCAACAGGGTGCTATTATTGTTATGGCATTCTTTAAAATGGCGCGCTACTGGATAGGCCGGGTCACTGGTGTTAATGGCCCTTATGTGCTGGAGTATCCTCTTGTGCACCTGTAGCTTGGTGCTACCTACATATCGCAGGGCACACGGACACTCCAGCACATATACCACAAATTCACTTTTGCAGGTCAATTGTTTCTTGATCTTGCAAGCACTGGGAGTGAATGGGAACACATATTCTGTTTTATTAAGCCCATGCTGACAAGCATTGCAGGAAGAGCACTTCCTAAAACCCTTACTCTTGTCCAGCCAGTTACCACGTGTTACAATCTCTGGACTTGATTTAACAAGGGCATCCTGCATAGAATATGCCTTTCTATAGGTGATACACGGTTTGGCTGGAAGTTTCTCACCTATGATTGGGTCACATCTAATTAAGTCCCAGTGCTTAGTGATAATCCTCCTGAGCGCGCCATGTTGTTTGTTGTAAGGCCAAATCAGCCTAACAGACTGATCTACGGAGATGGCAGACCCAGAAGTGTCTTTACGTTGGAGGGCCTGACTCCGTGATATGGTATTCGCTTTGGCAATAGCTTTGTCAATTTGGATAGCCTTGTACCCTCTAGCCAGGAATCTAGTTTTACTGGCCTCCTGTGCCTGGAGGCATTGGGCATTCGTACTGCTCAATCGTCTGATACGCAACATCTCCCCATAGGGGATGCTGCGTATGAGATGGGAAGGATGGTGGCTACTGGCATGGAGTACTGTATTGCCAGATGTGGGCTTCCTGTATAATCTGGTCTCAAGTTTGTCCTGATCAGTCAAAATTGTCATGTCCAGAAAATGCACCTGTACCTGACTTATATCTGAGGTGAACGAAAGATTATAGTTGTTACAGTTCAATGTTTCAATAAAATGCTCAGCTTTCAGACGTGGCCTCTCCAAATAAAAAACACATCGTCTATATAACGATACCAGCGCACAATAGACCGCGTTGCTGTGGCAGAGTGCTCGCCATAGAGGACCTGTCTCTCCCAGTAACCCATGTGCAGACAGGCATAACTGGGAGAGAAACAGGCCCCCATGGCAACACCTCTGACCTGTTGATATTATCTGTTATTGAACATAAAGAAATTATGATGTAAACAGAATGAAATCATAGATAACAACATGCGATTATGCTCAACTATCATGACCTGTCTCTGACCCAAATAAAATTCAATGGCCCGTAGACCATCTTTATGATTTATGCTGGTGTACAAAGATGTCACGTCCAACGTGATCAAAAACCAATCAGGATCCCACTCTATGTCCTCAATTTTACGCAAATAATCAGTGGAGTCCTGGACAAATGACGGCAACCTTTGTACATGTTCTTGCAGAAATGAATCCACATAAATGGTTGTCTTTTCCAACAATCCCCCGCACGCTGCAATGATCGGTCTCCCCGGGGGATTGTCTGGATTCTTATGCACCTTTGGAATCAGGTATAGGACTGGCATAATCGGATTGTCATTTTTCAAATATTTCAGTTCATCCATGCTTATCAAGCCGAAGGTCCTCCACCCCATCAATAGCGAGTAGAAGTCCCCCTGGGCTTTTCTAACCAAGCTAATGTCACTATGTCTATAGCAATCTGAGTTGTTGAGTTGTGAGAGGGCTTCATTCAAATATAATTGTCGCGGCCATAACACTATATTGCCCCCCTTATCAGATTGTCTGACAATGATGTTCTCATTTTGCTGGATTTTCTTGATAAGTTTCAAATATTGATCATTCTGTGCATATTTTCTCTTCTTAGTTCCGAGCATTTTAGAGTACAGCACCTTAATTTCCTTGGAAGTCGCATCATGGAAAATGTCAATGTTGTCATATAACATTACAGGAGTATATGTTGAGCGAGGTTTGAATGATGTTAGGCCCCCTATGTTATTGGTGGTCTGTTCCATTGTAACTTGGGACATCGATTGTTCCAATCTGAGTGTTTCCATGTCCTGCAGACATGGGGCATCGCGGGCCTGGAGCCCCTGGTTGCCCACATCCGTCCGCACTGGTATTTTACGTGTCTTGTTGCCTGTGAAATGCTTCTGTAATTTCAATTTTCGGATGAATTTATATAAATCAATCCTGATGTCTGCATAATTGAAATCACTGGGAGGGCAGAACGTAAGACCCATGGATAAAATACGTAGTTCAGACTGAGTAAACACAATGTCAGTAAGGTTAATAACAGAGAGGGCAGTACCTGAAGTCACCAATGGATCGCTCACTTCCTGTTCCATTTCCTGGTGTTTTTTTTTCTTCTTTTTTTGTTGCTGACTTTTGTCTTGCATTAGCTTTTCGGCATTGGTAGCGCTTGGCATTGCGGATTTTATTCCTGCAGATATTTGGATTCTCGGACGTAAGGTCTCGCGTATATCCTTCCGTAGGCCCTCGAGCTCCTCCGCCAGCGTGAGTTTGGTAAACCCCAATTGAGAGGTCGTCTGGGAAGTATTGGAGTCAGAGTCACTATTAACACTAGAGCTTAGATTAGATTCTGAGGTTTTATCTGGCACTGTTGCCTCTGCTCCTGATTTGAGAGTAGAACGGCCAGAAGTAGATGCTGACTTGAGTCTTCTATTAGCTTTAATAGCTTCATATTTTTTGGCAAAAGTAAAAATTCGCCCTTCAGCATAGTCCGCTTTATCTCTTTGGAATTTGTATATATATATTACCTACTGGCGATAGCCAGTAGGTATATATAGTTAGGATTGTTTTCCATAGGGAATTCGCAACATTCTATTGGGAATAACTTTGGCGCCTGTTGAGGAATCTTCCTGAAATTTTCCTTACCTTTGCCTCGCGGCGCTCCAGTCCTTCCCTGAAAGTTTGGGGGGGATCCGTCAAGCGGGGGCCGAGATAAAAGGGGGGTCCCAAAACGTGTTTTCCCCATGTTAATTTCCATAGGGTGGTTGGACTCACTTTTAGCCCGAACGGCTGAATGGTTTTCCACCAAACTTGGCAAAATTGTAGGGACTGGTAGCCCGATGTGCCTTTGCTATGTCTCAAGATATATGCTCCAGTGGTTTTTACGAAAATTAACTTTGAAAAAAAATATATTGGGCTACATTGGGCTTATATGTTAGAGCCCAAATGTAGCCCAATGTAGCCCAATGTAGCCCAAAGATGGCCACCAGAGACAAAAAAAAACAAATGTAGCCCAAATATCAGCCAGATGTAGCCCAACTATAGCCCAATGACAGAATATCCCAGAGTGTTCTAAAGAACAACTAGAGCGCTAACAGTCTTACTTATGACAAAAGTATGACACACCTAAATTCACTGAAAAAAACATAGGTTTCAGGCCTTATATAGTTAGGAATTAGGCACAAGAAAGCAGAAAAACAAACGTGTAGAACACAAAAAGGGGGCAGGGTAGAAACACCCTGACCCCGTAGGGCCGCTCAGGTGGTCCCACTAGGATATTAATATATTTAAACGTTATCCGCTAATAGAATTAGCATTTAAAAAACCTTTGCAATTCACTGAAAAAACCATAGGTTTCAGGCCTTATATAGCTAGGAATTAGCATTTAAAAAACCTTGCGAATTCACTGAAAAAACCATAGGTTTCAGGAGTTATATAGATAGGAATTAGCTTTTAAAAAACCTTTGAAAATCACTCAAAAAACTATAAGTTTTAGTAGTGTTATAGTTAGCTGGACATTTTACTCATACAAAACCATTGAAATTGCTCCTATATAGTTAGTTGTACTAGCTATATTTCGTGCACCCGCAATCCACTGCTGATGATGTCACATATTAGATCATTCATGACATGGTCAGTGACATCACTGATGACATCTCAAATGACATCACAGGGGTGTTCCAACGGACAGACAGCTAGCCACGGTGGCCACTGACAGTAGTCAGTGATGATAAACAGACCTTATGCCTCTCAGGGCTCTCAAACCTCTGTGGTATCAGAAAAAGGGGGCAGTAGCCCTAGGTGCTTGGCACCCTTTGTTCACACTCCCTCATGTCAGTTCAGAACCCACCAGCCCCAGGCCCATACCCGGCAGCTGGACAAGAGCCTGGGGTGGGCTCTCCCTCACCCAGTCCTCCTACTCGGGGCTCTGCACCTCCCACTTGGAGTGGTACCCCCTTCCAAAATTGTCAGGGTGCCTGTAGCACTCCAACCTAGGGTCTAAACCCTTCAGTTGAACAAGGGTCAGAGGCGAGGACTTCTTCCCTCTGCACCCCCTTCCAGAGTGCTGTACCCTCCCACCTAGAGTGGTACACCTATAAGACCAACCAGTCATGACACTGTTTATAGTAGTCCCTACCTCCAGGTCAGACAACACCTGAACCTGGCTCACCAACCCAGGGTCTATACCTGGACGTTGAATACTTGCCTGGTGCACCAGGACTTCCTTGGGAGCATGCATGCCCCCCCGAGGGTAACACATAACTCATGTGTTGTGTGATAGTCTACCTGGCGCACATCTCCCAACCCCTGTCCATCTGACAGTGCTTGAAAATCCCCCAGGACAGAAGTGGTGTCACCATGGTCACTCCTTGGTGACTCAAACCTTCTGGCTGGCCCCTGACCCAATGGTACTTCTACAGGGGACTCTTTCCCCCTCTCACCACCACTCTGGACTTCTGCACCCTCCACTTAGGAGTGGTACTGCCAGCCACTAGAACTGATGGCGGCCTGCTTACAGACCCTCCCAGTTCACTAGACACTAGTGGATCCCCCTCAATGGGTGGCCCACTCGGACAGACTAGGCTCCTCACCTGGTGTTCCCTTAAAGAACCTTTCAGGCCCTGAGACTGGGTTTCGGGCACCTTGGGACATTCACCCCCACACTCACTCCTTCTCCACTGAGGCAGGATGTGAGCCCCTACACCCCTTCCACTACACCAGGACCTAGCTGGGCTACTCTGAGCCACTTCTACCACTCTGGGTTGGATGATACCTGAGCCATTCCTCTTAGGATAACTCCCTAATGCCTCTCAGGACTCTCTGGAATCCACAAAAAAGTCTGCCTCCAATGTGAGCTCCCTCGGGTCAGAGAATTCACTCTCCAACAGGTGTTGTCATAGCTCTGGAAAACAAGGACTTACAATATGCTCTCCCACAATTGGATCACACAGCCCCCTACAAGGGTTAACCAAACTATCCTTCACCTAACCATCCAGTGCCTCGCACACATACTGCACACCACTCTACTGAGATTGGCAAGACAGTATCTGACTGTCTCTGTCACTCAACCAACACTTTTCTGGGCGGTCTTCACACTCACATACCAGGACTTCAACCTTGGTGGAAGCCCTCTCCCTGCACCTCTCATCTAGAGTCAGTAGTGTCCCTTCCACCACTAGCACCATGAACACCTGTGTCTGTATCCCCATTCTCCTCAGGGACACTGTGCACTACTGGAGCTACCTCATGTTCTTGAACCTCCTAGTGTATGTTAACTCCCTCCTTCAAATCAGGCGCCACATCTCTAGGTGTATGTACTGCTCCCTCAGCACTAGATAGCTCAATTTTGCTGCCACCATCGGAGCTGGATTCCACCTTCAACTCAGCAAAGCTCACTTCCTGAGCTACACACATTTCTTTTTTCTGGACTGAGACACTCATAGCCTAAAGCCTCTCGAGCTCCAAATCAAGCTCCCTCATTCTCAACTCATGCTCAAACTGCATCCTCTTTTCCTCCACGGCCATTTCCTACTTTGCAAATCCAGTTCTCACTGTCCACTCAACTTGAGCTTGGTCAGCTCCATCTCATGCATCCTACACTCCTTCCTGTCCTCCAACTCCTCTGGGGACAGGCCTTATGGAACTTATCCTTTTTAGAGAGACCGGTCAATGCAACTTTAAATTTCCTGCAGAAGTGCTTTAGCTGTTTCACATAGTAGCATTCCAGTTTCTCCTCTTTGCAATCAAAATCAACAGATGCTATGGATGCTTCTTTACTCATGGTGGCTAAACTTGGCAGTTCTTGGCAAAAATAGAAAATCCCAGGAAAAACAATCTACTGAAATTATGTGGTCGCGTTTTGGTCTGCACTCACTAGTAGTGTTCACCAATCACTGTATATGAGTCACAAATGCAAGTCCAGAATCCCACCGCTGCCACCAATGTTAGATTTGTGGGTCTCTAGTTGGCAGAGGTAGGTACCTTTGACCAAATAGGGACCCTTGCGTCTAGTCAGAGTAAGGGGGTACACTCCTAAAATAACTCCTGCTCACCCCCTTGGTAGCTTGGCATGAGCAGACAGGCTTATCTCAGAGGCAGTGTGTAAAGCATTTGTGAACACCTACAGTAACCCAGTGACAACACCACAGGTGGATACCACATAAGTTGTAGCATAAAAGGAAGTATTTTTATATAGACTTAACACAAGACCACAAACGACAAAAATCCACACTACTGTACTTTAAAAATGGTAGAAATAGCTTAGTTCTCTTTAGATGGTAAATGCGACACTTTGAGTTCAAGGTACCTTAGGATGCGTAACGCTATATACGAAAGTGATACGTTGGATCCTTACATGCAAGAAGGGTGATGCGTCGGGTCCCTACTGATGAGCAGGTGATGCGTCGATTCTTCTCGGCGTGGGGAGGTGATGTGTCGGTTTCTTACTGCGCTTCCGAGACGATGCGACCAGGAGCGCCGTGATGCGATGAAGATCCGGTGCAATAAAACAAAAATGGCTTCTTCCCCTTGATGCAACGCGATGCGCGCACGCCCGACGGCCGTGCGGCGACTAAGCTATTCTTCTGATCCATGACAGGCCCTGCGAGGGCGACACTCTTCTTCGGTAATGCAAGACGCTTTGGCAATCAATGCGACAGCTGCATCGGTGGCACCCTTCTTCAGTAATACGACGACAGCGGCTGCACCAGCGCCACGCTTCCCGATAATGCAACGGCGTCTGATGCAAGGGTGGAACTCTTCTCTGGCGATGCAAGGCACTTCTGCGAGGCGAAGTGGAAGCGGGGACACACCTTCTTCAGTGATGCGATGACAGTGGCTGCGGCAGCGACATGCTTTTTCTTCATGAGTCGCGCTTTCCAGCACCTTGCGACACGCAGTTCATCAGAAAACCCAACACAACAGCAGGCACTTCCAAAGAACTTTTGGAGAACTGGTGGGTGAAGTCTGTTGCCCCTGAGACTTCAGCAGGAGGCAAGCTCTATCTCAAGCCCTTGGAGATCCTTCACAAGTTGAATAAAAGTAGCACAATGTGTTTTCTCCTTTCTTTCAGGCATTCAGATGGTCTACAGGCTTGTGACTATTATCTGAAATTTCGCTCCATTTTGTTTCTGGAGCACAATAGAATGCTCTTATGCATGATCCAATATTGCCTTGAAAATCATTTTTTAATTTTCAACTAACTATTCTTCAGGCAGAAGCAGGGGACTGCAATGGGCACCTGTTTTGCTCCCAGCTATGCCAACCTCTTTATGGGGTGGTAGGAGCGGCAGGTGCCCAATCGCTATGTCCAATACCACAGCCGTGTTGTTTCATGGCTGCGGCATATAGATGATTTATTCATCATTTGGAGTGGGAGTCATGACCAAGCTACTGCATTCATTGACATTTTGAATGATAACATTGCAAACTTGTGATTTGAAGGCACGATTAGTAAAGACAAAGCTGACATTTTGGACCTTGAAATAAAGGTGATTGATAACAGATTAACATCTTGTCTATACCGGAAGAAGACAGCTGGCAATACTCTGCTGCATGCAGAGAGTATGTGTGAAGAAGAACATCTAGGCAACTATAATAGCTTGTCATATAGGAAAAATTAATTAAAGGTCAAAAGCTATTCTCAGAATTATGGTACCAAAATATTTTATTAACATTACATCAATTTAGACAATAAGTTAAAAACAGACATTTAATGATGACAAAAAATTTATTAAAAATGATCCTAACTGGGGCATACAATACATACGCATCAATATATATATACATACGACAATTAGTGAATTAAAAATAAAACATAATATAAAAAATGATTGGCACAATACAAAATCTTCTCGACGCGCGTTTCGGCGACCAGCGCCTTCTTCAAGGAGGGCCACGGATTAACTTTTACTAATACTAATATAGAGGATTGATATTATGTGACACCTAGATTGAAAGTAGGTCAAAGCTCTCGATTTCCTTTTGGATAGGAATCAACAGTTCCGAGTTCTTGTATATGTAATCATCCAGTGGTTATGTAGGCACAGCAGACTCAATCGTGCGTGTCTTTGTGGTAACCGGATATGTAGATAATAACTGGAATCAGAGAAAGCGCTTTTCGTCTTCACGCTAGACAGCTGGGTATAGTGTTCAGATGCTATGGAGGATGGTCCAGGAACGTTGATATAAAACCTTTCTGCAGGGACGTTCCAAATATAGCTTCAATTTTAGTATTGAGGCTCGATAAGTTTAAAAACGATACCACAATCTGGAATCGGAAGCAGTGCTTGTCATCTTCACGTTAGGCAGTTGGGTAAAGTGTTCAATGCTCTGGAGAATTGTCCAAGAAGCATATACGTGGAGACTCCGAATCATGACCACAGCCTTCGTGGTCTAACGGAATGGATAAAGGCGTGATAGACTTGGTATCGTTTTTAAACTTATAGTTAAAAGTCGAGATGTATCTTAATCTTAATTCTAAATCTGTTGATATACGCAGGTGTTTGAAAAAACATTGGCAGATCCTACATATAGAACCTGCAGTAGTAGAGGTGATTAAAGATTCCCCAAGTATAACTTACAGAACAGGCAACTCCTTGAAGGACTCTGTAAAAATGAGATAATTCAATAGAAATCTACTTCTAGGTATATTCAAGGTTTCTATGTTTGCATGACATGCAAAGTGTGCAAATTTAGTTCTAGTCAAGACTGTACATTTTCCTTCGACTAACTCTGAAAGAAGTATTGAAAAACATTTACCGTGTTTGTCTGACTATTGTGTCTATGTTTTAACATGCCCCTGTGCAAAAAAATATGCAGGAAGCACGATGATTCCTGTGAAGAAAAGAATTTTGGAGCATATGCGGGCGATTGCCAACAAAGATAACATGTCCCCGATATCCCGCCTCTTTGAGGAACTACACAATAGTAATCGAAATCTGCTATGCTTTTTTGTGATTGACAGGGTTCCTCAATCTAGTAGGGGAGGGGACAGAATTCGCAAGTTGAGACAATTGGAGTCTAAGTTCATTCTAGAGCTCGACACCAGAATTCCAGGGGGCCTTAACTCTGAAGAAGTAATTAATTGGTTCCTGGGAGAATGAGTCTATTCCCATGAAGTTAGTGTAGTCTGAATAATTTGTTTATTGAGATATTTTGAATACTGTATATATTTTAGAGTATTCTGATTATTATGAATTATGTGGTCGTTTATGTTCTCCTTTCGCCTTCCAACAATTTTATAATGTTTTTAATTCACTGTTAATTTGAGATTAGAATCAACATGGGCTAAGCCACTTTGTACGTCTGATTTATTGTAGGTGAATCGTCATGAAGAGTACAATGTGCCAGTACTATTGGAATCAAAGAGCCCTGGAATACCTACTTGGGAGTAACAATATGATATGATCAAAAACCAAAAATTGTATATGTTCACATAGCTATATTGCAGTGAGGAATGTATTAATTTAGTATTAATTTCGAATGATTACCCACTTGGGAATAGTGATTTCAAGTATTCATTGAGTAATTGATAAATATATATCGAATCCTCAGGCGACAATGTAGAAGCAAGTAATAAAACCATAATCAAAAGTCAGGATTGACATGATTAGTTGCTTTTAGAGTCACCCACTTGGGATGGTAAGATTTAATGTGAACTTTACGGACGTGTTTAACAGGACTAGGGAATGGTTTTTTGTGAACAATAGTATTAAGGATCAGGACTACGTGCACATTACATCTATACAATATTGAGGAATTATTGCTCTCATGAATAATTGAGCAACGAGAATTTGCAAAAGTCACCACAATCACAATTACAATAATACTTTAATTATTGTTGTTCTGGGTGCAATCATGTAAAATGTTTATTACGGATATAATGCATATTATTGAAGACATGGGAATGTTACATATGAGATTGTTTGTAAATAGAATGTATTACAATACATGCATTCCGTAATTCACCATGCAAAGATGCCCGACACCTTTTTGTAGTCCTATGTTGATTACGATGTACAATTTTTTTCGAGCACCTTGATTATCTATCTTTATTTAATGTCGGTTTCATAACAAAGAATTACCCGTGACCAAGGCGAGTGCATGGCTGAAACGCGTTGGGTTTTTTGGAGTTTTGCTGGATGTTGAAATAAAGTCTTCCAAGCTACGTTTTGACTGGCGATAATTATTGCAAGGAGTGCACCGCGTACCCGTTAGTACGAGGTGGAGTGGATGTGTTACAGGGCGACCTTGTGCCCTGGCGTGCACCGACGCGTAAAAGTCTCGGCATTACAAGGACAGTGGAAAGGTGATATTTTCCACCATCCTTGTAATGCCGAGACTCTTATGCGTCGGTGCACGCCAGGGCACAAGGTCGCCCTATTACACATCCACAATATATACAATATTTTATGACGAGTTTTAATTTTTTTCTATATTATGATATTTCTATATTTATGTATTTAAATAGATAGAGTAAATGTTCACACCAGTCAAGGAATCTTAGTTTACAGGACTTCTATGTTTGCATATGTTATTATAGAAGAGATGAAAATATTTTACGATCTGTTTTAAATGTATTGTATAATATGATATTTATATATTTATTTCTATAGATAGAGTTGATGTTTACACACCAGTCAAAGAACATTTGTTTACATAGGAATCAGGTTCACATATTTGTATACATATTTATTCATACATATTTATCCGCATTATGTCTTGAGCATTTATGTCTAAATGTTCCCCCCATACCTGTATGCCACATGGCAATCAGAGACTGGCCATCAGTCTACATGAAGTTTCTCCATTTCTCACTAACTTTCAGGATTCAGCCTAACCTCTTGGACCTATAATTATGAACTGAATTCATTTTCACCTAATAGGAACATCTACTTTGATTCGAATACTTGGAATTATCCATGATATCAATTGTTATCAGCAGCCCACCTATTTACTTTTTTGTCTTGCCAGTTATTCCTAGAAAATTGGGTATTAAGTGAATCCAATTTTCGTATTTGATTACAATAAGCACAATATATTTAATTGTGATTATTTATTTATTTTTAGGCACTTTATTCACTATAAACAGCACTTTTAAAAGCACTTTGAGTGTAGTTCTATATTTAGTTCATAGAGGGACATAAAGCTAACAAAGGAAATACGGTTACAATCATACTAGTGAACAAGAAACCAAGTTAAATGTCATGAATTGTCGCATTTTATTTGGTGATTTATTGACAAAGATATAATTATAGTCTTTGTCCACAATTTAGTTGCTTGTTTGAGACAACAAACTCACTGATTGTCTTGGTATTTAACCCAGTATTTGTCATTAGTTTTTAACCATGTATTGGCACACTGCACTTTGTTAGATGCATATTTATATATTTATTTACTCATTTCTTCAGGGATTTATCAAAATAATTGCAAATAAAAAGACAAGTATATTGATGTTTTGTCTTGTATGAACTTTAACAGATTTCATATTTGAAGTATCTCTTTTATGTTCACTTAATCATGTGACGCAATGAGTGGTGGAAAGAATGTGTTTAAATACTGTGGGAGACGCGAGTCTCATCATGTGAACAAGCCCACCTGCTGGGCGTAATGCGTCATGCCACCATGCCAAAGCATCTGCTTTACTGAAAAATAAAGAAAACACGCATCTAATTGGAGTTTGTGTCCCTGTCTTGATTGTGAATGCAGAGCAAGCTTTGGGAACTTTTGTGTCTTTATATATATATATATATGTATTCACTGAAAAAAAACATAGGTTTCACACATGTTACAGTTAGGAATTAGAATTTAAAAAAACATAGAAATCCACTGAAAAAAACATAGGTTTCACACGTTATAGTTACCTGGACATTTCATTCATACAAAACCTTTGAAATTCCCCCGTTATAGTTAGTTCAGCTAACTATAACTCGCGCACCCGCAATACACTGCTGATGACGTCACATATTACATCACTCATGGCATGGTCAGTGACATCACTCATGACATCACTGATGAACTAACTATAACGGGGGAATTTCAAAGGTTTTGTATGAGTGAAATGTCCATCTAACTATAACAGGTGTGAAACCTATGGTTTTTTCAGTGAATTTCTAAGGTTTTTTAAATACTAATTCTTAACTATAACGTGGCTGTGACCTATGGTTTTTCTGTGAATTTGCAAGGTTTTTTAATGCTAATTCCTAACTATAATGTGGCTGAAACCTATGGTTTTTTCAGTAAATTTGCAAGGTTTTTTAAATGCTAATTCCTAACTATAACACAGCTGAAACCTATCGTTTTTTCAGTGAATTTGCAAGTTTTTTTAAATGTTAATTCCTAACTATAACGTGTGTGAAACCTATGGTATTTTCACTGAATTACAGAGTGCCAAAACCCACCGTAGTATCCAAACCCCCTAACAGACTAGCAATCAGTGACTCATTGGTTCTTCGTCCTATAGCAAAAACACCAATAACTATTCAACCCAGAACATGCAACTTAGATTGCCTCAAGTAAGGTGGATAACAAGAGCATACTTTCGTTACAGTCTTACACCAGTCCAAAACAAGCAGTAAATAAAGACACGTGCAAGTTTAAAATGTTTATTTCTAACGCCATAAACTCATGCGCAGTACCTTAGATAATACAAGCAAACATATTATCAGAAACAAATGAACAACCGCAAAGGTGCACCACAAATTACTTCAAAAAACAATATTATTAATGAATGGCGAAAAGGTGATGTTTTTCTTGTTTTTCAAAAGTCTTTATTTTTAATCGTTAACACCGTACAGCCGACGTGTTTCATCCCAAGGGGACTTCTTCAGGGCTTGTTGAATGGAAGACAGTGCTTCCAAGTAGGTCCTCAAAGTCGAGATTCTATGTGGCGCCTTTCCCAATGTCAATGTCTTTATGAAAACATGATGAAGGCCTGAACTAAGTCTTCTATTCCAAATCTGTGGATTTCTATGTCTGGAAAATCGGATCGCGGATTTCGGAAATGGCGAAGGCATTGTGGATGACTGCAGGTCGATTTATCACGATCGGCCTACTGGTTCCAGTGCCCACATCGTCGCCCAAGTGGTTCACATAATTTTATATCCAGAGGACAATAGAAATCAATACAGATACATCTCCACTACGTGGCAGAGCAGATTTATAACCACACAAAGTCCGTATTATCTACATCTACAGACGTCGGCTGTACGGTGTTAACGATTGAAAATAAAGACTTTTGAAAAACATCACCTTTCCGCGATTCATTAATAATATTGTTTTTTGAAGTATTTTGTGGTGCACCTTTGCGGTTGTTCATTTGTATTTGATTCCCTAGGGAATAGGCACAGTAACGGTGGGTGCCATACAGTGTGCACACATACCCCTACTGTAATTTGAGGGGAGGATATATTTGTTTGGGGGAGAAAGGAGGTCAGGTGCTGCTAGTAGGAAGGGTCCACCGTTATGCTTCAGTTCTCATATTATCAGAAACAATGTTGTCAGCATTGTTACTATTCCCTAAAATACAAAAGGAGAAAGCATCTTATAATGCTAAAGGGAAAGATATTTAAAATATACCTACATTTCACACTCCCTGCCTAGCAGGTTAGTTTATAAGTACAGAAGGTCTCACAGGATTACATGGGCGGACCCATACCTCTGGTACTCAGCAGTAGTGGATCACATTGAGTTCTGCACAAACTGCCAGGATATGAATGTTCTCCAACTGTGTGTAATCATGCCTGCACAGTGCATTATTAAACGCGCCAGTATAAGAGGTGGCCACAGCTGAATATGTGCTATGGCTCGAATGTGCGAGGATCATTCCGAATAAGAGACACAGTCTCCAAGATAACATTGATGTTCCATGCTCTCACTATACACACTAAAGTAGCAAGGCAATCTACAAATGTAGCATAACAAATTATTCTCATTTGAATCAAAATACTCAGCCTTCTCTAAACAATATCGCAAGTGCGTGTCGTGTACAAAGCAGAGCAGGAAAGCAAAAATGGCGCTTAATCTTCTAATAAACCCATGCTAACTTAACATGGTGTGAGTGCAAGCCTCAGCCCCACGACACCCTTCCTTGATTGAAGCACGTTTTATAAACGTGGACTAATTATGAACGCAAAGTCCAAGCCTGAAAAGAAGAGTCAAGTTCATATTTGCAAACAAAATGATTCGCTGTTTAATAGAAAGTAGTAACTAAATAATAAAGAATAGGTAGAAAAATCAAAGAGTCTTAATCCAACAGCGTATAAGCACAGTATGTAGCAACAGACTCCAAGAGGAAGTCATTGTTCTCATCTGAAAACATTTCAGCCATCCAATTCAATAGTGGGAATGAACTTAGATGTTCCTTAATGACCGGAGCCTCTATCACCATCGGAGGAAAACTGCGATCATCTTCAATGAAACTGCGCGCTAAGAAGTCATGCGCCGCTGCAAAAACATTCCAACGACCCATTATTCCATGTATCGCTGCTAAGGCCATAATCCGGCCGCCAGAACATCCGTGTTGGGAGACACCATGCTGCAGAGACACAAATCCAGGTCCCAGTCGAAATCGCAGCTCAGGCAATGGAAGACGGGTAGAACGCATGTGAAAAAGGAAAATCGAAACAATAATCCATAAGCTGCACTCAATGTAGCCAGAGGCAGCGCTCCGTAATAAGTAAAGATTCGGTTGCGCACCAGCAACAACCGAGAAATATTGTCGTGTGCTGCAGGATGTGCATCCATATTTAAGTAAACAAATTAATAGAAGCACACCGGCAACTAATGCGAGTTTAAGGGGAATCAACCAACGATGCTGGAAAAAATCAAATGGAAAAATGCCGACAAGACACCAAATATAGTTTGAAAAGAAGTCACAAGGCCACTGCTTATGACTTTAAAAAAGTAATGTAACTCCGTAGTCAAGGACGCATTAATGATAATCTAAATTAACTCCCCAAAATGCAGGGGCCATATGATGCATGCACTTCTGTGCGGGTGTTTGCTACATGAAGGACAAATGTTTCTCTACCAGATGTAAGAGCGAACCCTTTTTGAGACAATAGCGCTCTTATACGGCTCATTTGGTTGACTCTGCTTTCAAGGTCGGAATCGACGGCCAGATAGAAACATCCAGCTTCCCATGCAGAGGCTTAAACACAACTTTTTTAATAGCAAACCACACGCTCAGTTACCGTAATCATGTAACCGATGCCTGCTAACATTGCACAACAATCTGCATTATTTCAAATTAAATAACTCATGTTTCCAGTAAACTGAACGTTGGTATGATAGCAGGTGTCAGAGTGCCTTTCAAAACTCAGGCCAAATTAGGCACATCTTCTTTACAAGAGCAATGCAATAGTATGTGTCTACAAATTAAGGAGTGATCTGGTGCTACTGTGCAATCCTCGCCATTCAGATAGACTTCTTTTCCCTCCCTCAGGCATCTGCCTAAAGTTGCATATCTGCCTATAGCATACTATTTCATGTAAACTTCAAACTTAAACAGACTAAAAAGTAACGTTATGACAGCGTTGATAAGCCAAATATTTTAGCGACACGTGAAAAAAACTTACACCCCAACAACTTTGCTTGCAAGCCCCCCATTATAGAAAAAAATTGACCTGGGATTTAGCCCCCCTGGGAGCTAATTAGGACTAAAAAAGACTTCTAGTTTTTTTTCCTTTTCCACCGCGTACGAATACAATACGCGTACCACACGTTTTTTTTATTTTTAAAAATAAATACATTTTTGGGCCTAAAGATCCATGTGGGACCCCCTGAGCAGGCCTAGAGGATCAACATGTTTCTACCCTGCCCCCTTTCCTTATTTTTCAACTTTCTTTTACTGTTTTCTTGTGACTCTGTGCTACCGAGGCACAAGATGGCTGCCAACACTTCCTGGTTTGGAGTGTTGACAGACAGTTGACATCCAATCAGCATGCAGCTTGTGCTCGTAATTGTATGGATTTTGGTACGCGTGTAGTACTTCGTCTCTAGATATTGCTTTTGATTTTCTCAGAAACTGCTGAACGGATTTACACCATTTAATGAAAAACACAATCTGGGAACCTAATTCTACCTCTCTGCCAAATTTGGTGTAATCCTGTTCAGCCGTTAGGGCTGTAGCCCTGGCTAAAGTTTCCTATGGAAAATTGAATGGGGAAAACACATTTTGGGACCCCCCCCTTTTTTCTCGGCCCCCACTTGACGAATCACCCCCAAACTTTCACGGAAGGAGCAGAGCCGAGCAGGCCATTTTCTTTTCAGATTCGTCCACCAGCGCCAAAGTTATTCCATATAGAATGTTGTGGATTTCCTATGGAAACTAGGGGGGTCATTAGGATCGCGGATGGACTTGAGTCCGTCGCGACCCCTGAGGAGGAGGGAACGTCCGCAGGTGCTGCGGCGTTCCCTCCGTGCAGATTAGGATGTGACCGCCAGGATGGCCATGTTATAGCTTTTCCGCCACGGTCGGAAGGCGACCGCGGCGGAACAGCTGCGGACGAAATCATTGACCCACCGCCATCCTAATATGGAGGTGGGTCTTTTGAGGCTCCGAATAGGATTCTCCGCATCCTCCGAGCCGGTGGTGGCTTTCGCCGGCCCGGAGGATGCGGAGAATCCTCCATCGTAATCGGCCCCTCAGTCCTAACTATAACTACCTACTGGCAACCGCCAGTAGGTAATATATATATATATATATATATATATATATATATATTCACTGAAAAAACCATAGGTTTCACAGATGTTATAGTTAGCTGGACATTTCACTCATACAAAACCTTTGAAATTCCCCCGTTATAGTTAGTTCAGCTAACTATAACTCGCGCGACCCCAATGCACTGCTGATGATGTCACATATTACATCACTCACGACATGGTCAGTGACATCACTCATGACATCACTGATGACATGTCAAATGACATCACTGATGACATCACTGATGACATCATCCAATGAATGTGTGTCCTTCTGAAAAATAAATATTTTTTATATGTGTATATCTAAAGGTCGATAGAAGAATAAATGGGTAAATAAGTGTCTAAATGGATGATTTTTTTGTAAAAATGATTGGTTAACTGACTTATTAAGTGTATCTTACTGAATATATGTATTAGCGAGTAATGTTTAAATATATAAATATATGTATCAGTGTCTCACTTTGTGTATAAGTGGCTGCATGGGTTGGTGAGTAGCTACATGAGTGTATATATGGGTTATTTTTTTTAGTAACAGTATGAGTGTCTGTATCGTTCAGTGGGGGATATTACTTAGCGCACAGATGCATGAATGAGTGACTCACTATTTGTATTTTTTTTTAAGGCAGAATGTGTGCAAGACTGTATGGGTGGATGATTGTGTGTATGGGTGGGTTAGTGAGTGAATGACTGTCTCAATAGTGTATTCATGAGTAACTACATATGTTTTAAACTAGCATATGTGTGTATTGATGTATATAATTGAGTATATGTGAGAGTGACAGTTTGGAAGAGTACCTATATAAATAATTTATAATTGATTGTTTAACAGAGTAAATATGTGTATGTTTCTGTAGAAGTACGTGTAGCGGTGTGTATATAGCAGTATAATCAAGTAAATGGTTTTTTGATATTTTCTTTGCATGTGTGAATATGTGTGTGAGTAACTATATGGATGAGTATTAGTGTGTAACAGGATGTATAGGTGTTTGAGTACATATGATGAGTAAGTACATGTATGAGTGAGTATATAGAACTGTTGGTGAATGAGTGGATGTGTATGTAGATATAGGAAATACCTAATAGGTTGTTGTAATTCGTATTGGTATCTCCATTTTTAAGAAAATGTTAGTTTCTATTTTTGAATGTGTGTGTCAAGGGTTATTTTACGCTTAGAGGAGGTCTGCCACTTTGTCACAAGGATGATGTCATCAGTGATGTCATTTGACATGTAATCAGTGATGTCATGAGTGATGTCACTGACCATGTCATGAGTGATGTAATATGTGACGTCATCAGCAGTGCATTGCGGTCGCGCGAGTTATAGTTAGCTGAACTAACTATAACGGGGGAATTTCAAAGTCCCTTGCTCACTTGGCCATTGGATTCAAGATAGCCTGGCTGATGAGGATTATGAATCCAAAACCGGTCCCAGGATGCTTGTTTTCGGACCATGGAAGACATGGTTTGGCAGTTTGGAATGTACTGTTCCCATGAGGCACAGGGTCACACTGATTTGCATATAGCCATGTCTGAAATGGGGTGGCTGAGTGGGCTAAAGAATGGTGGTGGATTAAACCCAGATCAGTTGACTGGGGGTGAGTGTTTGAATTGCTCAAACGCTCCGTCCATCATCCCTTTTTGTTTTGCTTTGTTTGCCCTAAGTGTGGCAGGGTATGCTCAGACGTGAGTCCCTTGCTCACTTGGCCACTGGATTCAAGATAGCCTGGCTGATGAGGATTATGAATCCGAAACCGGTCCCAGGATGCTTGTTTCCGGTCCATGGAAGACATGGTTTGGCAGTTCGGGCTGTACTGTTCCCATGAGGCACAGGGTCAGACTGATTTGCATATAGCCATGTCTGAAATGTGGTGGCTGAGTGGGCTAAAGAATGGTGGTGGATTAAACCCAGATCAGTTGACTGGGGGTGAGTGTTTGATTTGCTCAAACGCTCCGTCCATCATCCCTTTTTGTTTCGCTTTGTTCACCCTAGGTGTGGCAGGGTATGCTCAGACGTGAGTCCCTTGCTCACTTGACCACTAGATTCAAGATAGCCTGGCTGATGAGGATTATGAATCCGAAACCGGTCCCAGGATGCTTGTTTCTGGTCCATGGAAGACATGGTTTGGCAGTTTGGGCTGTACTGTTCCCATGAGGCACAGGGTCAGACTGATTTGCATATAGCCATGTCTGAAATGGGGTGGCTGAGTGGGCTAAAGAATGGTGGTGGATTAAACCCAGATCAGTTGACCGGGGGTGAGTGTTTGATTTGCTCAAACACTCCGTCCATCATCCCTTTTTGTTTCGCTTAATTCGTAACTATAACATTTGTGAAACCTTTAGTTTTTTCAGTGAATTTGCAAGGTTTTTTAAATGCTAATTCCTAACTATAACGTTTGTGAAACCTATGTTTTTTTAAGTGAATTTCAAAGGTTTTTAAAATGCTAATTTTTGCATCAATTTTTATATTTTTTATATATTTATTTTTCAACACACTGCCTTTGTATGTTGTAATACATTGACTGTATCCTGTAATATACAACGGCACAGCTACTTTATATGATTTGGATAAAGTTGAACAGTATAGTCTACATCTTCAATAAACATATAAGCACTCAAATTTGTTATTTAACTTTTTTTTTCTTCTAACGTGCGCGCAACATGCGTGCACCTCGCTACTTTTTTTAAATAAAGAAAATTGTTTTTTGCCCTCAGGGGTCCTTCAGGGACCCCCTGAGAAGGCCTAAGGGGTCAGGGAGTCTCTACACTGCCCTCTTTTCATGTTTTCCACTATTGTTTTTCACTCACTTCTGCCTCGGGGTGCGAGCAACGTGCCCGCACCTCGCAGGTTTTTTTTTAATGTTTTTTTTGCCTTTCTGGGTCCTTCAGGGACCCCCTTAGAAGGCCTAGGGGGTCAGGAAGTCTCTACCCTGCCCCCTTTTCACGTTCTCCACTTTTGTTTTCGGCTCTCATCTGCCTCGGGGCATGCAACGTGTGCGCACCTTGCAGTGGTTTTTTTTTTGTGTTTTTTTTTGCCTTTCGGGGTCCTTCAGGGACCCCCTGGGAAGGCCTACAGGGTCAGGGAGTCTCCACCCTGCCCCCTTTTCACGTTCTCTGCTTTTCTTTTGAGCTCTCTTCTGCCTCGGACACAAAATGCCAGCCAACACTTCCTGATTTCGACCAATTGGAATGTTGACAGACGTCTAACAGCAAATCTGAATTCCGCTCGCGCACACCCGATTTGCGTACCGTGCACGCACGGGTGCGCTCACGGTGTGCGCTTATAGATATATATATATATTTTCTTTTCATTTTCTCAGGAACTACTGAAAGGATTTACACAATTTGAGCAAAAGCGTAATCTGCGAATCAGACTCTACCATTTTGCCAAATTTCTTGTAATTCTATTCAGCCGTTCGGGCGGTAGCCATGTCTAATCGTCCTATGCAAAATAACATGGGGAAAACATGTTTTGGGACCCCCCTTTTTTCTCAGCCCCCACTTGACGAATCCCCCAAAACTTTTCAGGGAAGGAGCGGAGCGGAGTGGCCCATCTTCTTTGAGAAATTTGCGAAGATTCGTCAACCGGCGCCAAAGTTATTCCCAATAGAATGTTGTGGATTTCCTATGGAAACTAGGTCCTAACTATAACTATCTACTGGCGACCGCCAAACTTCTGCCAGAGGGGAACTGGAAGGCTGGAAGATTCAAAGTAATATATATATATATATATATATATATATATATATATATATATATATATATATATATATATATATATATATACATACATACATATATAAACAACCTTTTTAACACAGCGTCGACCCACTGGGGATTTTAATTGTATCTACACGAACTTTGACACCAACCCAATCAATCAATCATTGACACTTATAGAGCGCGCTACCTACCCGAAGGGTCTCAAGGCGCTGGGGGGGGGGGGGGGGGGGGGTGCCGCTACTGCTCGAACAGCCAGGTCTTCAGCTTCTTCCTGAAGGAGAGGTGGTCTTGGGTCAGGCGCAGGTCGGGAGGGAGGGAGTTCCAGGTCTTGGCGGCCAGGTAGGAGAAGGACCTTCCTCCACTGAGGATAAATACGATTGGACTGCTAAAACCATAATGCATCAACTTGCAATTGCCGAGAATGGCGTCAAGACACGCCCATGGGGGCGGAAATGAAATAATAAAGCAGGTGTTTCCAATCGATGGTGTACCAAGTTTGATGTTGTGAGGCTCGTGAGCAAGGGGAAACCCGAAACGCGTTGAGCCGCGTACTGTGACGGGTGTGACAAGCTGTTTCATGCGGAGCCCTTGTTGGTAGAAAATCATCCTCTGCGGTGGCCTCCTCACAAAGGGTAACCTGAACGTGTGTATTATTTAGCGGCCTAACCCAGGTCGCGAGGACGGCTCGCCGCACGTGTGCGGATCCAGGCACCGGACTTCCAAGTGCCAGAGTGGAGCAGAGGTTTCAATAACATAGGGGATACTATTGTCCACGGAAACAACCTTTTTAACACAGCGTCGACCCACTGGGGATTTTAATTGTATCTACACGAACTTTGACACCAACCCACTGAGGATAAATTCGATTGGACTGCTAAAACCATAATGCATCAACTTCCAATTGCCGAGAATGGCGTCAAGACACGCCCATGGGGGCGGAAATGAAATAATAAAGCAAGTGTTTCCAATCGATGGTGTACCAAGTTTGATGTTGTGAGGCTCGTGAGCAAGGGGAAACCCGAAACGCGTTGAGCCGCGTACTGTGACGGGTGTGACAAGCTGTTTCATGCGGAGCCCTTGTTGGTAGAAAATCATCCTCTGCGGTGGCCTCCTCACAAAGGGTAACCTGAACGTGTGTATTATTTAGCGGCCTAACCCAGGTCGCGAGGACGGCTCGCCGCACGTGTGCGGATCCAGGCACCGGACTTCCAAGTGCCAGAGTGGAGCAGAGGTTTCAATAACATAGGGGATACTATTGTCCACGGAAACAACCTTTTTAACACAGCGTCGACCCACTGGGGATTTTAATTGTATCTACACGAACTTTGACACCAACCCACTGAGGATAAATACGATTGGACTGCTAAAACCATAATGCATCAACTTGCAATTGCCGAGAATGGCGTCAAGACACGCCCATGGGTGCGGAAATGAAATAATAAAGCAGGTGTTTCCAATCGATGGTGTACCAAGTTTGATGTTGTGAGGCTCGTGAGCAAGGGGAAACCCGAAACGCGTTGAGCCGCGTACTGTGACGGGTGTGACAAGCTGTTTCATGCGGAGCCCTTGTTGGTAGAAAATCATCCTCTGCGGTGGCCTCCTCACAAAGGGTAACCTGAACGTGTGTATTATTTAGCGGCCTAACCCAGGTCACGAGGACGGCTCGCCGCACGTGTGCGGATCCAGGCACCGGACTTCCAAGTACCAGAGTGGAGCAGAGGTTTCAATAACATAGGGGATACTATTGTCCACGGAAACAACCTTTTTAACACAGCGTCGACCCACTGGGGATTTTAATTGTATCTACACGAACTTTGACACCAACCCACTGAGGATAAATATGATTGGACTGCTAAAACCATAATGCATCAACTTGCAATTGCCGAGAATGGCGTCAAGACACGCCCATGGGGGCGGAAATGAAATAATAAAGCAGGTGTTTCCAATCGAGGGTGTACCAAGTTTGATGTTGTGAGGCTCGTGAGCAAGGGGAAACCCGAAACGCGTTGAGCCGCGTAATGTGACGGGTGTGACAAGCTGTTTCATGCGGAGCCCTTGTTGGTAGAAAATCATCCTCTGCGGTGGCCTCCTCACAAAGGGTAACCTGAACGTGTGTATTATTTAGCAGCCTAAACCAGGTCGCGAGGACGGCTCGCCGCACGTGTGCGGATCCAGGCAACGGACTTCCAAGTGCCAGAGTGGAGCAGAGGTTTCAATAACATAGGGGATACTATTGTCCACGGAAACAACCTTTTTAACACAGCGTCGACCCACTGGGGATTTTAATTGTATCTACACGAACTTTGACACCAACCCACTGAGGATAAATACGATTGGACTACTAAAACCATAATGCATCAACTTGCAATTGCCGAGAATGGCGTCAAGACACGCCCATGGGGGCGGAAATGAAATAATAAAGCAGGTGTTTCCAATCGATGGTGTACCAAGTTTGATGTTGTGAGGCTCGTGAGCAAGGGGAAACCCGAAACTCGTTGAGCCGCGTACTGTGACGGGTGTGACAAGCTGTTTCATGCGGAGCCCTTGTTGGTAGAAAATCATCCTCTGCCGTGGCCTCCTCACAAAGGGTGACCTGAACGTGTGTATTATTTAGCGGCCTAACCCAGGTCGCGAGGACGGCTCGCCGCACGTGTGCGGATCCAGGCACCAGACTTCCAAGTGCCAGAGTGGAGCAGAGGTTTTAATAACATAGGGGATACTATTGTCCACGGAAACAACCTTTTTAACACAGCGTCGACCCACTGGGGATTTTAATTGTATCTACACGAACTTTGACACCAACCCACTGAGGATAAATACGATTGGACTGCTAAAACCATAATGCATCAACTTGCAATTGCCGAGAATGGCGTCAAGACACGCCCTTGGGGGCGGAAATGAAATAATAAAGCAGGTGTTTCCAATCGATGGTGTACCAAGTTTGATGTTGTGAGGCGCGTGAGCAAGGGGAAACCCGAAACGCGTTGAGCCGCGTACTGTGACGGGTGTGACAAGCTGTTTCATGCGGAGCCCTTGTTGGTAGAAAATCATCCTCTGCGGTGGCCTCCTCACAAAGGGTAACCTGAACGTGTGTATTATTTAGCGGCCTAACCCAGGTCGCGAGGACGGCTCACCGCACGTGTGCGGATCCAGGCATCGGACTTCCAAGTGCCAGAGTGGAGCAGAGTTTTCAATAACATAGGAGATACTATTGTCCACGGAAACAACCTTTTTAACACAGCGTCGACCCACTGGGGATTTTAATTGTATCTACACGAACTTTGACACCAACCCACTGAGGATAAATACGATTGGACTGCTAAAACCATAATCCATCAACTTGCAATTGCCGAGAATGGCGTCAAGACACGCCCATGGGGGCGGAAATGAAATAATAAAGCAGGTGTTTCCAATCGATGGTGTACCAAGTTTGATGTTGTGAGGCTCGTGAGCAAGGGGAAACCCGAAACACGTTGAGCCGCGTACTGTGACGGGCGTGACAAGCTGTTTCATGCGGAGCCCTTGTTGGTAGAAAATCATCCTCTGCGGTGGCCTCCTCACAAAGGGTAACCTGAACGTGTGTATTATTTAGCGGCCTAACCCAGGTCGCGAGGACGGCTCGCCGCACGAGTGCGGATCCAGGCACCGGACTTCCAAGTGCCAGAGTGGAGCAGAGGTTTCAATAACATAGGGGATACTATTGTCCACGGAAACAACCTTTTTAACACAGCGTCGACCCACTGGGGATTTTAATTGTATCTACACGAACTTTGACACCAACCCACTGAGGATAAATACGATTGGACTGCTAAAACCATAATGCATCAACTTGCAATTGCCGAGAATGGCGTCAAGACACGCCCATGGGGGCGGAAATGAAATAATAAAGCAGGTGTTTCCAATCGATGGTGTACCAAGTTTGATGTTGTGAGGCTCGTGAGCAAGGGGAAACCCGAAACGCGTTGAGCCGCGTACTGTGACGGGTGTGACAAGCTGTTTCATGCGGAGCCCTTGTTGGTAGAAAATCATCCTCTGCGGTGGCCTCCTCACAAAGGGTAACCTGAACGTGTGTATTATTAAGCGGCATAACCCAGGTCGCGAGGACGGCTCGCCGCACGTGTGCGGATCCAGGCACCGGACTTCCAAGTGCCAGAGTGGAGCAGAGGTTTCAATAACATAGGGGATACTATTGTCCACGGAAACAACCTTTTTAACACCGCGTCGACCCACTGGGGATTTTAATTGTATCTGCACGAACTTTGACACCAACCCACTGAGGATAAATACGATTGGACTGCTAAAACCATAATGCATCAACTTGCAATTGCCGAGAATGGCGTCAAGACACGCCCATGGGGGCGGAAATGAAATAATAAAGCAGGTGTTTCCAATCGATGGTGTACCAAGTTTGATGTTGTGAGGCTCGTGAGCAAGGGGAAACCCGAAGCGTGTTGAGCCGCGTACTGTGACGGGTGTGACAAGCTGTTTCATGCGGAGCCCTTGTTGGTAGAAAATCCTCCTCTGCGGTGGCCTCCTCACAAAGGGTAAACTGTACGTGTGTATTATTTAGCGGCCTAACCCATGTCGCGAGGACGGCTCGCCGCACGTGTGCGGATCCAGGCACCGGACTTCCAAGTGCCAGAGTGGAGCAGAGGTTTCAATAACATAGGGGATACTATTGTCCACGGAAACAACCTTTTTAACACAGCGTCGACCCACTGGGGATTTTAATTGTATCTACACGAACTTTGACACCAACCCACTGAGGATAAATACGATCGGACTGCTAAAACCATAATGCATCAACTTGCAATTGCCGAGAATGGCGTCAAGACACGCCCATGGGGGCGGAAATGAAATAATAAAGCAGGTGTTTCCAATCGAGGGTGTACCAAGTTTGATGTTGTGAGGCTCGTGAGCAAGGGGAAACCCGAAACGCGTTGAGCCGCGTAATGTGACGGGTGTGACAAGCTGTTTCATGCGGAGCCCTTGTTGGTAGAAAATCATCCTCTGCGGTGGCCTCCTCACAAAGGGTAACCTGAACGTGTGTATTATTTAGCAGCCTAACCCAGGTCGCGAGGACGGCTCTCCGCACGTGTGCGGATCCAGGCAACGGACTTCCAAGTGCCAGAGTGGAGCAGAGGTTTCAATAACATAGGGGATACTATTGTCCACGGAAACAACCTTTTTAACACAGCGTCGACCCACTGGGGATTTTAATTGTATCTACACGAACTTTGACACCAACCCACTGAGGATAAATACGATTGGACTGCTAAAACCATAATGCATCCACTTGCAATTGCCGAGAATGGCGTCAAGACACGCCCATGGGGGCGGAAATGAAATAATAAAGCAGGTGTTTCCAATCGATGGTGTACCAAGTTTGATGTTGTGAGGCTCGTGAGCAAGGGGAAACCCGAAACGCGTTGAGCCGCGTACTGTGACGGGTGTGACAAGCTGTTTCATGCGGAGCCCTTGTTGGTAGAAAATCATCCTCTGCCGTGGCCTCCTCACAAAGGGTGACCTGAACGTGTGTATTATTTAGCGGCCTAACCCAGGTCGCGAGGACGGCTCGCCGCACGTGTGCGGATCCAGGCACCAGATTTCCAAGTGCCAGAGTGGAGCAGAGGTTTTAATAACATAGGGGATACTATTGTCCACGGAAACAACCTTTTTAACACAGCGTCGACCCACTGGGGATTTTAATTGTATCTACACGAACTTTGACACCAACCCACTGAGGATAAATACGATTGGACTGCTAAAACCATAATGCATCAACTTGCAATTGCCGAGAATGGCGTCAAGACACGCCCATGGGGGCGGAAATGAAATAATAAAGCAGGTGTTTCCAATCGATGGTGTACCAAGTTTGATGTTGTGAGGCTCGTGAGCAAGGGGAAACCCAAAACGCGTTGAGCCGCGTACTGTGACGGGTGTGACAAGCTGTTTCATGCGGAGCCCTTGTTGGTAGAAAATCATCCTCTGCGGTGGCCTCCTCACAAAGGGTAACCTGAACGTGTGTATTATTTAGCGGCCTAACCCAGGTCGCGAGGACGGCTCACCGCACGTGTGCGGATCCAGGCATCAGACTTCCAAGTGCCAGAGTGGAGCAGAGTTTTCAATAACATAGGGGATACTATTGTCCACGGAAACAACCTTTTTAACACAGCGTCGACCCACTGGGGATTTTAATTGTATCTACACGAACTTTGACACCAACCCACTGAGGATAAATATGATTGGACTGCTAAAACCATAATCCATCAACTTGCAATTGCCGAGAATGGCGTCAAGACACGCCCATGGGGGCGGAAATGAAATAATAAAGCAGGTGTTTCCAATCGATGGTGTACCAAGTTTGATGTTGTGAGGCTCGTGAGCAAGGGGAAACCCGAAACACGTTGAGCCGCGTACTGTGACGGGTGTGACAAGCTGTTTCATGCGGAGCCCTTGTTGGTAGAAAATCATCCTCTGCGGTGGCCTCCTCACAAAGGGTAACCTGAACGTGTGTATTATTTAGCGGCCTAACCCAGGTCGCGAGGACGGCTCGCCGCACGTGTGCGGATCCAGGCACCGGACTTCCAAGTGCCAGAGTGGAGCAGAGGTTTCAATAACATAGGGGATACTATTGTCCACGGAAACAACCTTTTTAACACAGCGTCGACCCACTGGGGATTTTAATTGTATCTACACGAACTTTGACACCAACCCACTGAGGATAAATACGATTGGACTGCTAAAACCATAATGCATCAACTTGCAATTGCCGAGAATGGCGTCAAGACACGCCCATGGGGGCGGAAATGAAATAATAAAGCAGGTGTTTCCAATCGATGGTGTACCAAGTTTGATGTTGTGAGGCTCGTGAGCAAGGGGAAACCCGAAACGCGTTGAGCCGCGTACTGTGACGGGTGTGACAAGCTGTTTCATGCGGAGCCCTTGTTGGTAGAAAATCATCCTCTGCGGTGGCCTCCTCACAAAGGGTAACCTGAACGTGTGTATTATTTAGCGGCCTAACCCAGGTCGCGAGGACGGCTCGGCGCACGTGTGCGGATCCAGGCACCGGACTTCCAAGTGCCAGAGTGGAGCAGAGGTTTCAATAACATAGGGGATACTATTGTCCACGGAAACATCCTTTTTAACACCGCGTCGACCCACTGGGGATTTTAATTGTATCTACACGAACTTTGACACCAACCCACTGAGGATAAATACGATTGGACTGCTAAAACCATAATGCATCAACTTGCAATTGCCGAGAATGGCGTCAAGACACGCCCATGGGGGCGGAAATGAAATAATAAAGCAGGTGTTTCCAATCGATGGTGTACCAAGTTTGATGTTGTGAGGCTCGTGAGCAAGGGGAAACCCGAAGCGCGTTGAGCCGCGTACTGTGACGGGTGTGACAAGCTGTTTCATGCGGAGCCCTTGTTGGTAGAAAATCATCCTCTGCGGTGGCCTCCTCACAAAGGGTAAACTGTACGTGTGTATTATTTAGCGGCCTAACCCATGTCGCGAGGACGGCTCGCCGCACGTGTGCGGATCCAGGCACAGGACTTCCAAGTGCCAGAGTGGAGCAGAGGTTTCAATAACATAGGGGATACTATTGTCCACGGAAACAACCTTTTTAACACAGCGTCGACCCACTGGGGATTTTAATTGTATCTACACGAACTTTGACACCAACCCACTGAGGATAAATACGATTGGACTGCTAAAACCATAATGCATCAACTTGCATTTGCCGAGAATGGCGTCAAGACACGCCCATGGGGGCGGAAATGAAATAATAAAGCAGGTTTTTCCAATCGATGGTGTACCAAGTTTGATGTTGTGAGGCTCGTGAGCAAGTGGAAACCCGAAACGCGTTGAGCCGCGTACTGTGACGGGTGTGACAAGCTGTTTCATGCGGAGCCCTTGTTGGTAGAAAATCATCCTCTGCGGTGGCCTCCTCACAAAGGGTAACCTGAACGTGTGTATTATTTAGCGGCCTAACCCAGGTCGCGAGGACGGCTCGCCGCACGTGTGCGGATCCAGGCACCGGACTTCCAAGTGCCAGAGTGGAGCAGAGGTTTCAATAACATAGGGGATACTATTGTCCACGGAAACAACCTTTTTAACACAGCGTCGACCCACTGGGGATTTTAATTGTATCTACACGAACTTTGACACCAACCCACTGAGGATAAATACGATTGGACTGCTAAAACCATAATGCATCAACTTGCAATTGCCGAGAATGGCGTCAAGACACGCCCATGGGGGCGGAAATGAAATAATAAAGCAGGTGTTTCCAATCGATGGTGTACCAAGTTTGATGTTGTGAGGCTCGTGAGCAAGGGGAAACCCGAAACGCGTTGAGCCGCGTACTGTGACGGGTGTGACAAGCTGTTTCATGCGGAGCCCTTGTTGGTAGAAAATCATCCTCTGCGGTGGCCTCCTCACAAAGGGTAACCTGAACGTGTGTATTATTTAGCGGCCTAACCCAGGTCGCGAGGACGGCTCGCCGCACGTGTGCGGATCCAGGCACCGGACTTCCAAGTGCCAGAGTGGAGCAGAGGTTTCAATAACATAGGGGATACTATTGTCCACGGAAACAACCTTTTTAACACAGCGTCGACCCACTGGGGATTTTAATTGTATCTACACGAACTTTGACACCAACCCACTGAGGATAAATACGATTGGACTGCTAAAACCATAATGCATCAACTTGCAATTGCCGAGAATGGCGTCAAGACACGCCCATGGGGGCAGAAATGAAATAATAAAGCAGGTGTTTCCAATCGATGGTGTACCAAGTTTGATGTTGTGAGGCTCGTGAGCAAGGGGAAACCCGAAACGCGTTGAGCCGCGTAATGTGACGGGTGTGACAAGCTGTTTCATGCGGAGCCCTTGTTGGTAGAAAATCATCCTCTGCGGTGGGCTCCTCACAAAGGGTAACCTGAACGTGTGTATTATTTAGCGGCCTAACCCAGGTCGCGAGGACGGCTCGCCGCACGTGTGCGGATCCAGGCACCGGACTTCCAAGTACCAGAGTGGAGCAGAGGTTTCAATAACATAGGGGATACTATTGTCCACGGAAACAACCTTTTTAACACAGCGTCGACCCACTGGGGATTTTAATTGTATCTACACGAACTTTGACACCAACCCACTGATGATAAATACGATTGGACTGCTAAAACCATAATGCATCAACTTGCAATTGCCGAGAATGGCGTCAAGACACGCCCATGGGGGCGGAAATGAAATAATAAAGCAGGTGTTTCCAATCGAGGGTGTACCAAGTTTGATGTTGTGAGGCTCGTGAGCAAGGGGAAACCCGAAACGCGTTGAGCCGCGTAATGTGACGGGTGTGACAAGCTGTTTCATGCGGAGCCCTTGTTGGTAGAAAATCATCCTCTGCGGTGGCCTCCTCACAAAGGGTAACCTGAACGTGTGTATTATTTAGCGGCCTAACCCAGGTCGCGAGGACGGCTCGCCGCACGTGTGCGGATCCAGGCACCGGACTTCCAAGTGCCAGAGTGGAGCAGAGGTATCAATAACATAGGGGATACTATTGTCCACGGAAACAACCTTTTTAACACAGCGTCGACCCACTGGGGATTTTAATTGTATCTACACGAACTTTGACACCAACCCACTGAGGATAAATACGATTGGACTGCTAAAACCATAATGCATCAACTTGCAATTGCCGAGAATGGCGTCAAGACACGCCCATGGGGGCGGAAATGAAATAATAAAGCAGGTGTTTCCAATCGATGGTGTACCAAGTTTGATGTTGTGAGGCTCGTGAGCAAGGGGAAACCCGAAACGCGTTGAGCCGCGTACTGTGACGGGTGTGACAAGCTGTTTCATGCGGAGCCCTTGTTGGTAGAAAATCATCCTCTGCGGTGGCCTCCTCACAAAGGGTAACCTGAACGTGTGTATTATTTAGCGGCCTAACCCAGGTCGCGAGGACGGCTCGCCGCACGTGTGCGGATCCAGGCACCGGACTTCCAAGTACCAGAGTGGAGCAGAGGTTTCAATAACATTGGGGATACTATTGTCCACGGAAACAACCTTTTTAACACAGCGTCGACCCACTGGGGATTTTAATTGTATCTACACGAACTTTGACACCAACCCACTGAGGATAAATACGATTGGACTGCTAAAACCATAATGCATCAACTTGCAATTGCCGAGAATGGCGTCAAGACACGCCCATGGGGGCGGAAATGAAATAATAAAGCAGGTGTTTCCAATCGAGGGTGTACCAAGTTTGATGTTGTGAGACTCGTGAGCAAGGGGAAACCCGAAACGCGTTGAGCCGCGTAATGTGACGGGTGTGACAAGCTGTTTCATGCGGAGCCCTTGTTGGTAGAAAATCATCCTCTGCGGTGGCCTCCTCACAAAGGGTAACCTGAACGTGTGTATTATTTAGCGGCCTAACCCAGGTCGCGAGGACGGCTCGCCGCACGTGTGCGGATCCAGGCAACGGACTTCCAAGTGCCAGAGTGGAGCAGAGGTTTCAATAACATAGGGGATACTATTGTCCACGGAAACAACCTTTTTAACACAGCGTCGACCCACTGGGGATTTTAATTGTATCTACACGAACTTTGACACCAACCCACTGAGGATAAATACGATTGGACTGCTAAAACCATAATGCATCAACTTGCAATTGCCGAGAATGGCGTCAAGACACGCCCATGGGGGCGGAAATGAAATAATAAAGCAGGTGTTTCCAATCGATGGTGTACCAAGTTTGATGTTGTGAGGCTCGTGAGCAAGGGGAAACCCGAAACGCGTTGAGCCGCGTACTGTGACGGGTGTGACAAGCTGTTTCATGCGGAGCCCTTGTTGGTAGAAAATCATCCTCTGCCGTGGCCTCCTCACAAAGGGTGACCTGAACGTGTGTATTATTTAGCGGCCTAACCCAGGTCGCGAGGACGGCTCGCCGCACGTGAGCGGATCCAGGCACCGGACTTCCAAGTGCCAGAGTGGAGCAGAGGTTTCAATAACATAGGGGATACTATTGTCCACGGAAACAACCTTTTTAACACAGCGTCGACCCACTGGGGATTTTAATTGTATCTACACGAACTTTGACACCAACCCACTGAGGATAAATACGATTGGACTGCTAAAACCATAATGCATCAACTTGCAATTGCCGAGAATGGCGTCAAGGCACGCCCATGGGGGCGGAAATGAAATAATAAAGCAGGTGTTTCCAATCGATGGTGTACCAAGTTTGATGTTGTGAGGCTCGTGAGCAAGGGGAAACCCGAAACGCGTTGAGCCGCGTACTGTGACGGGTGTGACAAGCTGTTTCATGCGGAGCCCTTGTTGGTAGAAAATCATCCTCTGCGGTGGCCTCCTCACAAAGGGTAACCTGAACGTGTGTATTATTTAGCGGCCTAACCCAGGTCGCCAGGACGGCTCGCCGCACGTGTGCGGATCCAGGCACCGGACTTCCAAGTGCCAGAGTGGAGCAGAGTTTTCAATAACATAGGGGATACTATTATCCACGGAAACAACCTTTTTAACACAGCGTCGACCCACTGGGGATTTTAATTGTATCTACACGAACTTTGACACCAACCCACTGAGGATAAATACGATTGGACTGCTAAAACCATAATCCATCAACTTGCAATTGCCGAGAATGGCGTCAAGACACGCCCATGGGGGCGGAAATGAAATAATAAAGCAGGTGTTTCCAATCGATGGTGTACCAAGTTTGATGTTGTGAGGCTCGTGAGCAAGGGGAAACCCGAAACACGTTGAGCCGCGTACTGTGACGGGTGTGACAAGCTGTTTCATGCGGAGCCCTTGTTGGTAGAAAATCATCCTCTGCGGTGGCCTCCTCACAAAGGGTAACCTGAACGTGTGTATTATTTAGCGGCCTAACCCAGGTCGCGAGGACGGCTCGCCGCACGTGTGCGGATCCAGGCACCGGACTTCCAAGTGCCAGAGTGGAGCAGAGGTTTCAATAACATAGGGGATACTATTGTCCACGGAAACAACCTTTTTAACACCGCGTCGACCCACTGGGGATTTTAATTGTATCTACACGAACTTTGACACCAACCCACTGAGGATAAATACGATTGGACTGCTAAAACCATAATGCATCAACTTGCAATTGCCGAGAATGGCGTCAAGACACGCCCATGGGGGCGGAAATGAAATAATAAAGCAGGTGTTTCCAATCGATGGTGTACCAAGTTTGATGTTGTGAGGCTGGTGAGCAAGGGGAAACCCGAAGCGCGTTGAGCCGCGTACTGTGACGGGTGTGACAAGCTGTTTCATGCGGAGCCCTTGTTGGTAGAAAATCATCCTCTGCGGTGGCCTCCTCACAAAGGGTAAACTGTACGTGTGTATTATTTAGCGGCCTAACCCATGTCGCGAGGACGGCTCGCCGCACGTGTGCGGATCCAGGCACAGGACTTCCAAGTGCCAGAGTGGAGCAGAGGTTTCAATAACATAGGGGATACTATTGTCCACGGAAACAACCTTTTTAACACAGCGTCGACCCACTGGGGATTTTAATTGTATCTACACGAACTTTGACACCAACCCACTGAGGATAAATACGATTGGACTGCTAAAACCATAATGCATCAACTTGCATTTGCCGAGAATGGCGTCAAGACACGCCCATGGGGGCGGAAATGAAATAATAAAGCAGGTTTTTCCAATCGATGGTGTACCAAGTTTGATGTTGTGAGGCTCGTGAGCAAGTGGAAACCCGAAACGCGTTGAGCCGCGTACTGTGACGGGTGTGACAAGCTGTTTCATGCGGAGCCCTTGTTGGTAGAAAATCATCCTCTGCGGTGGCCTCCTCACAAAGGGTAACCTGAACGTGTGTATTATTTAGCGGCCTAACCCAGGTCGCGAGGACGGCTCGCCGCACGTGTGCGGATCCAGGCACCGGACTTCCAAGTGCCAGAGTGGAGCAGAGGTTTCAATAACATAGGGGATACTATTGTCCACGGAAACAACCTTTTTAACACAGCGTCGACCCACTGGGGATTTTAATTGTATCTACACGAACTTTGACACCAACCCACTGAGGATAAATACGATTGGACTGCTGAAACCATAATGCATCAACTTGCAATTGCCGAGAATGGCGTCAAGACACGCCCATGGGGGCAGAAATGAAATATTAAAGCAGGTGTTTCCAATCGATGGTGTACCAAGTTTGATGTTGTGAGGCTCGTGAGCAAGGGGAAACCCGAAACGCGTTGAGCCGCGTAATGTGACGGGTGTGACAAGCTGTTTCATGCGGAGCCCTTGTTGGTAGAAAATCATCCTCTGCGGTGGCCTCCTCACAAAGGGTAACCTGAACGTGTGTATTATTTAGCGGCCTAACCCAGGTCGCGAGGACGGCTCGCCGCACGTGTGCGGATCCAGGCACCGGACTTCCAAGTACCAGAGTGGAGCAGAGGTTTCAATAACATAGGGGATACTATTGTCCACGGAAACAACCTTTTTAACACAGCGTCGACCCACTGGGGATTTTAATTGTATCTACACGAACTTTGACACCAACCCACTGAGGATAAATACGATTGGACTGCTAAAACCATAATGCATCAACTTGCAATTGCCGAGAATGGCGTCAAGACACGCCCATGGGGGCGGAAATGAAATAATAAAGCAGGTGTTTCCAATCGAGGGTGTACCAAGTTTGATGTTGTGAGGCTCGTGAGCAAGGGGAAACCCGAAACGCGTTGAGCCGCGTAATGTGACGGGTGTGACAAGCTGTTTCATGCGGAGCCCTTGTTGGTAGAAAATCATCCTCTGCGGTGGCCTCCTCACAAAGGGTAACCTGAACGTGTGTATTATTTAGCGGCCTAACCCAGGTCGCGAGGACGGCTCGCCGCACGTGTGCGGATCCAGGCACCGGACTTCCAAGTGCCAGAGTGGAGCAGAGGTTTCAATAACATAGGGGATACTATTGTCCACGGAAACAACCTTTTTAACACAGCGTCGACCCACTGGGGATTTTAATTGTATCTACACGAACTTTGACACCAACCCACTGAGGATAAATATGATTGGACTGCTAAAACCATAATGCATCAACTTGCAATTGCCGAGAATGGCGTCAAGACACGCCCATGGGGGCGGAAATGAAATAATAAAGCAGGTGTTTCCAATCGAGGGTGTACCAAGTTTGATGTTGTGAGGCTCGTGAGCAAGGGGAAACCCGAAACGCGTTGAGCCGCGTAATGTGACGGGTGTGACAAGCTGTTTCATGCGGAGCCCTTGTTGGTAGAAAATCATCCTCTGCGGTGGCCTCCTCACAAAGGGTAACCTGAACGTGTGTATTATTTAGCGGCCTAACCCAGGTCGCGAGGACGGCTCGCCGCACGTGTGCGGATCCAGGCACCGGAATTTCAAGTGCCAGAGTGGAGCAGAGGTATCAATAACATAGGGGATACTATTGTCCACGGAAACAACCTTTTTAACACAGCGTCGACCCACTGGGGATTTTAATTGTATCTACACGAACTTTGACACCAACCCACTGAGGATAAATACAATTGGACTGCTAAAACCATAATGCATCAACTTGCAATTGCCGAGAATGGCGTCAAGACACGCCCATGGGGGCGGAAATGAAATAATAAAGCAGGTGTTTCCAATCGATGGTGTACCAAGTTTGATGTTGTGAGCGTCGTGAGCAAGGGGAAACCCGAAACGCGTTGAGCCGCGTACTGTGACGGGTGTGACAAGCTGTTTCATGCGGAGCCCTTGTTGGTAGAAAATCATCCTCTGCGGTGGCCTCCTCACAAAGGGTAACCTGAACGTGTGTATTATTTAGAGGCCTAACCCAGGTCGCGAGGACGGCTCGCCGCACGTGTGCGGATCCAGGCACCGGACTTCCAAGTACCAGAGTGGAGCAGAGGTTTCAATAACATTGGGGATACTATTGTCCACGGAAACAACCTTTTTAACACAGCGTCGACCCACTGGGGATTTTAATTGTATCTACACGAACTTTGACACCAACCCACTGAGGATAAATACGATTGGACTGCTAAAACCATAATGCATCAACTTGCAATTGCCGAGAATGGCGTCAAGACACGCCCATGGGGGCGGAAATGAAATAATAAAGCAGGTGTTTCCAATCGAGGGTGTACCAAGTTTGATGTTGTGAGGCTCGTGAGCAAGGGGAAACCCGAAACGCGTTGAGCCGCGTAATGTGACGGGTGTGACAAGCTGTTTCATGCGGAGCCCTTGTTGGTAGAAAATCATCCTCTGCGGTGGCCTCCTCACAAAGGGTAACCTGAACGTGTGTATTATTTAGCGGCCTAACCCAGGTCGCGAGGACGGCTCGCCGCACGTGTGCGGATCCAGGCAACGGACTTCCAAGTGCCAGAGTGGAGCAGAGGTTTCAATAACATAGGGGATACTATTGTCCACGGAAACAACCTTTTTAACACAGCGTCGACCCACTGGGGATTTTAATTGTATCGACACGAACTTTGACACCAACCCACTGAGGATGAATACGATTGGACTGCTAAAACCATAATGCATCAACTTGCAATTGCCGAGAATGGCGTCAAGACACGCCCATGGGGGCGGAAATGAAATAATAAAGCAGGTGTTTCCAATCGATGGTGTACCAAGTTTGATGTTGTGAGGCTCGTGAGCAAGGGGAAACCCGAAACGCGTTGAGCCGCATACTGTGACGGGTGTGACAAGCTGTTTCATGCGGAGCCCTTGTTGGTAGAAAATCATCCTCTGCCGTGGCCTCCTCACAAAGGGTGACCTGAACGTGTGTATTATTTAGCGGCCTAACCCAGGTCGCGAGGACGGCTCGCCGCACGTGAGCGGATCCAGGCACCGGACTTCCAAGTGCCAGAGTGGAGCAGAGGTTTCAATAACATAGGGGATACTATTGTCCACGGAAACAACCTTTTTAACACAGCGTCGACCCACTGGGGATTTTAATTGTATCTACACGAACTTTGACACCAACCCACTGAGGATAAATACGATTGGACTGCTAAAACCATAATGCATCAACTTGCAATTGCCGAGAATGGCGTCAAGGCACGCCCATGGGGGCGGAAATGAAATAATAAAGCAGGTGTTTCCAATCGATGGTGTACCAAGTTTGATGTTGTGAGGCTCGTGAGCAAGGGGAAACCCGAAACGCGTTGAGCCGCGTACTGTGACGGGTGTGACAAGCTGTTTCATGCGGAGCCCTTGTTGGTAGAAAATCATCCTCTGCGGTGGCCTCCTCACAAAGGGTAACCTGAACGTGTGTATTATTTAGCGGCCTAACCCAGGTCGCGAGGACGGCTCGCCGCACGTGTGCGGATCCAGGCACCGGACTTCCAAGTGCCAGAGTAGAGCAGAGTTTTCAATAACATAGGGGATACTATTATCCACGGAAACAACCTTTTTAACACAGCGTCGACCCACTGGGGATTTTAATTGTATCTACACGAACTTTGACACCAACCCACTGAGGATAAATACGATTGGACTGCTAAAACCATAATCCATCAACTTGCAATTGCCGAGAATGGCGTCAAGACACGCCCATGGGGGCGGAAATGAAATAATAAAGCAGGTGTTTCCAATCAATGGTGTACCAAGTTTGATGTTGTGAGGCTCGTGAGCAAGGGGAAACCCGAAACACGTTGAGCCGCGTACTGTGACGGGTGTGACAAGCTGTTTCATGCGGAGCCCTTGTTGGTAGAAAATCATCCTCTGCCGTGGCCTCCTCACAAAGGGTGACCTGAACGTGTGTATTATTTAGCGGCCTAACCCAGGTCGCGAGGACGGCTCGCCGCACGTGAGCGGATCCAGGCACCGGACTTCCAAGTGCCAGAGTGGAGCAGAGGTTTCAATAACATAGGGGATACTATTGTCCACGGAAACAACCTTTTTAACACAGCGTCGACCCACTGGGGATTTTAATTGTATCTACACGAACTTTGACACCAACCCACTGAGGATAAATACGATTGGACTGCTAAAACCATAATCCATCAACTTGCAATTGCCGAGAATGGCATCAAGACACGCCCATGGGGGCGGAAATGAAATAATAAAGCAGGTGTTTCCAATCGATGGTGTATCAAGTTTGATGTTGTGAGGCTCGTGAGCAAGGGGAAACCCGAAACACGTTGAGCCGCGTACTGTGACGGGTGTGACAAGCTGTTTCATGCGGAGCCCTTGTTGGTAGAAAATCATCCTCTGCGGTGGCCTCCTCACAAAGGGTAACCTGAACGTGTGTATTATTTAGCGGCCTAACCCAGGTCGCGAGGACGGCTCGCCGCACGTGTGCGGATCCATGCACCGGACTTCCAAGTGCCAGAGTGGAGCAGAGGTTTCAATAACATAGGGGATACTATTGTCCACGGAAACAACCTTTTTAACACCGCGTCGACCCACTGGGGATTTTAATTGTATCTACACGAACTTTGACACCAACCCACTGAGGATAAATATGATTGGACTGCTAAAACCATAATGCATCAACTTGCAATTGCCGAGAATGGCGTCAAGACACGCCCATGGGGGCGGAAATGAAATAATAAAGCAGGTGTTTCCAATCGATGGTGTACCAAGTTTGATGTTGTGAGGCTCGTGAGCA
This sequence comes from Lissotriton helveticus, assembly GCF_964261635.1. Lineage (NCBI taxonomy): Eukaryota > Metazoa > Chordata > Amphibia > Caudata > Salamandridae > Lissotriton > Lissotriton helveticus. The sequence goes on along the minus strand of NC_136057.1, from coordinate 273,074,250 downwards.
AGGGGAAACCCGAAACGCGTTGAGCCGCGTACTGTGACGGGTGTGACAAGCTGTTTCATGCGGAGCCCTTGTTGGTAGAAAATCATCCTCTGCGGTGGCCTCCTCACAAAGGGTAAACTGAACGTGTGTATTATTTAGCGGCCTAACCCATGTCGCGAGGACGGCTCGCCGCACGTGTGCGGATCCAGGCACCGGACTTCCAAGTGCCAGAGTGGAGCAGAGGTTTCAATAACATAGGGGATACTATTGTCCACGGAAACAACCTTTTTAACACAGCGTCGACCCACTGGGGATTTTAATTGTATCTACACGAACTTTGACACCTGTGGAAAAGTAAATTTTGCCATGTTATATGTGCCTACGTGTTCCCCATGTTATGCCATATGTGCATGATCGATATGCATGTATTCCCCTCTGATCGATTAAAGACGCAATTACAGTTGTGTCCATCACTAGTATGTCAGTCTCCAGTCCTCGTGAATACAACGAATATCAGGCCTATGTAATCCTACGTTGCCACATTTTACAGTGTGCACGTTAATTCATTGAATTGTCCCCATTTCTACACCTCAAAAGGGCCCGGACTCAGATTCAGCTCCTGTTTCCTGAAACCTCTCCGAGGAGCGATACAGCCCCCACCTGTATCCCTGACCCTTAGCTTACTTCATGCCTCGCAGTGCCCGGCTCGGCCTGGCTCTGCCTCTCAGTCTGCCAAGAGTATGTTATGATTCTAGTTATCAGTCCAGCCCTCCTTCTCTGCATACCTAAGCTACTGAATTGCATCAATAGTTTCCGTCATGGTCTAGCCTTTATGTCTCCATGTAAGAGAAATACTGTATTAATATTCATAGAATATTCCCTGCACCCGCACTATATGTAGAATTATGTATGCACCAGTCTTAGTGTCTGTTAGCCTTTGCCCTGATAACTTTTGGATTCTATCAACATGTTCTCTAAACACTAGATACTAGATAGGCTTTAGGTACATGTCGCCCTGACACTCCAGACTTTTCGTCTCCTCTTCTAGCGCAGAAGACATAGCCCCCAGTTCCTCCTGGTAACACGTCATTGCCAGTTTGTGCGCACCACTAGGTTAGAGGTCCCAGCTGCTCAGGTAGCCCCCTCCATGTTTCCGCCCCTTTTTATGACATATTCTGTTACGTTTACATCACATGTCTATGTATCCGCCTTGTACACACCTCTTGTTACACCCACTTTATGCCTTATCTTTCGCGACTGCTACAAACTCCGCCTACTGCTACGCCTATTGTATTGAATGCCATGTTATTAAAAGTTACCATTCCATTCCTTTGTCCCTGCCCCAGGCAGCTGCCATCCCATTCCCATGCAGGCTGTCTTGTTCCAGTCCTTTTATGCTTAATTAAAGCCTGTATACTCCAGCTACCTCGTATCTTGACTCTTATTTATTGAGCTAAACCGTTTATTTATTATAGTCAAAAATAGTACCGGTAATTAATTATTTATTTACCACATAATGGCGCCCGAATAGGGACTTGCCCTTTCCCCACGCGCCGGAGAAGCCACGCAAGCCCCCTGACCCTCTGCAGCCGTGACGGAACCATCCTGCGCACCGGCAGATATTTCTGCTTTAAGTATCCCTCAGGTCCACGGAGGAGACGGAGGTTGCGGTCCAGCATCCAGACGAGGCGGTGGAGGAACGCGGCGAGTCCCGACCAGAGCCCAAGCCGAGAGTCCAAGGTCCGAGGTATCCGGAGGCCCACCTGTAACTGAAGTCCGAAGTTCGTCCGTCCGTCGTCGTAGCAGTCCAGTCCAGTCCGAGGCCTTCCGTTCTTGCTGCCCGGTGAGTACCGTTGCTGGGGTAGTATCTAGACAGGGTCAATTAATTTGTCTCTGGTCCGTGGGTTTGGGTACACAGATCCAACACGAAGTGTCCACTTAGGTGGGTGCGGGTCCTGACGTGTCTCTTTATGAGACCGGTAAGTTTCGTACTGTTTTAGCAGTGCATCCAGTCATTCTAGTTTCTGTTCTAGTAAGTTATGTTCTCGAGAAAATTCATGTGTTCTGTTTTCAGTATTCCAGGTAGTATCTTGTCCGAACTGTTATTTTAAATGTTACTCCATGTGTTTTCAATGTCGTGGTATGAATGCTTTGTATTCAAGTAATTATTGTGTTCATTGTGTATTGTATTGTGTCCGAACTCCAGCCTAGTTATGCCTTTGTTTTCAAAATTACGTCAGCTAAGAACTAGAAAATGTCTGCTCGAGGATCAGTTCCTGTCCCGCCTAGGGACAGTCCAGGTCATTTTATGTATCAAAAGCATGGCATAAGTGCCATATTATATCTAGACTTATGGGTGGAGTACACCAAACAATTAGAGGAAAAGTATAGATGGCCCGTATCAGGTATGTGGGATGCCGAATGCATCATGCGAGTAGAAGAAGCGTTATGGAAAAAGAAAGCCAGACAGTCACAGAAAGATGCCATCGAGTTATGGCGCAAAGAATCTCATAAAAGAACCGAAAAAGAAATCAGAAAGTCAGAATTAAGTAGAGAATCCTCAGAAAGAGCCCAAGAAAGGGAATTATTCGAAGTAGGTGAACGAGTTAAAGCCGAACAGTCAGACAGACAGAGAAATGCCCTCATTAAGGGTATGTATCCTCTTCTTGCCGAGGGCTTGCCAAAAGCAACCCCGGAAGCACCATGTAATTTTCCGCCGCCATTAGTTCCGATTAAGCTACGTCACAAACCGACCGCAGCTGATATTTTTCTCTCGTCCTATTTGGACGACACAGTCCCAGAATATGCGAATCCTGCTCCGCCAGCTCCGCCAGCTCCGCCAGCTCCTGTAAATAATGTAATTCCTGTTCCTCCAGACACCGGGGCACCTGTTGCAGTACCTGTTACGGTACCCCCGGTCCAGCCCATAGTACAAGTTCCCGCTACATCAGTCACTCTACCAGCACGAAGAGTATCAGTCGACGATTCCAGTTTAGGGGCCGCGGGAGGAGGTCCTCCTGGCACCCCGCCGCCAAATAAACGTATAGGGTTAGTCGAGTTACATGAACGTGCGTTACAGCGTACGCCCAAATATCAGTCCGTTGCAGACATCAGGCGAGCTCTTACCGAATGCTGTTATGATCCAGTCCCAGGCGAAGACAATATGGTTTTATATTCATTGCGTGTAAGACGGGTGACCGAGTATCTGGCCACCCTACCGAATATGAAAGAAGATCTAGACAGAATGTATCGTTTCATCCGTACTGGAGAAGATCCAGAAAGTGTTGGCGAAATCATGTCTCTCAGGAAAGCTGAGACCCAGCTCATGCTATTAAAGTTTTTAATTAATTGTTTAGTAAGGGAACAAGATTGTCCGACTAAAGATCCGACCGAAATGAAAGTTCTGACAAGGTGGAGTGATAATATAGCCGAGGGTAGACACAGGACCCTCAGTAGTATAGAGAGTATGTACAAGAAAATCCGTAAAGAAATAATAAGGTTACACGTGCAACGCAAAACAGCACAAGTAAGCGAGAAAGAAAACGACTCTTCTACTGAAGAGGTAGACGACGAGAATACCGCCAGAATAGCGTATGTAGGTAAATCTAGACTTCCCGACCGACATTCACGCCTAGAACACAAGAAAGTTTTTCCTCCTCGAGCACCAGAACAAGGTTCTCTTGAACAAGTATTTCAAGCTACCGATCACATTCTGAAATCACGAATCGGTTATAGTGAACTTAGTACTATGCATGAACAAGAACTAGCCCGATCAGCAGTCCGATGGACTACTGATTCTACCACTTTTCCAGACGAAATAGTGGCACAAATGTTTCTGAAACTGCCCCCAGCCAAGCAGCGACTGGTGGGTATGTATATGATCCAACACCTCATTACACTGTATGAGGGACAACATTCTGATCCAGGTCCGTTACATGATGTCCTGAACGAGTTACTCCAGTATAAATGGAAAGGTTTAGGTACCGATTTAATTAGTGTCATTCTAGAACAACGCCACAAATATAGAACGTTTCTGAACCCGCATTTTGTTCACGTCTCACCTCCAGAAAGTAAACCATTTTACATAGATAGACAGCATCCGTTACGAGAAGTACACCCAGTTAGGACACCGGATGGTGAAATGCAACGAGTATTTGTTTACACCCCTATCACAAAGATGGAACTCTTAGAGATGAAGAAATTAATTCCCTGTCACGACAAAGATCCAGCAGGGTTCCATCGAGAATTAAAAGACATGCTCCGAATGGGAGAATACACTTATCCAGATATTATTAAAATGCTAAAGGTCCTGTTGCCCGCAGGGGTATACGAGAAACTCAAGGAAAAAGAATGGGAGGTGGGAGAGAAAAAGATAGATTGGACAGCTCTAGAAGCTGAAGATAAAATACGAGTACCAGGTACCGGTCTTGGGGAGAAATGTAAAGAATTGCCAGAGTTATTGATTCAGGTTTTGCCAAGGTTATTAGCCACGAAAAAGGAAGACTGGGATGCAATCTCAGCATGCAAACAGAAACAGGATGAAGACACTAGTGATTTTTATTCTAGATTCGAGAAATGTTTTAGTATCAACAGTGGTCTCAGGACGAGTAGCGAGTCATACCCTCATCTTTTTGTTACTAAACTAGTCGAGAATTCAAGTCCACAAGTTAAAAATCGAGTTTTGAAAGTCGAAAGTACTTGGCAAGCTAGTACCCCGTCCCAGATGTTACAAATGCTCCAGTATCACCAGAACAGAATCAGGGAAGAGCAAGAACACGAAAGGAGACGTATGAAAGACACGAAAATGAAAGTACTAGTTGCACAATCTGTTCCACAAGACAGTCAGAAGAGGGGTCCGAATCAAGCCAGTCATCCTGCAGCTCCCGTTAAAGGGACATGCAATTATTGTAAACAGCCAGGTCATTTTATAAACGAGTGTGCAGTTCTGAAACACAACATAGCTACGGGTAAAACTAAAGAAAGACCACGTCAGCCTAGACAAGAACAAGTTTCACAGACTTCACCGTCATCACAGAATGCACAACAGACAGTTCCAGCACCGCAGCCTATCGCTGCAACACAGCATGTTACACAGCAAATGTACCAGTATGCCCAGTCAGAGTATCCAGATTATCAACCGTATTCATGAAACAGCCTAGAGAGGGAGGTAGGCTTGCCTCTCATCGAGATACCTGTAGATCAAGAGGGTCCCTATGTTCATAGTCAAGTATTAGGGAAAGACAGAAAGTTTTTGATTGATACAGGGGCAAGTAGGACTACTATCAGTCATGACGAGGTTCCAGGGGCTCCGCTCTCAGGCTCTAAAAATGTTTCCCTTTGATTTTCAGGAAAGCCTATTGTAAACGAGATATCACAACCAGTTTCTCTAGAAGTTGGTCCATTGTCCCGAACTACTGATTTGTTACTTACGAAATCATGTCCAGAAAATTTGTTAGGCATTAAAACATTGAAAGGATTAGGTGCAGTTATTTGCTGTTCCCCAGAAGGAGTTCGTTTGTTTTTAAGGGACTATAAAGGTCATTATGTATTACGTGATTTTGATCCAAGATTACTGAATGTCCCCCAGCATCTATGGGCGCAAGGTCCAACTGATGTAGGTTTTATGCAAATCACACCCCATCGTGTGACTCTGAAACAAGGTGTTGTCCTGCCACGAATCAGACAGTACAAATTGCCAACTGAGGCTGTAGCAGCCTTATCCAAAATTATTGATGAGCTCATCGCTCAAGGAGTGGTTGTAGAAACTGACTCCAATGTATGTAATTCTCCTATCATTCCAGTCATGAAACGTACTGATCCAAATGCACCTCCAGTATATCGATTAGTGATTGACCTTCGAGAACTTAATAAATGTATCATTCCCCAGTACCCAGTAGTTCCAGATATTTCATCCCTATTGACAGCTATTGATTCTGAAGCTGTATTTTTTACAGTAATAGACCTCAAGAATGCATTTTTCAGTGTTCCAATTCATCCAGACAGCCAGTACCTTTTCGGTTTTTGTTTAAATGGAAGGAGCTATAAATTCACACGAGCTCCTCAAGGTTTCACAGAAAGTCCTAGCATTTATAGTCAAGCACTTAAAAGACAACTTGACAATATTCACATGCCAACTGACACTGCCCTGCTCCAGTATGTTGATGATCTACTGATCACAGCCCGTTCTGAGCGTGCTTGCGAGCGAGCGTCACTTACAGTTCTGTATTTCCTAGCCGAGATGGGGCACAAGGTGTCCCCTTCGAAGCTCCAGTTCTGTGTCCAGCAAGTGATCTACTTAGGCCACTTACTGTCCAAGTGGGGTAGGCAGTTGACACCAGACCGTATCCAGTTAATAGCGAGTCTTCCACAGCCCAAGACACAGAAGGAGGTACGTGCTTTTATTGGCCTCACTTCTTACTGCAGACAATGGATTCCTCAGTATGCATTTCTAGCCAAGCCACTGATACAGTTAACGACACAGGAGGCAGCCGTATCGACTGTCCTCTCTTGGACATCCGAACATACACTTGTTTTTAATGAATTAAAGAAAGCCTTATGCCAAGCACCTGTTCTAGCAACACCGAACTACAGTAAGCCTTTTACACTTTTTGTCACAGAACGTGAAGGTACAGCATTATCTGTTCTCACACAAGATCAAGCAGGACAGTACAAGCCCTGTGCTTATTTTTCGAGCACACTAGATCCAGTAGCCCAGGCTCTGCCTGCGTGCCTCAAGTCAGTTGCAGCCACAGCTCTAGCCATCAGACAAAGTGATTCCATAGTGTTAGGACACTCCCTGACAGTACAAGTTCCACATTCCGTGGAAGTTCTTTTAAACCAAACACAGACTCAGCACTTGACCATTGCACGTTTAACAGGTTATGAACTGACACTGTTCCAGCCACACATAGAAATCAGACGCTGCAACGTTTTAAATCCTGCTACACTGTTACCGTCAGTTACTTCAAATCCTGCCACACATGACTGTGTGGAAGTTGTTAACACTATGACCAAGCCAAGACAAGACCTGACAGACATTGCATTACCAGATCCCGACCTGACACTTTATGTGGATGGTTCATGTATGAGAACAAGTACAGGAGAACTAGTAGCCGCGTATGCAGTGACTACTGAAACTGAAGTTATTGAAACACACCGTATTGACACCCTGTCTGCTCAAGCAGCAGAGCTAGTTGCTCTGACCCAAGCCTGCATACGTGCCAAGGACCTGAAAGTAAACATATATACAGATTCACGTTACGCATTCGGAGTTGTACACGACTTCGGAGTGCTCTGGCAGGAGAGAGGTTTCATGACTTCTCATGGAACCAAGATTCAGCATGGTCTCCTCATTCAAGCTCTGTTAGATGCAATACATTTACCGACAGCTATCGCTATCATGAAGTGCAAGGCACATACGAAAGTTACTGACATCATTTCCCAAGGTAACGATCTAGCAGATCGAACAGCCAAGCTCACAGCTCAGACCCCAGACATTCCAGTTAACAAGACACAGACATCCACTCCAGAACAGACTACTTGTATGACAGTTAAGGACCCTACACAAGATGTCATAGACATACAGTTACATGCTACTCCCGAAGAAATCAAGAAATGGTCCGAACAAGGAGGGGTCCAGACAGATCAGGGATGGGTGACGAAGGGAAAAGCCACATGGTTTCTCCCCGACTCTATGGTTCAAGTCATTATCAATACCGCACATAGTCCAGCACATCTAGGAGAAAAAGCTATGTTAGACAGTATACAGAACCTTTGGTTCAACAAACACTTACGAGCTGCAGCCAAGCAGAAAGTCCGTACTTGTATGATATGTTGTCAATTCAATCCAGGTAAAAGTGTCCCGGTGGAACAAGGTGGATTCCAGCCTCCTGACCACCCTTTTGAAGTCCTCCAGATGGATTATATCCAGATGGAGCGATGTCGAGGTTTCAAGTATGTTCTTGTAGTTGTATGCGCTTTGTCCAGGTGGACAGAAGCATATCCAGTTCCAGATTATACAGCAGCGACCACTGCCAGGCAGTTGGTTCGTGAATTCTTCCCCCGTTATGGACTCCCTAGGGTCGTGTATTCTGATAACGGCCAGCCATTCTCATCCGAGTTAATGAAACATGTTTCCCTCTTGTTAGGGTACCAGTGGAAGTTCCATTGTGTGCGCCATCCTGAAGCAGCCGGTCTCGTAGAGAGACATAATCAGACTCTGAAAATCCGAATTGCAAAAATATGTAAGGAGAAAGGTGTAGACTGGCTCGTAGCCCTGCCAGTTGCTCTATTTTATATGCGCATGGTCGCACATTCCAGATCAGGTCTGTCCCCGTATGAGGTCGTATTCGGCCGCCCCCCTAATATGTGGGGTACACCTAGACCCCGAAGTATTACAGACGTTTCCAGTAATATGCTGACAGATTACCTAGCTTCCTTGATGTCTGCCCTACACTCTTGTCGTTCACAGGTTGCCGCTGCATTTCCAGACAATACCGAGGTGAAACCGCATGAAATCGTTCCAGGAAACCTCGTATTGGTCTGAAATGTTGATCGTTCAAGTCCGCTGGAGCCCCGTTGGAAGGAGCCTCGTATGGTCTTATTTACAACAAGGACTGCGGCCAAACTAGAGGGGAGAAAAGAATGGGTCCACCTGTCCCACATAAAGAAGTTCCATGGAGTGCGTGTAAAAACATTTGTTAAGGACTACCTTCCTCCTAAAGACTGCCTAAAAACAAACTCTGAACTCAAGCCTCTCCTGTTAGAGGAAACTCCGCAACAGGAGTATAAAAAGAAACTCAGGTCTAGTAAAATAAGTCAGCCAGTTTAATTGTCTAAGTCCCTCTCGGGTGAAACGGTTAGACAGGTTTCTGACATGTATGAGATAGACCCCCATAGTGAGAGAGTTAGTCAAAACTCTATCAAATGTATTATTGTTCTAAGTTTTTTGTTACTCTTGAGTCTTATGGTTACCTGCACAAGTTATGCTTTACATTTATGTTTTCCAATTTCACATGTAAATATGTTTTCTAATGCTACAGTAGAGCACACATTTAGTGATCTGCCTCCTCACGAGCTATTTATAGTCTTGCTATGCGAAATAATACATTTATCAGAATGTTACACTATTCACACCAGACCAGCAATGCCACTAATTGTTGGGTGTGTGGTCGACTTCCCCCTTTCCAGACACCGAAGGGAGTTCTGCCACTCTTTCCTTATCCGTTTTCACATAATGGTTCGTGTGGAGCATGGTCCATGTTAACGTCATCTTCAAATGATATGTCCCTTCTGAATAGAACATGTTTTCCAGACAAGCAAGGTCTCCCCCATAGAACAGGGTTAGATCTAGAAAATGAAGTATATAATTTAGGTAATTATTCTTCGAATTTCATGGTCCTGAATGTTCAGTCCGATACTACTCCAGACTTACCTGCTATTTCAGTACTACCAGTCAAAGGCGAATTATGTGTCAGAAAGAATGGTTCCGCACATGTAGGACATAGTGATTGTTCTACTACTGTCGAGTATAGTGACAGTGGGAAATCTATTTTCAAAGCCTCACGTCATTCTTATTTTATTTGTGGTCAGACCGCATATATTCGTCTGCCCCTCGATTGGGATGGAACATGTTACATTGCCTTCCTACTGCCACCAGTTTTTCTAGCCCCATCTGATTATCATAGAAACACACATCTAGTACACGTCAGACATAGAAGGGAGATCGAGTCCCCAATTGTCGATCAAACTGAAACTACTCTAGAACAGTATCAAGACTTCAATAAAGGTTTCTTCTTCTTTATAGGCCCTGTCCAGAATAGTAAGTTAATACGTAGGTTAACCAGAACCCTTGAAGCAGTAGTGAATGAGACTACTTCCGCTCTAGGTAACTTAACCGAAGAGCAATCTGCTATGAGATTTGTCGTGCTCCAAAATCGTCTCGTTCTTGACGTCATACTGGCCGATAGAGGAGGAGCATGTAGAGTCATCGGATCTAGTTGCTGCATTTTCATTCCTAATAACGCGCCGTCTGTTTATTCAGCTATAACCAGACTTCATAAAATTGCCCATCAGTTACACCAGAATCCAGGCACCTGGACATGGTCCGGTTGGCTCTGGAGTATCATATCTGCCTGGGGATGGAAAGTATTGTCATTCCTAGGTATTGCAGTAATGATCATATTCAGTTGCTGCCTCTGTATACAATGTGGCCCTGCGATTTGCGGCATTTGTGCTACCTCTTGTATTTCTAGTCCTAAGTCCCGTTCCAAGACAATTCGAGACGAGCAAATGATGCTGTATGAAATGATAGATGGTATCATGAATATAGATGTTTCCTGATGGAAACGTAGGGCACAAGGAGGGAATGTGGAAAAGTAAATTTTGCCATGTTATATGTGCCTACGTGTTCCCCATGTTATGCCATATGTGCATGATCGATATGCATGTATTCCCCTCTGATCGATTAAAGACGCAATTACAGTTGTGTCCATTTCTAGTATGTCAGTTTCCAGTCCTCGTGAATACAACGAATATCAGGCCTATGTAATCCTACGTTGCCACATTTTACAGTGTGCACGTTAATTCATTGAATTGTCCCCGTTTCTAGGCCTCAAAAGGGCCCGGACTCAGATTCAGCTCCTGTTTCCTGAAACCTCTCCGAGGAGCGATACAGCCCCCACCTGTATCCCTGACCCTTAGCTTACTTCATGCCTCGCAGTGCCCGGCTCGGCCTGGCTCTGCCTCTCAGTCTGCCAAGAGTATGTTATGATTCTAGTTATCAGTCCAGCCCTCCTTCTCTGCATACCTAAGCTACTGAATTGCATCAATAGTTTCCGTCATGGTCTAGCCTTTATGTCTCCATGTAAGATAAATACTGTATTAATATTCATAGAATATTCCCTGCACCCGCACTATATGTAGAATTATGTATGCACCAGTCTTAGTGTCTGTTAGCCTTTGCCCTGATAACTTTTGGATTCTATCAACATGTTCTCTAAACACTAGATACTAGATAGGCTTTAGGTACATGTCGCCCTGACACTCCAGACTTTTCGTCTCCTCTTCTAGCGCAGAAGACATAGCCCCCAGTTCCTCCTGGTAACACGTCATTGCCAGTTTGTGCGCACCACTAGGTTAGAGGTCCCAGCTGCTCAGGTAGCCCCCTCCATGTTTCCGCCCCTTTTTATGACATATTCTGTTACGTTTACATCACATGTCTATGTATCCGCCTTGTACACACCTCTTGTTACACCCACTTTATGCCTTATCTTTCGCGACTGCTACAAACTCCGCCTACTGCTACGCCTATTGTATTGAATGCCATGAAAATGTTTTAACTATATATACTTGTGCACTGTTATTAAAAGTTACCATTCCATTCCTTTGTCCCTGCCCCAGGCAGCTGCCATCCCATTCCCATGCAGGCTGTCTTGTTCCAGTCCTTTTATGCTTAATTAAAGCCTGTATACCCCAGCTACCTCGTATCTTGACTCTTATTTATTGAGCTAAACCGTTTATTTATTATAGTCAAAAATAGTACCGGTAATTAATTATTTATTTACCACACACCAACCCACTGAGGATAAATACGATTGGACTGCTAAAACCATAATGCATCAACTTGCAATTGCCGAGAATGGCGTCAAGACACGCCCATGGGGGCGGAAATAAAATAATAAAGCAGGTGTTTCCAATCGATGGTGTACCAGGTTTGATGTTGTGAGGCTCGTGAGCAAGGGAAACGCGTTGAGCCGCGTACTGTGACGGGTGTGACAAGCTGTTTCATGCGGAGCCCTTGTTGGTAGAAAATCATCCTCTGCGGTGGCCTCCTCACAAAGGGTAACCTGAACGTGTGTATTATTTAGCGGCCTAACCCAGGTCGCGAGGACGGCTCGCCGCACGTGTGCGGATCCAGGCACCGGACTTCCAAGTGCCAGAGTGGAGCAGAGGTTTCAATAACATAGGGAATACTATTGTCCACGGAAACAACCTTTTTAACACAGCGTCGACCCACTGGGGATTTTAATTGTATCTACACGAACTTTGACACCAACCCACTGAGGATAAATACGATTGGACTGCTAAAACCATAATGCATCAACTTGCAATTGCCGAGAATGGCGTCAAGACACGCCCATGGGGGCGGAAATGAAATAATAAAGCAGGTGTTTCCAATCGATGGTGTACCAAGTTTGATGTTGTGAGGCTCATGAGCAAGGGGAAACCCGAAACGCGTTGAGCAGCGTATTGTGACGGGTGTGACAAGCTGTTTCATGCGGAGCCCTTGTTGGTAGAAAATCATCCTCTGCGGTGGCCTCCTCACAAAGGGTAACCTGAACGTGTGTATTATTTAGCGGCCTAACCCAGGTCGCGAGGACGGCTCGCCGCACGTGTGCGGATCCAGGCACCGGACTTCCAAGTGCCAGAGTGGAGCAGAGGTTTCAATAACATAGGGGATACTATTGTCCACGGAAACAACCTTTTTAACACAGCGTCGACCCACTGGGGATTTTAATTGTATCTACACGAACTTTGACACCAACCCACTGAGGATAAATACGATTGGACTGCTAAAACCATAATGCATCAACTTGCAATTGCCGAGAATGGCGCCAAGACACGCCCATGGGGGCGGAAATGAAATAATAAAGCAGGTGTTTCCAATCGATGGTGTACCAAGTTTGATGTTGTGAGGCTCGTGAGCAAGGGGAAACCCGAAACGCGTTGAGCCGCGTACTGTGACGGGTGTGACAAGCTGTTTCATGCGGAGCCCTTGTTGGTAGAAAATCATCCTCTGCGGTGGCCTCCTCACAAAGCGTAACCTGAACGTGTGTATTATTTAGCGGCCTAACCGAGGTCGCGAGGACGGCTCGCCGCACGTGTGCGGATCCAGGCACCGGACTTCCAAGTGCCAGAGTGGAGCAGAGTTTTCAATAACATAGGGGATACTATTGTCCACGGAAACAACCTTTTTAACACAGCGTCGACCCACTGGGGATTTTAATTGTATCTACACGAACTTTGACACCAACCCACTGAGGATAAATACGATTGGACTGCTAAAACCATAATGCATCAACTTGCAATTGCCGAGAATGGCGTCAAGACACGCCCATGGGGGCGGAAATGAAATAATAAAGCAGGTGTTTCCAATCGATGGTGTACCAAGTTTGATGTTGTGAGGCTCGTGAGCAAGGGGATACCCAAAACGCGTTGAGCCGCGTACTGTGACGGGTGTGACAAGCTGTTTCATGCGGAGCCCTTGTTGGTAGAAAATCATCCTCTGCGGTGGCCTCCTCACAAAGGGTAACCTGAACGTGTGTATTATTTAGCGGCCTAACCCAGGTCGCGAGGACGGCTCGCCGCACGTGTGCGGATCCAGGCACCGGACTTCCAAGTGCCAGAGTGGAGCAGAGGTTTCAATAACATAGGGGATACTATTGTCCACAGAAACAACCTTTTTAACACAGCGTCGACCCACTGGGGATTTTAATTGTATCTACACGAACTTTGACACCAACCCACTGAGGATAAATACGATTGGACTGCTAAAACCATAATGCATCAACTTGCAATTGCCGAGAATGGCGTCAAGACACGCCCATGGGGGCGGAAATGAAATAATAAAGCAGGTGTTTCCAATCGATGGTGTACCAAGTTTGATGTTGTGAGGCTCGTGAGCAAGGGGAAACCCGAAACGCGTTGAGCCGCGTACTGTGACGGGTGTGACAAGCTGTTTCATGCGGAGCCCTTGTTGGTAGAAAATCATCCTCTGCGGTGGCCTCCTCACAAAGGGTAAACTGAACGTGTGTATTATTTAGCGGCCTAACCCATGTCGCGAGGACGGCTCGCCGCACGTGTGCGGATCCAGGCACCGGACTTCCAAGTGCCAGAGTGGAGCAGAGGTTTCAATAACATAGGGGATACTATTGTCCACGGAAACAACCTTTTTAACACAGCGTCGACCCACTGGGGATTTTAATTGTATCTACACGAACTTTGACACCAACCCACTGAGATAAATACGATTGGACTGCTAAAACCATAATGCATCAACTTGCAATTGCCGAGAATGGCGTCAAGACACGCCCATGGGGGCGGAAATGAAATAATAAAGCAGGTGTTTCCAATCGATGGTGTACCAAGTTTGATGTTGTGAGGCTCGTGAGCAAGGGGAAACCCGAAACGCGTTGAGCCGCGTACTGTGACGGGTGTGACAAGCTGTTTCATGCGGAGCCCTTGTTGGTAGAAAATCATCCTCTGCGGTGGCCTCCTCACAAAGGGTAACCTGAACGTGTGTATTATTTAGCGGCCTAACCCAGGTCGCGAGGACGGCTCGCCGCACGTGTGCGGATCCAGGCACCGGACTTCCAAGTGCCAGAGTGGAGCAGAGGTTTCAATAACATAGGGGATACTATTGTCCACGGAAACAACCTTTTTAACACAGCGTCGACCCACTGGGGATTTTAATTGTATCCACACGAACTTTGACACCAACCCACTGAGGATAAATACGATTGGACTGCTAAAACCATAATGCATCAACTTGCAATTGCCGAGAATGGCGTCAAGACACGCCAATGGGGGCGGAAATGAAATAATAAAGCAGGTGTTTCCAATCGATGGTGTACCAAGTTTGATGTTGTGAGGCTCGTGAGCAAGGGGAAACCCGAAACGCGTTGAGCCGCGTACTGTGACGGGTGTGACAAGCTGTTTCATGCGGAGCCCTTGTTGGTAGAAAATCATCCTCTGCGGTGGCCTCCTCACAAAGGGTAACCTGAACGTGTGTAATATATATATATATATATATATATATATATATATTACCTACTGGCGGTCGCCAATAGGTATATATAGTTAGGATTTTTTCTCTATGGGATTTTTGAAAATTCTATGTCTAATAACTTTGGCGTTTGTGGACGGAATTGGCTGGGATTTTCAGGAAAATGGAACATTTTGTTTCTGAGCAGCCCCTGAAAATTTGGGGGGGGTCGTCAAGGGGGGGCCGAGAAAAAGGGGGGTCCCAAAACGTGTTTTTGCCATGCAATTTTCCATAGGGCGGTTGGCCTCACTTTTAGCTCGAACGGCTGAATGGATTTCCACGAAACTTGGCAAAATTGTAGATATTGTTTGCCCGATGTGCCTTTGCTAGGTCTCAAGATATGTGGTCCTGTGAATTTTGAGTAAATTAGGTTTAAAAAAAGATATATATCTAGAGCCGCGCCCGGTACGCGTACCGGGGAGCGCTCCAGGCGCGCCGCGCGACTTGCGCACGGCAAGCTGATTGGTTCTCGGGTGTCTGTAAACATTCGAAACAGTCCGCAGCGGCTGCCATCTTGTGTCTCGGTAGGATTGAGACACAAGAGGTGGCAAGAATCAAAGGGGGGAAATAAGCAAAAGGGGGCAGGGTACACCCCCCTGACCCCCTACTTTTGATGTGGGGGCCATAAAAGGCTCCCACGGGTGAAAATTTTTTTTAAAAAAATTTCGATTTTCGCGGGGGGGAGCGCCCGGTACGCGCACCGGGGAGCGTACGGGGGAGCGTACCATGGAGATAAAAAATGACAGACTTTTTAAAAAAAAAAAAAAGCTTCTTTTTATAAATTGGAGGTAGTTCTGAAAAGAACTTTTTTTTTGATTTTGTTGTTTTATATATATTTTTTTTGTTTTTGTTGTTTTATATTTTTTTTAGACTTTTTAAAACAATTTTATATTTTTTTGGGATTTTTGTCAAGGGAAAAACAAAAACAAGGATTCCAAAACTGCTCAACAGGAGCAAAAAAAATTGAAAATTTAGGGACTGGAAGAGCAGCGGTGTTGCTGTTTCTTTAGGGCAATGAGTTCAACACTCTGCTCCCCATAGCAGAGCAGTTCGTCACACTCCGTGCACAAAAATTTGATGCCTGCAAACACCGGCTGAATGTTAGGGACCATTCTTCCACGGGGTGGTCCCGAAGGTGTTGCTCCACCAGTGGAGGTGCTGCCGCCATCTGTGGGTACATTCCGTGCCAGCTCTCTGACACTCTCCCTGGCAAAGTTGTTAGGGTGTCTTCTTTTCACATGCCTGATCAAATTAGCATTTCCAAAACTATATTTTTTCAGAGGATTGCCTCTGGATAAACTAATTTACAACAAGGGGTGGTGATGGACAGAGTCTCTGAATTAAGCAGAGTACTCTCACCCAGTCAAGAGATCAGGGCTAGATCCAACACCGTTTTTTAGCTCATTGCACCATCCCAGTTTCAGAACCTGGCTGTATGCAAATTAGTCTGTCCCTGGCCCAGTGCATCATGGGAACAGGGCAGACCAGACTACAAAAGCCAATTCTTACACCGGGAAGGAAACAAGCTTCCGGGGACCGGTTTCTGCCATTTCAGGCGTCTTCGGCCCGGCTTGCTTGAATCCTGATGGTGCAATGAGCAAGGGACTCACATCTGAGTATACCCTTCCACGCTTAGGGTGGACAAAATAATTTACAACAAGGGGTGGTGATGGACAGAGTCTCTGAATTAAGCAGATTGCCTCTGGATAAACTACTCCCACATATTTTGCAGGTTACTTTGGGAGCGTTGACTTTTTTCTGTCCTTCAGGGATGTCGTAAAATTTCCAGATGAAATGGGTTTTTTTCTTTTGCTGAGGAGGGTCCTCATCTAAAAATCCATCTGAATCACTGCTGGATGACTCTCTTGCAGCCATTGCTGGAGATCAGAAAAGTAGGAGATAAACAGAGTAGACAGAACAGCTCTTGCTCTCTCCAAGTACAAAGCAATAGTGAGAGAAATGGGTGGGTTTCACACAATTTGGAAAAAAAAAAGTTCTGAACCAATGAAAAGTGTTATTTTAAAGTCACATGGTTTGACGCGCTTACGCTACGCGCCCCGGGCGTGTATCGTAAGCGCATCGGGCCGCTTACGTTGCGCGATCGTATGCGCTTCCGGGTGCGCTTACGCGGTGCGTCATAAGACGCATCTCGCGGCTACGCGATACGTGTCTTATGACGCAAGGCGTGGCGGCTACGCGATACGTCACGATGTTGTTTTCGTTCGCGGCAATAACGCTTCCGGGATGCGCATCAGTACGCGCCCCGGGGCGCGCCGCAAGATTGCGCTTACCCGTGCGTTCACCTGTCCGCGCCCCGGGAGCGCACCAAAAATAATATAAAAAAAAAATAAAAACATTATAAAATATAAAATTCGATTTAAAATGTATTATTTTTTATAAAGATTTGCTATTAAAAAACCTATGAAATTCACTGAAAAAACCATAGGTTATAGACCATATATAGTTAGGAATTAGCATTTACAAAACCTTGAAAATTCACTGAAAAAACCATAGGTTATAGACCATATATAGTTAGGAATTAGCATTTACAAAACCTTATTTTACTCACACAAAACCATTGAAATTCCATATATAGTTAGTTGTACTAACTATATATCGCGCACCCGCAATCCACTGCTGATGATGTCACATATTACATCATTCATGACATGGTCAGTGACATCACTGATGACATCACTGATGACATCTCAAATGACATCACTGATGACATCACTGATGACATCTCATTTGACATTACTCATGACATCATTCATGTGATGATACGATGAACCTCTTCAGACTCTAATATAACCTTAGATACACTCAGTGTAAACAGACACTCACAGACTGTCACTCATCCATGGAGTTACTCACACACCTAATCAGTCTTGCAAAGAATCAATCACACCTCCATTTCCTCAACTATATAGTTAAACACACCTTACTTATTGAAACATATAATAACACATATTTACTCTGTTATACAATCCCTGATACAAGTTCACAATAATGTAGCACTGAGATAACCATTCACTCACCAATACACTCATGCACACAGTAAACCGCCCATACAGCTGTTTCCACATGCACTTTTGAACCCATACATCTAGTGAATCAACTGCTCACACATCTATGCACAGAGTCATACACCTCCCAGACACCCACACACACACTCAGTCTCCCATACAAATACTTGGCCAACTAATCAATAACCCATATAGTTAGTCATATAGCTAATGATCAACACATGCATCAGATTACAAAACAACAGACACAATGGTGCACAATTTAAAACAGTTTAGTCACTAACCCATGCACTCAGTGAGACACATTTAATCACTCACTTATACAGTCAGTCATGCACCTACTAAATACATCATCCAGACACTTATACATCCACTCATTCTTCAATATATAAGACATATTTTAACTTTACAGAAACATACAGTCACTGGATGTTGTCATCAGTGATGTCATCAGTGATGTCATTTGAGATGTCATCAGTGATGTCATCAGTGATGTCACTGACCATGTCATGAATGATGTAATATGTGACATCATCAGCAGTGGATTGCGGGTGCGCGATATATAGTTAGTACAACTAACTATATATGGAATTTCAATGGTTTTGTGTGAGTAAAATAAGGTTTTGTAAATGCTAATTCCTAACTATATATGGTCTATAACCTATGGTTTTTTCAGTGAATATATATATATATATATATATATATATAGATATATATATACACACACACATATATATATAATAAAAATCTAATAAATCACACATAAAACATTCATAAAATTCTACAAATAAAACTGAATGTCCCACTAATAACCTATCCATGTATTCACATTTTTGTGCATAGTATATCAATTCTAAAAAAAAATCCCATTAAATACACAATATAATCATAAAATACAAATAAATGTATCAAGGAATCTGAGTCTCAATGATAACTAGTCATGAAATACATTTGCAATAGGAATACTAACATTAAAAAATTACAATTATTGGAATAATCCTTTCATTCTTCCCAACTTTTTCCACTTACAGCAGCTAGAAATCTGCCTACTCAAGTGACTTCATCTAAAAAATGCCTTTTATACAATATTTCTATGGCATCTTGCCTCGTTTTTATCCTGTGTTTAATTGAAATAGGCTGTGTATATACACTGCCACCTAAGATTGACAACATTAAAACAACCTATTAGAATATGCATACCGGAGCTTTTTGTGTTTAGTCCACACTCCCAGAAGTGTTCCTCATCCAACATCTCCCAATATCTGGGAAATAGCAAAACCGGAGATGTAACCCTACCTCGAACTAAAAGATCTCTATGTGCCTTATAGGGTTTGGGAGCTCTAAGATATATGGGAAGTTTGTGACTTCCTGACAGGAATTACATAGATGGAGTGTTGAGTTCTTTGTGTTGAAGTATCTTAGGTGCTTAGGACACTATGACAGCTCTTTCCTTCAGTCCCTTTTTTCTGTAAATATTTAACATCTCAATACTAATATTCTCTATGTTTTCATTAGATGTCTGGAATCTCACCTTTAGCAGAAACTTGGACGAAATAAGAATGTGCAAATTTTAATAAACGCTCATGATCTTTTTGTACACAATACCACTAAGTTTGTCTGGCCCTACAAACTTGCTTGGTTTTAAACTGATGATGACTTCCTCAATTTCTGGCTTACTGAAAGTTAGTTTCTACAGCTTTTATTGAGTGGGTACACATAGATTGTAATAATCAGGGGTCTCCAACCGGTCGATCGCGAGATACCGGTAGCTCGCCGAACCCCCATGAGTAGTTTGCACATCACATCTCAATTTTTTTGCCTGTTATTGTCATTTATTGCTCTAAGGCCTTTTTTCATAGACATTGCCTGCCATCTCCAAAACCAGCAGCTCAGATTTGCCTAACTGAGCTTAGACAGGCTGGGGCAGGGCAAAGATGATGATGCTGTTGCTCGACTGGTCACCACACCACCTGCCTTTCACAGCCTGGAAACGCAGTCTTGATTGTGCAAGACGTGTGCTGGAGCAAGAACCAGGTGGGTCAGATCAGAGCAGCAGGTCCCAGAAAGCCTGCTTGCATGCAGGTGGCGCAAGCAGTATTGAACTGCTACAAACCCGCACCACCTGCCTTTTTCTGTCTGGACCATATTTCAGCAGCAGATCAAACGGTAAGCGCTGGCCTGGCCAGTAAACACCATAATGCACTGTTCTCTAGACTGGAGCTGCGACATGCGCCTTCTATACTTAACCGCTGGTATGCCACGGGGTCTTGGAAGACTGGGAATGTCTTTTTCTTTCGCTTTCCAGCTCTGGCTTATAAATCAGGCGAAGTAGTCGTGAGTTGCAAAGTTTCAGTTTCCTCTTCCGAAGGCACAAGATAAAGAAAGATCTTCCCGGCTACACTCCTAAAAATAATGTAAGTGCTCCACTCTTAAGCACAGTTATGAACTTATTAACCAGTTTCAACTCTTTCATACCCTCTGTGGACAGGTCACTGACAGAGCACAGGCACGGTCATCCATATTATACATGTGTTTATATCCAATATTTAAGGATAGTGATATGAGTAACACTGCAGCAGCTCACTAACATTACTGCAAATAGTCTCTGTGATGCTGTCCCATTTCTAATAAGTGATATTCTGTTTCGATCAAAAGAAAAGATTTTATGGATATTGCATGAAACATTAACACAAAATGTCTCCGCACAGTCTGTGGCAGACTCTCACACATCATCCACATTCATAATAAATTAAAGTAAAATTATATTTAAAACGATTTCTTTAAAAATTAAAGGTCATTTGAGCAAGGCTCGGCAGAACAGACCTGGCTCTGTCGGCCCCCTGAAAATGTGAGGCTCTAGGCCAGAGCCCACTTTGCCCATGCCTTAAAACCTCTCTGTTCCTAGTGCATGTGGTAATCAACACCAACACTACAGCAGTTTCTCTGGGTAGCAAAGTTCTGGACAAATCTGGAGTGTTCTAGGTAAATCCTCAGTTTAAACTAAAAGTTGAGTTTTACTGCCTCTTGGGAATATAGGGGCAGATTTATGATGACTGGCGCATCCCCAGGGATGCGCCAGTCATCCTGCGCCGCTGCTCCGCCAGCCATGATGCGCCGCATTTATAATGCGGCGCACCATGGGGCAAAAACGCATCTGTGCCGTAAAGGTGGCGCATTGCTGGAGCTGCGTCGCAAGCGCGACGCAGCTCCAGCAAGGCTCGGGTGTGCCCCATCTCCACAATGCTGCGTCAAGACCGACGCCTGCTTCAAGCAGGCGCAGGGTTTTGACGCAGCATTGTCCTGAAAGTGACTGAGTGAAATCTCATAGATTTCACTCAGTCACTTTTTGGAGGCGCACCTGCCCCGGAACGCCCACCCTGCGCCGGAACACCCACAAGTGGCGCAGGGCTTTACAACGTGACGCATCTCCTAGATGCGTCACGTTGTAAATAGGGCGCATTGTTTGCGCCGTCGTTGCGCAAAATAAAGTGACGCACCGGCGGCGCAAGGCCTTCATAAATCTGCCCCATAGTATATCTGTTAAGAGTGCTTTGACACCATTATAACAATGAAAATAGTCAGCCTTACTCTGTATATAATACAAGCAGTTAAAAAACAACAGGTGTTTCCCACACACACATAAAGAGTCGGGTCCCAAATTTTGTTTACGGATGCATTGTGAGCCTCTGCCCAGGCCTAGTAATTGCATTGGTGAGGCTGCTTTGAAGATTTTACTTGCACACTAAATGCTGTCTGTAAATAAACGGTGTGAAACTCTGCTTTAATAATGATTACATGTATTCATTGAAATAAAGCAGCATTTCAAACTCCTTTTTTCTTCCAAAAAATAGCATCTATCTTAGAAGTTATCCTGTTTACGAAGGAAGCCATGGGAGTGTACCTACCTGCCTAAACAGAATAGCTGCATAAAGAACTGGAAACCCTCCCATTGGTCCCGAACCTAGAGCATTTGTGACTGTTGAAATTGCATTTTTTCACAAACCCAGTTTTAAGCTTGTAGTTTGATTGAGCCATGTATTATGTTGAAAATTCTACATAAAGCAAAATCCCTTTTCACCCCCTCACAAAGAAAACATAATAGAAAATAAAACCCCTAATGAATCAGGATGAACCATTTTAAAACTTTACAAAAAAAGAGTATGTGGTGAAGGGAAATAATTGAGGTTCTTCTTATTAAAATGAGTCACTTTTTTTAAAACTAATGACTGTACATCGAAGCTAGACTTTATTAAATCACATTTGGTAAAGAACATATGTTAAGGTTTCACTTTTGCAGTGTGTGAACACGTTGATCGAGGATCACAAAAGGAGGTCAAAGGCTTGTATCCCGCAGTAGCTTGTTATACTTTCCAGGAATGCTTCCAAGCAAGACAAGCTTTTGCTTCAGGTAGCACAACCTGCAGCTGTCTGTCACTTCAAAAAGGAAGTGTGCCCCTTTTGTTCAAACGACAGTAAGGGCTCTGAAAAAATTAGGCTTAAAGGCAATTAAACTGGGTGGGGGGCTTCTCTCAAAAAAATGTGCGAGTTCCTTGGACTTTTAGTAGCTCACGCCGATTTTCAATGATCTGAAGTAGCTCTCACTACAGAAAAGGCTTGAGACCCCTGGTATAAATAGTCTTGCCACAGCTTACTTGTAATATGTAAATCCTTGTAACCCACTGTTAGTGACCATGTGAGAAAATTGTCAAAAGTCTTATGACTGTTCCTTACTAGGCATGTTTTCCTATACCTTAACCCTGGATTCTTTCTTTTTCCTTTTAAACAAAATCTTACAGCTATTTAGTTCAGAATGATGTTGTGCATATGGCAATTTTGTCTTGGAATGGTTTCCCTCACCTTCCCCCCCCCCGAAGGTGGCATGCTTCATGATAGGGTAACCACCTTGCCTTTTAAACCTGGTCACAAAGCGGGCTACAACCCCCTTTCTGACAGGTGGGAGCTTGGTGATATTTTTCTGTTGAATAAAGGTATATTAAATCTTGTAGATGAGCAGTGACTGCTGAGAGCTAAGAAACAAAGAAGGAAGTGTATGTGAGAAAAAACGAACTCTGAGGATGCCAAAGACTTTACTGGGGCATCCCAATGTCAACCCTCAGACAGGTTGCCTATCCGAGGGGCAATCTAGCCCCCGCTACACGTTGTGGCTGAGGACTTAGACACCTCCTCGAGTTTCTTGAACAGTAAACCTCAGCAAATCTACTGTCATTTTGTATAATTACCAGCTTATCTAATGTCAGATATTGAGTGTGAAGCTACACACTCCTATTGTTGTTGTATATATTTAGAGCTAATGAGGTTGGTAAAGAGGATGACATGACATCAAATTATTCGGGACACGTTTAAAAATGTGACATGGTACTTGAGGCTTGTGCTCTGAAATTGCCTCCTGAACCGCAGAACATATGCGCCTTACATACACAAATAATGCAGTCACATACAAACTACTTTTTTATAAGTCACATATAAATAATTTCTATATTGAAATATATAACTGAGTTTAGAAATAGCTGAAAGCAAAAACATATTTAAACGAACATGTGGCACTCTTACATTTCACACTGGCTTTACAGAATGACATTTGCTGGGTGTATGTGTTTTAAAGAGTTGACCACTTACTGCTTCCTTCTTGCATTGGCACCTTTATAATCCAGTGAAAGGTTCTTAGGGCGATGCTAATAGCGCCCAAGATCACGCCTGCTGAGCAATTCCCACAGTGAGAGGAGGTTGCCATTCGGATGAAAATGCCCTGAGGTGTCATCCCGAGTAGATGTGATGAAGACAGGAAAGAAAACGAAAGTAGATACCGTGACGGGGCCCTAGGTGGCACACAAACCCAGTCTTCCTTAGCCATATCCTTAAAAATACCGATGGTGCTGGTAGAAAACTGGTCAGGTGGCAAACGTATCTTGCTCGTTTATTTACTATTGGGGTTTTTGTGTACATGCCACTTTAGCACAGTGTGTCTGTGATGTAGAACCCCCTATTTTTTTTGGACAACCATTGGATGTCTGATAAGCAAGTGACCAACCACGGGTCAAAAGAGGAGAAAAATGGAAGTACTCCAGAGGCCGGGCTTACATCCCTGCCACCTGCAAAATAAAAGACGTAACGGGGAGCCACGGTCGGCTGTCAAAACATAAAGGGAGCCACAGGTCGAAAAAGTTTGGGAACCACTGGTCTAATGCATTGGAATACCTAATGTCAGACAAAGTCATATTTTAATTCATGTCCATCAAAAACCTACCTCAATCTACAACTCAGGAAACAAACCGTCCAAGTGTAAAGCACATATTTATACCGCATGGTCCACCCCAATGCTTCTTACCTACTATTGTATATGAGCCCTGAGTGGTCACAGTGTATAAAACAAAATACAAATAAAAAAAAGGATTATTTCCGAAAAGTTAAAACACATATCTAGCATGTCAAGAACAGCTATGCTCAATTGTTGTGAAGTACTTTAGATGCCTCTAGAAATCCAATGTTAGTTTCTATGACATATATACCAAAAAATAGACTTAGAGCACATGGTATCCTTTCTTGCTTAGCCCGTATGTTTCCTCTGTATTGCTGTGTGCCCTGTATGTCAAATGCTCCCAGTCTAAAGTGTACACTATTGAACATAAACAAATGAATAAATAAATACATAATATATGCATCCGGGTAACTCTGGTTCACGGAGAATAATGTGCTCATCATGGCTTGTGTCATGACTGACCAACTCAGGCAAAGTATATGCTGGCTGATATTTCATCTCTCAAGCTACACTCAAATGGTCACAATTCCACCATTTGGGCCAAAGCCAAGAGTTCTTATTTGTGCTATTCTTTTGAGCAACTTATCATTTGTTAATGGTGAATAGACTAAAATAGTAAAGTTACTCAAAAGTGTAAGAGTTAACTTGCATGTAGATTTACCCACTTGCAATTTTAACTTTGTAATTATGCCTCATAGAATATAAATGTAAAACAACAGTTGATAGACAGAATGTCATACATTCACCCCAGTACAGAGATCTGGGCCTAAATCCATCGTTTTTTTGCACTCCACAACACCCCAGTTCAGACATGGCCATATGCAAATCAGCCTTGACCCTGTGCCTCATGGGAACAGTCCAGCCCAAACTGCCAAGCCATGTCTTTCCTGGACCGGAATCAAGCATCTTAGGGCCGGTTTCTGGCTATCGGCCGTCTTCAGCCAGGATAGCTTGACTCCAGTGGTGTGCAGAGCATGGGACTCACGTCTGAGCATACCCATCCCACTCGGGGTGACAAATGCAAAACAACAGTTGATGGAAAGAATGCAGAACAATGTCATACATTCACCCCAGTACCGAGATCTGGGCCTAAATCCATCGTTTTTTTGCACTCCACAACACCTCAGTTCAGACATGGCCATATGCAAATCAACCTTGACCCTGTGCCTCATGGGAACAGTCCAGCCCAAACTGCCAAGCCATGTCTTTCCTGGACCGGAATCAAGCATCTTAGGGCCGGTTTCTGGCTATCAGCCGTCTTCAGCCAGGATAGCTTGACTCCAGTGGTGTGGAGAGCATGGGACTCACGTCTGAGCATACCCATCCCACTCGGGGTGACAAATGCAAAACAACAGTTGATGGAAAGAATGCAGAACAATGTCATACATTCACCCCAGTACCGAGATCTGGGCCTAAATCCATCGTTTTTTTGCACTCCACACCACCCCAGTTCAGACATGGCCATATGCAAATCAGCCTTGACCCTGTGCCTCATGGGAACAGTCCAGCCCGAACTGCCAAGCCATGTCTTTCCTGGACCGGAATCAAGCATCCTAGGACAGGTTTGTGGCTATCAGCCGTCTTCAGCCAGGATAGCTTGACTCCAGTGGTGTGGAGAGCATGGGACTCACATCTGAGCATACCCATCCCACTCGGGGTGACAAATGCAAAACAACAGTTGATGGACAGAATGCAGAACAATGTCATACATTCAGCCCAGTACAGAGATCTGCCCTAAATCCATTGTTTGTTTGCACTCCACACCACCCCAGTTCAGACATGGCCATATGCAAAGAATATAAGTTGGAGAGTTTATAGAGCTTGCTGAGAACACCCAAAACATTTCCTTTATAAGATATTTGGCCATTGGTACCTTTGTTATTATCCTACAGCTCTTTATCATGTAAGTGCTTTGATAGTGTATTGGATACTTTTTGTCTTAGAAGGGAGCATTCTGTTTTGTTAGGTTAAGTGCCCTAACATTCCTACATGTACATACAGAATTATCAATATTCAAAGGTGAAGATTAGACACTGAATTAATCTAATGTAATTCCTTGAGTGTTGTTGTTGTGTGATAAGTCACAGGACCAAGTAAACCACTTAAAAGCCGAGAGATTTATTCTAGTAATGTGTGCTATAGGCTTGTCATTAGTTGTTTGAGTCACAAAACCTCTGCCACTTCTTGGTGATAGTATTTCCTACATGGCTACCCTCAAAAGTATAGAGAATGTAAATTAATTACCCATTGTAAGGACCTCAGTAAACGAGGTCCTGTGAAATGTGAGGTAATCAACAGTATCAGATTTCTTGTCTTTGTGTGAATGACATCCAATGTGAAAGTAACTGCAGGTAAAGGGAGTGATCCATTCATGCACAATTATTCTAATATGGAAGAGGGTACTGGATATTTGAGTATTTTTGTAGCAATAACTGGCGGGTACGATGAGATCCATGACTCATTTGCCCTGTTTGTCTCAAGTCTGTGTATTATACAGAAGCGTAAAAATTGGTTTTCATCAGTGCACATTGTGCAGTGATGGTAGGTAAATTTACAAAAGAACAGGAACCAGTTTAGGAGCAGCAGACAAACACGACCACCATATTACTGCTTGCCATGCCATTTCCCTTTACAAGTTATTTTCAACTACTCTTCAAATTTGTAAATACAGTTCATATATAATAGGATTTGTGAAAAGATTGGTTGTAACTTACATTGAACGTTTTTCACCTTTTCAATAAATAAATACCAACTAAGAAAATCAGCATCGTATGAAGCATTTTAGTATCTAATTTCAGTATTATTCCCAAACCTTTCTTTGATACAAACTGCAAACACACTATGATTCAGAAAACAAGCCTTTTAAATCCAAAGCAATTGTTTACTATCCATAAGACCCACCCCAACAATGCTTACCTACTGTTGGGCTTGCATCCTGATATGGAGTTATTGCAAAGCCTGAAAACAGAAAATAAACGCACAAACCTATTAGTTTTTTTTAATGTTTTTTGCCATTGCACTGCAAAATGCCAACTGGAGTTCCAAAGAACTGTACAACATAATCAAGAGAGCAAGAAGCTTAACACATTGTTAGAAGTACATACATAATGAGACACAGCATGAAAATACACAGTACACATATGAAGACCAATGGTAAATGGCAGTGAAAATCCTGAGTTTATGACTTGAGGGTATTTGCACAATACCACATTAAACACATAGGGGTCAATTGCGATCCCGTTCGGAAGGGCTCCAAATCGGAATCAGGTTTGCCGAATCCGACATGGAGCTCTTGTTTCTGACCAAATCATACACAGTTACAAATGATCGATTACGATGTCCGGAAACCATTAGGGCTGACAGAAACGGTTCAGAAAGGCGTTCGTTCAGGTCGAGCCTTGCAGAGCCGATTCGTACAGCTCCATGGACATGGTTTCTGAGTGAGCAATTATGATGACAGATTCGGACAGCCGTTCCAATTCGGTTTTCCCGGAGTGAAAAGGCTGTCGGCATCTGTGTGTGGTGGCCCAGAGCAGGCCCACTTTCACCCGGGGCCTTCCGAATGGGGCCCGTGGGGGTACCCATGGATCTCCCCTTTCCAACCACGTACAGTATGGCAGGACCATAGAATGCCTGCCACAGGATACATGATTTTCCCAAGACATCCCTTTCTTCAATGGGAGTGTGCGTTCTCGTTTGGAACACAAGCTCCCATTAAAGTCAATGGGAGTCCGACCGAATCGTTACCGTAAGCATCCGGATGCAACCGAATCCCATGATCTGAGTCATCCGGAAAGCATTCCAGAACTGATTGGGTTGGAATGCTTTCCGGACGACATCATAATCAGCCCTATAGATGCCTAAAAAGGGAGGAATATGGTGTTGAATGTGTGAAAGAGTAGAAACACTGTAAGTGGAGCTAGAAATACCTTAGTAGAGATTTGTTTTTTGAGGTAAGGCAGGTGTAGAGATGAAGTCTGAGGAATTACCTGAAAAGGATCTTTTGAATGTTAATGTTTTCCTGATACATGGCAGTTTGAGCCTGAGAAGAAATGTAGGGCTAGATGCACAAAGCACTTTTCCGGTCATGAACAGCCCAATTTGCAGAATGGGGAACATGTTGACCAGAAAAATGCATTTCAAATGAACAAAATGCTAAATGCGATTCAGTAACTTGTTACAGAATTGCATTTTGC
The DNA here is from genome assembly GCF_964261635.1 of Lissotriton helveticus. Taxonomy (NCBI): domain Eukaryota; kingdom Metazoa; phylum Chordata; class Amphibia; order Caudata; family Salamandridae; genus Lissotriton; species Lissotriton helveticus. Next base: position 273,045,948 of record NC_136057.1, on the reverse strand, counting down.
ATTTGTAATTCAGTATTTGTAAGGGGCGTGTCAATGGCATTCCTTCCAAATACCAAATTGGTATGGTATGTATTACTGTTTTGCGACTGAATATCGGTCGCAAAATAGTAATACTTTACCACTAGTTTAAAACTGGTGGTAAGCCATTTGCATTGAAATAGGGTCCCTTGGTAACCCTTTTTCCTTTGAGAATGTAAATGAAAATATTTTTTAAGAGCAGGCGGTGGTTCCACAGACCACTGTCTACTATTCTGCAATGCAACTTCAGGGTTTCATTTGTTTCTTTTTAAATGCATCCAGTTTTTATTTACCGAAAACGGACTGCATTGAAAAAAGACTGATCTGTTAAAAAGCAATACCAGATATTGTGGTCTGCTGCCCTCATCAGGCCACCATCTATTACTTTACCACTAGTTTAAAACTGGTGGTAAGCCAATTTCATAGACATGGGGTCCCTTGGGAACCCCTTTTCCTTTGAGAATGTAAATGAAAATATTTTTTAAGAGCAGGTGGTGGTTCCACAGACCACTGCCTACTATTGTACAATGCAACTTCAGGGTTTCATTTGTTTCTTTTTAAATGCATCCAGTTTTTATTTACTGAAAACGGACTGCATTGAATAAAAAGACTGATCTGTTAAAAAGCAATCACAAACATTGTGGTCTGATGCCCTCAGCAGGCCACCATGTTTATGATGTCTGTGATTGATAATGGGTCGCAATAAGTAACCTACCTCATTAATATTCATGGGGTAGGTAAACTTGCGACTAACAAGAAATCCCTAAATGAAACTCAAGGAGTTTCATACATTAGGAATATCAATTTCCTAATTGCAATTCGGAGAGAATAGCAATTAGGAAATCGGTATTCCTAATGTTTGTACATCTGACCAGTAAATCTCAAGTCTATGTTAACTGAATTTTAAACAAAATGCAGACACACTATATCCCATGATACAGAAACAAGCCTTTTAAATCAAAAGCAATTGTTTACTGCCCATAAAATCCATCCCAACACTGCTTACTAAGCCTGGGCGTAGATGGCGTAGCAGCACTACAGTAGTACACGTAGTCTGCGTAGCGTAGCTGAAGACACTGAGCCCGATTCACAGAACTAATTTAAGACAAAATCCTAAACTTACTACTTTTGGAATTCACAGAATTTAGGATTTTGTCTTAAGACAGACTTAAGTTAGGATTCTGTGTTAAGTCTATCTTAAGACAGACTTAAGTTAGGATTCTGTGTTAAGTCTATCTTAAGTCTGTCTTAAAACAAAATCCTAACTTCTGTGAATACCAAAAGTAGTAAGTTTAGATGTGAATAGGGTCCTGTGTACTTGTCTGTACTATGCTAAAATTGCAAACGGCTTCCTGTACATGAGCAGATATGACAAAATATGCATTTATATCTTTATATGCTATAGTGCATATAATACTTTCTCAATGGTGAAATTGAAAATTGGCACGCAGTGGGAGATGTGATGATTTTGGGATCCTCCCTAAACTAGGGAGAGTACCAAACAGATGCCTTGAAAACATAAAAGCAGACCTTATTGAACGATTTAGTTGTGGTCCCATCCTCTTAGGACAAACCCAAACACAGTTATTGGCAAAAAAACATTCCCAACCAAAGGCCCTGCAAAGCATTATGGGATGAAATTAGCAGTGGGCAGCGAATATTGGGCCTTATTTATGAAGGACTTGCGCCACCGGTGCGTCACTTTTTCCCATGTTAAAAGTGACGCACCGGCGGCGCAAGTCCTTCATAAATAAGGCCCATTATATAGTATACAATATCAAAAGAATTCTACAAAGAGCTGCAGTTCCACTGGTCGTCCCTAGATGTCCCTCACGAGTCAAATGCAAATGCTTGATGAAAGGGTTTCAATGGTTTTGCGTTTGACTCGTGAGGGACATCTAGGGACGACCAGTGGAACTGCAGCTTGATGTAAGAATAATTTCAATGCTTTGCATTTGACTTGTGAGGGACATCTAGGGATGACCAGTGGAACTGTAGCTCTTTGTAGAATTATTTTGATATTGGATACTATAATATTCACTGCTACTGCTAATCGTGTCCCATAATGCTTTGCAGGGTCTTTGGTTGGGATTGTTTTTTGCCAATAACTGTGCTTGGGGTGGTCCTAAAATGATGGGATCACCACTGAAGTTCAACAAAATGTGCATTTTGTTTATGCTCTTTGTGTGCAAGGCATCTGCTTGGTGCTCCCCCTAAGTTAGGGGGGACCCCAAAATCATCAGCTCTCTCATTACCCAATGTTTTCATTGTAAAAGTTCATTTTTGTGAATTGGTTATGTGTTGTTAAGCATGTAAAATTGCTTTTTCAAAGCATCTGAGAATATTGTTCATTTAGATGCTATGTAACATGATTTAGTACATACTTTGCATGTTCCGTCAGTGTAGCGAAGTTGTAAGCCCAGGGTTATTTCTTACCTACTGTTGGACTTGCACCCTGATTTTGAGTTACAGTGCTTGAATACTGAAAATAAATCCACATACATATAGGAGTTTTATACAATCTTTTTTTGACATTGCACTACAAAACTTCAACTGGAGTGCTAGAGAACTGTACAAGATGATCAAGATAGCAATAGGCATAATACATTTTTAGAAGTACAAATATAATTTGGCACAGCACGAAAATGCACAGTACACATATGAAGACCAATGATACATTTTAGGGGAAATCCAAAGTTTGTGAGTTGAGGATATTTGTACAATACCACATTAAACACATAGATGCCTAAGAAGGGGGAAAAAAGGGGTTGAATGTGTAAGATAGTGAAAACACTATTAATGGAGCGAGTTATACTTTAATAGAGAAATGTTTTTTGATGAAAAACAGGAGTAGAGATTAAGTCTGAGGAATTGCCGGAAAAGAATCTTTTGAACGTTAATATTTTTCTGATACATGGAAGATTGAACCAGAGAAGAAACATAGGGCCAGATGTGCAAAGCATTTTTCCAGTCTGGAACAGCCCGATTTGCAGAGTGGGGACATTTGTGACCAGAAAAATGCTTTTTCAAATGTGCAAAATGTGATTCTGTAACTTGTTACCAATTCGGTATTCGGAAGGGCGTTTTTAGGGTGTCCCTTCCAAGTACCAAACTGGTATGGTATGTATTACTATTTTGTGACCGAATTCTGGTCAGCAATTAGAGAATCGGTATTCCTAATGTTTGTACATCCGACCGTACTTCAAAAGGCTTTGTTTACTTAATAGAGGTCAAGTTTTTGTAAGATGCAAGTGGAAGAGTTACTTTATAGTTCAGATATTCAGTCTTTGGAGTTTATGAAGTGATTAAAGAAGAGTTGTGATCCTCATGAACATCTTAATATTAATATTCAACATGGCTGCAGAGCGAAGAAGAGATTTAACTAGTGCGATTTGTGCCTTATGAAGGCAGTTGAGCAGGGTATTTCCATGTTCAATCAGAATTACCATGGTTGACCAGCAGTTTTGAGGTCATTTCTGGACAATATTTCTTCTCCTCAAAGATTAATTGGTTATAATTGATGATTGTGGTCTTGGGAGATCCTCCAAAACTAAACAGGTGGTTGTCAGAAGTGAAGTCTTTAGGCTGGGGTGAAACTAATCCTTAAACATTTTGGCATGAAAATGTACCCTTGAGAGAGGATGATAGTTTGCTAAAACAATATAGATGCATTTGGCTTCTTGAGGAGTGGCCGGATATGTTCCATTTTAAGGACATCTTGGAAAGTGCCCTTTTCAAGTTAAATATGAATTAACTCCCTTTTAAAGGGGGATGTCCCTTATTAAGTGTATTTTGCCAAACCTCTTGTCTAGCGCCACACAACTAGGGGGAATATTATCAAGGGGGTTTATCTCCGCTTTTTTGGCTTTAAAAGGCAAGAAAGCGGAGATAAAATGATCTCCCTATTACTTAGCTGTCGCTAACACCAGTTAGCGACAGCTAGTAGGAGATAGCGACCATCTTGGGCCCCACTTTGCATGTCAGTGATATTTATCACTAATGACATGCAAAGTGGGCGTGCCAAGATGTTAGCGACTGGAAACAGTCGCTAACATCGCTATCTCCTATTACCAACTTATGGAGATATTCGCTCTAAGCGCGAATATCTCCAAAAGCTAACACCTGCCCTGAGCAGTTCTCAGCCTTGTTATCCAATGGGAGGTGGATAACATGGCTAAGAGCATTAGCTCGGTAATGCATGAATATCACTGATTTTTCAGCGATATTCATGCATTGCGGCCGTTTTTAATCGCATTTGCGATAAACCTTGGTAATACCAAGGTTTATCTGCGATAAAAATCGCCGCAGCTCAGCGGTAAAATTTTGTCTCCAACCAAGCAATAGCGATAATTATCGCTATTGCTTGGTAATATGCCCCTAGATTCCTGCAATGACCAGGGAGCTTTGTATAACTGATCATGAAGAATGTTAGAGAACTCTTACTGCAATTTCTAGCATTTGCAATTCTTTTGCAGAAAAGATGGTGTTTTATTCTACCAAGGAATGTCTTATACTATTTTCTCTTAGTCCTAAGTTCTAAGCATCTAGAAATTGATTTAAGCATAGTTCTGCTGTTGTGAATGTATCTAGGACCCTAATTAAGACATTCCCGATTAATGCCCTTTTGTGGTTATAACAAATCATATCCTTATAAAGGCAGAAGAATCATATCCATATTAAGTCATAGCCAATGCAGTCCAAATACGGCAAGGCTACTCCCATAGACTCCTAGAAAGCACAACACGTTCTTAAACAAACCAAGCCTCCAGCAGCACAGGAATTTCACCTGCTTCTGTTTTGATTCGTCCTAAGAACTCCTGGAGTCCTGAAAGAACTGCCAGTTCTTTGTGACGTCTTATGCCCAACCTTACGTCAAACGCGGCACCTTCCAGGTATAAATATACCAATATCTGCCTTAAGCAACACACGGTGGTTTGGAGCAGATCGGCTATCTACTTGCCCGACGCCCTGCTGATGCGAGAGCCGAAGGAAGCCGACCCTCCCTGCTGACGCACTGAGAGAGACGCTGTCTTTTCTCCTGCCAAGAAAATCCACCTCCAGTGTTTCCCTGACACCCTCGCGGGTTGCTGGGAGATCGAGTCCTGAGTAAGAGATACAAGACCTCCTTCATTCTATAACCAAGGTACGGAGCTGATTGGACCCATAGAGAATTCTTGATTCAGATTCTTGGCAAAACCTGTAACTCATCTACTCCTTCCCTGTACTAGGCTTAGGTTAGGTACACTGGGGTAAGCGTATCTTAGAAACACCAGTTGAGTACGTTTAGTCATTATTTTATCGTTGTATGTATTTTATCCATTTTAAGTATCTTATGGCTCAGAAACCATATAAATGCTTTTACAGTATTATTTCAGAATACTCATTTTACTGTACGCACTTTACTTTATGACAAGTATTGCAATTGTGGCAATTCAGTTGTCTTGCATGAGAAAGAAGACTGCTCAATAAATAACCCTTTTATTGAAAACGCCCGTCTCTCTATTTCTCTGCATTTCTGGTGAAACGAAGCATGCACGATTGACTGAGTAAAATATCTATCTATTGTTTCCGCGACTCTGGAGATATACTCCTTATTCTGGAGGGAGCAAAGTTGTCATGTTTATGCGGTTGTCAGAAGCTAATCCCTTCTTGTCTATTCAGGAAAGCTAAACACCTTCTTGTTTACTCGAGAAAGTTTCTAGTGACCTCTGAGTTAGCTGGCACACACAATTAAGTCTAACATATTCAATAGAGACCTAGTCGACCTCAGTCCTACAGCTAAACTATTGTTTATGTTATTCCAATTCGCAGAGCCTATTGGGAATATAGGAACATTGCAACTTAATAGCGCCATGAAACCGCTGGGTGAAAGTGCGCTGTACAAATGTTTTTAAATTCAAATTCAAATTAAATTCAAATTCAAACTACACTACATGGGGCCCAACGTTTGGTAAGGCGATAATTTAACGCTAGATACTAGAGTAACTCAGTCGTGCTTTTCACACAGACCCCTTTTCCGTAAAAACTCCAATAGACGTCTAGAGTGGGTAAAAGGTTAATATCCACCAAAACTTAGTAGGAAGAGATTCCTATATAATAGTTTTTGGTTTATTCAACGTTGAAGGATACAGGGCCCGATTCATAGAAGGAACTTAAGACTCAATCCTAAACTTACTACTATTTTGGCATTCACAGAATGCACTTACTACTTTTAGCATTCACGGAATAAACGTACTGCTTTTGGTATTCACAGAAGTTCGGATTTTGTCTTAAGTTTGTTATAAGACACACTTAAGACAGACTTAAGACAAAATCCTAACTTCTGTGAATACCAAAAGTAGTAAGTTCATTCTGTGAATGCCAAATGTAGTAAGTGCATTCTGTGAATTCCAAAATAGTAGTAAGTTTAGGATTGAGTCTTAAGTTCATTCTGTGAATCGGGCTCACAGTGTTCCAAAATATTGGGCACCTAATCTTTGTTTCCTGCAAACTTTCTGTCAGCAAAATGTCAGAGAGTGACGACGAAAGGGAGAGAGCTAGACTAGCAGCTCAACTTTTGAAGGAAGACACAAGTCTCCAACAAGATCAACCGGATGCAATACTCATCCCGGTAAATGTAAAGAAACCCTTAACTATAAAACTTATAGAAAATAGAGTATCATCAAGAGGTGGTACAGTCATATTTGTTGTCGAGGCACATGAATATCGGCAGACAGAGGTATTCTATTCATTGATAACTTTTCCAGCAGCAAATGCTGTAACACACGAGTTCCACTACTACAAAGCAGAGGACCCTCCAGAGGAATACACCCCTTTCGAGGAAGTTGAAATTCCACTTACTTCCCAAGAGCATGAACTCTGGTTTAAAGGCACCCTAAAACATCAAAATCACATTAACAGGCTCGGTCCACTAGGTAGACCAGGAGCCACATGGCCGTTTCTAGCCATCTATATACCACATCCTGACATTGAAGAAATGTCAGACAGAGAACTTTTAGTTCAACTAAAACAATTAATTAAAATACAGAGACAATTGGTACAATATGTCATGCGGACTTTAACATTCCAACCTGCTATAAAAATTCCACAGCACACCCCTCGCCAGGGGAACACTAATAAAATTACACCACAGACCATACAATCAGTCATTGGTAAATTACACGGAAAACGGGAACAAATTCCGTTCTGGTTAGCTCAAAAAATTACTCAAATAGAGGCAGTATTTCCTGATACTCCCCTCACGAAAAACACAGAATTCTGACCATCTGTCTACCAATGGGGATTGCACCACATGTGGAGGATTGTGACACTTGGGGAACAGTCTTTGCCTCAATCTACACAAAAACACATGGTGTTCCGTCTATGGCAGTTATACCAGATGTACTAAGACAGATTCAAAATTAATACGGTCCAGAGCCTGCTTTAAATCTAGGTATGAAATTACTGAAAGACTTTAAGCAAGTCTCGGCTATACTACTAGCCAACATAAAAGGAGAGGCAGCATCCGTGGCAATCCGCCAGACTTTAAAAGAAACAGATATAGCAGAACAACCTTTTGAACTTGCCAGAATAATTGAAAAATCCTATGAAGAATTAGGTAGAGATAGTTTGGGTGGGAAACAACTAAAACCACTACTAACAGAAAATCCTGAAAAGACTTTCATTAAAAATAACTTAATAACTCAAAAGAAGAAGTGGGAGGGTAATAAACAAACCACTCCCAGAAAAAAACATTTTCAGACCAGAGGAAGGTCTCCCCAACGAAGAGATAGGTCTCCAAAAGGGGGGGCAAGTCTCCACAACGGGAGCCCTCTGAAAAAAGATATAACCTTAGAAATAGGGAAAATTTGAGAAAACCTGACAGATATCGAGATGTTGATACACGTCCCTCTCGATCTTTTCAGACTTCCTCACAGAAATCGGAAAGAAGAGGACAGTCAGAACATAAAGAAGAGCGCGTCAAGTCCAAAGACAAAGAACCTGCTCATCAAAGTAAAAAATTACAATTTCCCAAAAAGAAGGTAGCCAGTATTAAAGTAAAACATGCCAAGGATCCTGAGGACACAACCCAAGAACGGAGAGTGGGCCCAAACAATGCTAGACAGCACAGCAGAAGTGACCATAGCTCGCAAGATCCTGATGAATCTTCTGGAGACAGTGGACACGAATGAATACATTCAAGTGGAAACTGCAGACACCAGAGTTAGCGTGCCCCAGAAACTATATGAAATAACATTACGTATAGAGGGGGACAAAACTAGGAAAATAAAAGGTCTCTTCTGGGAAAAACTATCTAAAGGCTATGATATCCTCCTAGCAGAGAAAGACTGGCCACCAGAGTTTGTCAGGGAGTGCCCACATGGCGAAGAAATTATTATGCCTGCCACAGAATGTCAAATCAAATTCCAATTCATAAAAAATACATATATGCCAGAAAATGGGCAGTAGCCCAAGCCCCTGCATTATATAAACATCATGTAGAATGGGATGAGGATTCTCCTCACCATAAAATCCAGTTAAAAAATCAACCTACTGCACAAAGGCAGTATCCTGATAAGCAAGAAGCTAAAAATACAAGCCAGGGAGATCTTAGATCAACTTGAGTACCAGGGGGTGATTGAAACATGCACCTCACAAATGAACAATCCTTTGTTTCCTGTATCCAAACCAGACAATTCATATCATCTAGTATTGGACTACAGACACTTAAACTCCTGTTGCAAAACATTTGCAGTACAAAATTCACACAGTGCAGCAATGATGAATAACATCGTGCGCAAAAAATATAAAACGACATTAGATATTTCAAATGTTTTTTTTCTGTCAAAACATTGCACCAGAAAGCAGGTATTTGGCCGCTTTCTCCAGCATGGGGGCCCAAAAGCAAATTTGTCGTCTCCACAGGGATTCAAGAATAGCCCAGGATTATTTTCAGCCAGGGTAACAGAGTTACTACAAATATATGATGATGAGGCATTATCTTATGTCGATGACATCTATCTTACAGACAATGACCTGGAGACACACTTGAAAAGAGTGAACACCATCATATGCGCATCTGAAGGGTTTTTAGGATATGAATTATCAAGTGAAGGCAAAAGCCTAGCTGACAACTTCTTAGAGAAATGTGCAGTACTCCAAGCTCCAAAGACGCTGAAAAACTTACAATCAATACTAGGTTTCCTGAACTTCGGAAGAACTTACATTCTAAATTATGCAGGGAGGGTTAAACCACTCTACGAATTAATAAAACCTGGTTTCAAACCAATTAATTGGACTCAGAAACACACAGAAATTTTACGATCATTACAAACAGACATGTTAACTAAAACAAAATTGCAAACACGCGCAAACGAACACAACCTAATAATCCGAGTCATCCCAGGAAGATGCGGATTTACATACCTGACCTCTAATGAGGGAGGAACAGTACCAATAGCTTACAAATCACACTTGTACACACAAGCTGAAATGAAATTCAATTCCTCCAGAAAAATTGTTAATGCGCTCCGAACGGCTGTAGCAAAAGAAAAAGCCCTAGTTCATGGGAAGAGGATATCTGTTTTAACAGCAGTATCAGCCCTTTAAGCAGTGACAAGACCGAGCATTCAAAATGCTATGGCATTAAATCCAAAATGGATACAATGGGTTAATTCTCTTGATACAACTGACGACACGCATTTGATCCCAGAATTAAAAATCTAGAACATCTAGAATATGATCAAGAATGTCCTCTGTCGATCGAAATTCTACCTCTGGAACAGTACACCTGTGTAATCTATACTGATATATTTGCACAACACTACGTTGTGGATATAAAAGTTTACAATTCAGCATGTGCAATTGTTGAAGGTCGCTGGCGCTTAGGTAAATTCAGACCAATGGTCACTAAAACTAAAGCACTCGGAAACTGTACAGCTCAGCGAGCTGAACTACGAACTTTGAAGATGGCGCTTGAAAATGAAGATCGCGAATTCCAACACTAATAGTGTGCGATTCGCATTACTGCGTTGAATCTTATAATAATTCCATGCAGACCTGGATTAAAAATGGTTACAAAGATGAAAGAGGTTGCACAATAAAGCATAAAAAGCTCTGGGAACAGGTAGTTCTTTTGCAGAAAGAACTACAAAAGACTCACGTGATACATACGCGGAGTCTTCAACGTGATTGCGTTCACGTTGCAGGGAATTCATTGGCTAACAGAGCCACGGCGGCAGCTGGTCAACCAGCTTCCGTAGCTACAAAGAAGCGTTCTAAAAAACAAATAGATGGTGAAACGCAACTTGCAGTAAAAGCCTCAATGGAAGGCAATTATGCGGCGTTACCTATAAACTATCCACTCGGAAATACATACATAATTGATGCGAACTCCGTTCTGTTTGCTCAAATCCCTGGAATGGGGGATAGAGTAATTCCAAACACGAACAGGAGAATCTTCTTGATACAAGAAGCACACATGGGAATGGGTCTGAGGCACCAAGAGATCCTGAAATCTCTAATAGAATTGCAATCAAAATACTGGTGGCCGGGAATGAGCGTGCAAGTTTATAACTTTGCAATGGATTGTCAAGACTGCAATAGAGATCGCAGTTATGAACCGGACCAGATATCAGACTCTAGCACAGTAAGGCCAGCCCAGACACCTCTATTAGACAGCAGTAGACTATCTACACACAGGCGTCCGGCCAGACAAATGCGATCCCATAAATATTAAGACGAGATTCATTTGGATGTGGCCCCAGCGCTCGTCTGATGCCAGAACTGTTATAAAATATTTGCGAGTCTTTATCGGCACATATGCAATTGGCAAGCTACATTCTGACCAGGGTCCTGCGTTTAGCTCTCGAGCTTACAAGGAGGCCATGACCAGCATGGGCATTGCATTGCGGTACTCTAGTCCATTCCATCCTGAGGGAAATGCGGTAGTGGAGAGAAAAAAACGTGACATAAAGCAATCTATAACAGCGAGGGTATTAGGTTCGGGGGATGGGTGGGTCAAACATCTAATAAGTGTCCAACGTAGTCTTAACAATCTGCCAAGAAATTTTCTGGGTGGATCACTCCGTATGAACTTTTGTTTGATACATGAATGAAAATCGAAGACCTCGATTGTCAGACTTCAGTGGTGGAACAAAAATCTTTTGATATCAAAGATCGTTTGGCTGTTTTACAGGACTTGAATGAAACAAGAAGAAGTCTAAGTAACACAAAGCTAAAGCCAACGGCCACTGAAGAGAAACCACCAGTCCCAGCAAGACCTGTCTGGATTCCAAAGATTGGGGATCTGGTCAGAGAAAAGATCGCGGTGAAGAAGGAATTTGGGCCTTCTTACAGAAAAGCAGTACCTGTCTTAGCTAACAGTGGAACAAAATCAGTAGTACTACCGCCCCTTGCTGGTAAAAAGGAGAACCGAGTTGTATCAATTAACTTGGTAAAACCACAACCATGTGGCAAATAATAAGTAGTAGGTCCAGTGGACTCCCAAGAAGTAGCAGAAGACCAAACCTTGCTACAATCCAAGAGGTTCAAACTGAGAGACTAATCACATTCGATAAACCTGCAGTGAATAAAAAAGGACTATGCAACAAAGCCATGGAACTTGTGCCTCTTGAAACCCAAATTGCAACAGTTCGTCAAGAAACGCCTGTCTACAATGATTTAGCCTCGGTCTATGCCAATATGAAAAAGGATGAAGCAACTACAAAGATTAATAACAATACTGATGCCATTCAAACAATTGACAGAACTGCATCTGTCTATTTCATCAATTTCAATGACTTTTCTGATGATCCAAGTGAACATGAAGACAAGCCAGCAAACAAAACTTTCAAAGACAAAATTACAGAACTCTTTCATCAACTTGGAGAAACATATTTTATTTCACCGTGGATTGAACTGTGGTTTGTGTTAGGTGTACTTTTCCTTCTGCTCTGGCTCATCTTAGTTTTAAGCTTGGGAAGAATGATTGATGGAAAATACAGTACAATGGACACAGCAAGTCAGAACATCAACTTGGTTCTGAAACCTCAGAGATCCTCTCACATTAAAAAAAGAGAACTATCATCAGTGAACATCAGAGACATTCCTATACCTGGTGGTGTAGCATGGGACAATACTGATTACGAAATCTATGGCCCGGTTGAACTCTTGAAATAACCACATCAGTTCAACATTTCTTTAAGTGACTTTGTAGCACCTAGTACTTTCTCTGATGATTGGGACTTTGAAAATATTAATAATATGATGTCAGATTTAGAAATGTCAGCAGAATTTACAGCACATGATTATTTACAAGGTTCATCAAATTATGAAGAAATGTATTGCTTTAATAATTTTGGGCATCATTATTTGCATAAATCTGCTAATCCTAGAAAAGTTTTCAGTTATAATCATTGGGAACATTGTCCAACTCCGCCAAAAAGCAGTTCGAAAACATTTTATGAGAAATTCCCATACTTCTCAGGGTTTAATATCACTAATCCAGAAACGTTTTATTTTAAAATTATGAATAAGATAGGAATGAAAAACATGTTGACAAACACTAAACTGATTTATTCTGAAAAATGTTATGAAAAAATGTCTACATGTGGTTTTGAATTCTGGAAAAACAACATTGAGACAAAAACTGTCTGGGGTACAAAAGAATGGCAGGTACAAGGTTTAGAATCATTATTCAGAGCCTGCATGATCCCAGAACAAATAATGTTCCTGAATGACACAACAAACAACCTGTCTTGGTCTAGCCCAGATAAAAGATTTAAACAACCCGTCTATACCAAAGGATATGCCTGTTAGAAATTACACTACAGATGAAGGGTTAGACGTTTCCCATATTTTAAAACAAAATAGACAAATCCTGATTGGAACAAATGGTTGATCTGGCCCACAGACACTAATAACTGTTAAGATAGATTCCTGAACAAAGTACAGGGGTTCAAACAGAATAGGCCAGACCCAAGATATTCCCAGAGACAACATCCAGGGATAATTACAACACATAGTGCAGGAAAACTATGCCTTGAATGGCTACAGAAATCCACACTACCCGAAATTAAGCAACACTTAACTTTACTTAAAGAAGGTGCTGACTTGCGAGATTTCTTACTGGGACCTCGCAAACAGTGTCAAAAACGTTTCATATACGCTGGTACATACGCAGCTTACAATGAAGCTTAGAAAAAAAAATTGAAACTGCAGAAAAAATACGAGAAATTGATCGTATTAATTTGGAAAAAGCACTTTCTGTAGTGGACAATGGGTTAACGACTCTGTCCTCCAGAATGTATTCACTGGACAGCATTGTATAATTTGCTATTGATATAATAGAACAGGAAATGCTAATGTTACAACATGGCCAGTCCCAATTACTTTCTATTGTACAGTTAGGCTGGACGTTACAAAATTTGCGTTCAGGCAACATGCCATGGCGTCTAATCAACACAACGTCATTATTTTCTATCTATAACCTTACTGATAGACAAATCTCTTTGGCACAAAGAGGGGCAGACTATACGGTGCTGGGCATTGAAAAACTCGAAAAATTACCATTGACAATGTCAGAACGACCAGTCATTGAGTGGATAATTTATGGCACCATTACAATGGAGAAGTGTGGCTCAGGGGTTAGAGGCGGCAGACCCGGAAGCTGAGATCAGTCCTGGACCGGGGTTCAATTCCCCGCCTCGGCGTGTCTTGGCTCAAAAATGTCCATGGACTCGATAATTCTCGCTCCGGTGCCTACTCGATTCACGGGTTCACACTCTGCGACTCTGGGCAATAGCTTGCTTAATCTCCACTACGGCCCCTCGCGGCGGGATGCCTGGATTTCACCTTGTGGATACCCTGCCGGGGTTATCTCACAGGGGAATACCAGGAAGGGTTCCCTAAGCAAGCGCTTAGATACCGTGTCAGTGATTTGCGCTATATAAATACATGTACATTTACGTACATTTACAATCCCGATAACAACTTTTCAGTTTCAATACTGCCATAAGTATATACCAGCAGGCCTGTATGAAAGGTTGGGTAAAGGATACATCAAGTCAACCTGGAATTAGCCTTATACACATAGATGTTGGAGTGGGGGCAGGAAAGAGGTATTTCTTAGTGGTAACAACTGTAAAAAATCACTAAGCGGTACACTTCTGTGTCAAGGAATTAACTTGCATGGAGCCTGCGAAGGTTCATCAAATAACCTATAATGTCACCTGCACGGCACCCCTGATACACAGATAGAGCCTTTTTCAGACAGCTTTCCAACGGCAGCTACGTTCTAATAAGTGACCACAGCTGTTGTGGCATGGTGCCAGGAAAAACCCATCTCGTGAGCGTTACTTCCATGGTCACTTGTTGTATGCAATTATTGTATCCAAAGAGCAAACCAGACATGGAGGCGGCAATATGGCCTTCTTTGAATATCTCTTCTATTCGAAGTCATACTTTAAGCAGAATGAAGTCTATTCTTTTACAAACAACTGTGCCTTTAACCTCGTCTAGAGAAAAGTATGATCTGCAAGTTGCAAGGACAGCAGCAGAGATACATGCATTATTATCAACAAATTGCCCCGTACATTTCGTCACAGTCAAATCTCAAACATGTCAGATACCAGTGGCATCGCACATGTATTTAAGACAATTTTTTCAGGACTGTTAGCACCCTTTGAAGCAGTTCTTGGCATCTTCCCGAATTTCGTGCATTCTGTGTTCGGCGGCCTGCCTCTCATCTTGGGACTCGTAGCAGGAATCTTATTTTTGTTCCTTCTGCTCCGATATGGCAAGTCAAGTCACAGACAAAACTCAGGCTACAATGGAAGACACGATCCTAGCAATACAATACCGAGAACGGATCACTAAAGTCCTCGGCTTGGCTCGGCTAAGAGATCTGAATACTACCTGGTTTCTTTCATTCAGACCAATCTGACAAGATTGCATCGTACCTGTTCTACAATGCCTGCTATACGGAGAAGAATGCGTGTTAGACGTCTGTCTCACACTTCCATCAGCAGTACCTATGGATGTCGATGCTTTGCTTGGTTTGGTAACGGCTCATGCAACGTGTTGTCCCCAGCAGCTACCCATTCTGATGACGGCATTCGTTGAGATCTCACCATTACGATTATGTGGCGGTGAGGTAAGACATGAAAGTGGCACACAGGTACAACCTTCCGTGACCATAGCTGATCTGAACACCGATGATGGCAATGCTTCGCACATATGCACTATTTCTAATTTTTCGGACCTGGCCCAACTTTCACCTACTGTTGTAGACAAATTTTTTACCAGCCTATCTGAATTAATGTTCTCTCCTAACAACGAGTATAACTCTTGAAATAGCAAGCACACAGCGTTCCCTGAACTCTGAATTTGGCCTTCAGTTTTGATGAACAGAACTTTTTTTTTCCCAGAAACAAAATTATTTTTCCCATGTTCCCAAAATATTTACCTTTTTTTGGCACATGATACTATGCTTAGAGTAGAACTATTTTTAGAGAACAAGATTTCTAATTTTAAAATCTCTAGAGACAATATTTTGACTTAGCCTCTAGCACATGTACAGTCTTGTATGAATATGTGATGAAATGTCCTCGACCTTCTCTTCTGTATTAAGAGCCATTTCATAAATGTAAATTTCGTGATTCATTCAGTTAACATTCTAAATGTACAAAATATGCATTATCTGACTAACACCACTGCTTACTAAAAGCGTACAGTATTATACTCATGTTTCGTGTTTATACCATTTCAAATACTAACTATGTATTTTGGGGTGGGCTGGAAAACACATGCATTGTTATATGTTTAGTATTGCTTAGTATTTAGTAATGATGGACATTGTACGTGGAGTGGGTGTTCTGAATGTATCTAGGACCCTAATTAAGACATTCCCTATTTATGCCCTTATGTGGTTATAACAAATCATATCCTTATAAAGGCATAAGAATCATATCCATATTAATAGCCAATGCAGTCCAAATACGGCAAGGCTACTCCCATAGACTCCTAGAAAGCACAAGGCGTTCTTAAACAAACCAAGCCTCCAGCAGCCCGGGAATTCCCCCTGCTTCTGTTTTGATTTGTCCTAAGAACTCCTGGAGTCCTGAAAGAACTGCCAGTTACGTCAAACTCGGCACCTTCCAGGTATAAAAATACCAACATCTGCCTTAAGCAACACTCAGAGCAGATCGGCTATCTACTTGCCCGACGCCCTGCTGATGCGAGTGCCGAAGGAAGCTGACCCTCCCTGCTGACGCACTGAGAGAGACGCTGTCTTTTCTCCTGCTGAGAAAATCTAGCTCCAGTGTTTCCCTGACATGCTCACGGGTTGCTGGGAGATTGAGTCCTGAGAAAGAGATACAAGACCTCCTTCATTCTATAACCAAGGTACTGAGCTGATTAGACCCATAGAGAGTTCTTGATTCAGATTCTTGGCAAAACCTGTAACTCATCTACTCCTTCCCTGTACTAGGCTTAGGTTAGGTACACTGGGGTAGGCGTATCTTAGAAACACTAGTTTAGTAATTATTTTATCGTTGTATGTATTTTATCCATTTTAAGTATCTTATGGCTCAGAAACCATATAAATGCTTTTACAGTATTATTTCATAATACTCATTTTACTGTACACACTTTACTTTATGACAAGTATTGCAATTGTGGCAATTCATTTCTCTTGCATGAGAAAGAAGACTGCTCTATAAATAAGCTTTTTATTGAAAACGCCCGTCTCTCTATTTCTCTGCATTTCTGGTGAAACGAAGCATGCACGATTGACTGAGTAAAATAGCTATCTATTGTTTCCGCGACTCTGGAGATATACTCCTTATTCTGGAGGGAGCAAAGTTGTCATGTTTATGCGGTTCTCAGAAGCTAATCCCTTCTTGTCTATTCAGGAAAGCTAAACACCTTCTTGTTTACTCGAGAAAGTTTCTAGTGACCTCTGAGTTAGCTGGCACACACAATTAAGTCTAACATATTCAATAGAGACCTAGTCGACCTCAGTCCTACGGCTAAACTATCGTTTATGTTATTCCAATGCGCAGAGCCTATTGGGAATATAGGAACTACACTACACTGCTAGGTACGTCATCCAGACTTGAACTTAGAGTCCAAACTTCCAAACTATGCTGAATAAGGTTTATCATAAAGTTTTTAAGGTATTGCATGCAATCTCACATTAATATTGTAGTAAGCCTAATCTAGGTTCCAAGCAGATAGCCTCAAGCCCTATGCTAGATGGCATCCCCTAGGGCATGGCACAGCATCCAATGTTAAAATTTCTTAAAATCACAAAATCTCTCTGTGAAAAAAACAGGCATACCACATCAAACAATTTGTTGTACCTTTAGCTAGATATATATTTAATGATGACGCTACCATTAAACCACAGTATTGTTGTTTAAAAAAATTAATCTGCATAGATGACATTGTTATTTGAAAGACCTGATCAAGATGTTCCCCAAATCTCAAATTATTATGAAAGACAACATTCAGATACTTACAATATGAATCAAGGGCAAGTAGTTGATATTGGAGTTCAATTCGGTGTGTGGTCCAATGCAAGCAAATCATGGGCATATAACAGTGTATTTAAGGGAAACTCAATAAGGTATTGGTGATATGCTATCATTTAGTGGGTAGATAATGAATAACAAAGAACACTTGAACGGAGCCAGAACATAATCCTGTTTCAGACTGTTGCATTCTAGTCCCCTTACTGTTCGCTCTCCTTGATGGTCTATGTTAACTTAAGCCCAAGGCCTTTGCATGAAAAGCAAATAATAATGCTACAAATTTGTTCCACTACACTCATCAAACAATATACAAGCCTGCCTTTGAGCTCTGTGTACCATATTCTGTACAGTCGATTGTCTAGGTCTAACCTGACGGTAGACCTGGCTCCCCGTCAACAAGACGATCACATTCAAGCTCCTCACCCACGCACACAAATCTCTCCACAACACCGGACCAGCCTACCTGAACATCAGACTCAACTTCTACAGCCCCGCCCGCCAGCTCTGCTCCACCAGCCTCGCCCTCGCCGCCATCCCACGCATCCAACGAACCTCCGGTGGCAGATCCTTCTCCTTACTCGCCGCCAAGACCTGGAACACCCACCCCACCCATCTGCGGCAGCACCCCCCCTCTGCGCCTTGAGTTGAGACCCTCACGGGTAAGTAGTGCGCTTTACACGTTCCTTGATTGATTGATTGATTGATTGATATTACATACTTTTTAAAAAGAAATCTGAGTAATTAGCAAGCCTTCCCGGCTGTCTGGAATCTCACCTGTTTCAGAAATTCTGGCAAAATAAGGATGTAACATTTTGCACAATCCTCATGATGTTTTTGTACACATGTATGTATGTATGATTATGATTAAGACAAGCATTAAGTCACTGAGTAAAGGTAGTGAAAGCTACGTCATGGATAGTTAATGCATTGTGGTGTACTATTCTTTCCACTCCTTCCCAAATGGGAGCAGCATTCCAGAACCTGGGTGCATAGATAAAAAAGTCTTTCTTTTTAATTATTTTTATTTTTTCCTCTTCTTAGTCTGCAGTGTGATAGTGTCCTGGAAGACATGTGATGTATTCCTATAGGTTCTGTATCGATCCCCCTATTCCTGACCCTGTTCTGGTTAACAAGTTAACTAGCAGCCATCCCATGATGCAGAAACCGTTATCTGATTAAGCCACACCACGGCACAGGAACGTGTTATCTGATTAGGTCATAACGCATGCCATCTAATTAGACAAGCAATATTCCTCCAGCCCCTGATAAGGCATACGGAGTTCTCAAAACAAATCAAACCTATGACAACCTGGGAAAAACCTTGCGGCCATTGTTTTGATTTCACCGAGAACTTCAGCAAAAGAATGTGCTAACGACCAGTTCGTATGACATCCTTATTGACGTATCTATGTCCATCCTTACGTCAATCTCGGCACCTTACAGGTATAAATATTACCGGTATTGCCTTAAGCAAACACACGCGGTGGTGACGAGATCGGAGCAGCCAGACTTGCCGAAGCCCAGAGCAGAGCAGACCCCGCTGGCGCAGCCCGCCTTCCTGACGCGCTGAGAACGAGACGCTGCTTTCTATTGCCGAGAAATCCAGCTCCGGCGCTTCCGAGCAGCCCTCGCAGGCAGCTTGGAATATCGAGACCAAAGACGAGAGATACCATCCCTCAACCATCCTAGATTCCAGGTACAGAACTGAATAACCCCTTGCAGAGAATTCTTGAGTCAGTCACTTGGCAAAACAAACTTAACTTAAACTGCTACTTTCTATTCCCGCCCACGTATTAGGCTTAGGTCAGGTACACTGGGGTAGGCGTAGTTAGAAACACCAGTTGAGTACGATTAGTCAAATGTATATGTGTATGTATATATTCTGTCCATTTTAAACCACATATGGCTTAGAAACCATATAAATGTTTTTACAGTATTATTTTATACTTCTGCTTTTATTGTATGCACTTTACTTAACCATAAGTATTGCGATAATATCGATCCATTTCTCTTGTATGAGAAAAGAGACTGATCAATAAATAACATCTTTTATTGAACACGCCCGTCTCTTCCTTTTCTCTACAATCTGGTGAGACTAAGAATGCACGTACTGACTGAGTAAAATAAGTTGTCTTTTGTTTTCACACGACTCTAGAGATACACTCTTGATTAGGGGAGAGCAAAGTTGTCATGTTCTATGGTTGTCAGAAACTAAATCCCTTCTTGTCTATCCAGGGAGGTTCAACTCCTCCTTGCCTATTCGAGAACGTTTCTAGTGAACTCTGAGCTAGCTGGCAAACCCAAAACTTTAAGTCTAATATCGACAATAGAAGACCTAGTTAACGTCTGGTCTAGGCCTATACTATTGAAGGTATTATTCCAATGCGCAGAGCCTATTGGGATAATAGGAACTACACTACATGGCGCCCAAACGTTTGGAAAGGCGATAAAACTAATGCAAGACATTAGAGTAACTCAGTCGTGCTTTTTCACTCAGACCCCTTTTTTTCCCATAATACTCCAAAGACGTCTGGAGTGGGTGAAAGGTCATATCCGCCAAAACTCGCAGGAGGAAACTCCTATGTATGGTTCTTGGTTTAGTCAATGTTGAAGGATACACTGTTCCAAAATATTGTGCATCTAATCTTTGTTTCCATAAGAAACCTGATCTGCAAACAAACGGAATAACCTTCTGGACAGTACAATGTCAGACAGCGAAGGAGAAAGAGAGGCAGCTAGAATAGGAGCTGAACTCATAGCAGCTGATAATACTATGCAAGAAGCAGACCCGGATATAATACTCATCCCGGTCAACATAAGAAAATCTATAACTTTAAAACTTATAGAAAATGGACTGACACCGAGAGGTGGCACAGTCATATTCGTAATTGAGGCACACGAATATCGGCAGACAGAGGTATTCTATTCATGGATAAACTTTCCAGCAGCAAATGCTGTAACAAAGCACTTCCACTATTACAAAACAGAGGAACCTCCTAATGAGTACACTCCTTTCGAGGAGGTGGAAGTACCACTTAAATTTCAAGAGCACCTGCTCTTGTTTAATGGCGCCCTAAAACATAATAACCACATCACCAGGCTCGGTCCATTAGGTAGACCAGGAGCAACGTGGCCGGTCCTAGCCGGATACACACCACATCCAGACATCGAAAGAATGTATGCAGCAGATCTTTTAGTACAACTAAAACAATTAATAAAAGTACATAGACAATTAGTCCAATACGTAATGCAGACTTCAACAATCCAACCAGCAATTAAAATTCCACAGCTGACCCCTCATCAGGGGAACACAAATAAAATTACACCACAGAACATACAGTCCTGCCTAGGTAAAGTACCAGCTAAACGGGAACAAATACCATTCTGGTTAGCACAAAAAATCACCCAAATAGAGGCGGTGTTTCCAGACACCACCCCGTTAGAAAAACACAGGATTCTGACTTTCTGTCTTCCAATGGGAATCGCACCACACGTGGAGGACTGTGACACTTGGGGTACAGTCTTTGCTTCCATTTACACAAAAATGCATGGTGTTCCATCCATCTCGGTAATACCAGATGTGCTAAAACAAATTCAAGATGAATACGGTCCAGAACCCGCTTTAACTCTTGGTATGAAATTACTAAAAGACTTCAAGCAGGTCTCGGCAATACTACTAGCCAACATAAAGGGAGAAGCAGCAAATGTGGCGATCCGCCAGAGGTTAAAAGAGACAGATATAGCAGACCAACCAGCTGAAATTGCCAGAATTATAGAAAAATCCTATGAGGAACTAGGTAGAGATAGTTTAGGTGGAATACCAGTAAAACCCCGACTGATTGAAAGTCCTGAAAAAGTATTTTTTAATAATAATTTAACATCACAAAAAAAGAGCTGGGATGGAAACAAACAATCCAATCCTGAAGAAAAGAAATTCCAGTCCAGAGGAAGGTCTCCTCGGCGGAGAGAAAGATCTCCGGACCAAGGACCCAAGTCTCCCCAAAGGGAGCCCTCTGGGAAAAAATACAACCTTAGAAATAGGGATAATATAAAGAAGCCTGATAGATATCAAGAAATTGATACACGCCCCTCTCAATCTTTTCAGACTTCCTCGCAGAAATCGGAAAGAAGAGGACGATCAGAACAAAGAGAAGAGCACGTCAAGTCCAAAGACAAGGAACCTGCTCATCTAAAAAAGAAATTACAATTTCTAAAAAAGAAGGTAGCCAGTATTAAAGTAATTAACAATGCCGAGAATACTGAGGAAACAACTGAAAAATGGAGAATGGGCTCAGACAATGCTAGACAGCGCAGCAGAAGTGAGCATAGCTCGCAAAGTCCTTATGAATCATCTGGAGACAGTGGACACGAATGAATACCTTCAAGTGGAAACTGCAGACACCAGAGTTAGCAAACCTCACAAAATATATGAAATAACTTTACGTATAGAAGGGGATAAGACTAGAAAAATAAGGGGACTATTTTGGGATAATCTCTCCAAGGGCTATGACATCCTTCTAGCTGAAAAAGACTGGCCACCAGAGTTTGTCAGGGACTGCCCTCATGGCGAAGAAATAATTATGCCTGCCTTCTCAAATCATATCCCAATTCATAAAAAATACACCCTTGCTAGAAAGTGGGCAGTAGCTCAAGCTCCTGCTTTATATAAAAATCATGTAGGATGGGATGAGGACTCTCCTCCTCACAAAATCCAGTTAAAATCACAACCTACTGCACAAAGACAGTATCCAATCAAGCAAGAAGCTAAAAAGCAGGTAAAAGAAATCCTAGACCAATTAGAATACCAGGGGGTGATTGAAACTTGCACCTCACAAATGAACAACCCTTTGTTTCCGGTCTCCAAACCAGACAATTCATATCGTCTAGTTTTGGATTACAGACACCTTAACTCATGTTGCAAAACTTTTGCAGTGCAAAACTCGCATAGTGCTGCACTAATGAATAACATAGTGCGCAAAAAAATACAAAACCAAATTAGACATCTCTAATGGATTCTTTTGTCAAAATATAGCACCAGACAGCAGATATTTGTCCGCGTTCTCAATAAATGGCGCTCAAAAACAATTCTGTCGGTTACCCCAGGGGTACAAGAACAGCCCAGGATTATTCTCAGCGAGAGTAACAGAGTTACTACAAACATATGATGACGAAGCATTATCTTATGTCGACGACATATACCTAACAGACGATGACTTGGATACTCACTTGAAGAGAGTGAACACCATAATACTTGGGTTCGCAGCAAAGGGTTACAAATTCAACTTTAAAAAATCTAGAATTGCCCATCTAACAGTCCTGGTCTTAGGATATGAATTATCAAGTGAAGGCAAAAGCCTGGCTGACAATTTCCTAGAGAAATGTGCCGTACTCCAAGCACCTAGAACACTAAAAAACCTACAGTCAATTCTAGGCTTCCTAAATTTCGGAAGAACATACATTGCAAATTACGCAGAAAGGGTCAAACCCCTTTATGATCTAATAAAACCAGATTTTAAAAGAACCAATTGGACTCAAATACACACAGAAATTCTGAGATCCTTACAAACAGACATGTTAATTAAAACAAAATTAGAAACACGTGATAACACACGCAACCTTGTGATTCGAGTCATCCCAGGAAGATGCGGATTCACATACCTGACCTCTAATGAGGGAGAAAAGGTACCAATTGCATTCAAATCACACTTGTACACAGAAGCTGAAAAGAAATTCAGCATTAAAGAAAACATTGTTAATGCAGTTCAAACGGCAATAGCTGGAGAAAAAGATAAAGCTGACGGTAGACGTATCACAGTCAGAACAGCAGAATCAGCCATTGAGGTATTAACAACACCATGTAATTTACCAACAACAGCATTGAATCCGGAATGGATACAATGGGTGAATTCAATTACAACGGACAGAGTAAAATACTACTTTGATCCAGAATTAAAAGAATTGAAAAATCTAGAATTTGAAAGAACATTCCCTCTGCCAATCGACATTCTGCCATTACGACAGTACACATGTGTAATCTATACAGACGGACATGCTCAACCCTCCGTTTGGGGAGAACAAGCATACAACCCCACATGTGAGATTACAAAAGAGGTGTGGCGCGGAGGTAAACTAAGACCTCTATTAACAAAAACACACTCAGTAGAAACTAATTCAGAACAACAGACTGAAATAATAGCATTGAAAATGGCGCTAGATAATGCAGATCGCGAATTCCCGACACTTATAGTGTCCGATTCATATTACTGCGTCAAATCATATAACAACGATTTGCAGAAATGGATGCAAAACGGTTACAAAGATGACACAGGTGCAACAATAAAGCAAAAACTTCTTTGGGAACAAATAGTTCTGTTACAAAAAGAACTACCAAAGACTCACGTGATACATACACTGAGTCATCAGCGTGATGGCGTTCACGTTGCAGGCAATTCATTGGCTGGCTGAGACAGCCACAGCGGTAGCAACTAAATCGGCTTCCGTAGCTAGAAAAAAGCGTACAGTGAAGTACATTGACGGTGAAACAGTGCTGGCGGTGAGAACGTCATCAAAAGGCGACTGCTCAGCGCTACCGATCAACTATCCACTCAATTATACATACATAATCGATGCAAACTCCGTCCCTTTTGCTCGAATCCCTGGAGTGGGGGATAGAGTAATTCCAAACAAGGACAGGAGAACTTTGTTAATAGCAGACGCACATATGGGCGAGGGTCTCAGACACCTCAAACTAAAAGATTCTCTGGAAGAACTACAATCAGTGTACTGGTGGCCAGGCATGAGCCTGCATCATCACATTTTTGTAAAAAAATGCCCGGGCTGCAACAGAGATCGCAGCGGCGAGAGGAACGGGGTAATACCATGGCGTTTCACTCAATAAGGGCTAAACAATAATCAGTAATTCCAGTGTTAATAATGCGTCCGATTAACAAATAAAGACTAGTTTCCACTTATAAATGTAGACCCCAGCACTCGGCTGACGTCGGGACTGTTATACAAAGATTTGCGAGTCTAAATGGCATATACGCTAGGAGCATGCTACGTTTGACCAATGTTTTCACTTTAGCCCTCAAGCCTGTGGGGAAACATGGCCAAATGAGCATAGCACAGCGGGATTCTTCTCACTTCCTTCCTGAGGGATACGGGATGGTGTAAAGAAAAAACCAAGGCATAAAGCTATCTATAACGGAAAGGATATTAGGTTCGGGAGCTGGGTGGGTCAAACATCTAATAAGTGTCCAACGTAGTCTAAACAACCTGCCAAGAAATTCTCTGAAGGGATTCAGTCCGTACGAATTATTGTTTGGAACCAGGATGTTGGTCTTAGATCTTAACAGTCAGACTTCAGTGGTGAAGGAAAAAAGCTTTGATATCAAAGATCGTTTGGCTATTTTGCAGGACTTAAACGAAACAAGAAAGGACCTGAGCAACATAAAGTTGTACAGCAGCCAACAACCACTGAAGAACCACCACCTGTCCCAGCAAGACCTGTCTGGATTCCAAAAGTCGGGGATCTAGTCAGAGAAAAGATCGCGGTAAAGAAGGAATTTGGGCCTTCTTACAGAAAAGCAGTTCCTGTCTTGTCTATCAACGGGACAAGATCAGTTGTACTACCGCCGCTTGCTGGTAAAAAGGAGAACCGAGTTGTATCCATCGACCTGGTAAAACCACAATCATGTGGCCGATAACAAACAGTAGGCCAAGTGGACTCCCGATAAGTAGTAGAACACCAAGGTTTGCTACAAATACAGAGGTCCAAACTAAGAGGCTAATCACATTCGAAACGCCTACAGAACAACAACAACGACTATGCAACAATGCATTGGAACTCAGACCTCTAAAAACCCAAATAAAAACATTTAGTAGAGACACACCAACCTACAATGAAGTAACAAACGAATATGCAATAAACAGTAATCCTGAAGCAATTGGAACAATTGACAGAACGGCATCCGGCTACTTCATAAACTTCGATGATTCCTCTGAAGACCTCAGTGAATCAAAGACACAGCCATCAACGAAAACTTTTAAAGATAAAGCTAAGGAACTTTTGGAACAACTGAAAGAAACCTATCTGATTTATCCATGGATTGAATTTTGGGTGTCCTTTGGTGCATTTATCCTCATACTTTGGCTCATCATGGTACTAACTTTGGGACGCTTCATTGAGGGAAAATATGCTAAAATGGACACAGCAAGCCAGAAAATCAACTTGATCCTCAAGCCACACACGTCTTCACACGTCGAGAAAAGAGAACTTTCTTCAGTCAACTTCACAGCCAATCCTATACCTGGTGGGGTAGCATGGGACAACACTGACTATGAAATTTATGGTCCGGTTGAAATCCTGAAATATCCACACCAAATCAAGATCTCGTTGAGTGACTTTGTAAAACCAAGCTCATTTGCTGATGATTGGGACTTTGAAAGTATAAATAATATGATGTCTGACCTAGTGATGTCTGCTAAATTTACCAAACATGATTATTTACAGGGTTTATCTAATTATGATAGTATGTACTGCTACAACCACTATGGTAACCATTTTCTACATAAATCTGAACAACCTAGAAATGCTTTAAATTATAATCAATGGGAACATTGTGCAACCCCTCCAAAAGGAAGCTCAAGAACCTTTTATGACAAATATTCATACTTTTCAGGGTTCAACACAAGTAATGCTGAAACATTTTATTTCAAATTGTCAAATAAGACAGGGACAAAGACCATGCTTACAAACACGAAATTGATATATTCGGACTCATTTTTTGCACAAATGAATACATTTGGTTTTGATTATTGGGACAAAAATGTTGAAGTAAAAAGTGTTTGGGGTACAAAAGAATGGCAAGTACAAGGTATAGAATCATTGTTTAGAGCCTGTATGATCCCAGAACAAATTATATTTTTGAATGACACTGTTCAACAAACTACCTGTCTTGGCCTAGCCAAAATCAAAGACTTAAATAAACCGTCTATTCCAAAACCAACAATGAACAGCAATAGCTCTACAGATGAGGAGATAGACGTAAACTATGTATTAAACCAAAACAGAACAAATCCTGATTGGAAACAGTGGTTAATCTGGCCCACAGATACTAATAACTGTCAAGTCAGATTCCTGAACAAAACACAGGGGTTCACATTGACCAGGCCAGACCCTAGATATTCCCAAAGACAACACCCAGGGATAATCACCACCTACAGTGTGGGCAAACTCTGCCTTCAATGGCTACAAACTTCCACACTGACAGAAATTAAGCAACACCTAACTTTACTTACTGATGGTGCTGACTTGCGTGATTTCATTATGGGACCACGCAAACAGCGTCAAAAACGCTTCATAGCAGCCTCTGTATATGCAGCTTACAACGAGGCCTGGAAGGTTACTCAAATTGAGACAGCAGAAAGTATACGGGAAATTGACCGTATTAATTTGGAAAAATCACTTTCTGTAGTGGACAATGGGTTAATGACTCTGTCCTCCAGAATCTTTTCATTGGACAGCATTGTGTCATCAGCAATCGACATAATATTGCAAGACTTACTGTTGTTACAACACGGTCAGTCTCAATTGCGTTCTATTGTACAGCTTGGCTGGACGTTACAAAATCTGCGTTCAGGCTATGTGCCTTGCCGTTTAATCAACACAAAGTCACTATTCAATATCTTTAACCTTACTGATAAACAAATCAGTATGGCACAGAAGGGTGCTGATTATACAATCCTGAGCATTGAGAAACTCGAGAGATTACCAGTGACAATGTCAGAACGACCTGTCAGTGAATGGATAATACATGGGATAATTAATATTCCAATATCAACCTTCAGGTTTCAATACTGCCAAAAATATATACAGGCTGGCATGTACAAAAAATTGGGAAAAGGGTACATTAAGACAACATGGAACTTGCCCTATTCACATGCATGTGTCAGTAATAAAGGACAGAAAGTGTTTCTTAGTGGCAATAATTGTGCGATGTCACTAAGCGGTACACTTCTGTGTAATGGAATTAGTTTGCATGAAGCCTGTGAAGGGAACTCAAATAACCTTTCATGTCACCAGCTAGGCGCACCTGCAACAGAGATAGAACCATTCTTTAAAAGACTCTATAACGGGAGTTACATTCTAATTGTGGATCGCAGATGTTGTAGTTTACTGCCCGGGATTCCTTATCTGATAACTACGACTGCGAAGGTCATGTGCTGTGGA
The DNA here is from genome assembly GCF_964261635.1 of Lissotriton helveticus. Classification (NCBI taxonomy): domain Eukaryota; kingdom Metazoa; phylum Chordata; class Amphibia; order Caudata; family Salamandridae; genus Lissotriton; species Lissotriton helveticus. Next base: position 273,018,186 of record NC_136057.1, on the reverse strand, counting down.
CGCTTATTGTTCCCCAGCTCCTTTCCAGACAGGGAGGCAAGGGCATGGCCTAACTTGAAAATTACTTCTATTCGAATAGATACTTTAAGCAGAATGAAAACAGTGCTTCTTCAGACGCCGACCAGGCTCACGTCATCAAAAGAAACGTATGATCTCCTAGTCGCAAGGACGACTGCAGAGATTCACTCATTGCTATCAACTAATTCCCCCATACATTTCGCAGAAATCCTGAATGAAATCTTAAATATTTCTGATACCAATGGAGTCTCAAAAGTATTTAAGACAGTATTTTCGATGGCATTAACACCATTCACAGCCATACTGGGTATTTTTCCAGACTTCGTCCATTCGATTTTTGGCGGACTTCCCCTCATTTTGGGACTAATTGCAGGAATCCTATTCTTAGTCCTTATATTTCGTTATGGCAAACCATGTCACAGACAAAACACCTGCGACAAGGGAAGAAACAATCCGAGCCATTGGATACCGGGACCGGATATCAAAAATCCTGGGACTATCCCGGCTTAGAGACCCGAACATGACTTGGTTTCTTTCATTTCGACCAATGTGGCATCAATGTGTTTTACCTGTATTAAGGTGCTTGCTGTGCGGAGAAGAATGCGTGTTGGACACCTGTCTGACGCTACAATCGGATGCGCCTATGGATGCAGAAACATTGTTGGGTATGATAACGGCTCATGCATTGTGCTGCCCTCAACGGCTGCCAATCCTGATGACGGCATTCGTGGAAACTTCACCACTACGATTAAGGGGTAGTGAAGTTCAAGATGAAAGCAGCATCGATCAGGTACGACCTTCTGTCAGCAATACTAATCAAAACGTCAATGGAGACAATCATGCACATGAATGCATGGTTACACCTTTTTCCGAGTTAGTGGAACTTTCACAGGAAGCTGTTGACAGCTTTTTCGACAGTCTCAAGATGTTCTCACCAGAGCAGAAATAACGACTTTTGAGCAAGCTAGGACACGGCGTTCCCAACACCCTGAATTTGGCCTTCAACTTTAATAATAAAGTAGCATGAACAATGTTCCCTCCAGTCACGGACAGCAATTTTTTCAGCAGCCCCAAAATATTTTTACGATTTTTCGGGACACTTATCTTCTGCTTAAAGTAAGAACTATTCTTAGAGAACTAAATTTCTATTTTTAGAAACTTTATAGACATTAGCTGCCCGCTGGTATGTTCATAATTATTTTATTCTGTGATGGAATGGTCTCGAACCTTTTTCTTCTGTATTAAAGAGCCATTTCATGTGTAATTCTCATATTCGATTACTAATAATGTATACATGCGTGATTAATTTAGCATTAGTCTACTGCTTAAGTGCATATAGTACATGTGACTATTTTTTTCCGTATATTACAAAATTTCGAAATGCATTATATGTATTTTGGGGTGGTAAGGTATACACGATACTCTACAGTATGTTTTACTATGCCTAGATTCGTAAATATGGCCATAGTTAGCGTGGAGTGGGTGTGATGTATTCCTATAGGTTCTGTATCGATCCCCCTATTCCAGACCCTGTTCTGGTTAACAAGTTAACTAGCAGCCATCCCATGATGCAGAAACCATTATCTGATTAAGCCACACCACGGCACAGGAACGTGTTATCTGATTAGGTCATAACGCTTGCCATCTAATTAGACAAGCAATATTCCTCCAGCCCCTGATAAGGCATACGGAGTTCTCAAAACAAATCAAACCTATGACAACCTGGGAAAAACCCTGCGGCCATTGTTTTGATTTCACCGAGAACTTCAGCAAAAGAATGTGCTAACGACCAGTTCGTATGACATCCTTATTGACGTATCTATGTCCATCCTTACGTCAATCTCGGCACCTTACAGGTATAAATATTACCGGTATTGCCTTAAGCAAACACACGCGGTGGTGACGAGATCGGAGCAGCCAGACTTGCCGAAGCCCAGAGCAGAGCAGACCCCGCTGGCGCAGCCCCGCCTTCCTGACGCGCTGAGAACGAGACGCTGCTTTCTCCTGCCGAGAAATCCAGCTCCGGCGCTTCCGAGCAGCCCTCGCAGGCAGCTTGGAATATCGAGACCAAAGACGAGAGATACCATCCCTCAACCATCCTAGATTCCAGGTACAGAACTGAATAACCCCTTGCAGAGAATTCTTGAGTCAGTCACTTGGCAAAACAAACTTAACTTAAACTGCTACTTTCTATTCCCGCCCACGTATTAGGCTTAGGTCAGGTACACTGGGGTAGGCGTAGTTAGAAACACCAGTTGAGTACGATTAGTCAAATGTATATGTGTATGTATATATTCTGTCCATTTTAAACCACATATGGCTTAGAAACCATATAAATGTTTTTACAGTATTATTTTATACTTCTGCTTTTATTGTATGCACTTTACTTAACCATAAGTATTGCGATAATATCAATCCATTTCTCTTGTATGAGAAAAGAGACTGATCAATAAATAACATCTTTTATTGAACACGCCCGTCTCTTCCTTTTCTCTAAAATCTGGTGAGACTAAGAATGCATGTACTGACTGAGTAAAATAAGTTGTCTTTTGTTTTCACACGACTCTAGAGATACACTCTTGATTAGGGGAGAGCAAAGTTGTCATGTTCTATGGTTGTCAGAAACTAAATCCCTTCTTGTCTATCCAGGGAGGTTCAACTCCTCCTTGCCTATTCGAGAAAGTTTCTAGTGAACTCTGAGCTAGCTGGCAAACCCAAAACTTTAAGTCTAATATCGACAATAGAAGACCTAGTTAACGTCTGGTCTAGGCCTATACTATTGAAGGTATTATTCCAATGCGCAGAGCCTATTGAGATAATAGGAACTACACTACAGACATTGATCGGAGATTGTGAGCTTATCTGGAAGTTGAACAGGGGTGCTGGTTGTGACAGCTTTGTAGAACATTCATTTTTTGTGTTGCATTTTTTAAATGATGCCGCTGGTAACACCCAACTTTTACTTTTTATTGAACACTTTTGTATAGACCCCTGGGTCCTTACGCACAATTTCTTCAGGCTCTCCCAAAAGTAATTGCTGTACTAGCCTTAGATAGGGCAAATTTTACTGTAATTGGCTACCTTAATCTTCAGATGGATGACATGAACTACAATGCTCCTAAATCTCTTCTACGGGACATGGCCTCCTAACAGCTCACGCAATTGGTGGATGACCCTACTCACGGCAAGGGGCACACTATTGAGCCTGATTTAGTAACATTCTCTGCCTTCAGGTCCAGACCTCTTTAACTTTAACCTAGTTGGACCACTTCCTTATCCATATCTCTCTCCCCACGTATTCCTCATCAGCTCCTCCACTCCTGTTTGATGGCTGTAACAACCCTGGCCAAATTTAATTTAGAAAATTGATTAGATTTTATGGAAGCATCAAGACCCAATCTTTCGGAACATGTCTCCTTGGACACTCACTGGTTTAAAAAATGTATTACTAAATCGCTGGATACAGTTTTTGCGAGTAATATCACTGAAAGATCTCTAGAGGGCTGGCAAATCCGTATGGTTTAATGCCCATCTATTGTCCTTGAAGAAGGAATGTAAACAATTAGAGAGAAGGTGGAGTAGGTATTATGATGAGACCATCAAATACAAATATATAAAAATCCATCAAGCTTCATCATGCAGAGATAAAAGTGTCCAAAGTCCCCTATTTCTGCACTAAAATTGCCAACTCCTCTAATTTTCCTAAAGAGATTTTTAAGATTCTATAGGTATTACTGAACCTCCTACAGTTAGTGTCACTCCAGGTGCCTCGGCTGAGCACACCAAAAATTGGGCATGGTTCTTTCAGAAGAAAATTATGAACATTTATTCTTCTTTTCACAATATGCCTAATCTTGTTTTTTCTCTTTGCAATAAAGCTTTTTTAGACCGTCAATAGGGCTCTCTCACGATCTTTCTGAAACTCGATGTGAACCTTGTAAACGATCTTTTAAATAAGTCAAAACTGGTTCTCCCTTATATCCTGTTCCTCTACATATTCTCCTCCAAGGGTCTGAGTACATTGCCCCCAGGTTGACAGAATTGTTAAATATTTCCCTCACCTTTGAGCAGGTTTCCTCTCAGTGGAACACAAAATTGTTAAGCTGATTTTAAAGAAACCCTCTTTGCTTGAGTAACTACAGGCCAATCTCATTGTTACCTGGATCTTCCAAACTCCTAGAAAAACAGGTCAACAAAAATCTCTCCGCCTTCCTCGAAATGAAGGAAGTCCTCCAACCTACTCAAATAGGGTTCTGACTACTACACAGCACTAAAATAGCTCTGCTGGCGGTGGTCAAGGTACTTAGGCATCTTCTAGATCAAAGAGGATCGGCAGCTGTTATCCTTTTAGAGCTAAGAGAGGCCTTGATACTGTAGACCACCTTACTCTTATTGAGAGAATCTCAAATGCAGGAATCGGGGCAGAGCACTAAAATCGCTGTCCTACTTTTTGGAGAATAGAAGCTTCCAGGTCTTGGTTCAGTCTTGTTACTCAGCTATCCTTCCTCTTAGTTGTAGGGTTCCTCAGGGCTCCTCTCTGAGCCGCACACTTTTTCACATTCACATGCTACCCCTTGCTGACATTATGCACTCGTTTAGGTTGTCATTGGTTTTCTACGCCAATGACACTCAGTTGGCCATTTCAATTTCTCCCAATTCTAGCTCGTTATCTATCCTTGACTCCCTGCCTTCAGTTAGTTGCTAGTTGGATGTCCATTTGAAGACTGAAACTCAATGAGGATAAAACGGAGGTTATTTTGCGGGCCAACAGTATTTGTAGCAGCATCCGGAGCCCTATACCAGACTGCCTGAGCAAGCAACCCACCCCTAAAACTTCAATAAGGAGCCTTGGGATGTGTCTGGATTCCACTCTTTTGATGGACCATCAAGCCAAAAAGGTTGTCGACAATTGTTATGGCATTTTGAGACTCTTTACGAAGGTTCTTATCTTCCTTCCTTTCAAAGCTAGAAGAGTAATTGTTCAGGCCCTCATGCATTCGGTGCACAGACAAAATATTGAGTCTTTTATTTCGATCTACATTAATATCAAGTTTTAAATATCGTAGGGACAGATTATCAAGAACAAGAATATCGGTGACCAGAATGTCGACCCAAAGGTAAGAAACATAGTTTTTTTTAAATATCGAAGTTAGTAATATCGATGGAAAAAATATCGATGTTAATAATATCGATGTGTATGTTAATATTATAGTATGTATTTTATATGTATGTGTCCCACGTGTTTTGTTATGTTTTCTATTTTTTAATTCTTATTTTTAAATATATGTATTATTGTTTCGATGTTAGTAATTTTTTTTTATTTTTTTAAATACATTTTGTGTTTTAGTACCGCAGTGGGTTGTGGGTTTATAGGGGAATAGGGTGGGAAGTAATTTAATTACAGTACATTAATTCATCATTTTTAGAAGTTATTAATCATTTTTTATTACATTTTGCATTTTAGTTCTGTAGTGGGTTGTGTGTGTATAGGGGAATAAGGTGGGAAGTAATTTAATTGTAATTCAGTAATTATACAGTTTTATTTATTGGTATCGAGAATTAATTTATTTTTTAATGAATTATTCATTGGTAAATAGTTTTTATTAATTGATTAAATGATAATTATATGAATTTCTATGCATTTTGTATTGGAGCGGGTTGTGGGTTTATATGGGAATAGGGTGAGAAGAAATTGAATTGTAATTAAGTAATTAATAATTTTTATTTAATTGTATCAATAATTTATTTTTAATTAATTATTATTTGGCAATTATTGTTATTAATGAATTAATTGATAATTATATTAATTGCATTAATTTTGTATTGAAGCAGGTTGTGGGTTTATCAGGGAATAGGGTGGGAACTAAATTAATTATAGTAAATTAATTATTAATTGTTATTATTTGGTATTGATAATTGGTTTATGGTTTATTACTTATTATTTGGTCATTGATTTTTTATTAATTAATTAGTTGATCAATATAATAATTGTGTTCATTTAGTTTAGGAGTGGGTTGTGTGTTTATAGGGGAATAGGTTGAGAAGTAAAGTATTATAATTAAGTAAATATGTATTAATATTTATTGGTATTGATAATTAATTTATTGTACATTAATTATTATTGGTAATTCATTTTTATTAACTTGTATTTATTGATATTGATAATGTATTGTTAATTAATTATTAATTGTTAATTATTTTTTATTAATTGATTGATTTATAATTATATTAATTGTGTTACATTTTATGTGGAGTGGGTTGTGTGTTTATTGGCGAATATGGTGGGAAGTAATTTAATGTTATTAAAGTAATTAGTAATTTTAATTTATTGTCATTTATAATTAATATTATTGTTAATATATTAATAAATCATTATTTAATTAAAAAAAGGATTTAATTGATAAGTATGTTATTTTTAACCCCTACGCTACCCAACACTTTCCCTACTGTTGCACTCACTGGAGTGGGAATAGTAATGTTTATCCCTACGCTGTCCAACAATTTCTCTACTGTTGCACTCTCTGGAGTGGGAATAGTAATTTTTACCCCTACACTATCCAACACTTTCCCTACTGTTGCACTCTCTGGAATGGAAATAGTAATGTTAACCCTTTCGCTATCCAACACTTTCCCTACTGTTGCACTCTCCGGAGTGGGAATAGTAATGTTTACCCCTACGCTATCCAACACTTTCCCTACTGTTGCACTCTCTGGAGTTGGAATAGTAATTTTTACCCCTACTCTATTTAACACTGTCCCTACTGTTGCACTCTCTGGAGTGGGAATAGTAATTTTAACCCCTACTCTATCCAATACTTTCCTCACTGTTGCACTAACTGGAGTGGGAATAGTAATTTTAACCCTTTTGCTATTCAACACTTTGGCTATTGTTGCACTCTCTGGAGTGGGAATAGTCATTTTTACCCCTATGCTAGCCAACACTTTCCCTACTGTTGCACCCCCGGAGTGGGAATAGTAATTTTTACCCCTAACCTATCAAACACTTTCCCTACTGTTACACTCTCTGGAGTTGGAATAGTAAACCCCTAAGCTATCCAACACTTTCCCTACTGTTGCACTCTTTGGAGTGGGAATAGTATTTTTTTCTCTCTGCTATCCAATATTTTTCTGTATTGTTTTAGTTAAAACATGAAAAATCTTGCAGGTGTTTAATTTGTTAAATATATATTTTTTATGTTTTCATTTATATTATTTTTGTAAGTATTTATAATTTATAAACTGTTTTAACAATGTATAAGTTATTAAAATAATGATTTATGAATAGCATTAAGTAAGTATATATATTATTTTCTATTTTTGGATATGTTTAATTTATTTTAACATTATAGTTATTACTTATTACTTTTTTAACATTCTTAAATCTTTTTAACTATATTTCTTTTAATTATATGTATTAGTTACTTTATTTTACATTATTCTTCAACATTTAAAAAACTATATTTTTTACAACGATATTTTTGACATTGATATTTTTTTCTAGATATTTTTGTACTTACCATGATGTAGATAGGTTGTCAATATTCTTGACTACGATATTTTTGTCACAATATTTTTGTACCTTGATATTTTTGTAATCGATATTTTGTCAGTGATTCCATGTAATCATGTCTTGACTACAAGAATGCCTTGTATCTTGGCTCACTCCACTATGTTGTCAGATAGCTGCAGACTGTGCACAGCTTCTGATGAACTTCCCTAAACATCAGTCTGTCACCAGGACTCTTACAGATCTCCCCTGGCTCCTGGTGGAACAATGTGTTCACTTCAAGACGCTATGCATTATAAACAGGGAAATCAATAAAAAGACCCGTCACTGATAAGACCTCTAGTCTACCCAGACTTGCCCGGGAGACCTCTCAGATCTTCTTCAGCGCATCTATGAAATGTTGCTAAGATCCACAGATCACAATGGGGTGGCTGCTCCACATCTTGTCTAGTGCCTAAACTTTGGAACACATTACAGGAGGAACTGCACTTACTAGAGAATAACCTCCCCTTTCGTAAAGCCTTGAAGACTTGGCTATTCTGTTACTAATTCTCTTTACAGCTTCTGATGACCAGCTATGTCAATTGCCTCTCTGGGAGGTCCCCGGATAGCCATTCGCTAACTAAAATCTCCAGAATAGACAATACTGGAGTACATTGGTTTTAAAGAGGGTTCAGGCTACCAAGAGAAGCCAATGGAAATCTGTCAGGGTGGGGTGATGGTGGGCTGCAGATAAAAAATTGAATTATGGGTTGAGATGATTGGAAGCACCACTAAATAAATAACCTTTGTCCTTGTGTGGAAGAACCACATCAGTTTCTAAATTAACCTGTGCTTAACACCCTGGGAGCTTTGGCACAAAAGTACTCAGACTTAACTTAGAGGTTGATGTAATAGCAGCCATGATTTGCTCGTTGTGCTCATTGTGCTCCTTTGCCCCCTTCCTTTTTTCCAAGGCCCTATGCGTGTCTCCCTCTTTTATGCCGAAGATGTTGGTAATTAATGGTTGACAGGAAACCAAGTACCGAGGAGTTTTTGACTAGGATATTTTTTATGGTGTCAATTTTATCCGTATTTTCAGTCTTTTACGAACCATCCCTTTGCCCCCACCCATATCGGTCCTCTTCCCCCGATTTTCAAGGATTGGCATGGAAGGCTGGGTGGCTGCAGCCGTTGTTGACAAAGAAGACAGAGCACTATTAATCCAAGGTTCTTCCGACACCTTCCTGCCATTCTTACGTGTGGTCTGCCTTGGATACAATGTATCCTCTGTGAGCGGCTCTGGCTCTGATGCAGAGGAGCAAGCTCCGTGCAGAAGCGATGACACAGGATTTCCCTGCAGAGCCAGCAGAGCCCCAGGAAGCGCGAGAGTGCTCCGATCAGCTGTTCGCTTGACGCTTGACGCAGGCTGGGAGATGTCACTAATGCCAGAACGAGCCACACTGGAGCTTGCGAGACTGTCACTGCATGCTCCGTGCACGTTGTATCTACATACAACGCAATCTCGCATCACAGGTACTTCATTACAGTGCATCACAGCGCTTTAGAAGAGCATTTCTGTGATTTTCCAATTGTTCTGGGGGTCTGACAAGAGGAGCTCTGCGAGTAAGCGGCTACTCAGATGCCATCTTGCCTCCTATATCGTCGACGAGCAAACCATGGCTGCTATTACATCAACCCCAGGGGTAGCACCTGGGCCTAATCACCAGCCAAACAATAACCCTGACCTGGCATTAGGCACAGAAGAGTCTGTCATTGCAAGCTCCATCCCTGGCTACCAAGATGGCCAGCAGAAGTGTCCAGATAGTGAGGAATAAGTTGGAGTGAATGCTCCCTGGCTAACAAGGATCTCAGAAATGAAAGAGGAAATGCAGCTGGAAATGACACTACAGATACCCCTCTGCCTTTGGCCAGATCACCTGAAAGAGGAAATGTAGCTGGAAATGACACTGCAGATGCCCCTCTGCCTTTGGCCAAATCACTTGAAAGAGGAAATGAAGCTGGAAATGACACTGCAGATGCCCATCTGCCTTTGGCCAGATCACCAGACAGCCTGGAGAAATTCTACTCCCTAACTGATGAATCTGAATGATAAGATCTGACCATAACCTCCTCTCTTAAAACTCCATGGACATAAGAAATCCCTATCAAAGAAAGGAAGCAGGAGAAGGAGGAGCAAGACCCACAACTGTAGAAGCACTGGGGAACGGAGATGGGACTATTGGGCTTTGCAATTGACCACTATAGCAGATCAAACAATCCACTCAGAGGGAAACCTCACAATTACAGGCAACGTTGAGAATGGAGGGACTGGGAGCCAGAACGATCCTGCCCTAGCACTGGTGTTACAATCAATCAAGAGCTTTCAGGAGGAGGTACACAAAAAAACTGCAAGTGGCCATCAGGAAAGTGAGCAGAACATGTGAGGAAATCGCGGACAGAGTAGCCTCAGTGGAGGCTCAGGCCGAAAATTTGGAGGAGGACTTTGTTACACTGAAAGCACAAGGTGATGCACATGAGTGAATAGTAAAGGATCTAATGTGGAAAATAGAGTAGTATGAAAACAGACAACACCGAAACAACCTCCGTGTCCTTGGCATCCCGGAAGAAGCTGAAGGCAACGACCCCAGGAAATATAGGATCTTGTTGCTAAAGGGGGCCTTCCCTGAACTGCACACCTGGGACAAAGAGATCCAGTGAGCCCACAGATTCCCCTTAACACGGTCAAAAAAGTCCCTCTACCACTAATGAGCGGCCGCGCGCAATGCTCGTATACTTCGGGAACTTTTTACTTGGCCAGACCAACCGCCAAAAAGGAATTTGATGGAGTGAGCTTCTTCGCGACACCGGCCTTCGCTCATGCCACTGTGGAAGGTTAGACAATTCTTTGCCCCTTTTCAGCAGCTCGGGCAGAACTATACCTGCAAAATCCAGCTAGGCTAAAGGGGTTGTATTCAGGGGGACAACCCACAGCTTTGTCTTTTAAATTAAGACCCGGGGTTATTTAAAGGAGATTTGTGGCTGAACTGAGAGTGGGGTCCAGCTGTAGACAGGGCCAATCCACAAGACACAGAGCATTGTCCTCTTAGGGCTTATTTGGCTTCTCTATATTTTATGTATATGGAAACATGCTAATATAATCGCTTTAACAGAAATTTGACTTATAATAATGATTGACAAAGATTGATAAAAATTTAGGGATAAGATTCACATTTCTTTTTATGGTGATTTTGAGGGGGGGAGACTCGAGGAGCAGTGAGGTCATGACTACTCCGATGACATCATCCTGGCTCAGGCGGGGCCAGGTTACCTCAGGTGTAGGTGGTGGAAGGGGAAGGGAGGTTTGGGGGGCCCAGAGTGGGTTGGTGGAGGCCTGGCACAAGGGGGAGATGTTCAACAGGTACAGTGTTTTTCTCTCTTTTTATGCTAGATGGGTAAGATATGCATAACCACTATTATTATCTGTGGTCTCAATTACCCTAAAAAGAGATCGCACACTGCAGCTGGGATGCGGCTACTGAAGGCAGACATCGTCTGCATGCAGGAGACTCACATTGAAAGGGCTCGATTGCACTTATTAAATTCACTTGGTTACATGTTGGTGGGGGAACGGCACAAAATGCACGGACATGTGGAGTGGCAATCTTGACATCTAACACTACTCTACAATTTAATTGAACATCAGTGGACCATCTAGGAAGATGGGTAATAACTGAATGCCGTCAAAGGAATGGGGAATCACTCACTATTTGCTCACTTTATGGCAGCATCTTGGATGATCCAGGAGTGTTTGAGCACGTAAATAATGAAGGTGCTGCCTGGCCGCTCCCCATTATACTATGTGGGGCCTTCAGCATAAACATACCTGCCGATAAAGAACTGAGCTCAGAAACTGACTGGACATATAGTGGTAGGAACCCGAAAGTGTTCCGGGCATTAAGGACATCATGCTTACATCATGCGCTCTGCAACCTCTGGAATTGGCAAAATCCTTCTGATCCTGGATTTAGCTTTTTTTTTCCTTCCCACGCAGTAAGCAAATTAGAATTGACTTCATACTTGCGTTCTATTCCCTACTCCATGATTGCTTTGTTGAGAAACCCCAGCGTATACTGTTCGATCACAACCCCTTAGTGGCTGAGATCAACAGGAAAATGCCAAAAGCTGAGGGCGGTGGAACATGGAGTTTTGAACGAGCCCTGCTGGTGAATGAGGAATATTGTAATTATATCAGAAAATGGATCCCTCAGTTTCTTAATGAAAAATTAGGGAGCACAGGAATCAAGGTTGTATGGGATAAGTTAAAAGGAGGAATACGGGGGAAATCCTTAGATTTTCCCTGTCTTCGAATTACAAAAAAAAACTATTATTTCTTAATGATACACATACTAGACTGGCAGCTGCAGAAGAGTACCTGATTAGAGTGTTCCAATGAGGTGGGGATCCTGCAGAAGTGCAGGCAAAAGTGGCTGCGGGAAAAATAAGCTAGTATGGGAATCATTGCGAAAAATGTCACAGACAGACTTGCAGCATGGCGAGAGAAAGCAGTGAGCAGGTAGGGCACCACTTGACAATCGGAGCTAGACAAAAAGCAACACAGAACATAATACAAGAAATTAAATACCCAGTGTTAGATGTTGTTACAGGTCCAGATGGAATTAGAAAGGCTTTTTATACATGCTACCAAAAGCTATATCAGGAGGATTCACCTAGGGAACTGGGAGAAATCAAGGCATATCTAAGTTCAATCCTCATGGAGCAATTATGTCAGGAAGAACAACTACTGTTAGATGAGCTCCTCCAATCGATTGAGATATTATGATGCATTAATAGTCTCCCTAATGGCAAGGCTGCTGGTTTGGATAGCATCCCTCTGAAATTTTACAAAACATTCTCGTCGCAACTCAAAGACTGCAGGATATAGCTATTTAAAGCTACGTCATGGATTGTTAATGCATTGTGGTGTACTATTCTTTCCACTCCTTCCCAAATGGGAGCAGAATTCCAGAACCTGGGTGCATAGATAAAAAAGTCTTTCTTTCTAATTATTTTTATTTTTTCCTCTTCTTAGTCTGCAGTGTGATAGTGTCCTGGAAGACATTGATCGGAGACTGTGAGCTTATCTGGAAGTTGAACAGGGGTGCTGGTTGTGACAGCTTTGTAGAACATTCATTTTTTGTGTTGCATTTTTTAAATGATGCCGCTGGTAACACCCAACTTTTACTTTTTATTGAACACTTTTGTATAGACCCCTGGGTCCTTACGCACAATTTCTTCAGGCTCTCCCAAAAGTAATTGCTGTACTAGCCTTAGATAGGGCAAATTTTACTGTAATTGGCTACCTTAATCTTCAGATGGATGACATGAACTACAATGCTCCTAAATCTCTTCTACGGGACATGGCCTCCTAACAGCTCACGCAATTGGTGGATGACCCTACTCACGGCAAGGGGCACACTATTGAGCCTGATTTAGTAACATTCTCTGCCTTCAGGTCCAGACCTCTTTAACTTTAACCTAGTTGGACCACTTCCTTATCCATATCTCTCTCCCCACGTATTCCTCATCAGCTCCTCCACTCCTGTTTGATGGCTGTAACAACCCTGGCCAAATTTTATTTAGAAAATTGATTAGATTTTATGGAAGCATCAAGACCCAATCTTTCGGAACATGTCTCCTTGGACACTCACTGGTTTAAAAAATGTATTACTAAATCGCTGGATACAGTTTTTGCGAGTAATATCACTGAAAGATCTCTAGAGGGCTGGCAAATCCGTATGGTTTAATGCCCATCTATTGTCCTTGAAGAAGGAATGTAAACAATTAGAGAGAAGGTGGAGTAGGTATTATGATGAGACCATCAAATACAAATATATAAAAATCCATCAAGCTTCATCATGCAGAGATAAAAGTGTCCAAATCCCCCTATTTCTGCACTAAAATTGCCAACTCCTCTAATTTTCCTAAAGAGATTTTTAAGATTCTATAGGTATTACTGAACCTCCTACAGTTAGTGTCACTCCAGGTGCCTCGGCTGAGCACACCAAAAATTGGGCATGGTTCTTTCAGAAGAAAATTATGAACATTTATTCTTCTTTTCACAATATGCCTAACCTTGTTTTTTCTCTTTGCAATAAAGCTTTTTTAGACCGTCAATAGGGCTCTCTCACGATCTTTCTGAAACTCGATGTGAACCTTGTAAATGATCTTTTAAATAAGTCAAAACTGGTTCTCCCTTATATCCTGTTCCTCTACATATTCTCCTCCAAGGGTCTGAGTACATTGTCCCCAGGTTGACAGAATTGTTAAATATTTCCCTCACCTTTGAGCAGGTTTCCTCTCAGAGGAACACAAAATTGTTAAGCTGATTTTAAAGAAACCCTCTTTGCTTGAGTAACTACAGGCCAATCTCATTGTTACCTGGATCTTCCAAACTCCTAGAAAAACAGGTCAACAAAAATCTCTCCGCCTTCCTCGAAATGAAGGAAGTCCTCCAACCTACTCAAATAGGGTTCTGACTACTACACAGCACTAAAATAGCTCTGCTGGCGGTGGTCAAGGTACTTAGGCATCTTCTAGATCAAAGAGGATCGGCAGCTGTTATCCTTTTAGAGCTAAGAGAGGCCTTGATACTGTAGACCACCTTACTCTTATTGAGAGAATCTCAAATGCAGGAATCGGGGCAGAGCACTAAAATCGCTGTCCTACTTTTTGGAGAATAGAAGCTTCCAGGTCTTGGTTCAGTCTTGTTACTCAGCTAGCCTTCCTCTTAGTTGTAGGGTTCCTCAGGGCTCCTCTCTGAGCCGCACACTTTTTCACATTCACATGCTACCCCTTGCTGACATTATGCACTCGTTTAGGTTGTCATTGGTTTTCTACGCCAATGACACTCAGTTGGCCATGTCAATTTCTCCCAATTCTAGCTCGTTATCTATCCTTGACTCCCTGCCTTCAGTTAGTTGCTAGTTGGATGTCCATTTGAAGACTGAAACTCAATGAGGATAAAACGGAGGTTATTTTGCGGGCCAACAGTATTTGTAGCAGCATCCGGAGTCCTATACCAGACTGCCTGAGCAAGCAACCCACCCCTAAAACTTCAATAAGGAGCCTTGGGATGTGTCTGGATTCCACTCTTTTGATGGACCATCAAGCCAAAAAGATTGTCGACAATTGTTATGGCATTTTGAGACTCTTTACGAAGGTTCTTATCTTCCTTCCTTTCAAAGCTAGAAGAGTAATTGTTCAGGCCCTCATGCATTCGGTGCACAGACAAAATATTGAGTCTTTTATTTCGATCTACATTAATATCAAGTTTTAAATATCGTAGGGACAGATTATCAAGAACAAGAATATCGGTGACCAGAATGTCGACCTGAAGGTAAGAAACATCGTTTTTTTAAAATATCGAAGTTAGTAATATCGATGGAAAAAATATCGATGTTAATAATATCGATGTGTATGTTAATACTATAGTATGTATTTTATATGTATGTGTCCCACGTGTTTTGTTATGTTTTCTATTTTTTAATTCTTATTTTTAAATATATGTATTATTGTTTCGATGTTAGTAATTTTTTTCATTTTTTTAAATACATTTTGTGTTTTAGTACCGCAGTGGGTTGTGGGTTTATAGGGGAATAGGGTGGGAAGTAATTTAATTACAGTACATTAATTCATCATTTTTAGAAATTATTAATCATTTTTTATTACATTTTGCATTTTAGTTCTGTAGTGGGTTGTGTGTGTATAGGGGAATAAGGTGGGAAGTAATTTAATTGTAATTCAGTAATTATACAGTTTTATTTATTGGTATCGAGAATTAATTTATTTTTTAATGAATTATTCATTGGTAAATAGTTTTTATTAATTGATTAAATGATAATTATATGAATTTCTATGCATTTTTTATTGGAGCAGGTTGTGGGTTTATATGGGAATAGGGTGAGAAGTAATTGAATTGTAATTAAGTAATTAATAATTTTTATTTAATTGTATCAATAATTTTTTTAAATTAATTATTAATTGGTAATTATTTGTATTAATGGATTAATTGATAATTATATTAATTGCATTAATTTTGTATTGAAGCAGGTTGTGGGTTTATCAGGGAATAGGGTGGGAACTAAATTAATTATAGTAAATTAATTATTAATTGTTATTATTTGGTATTGATAATTGGTTTATGGTTTATTACTTATTATTTGGTCATTGATTTTTTATTAATTAATTAGTTGATCAATATAATAATTGTGTTCATTTAGTTTAGGAGTGGGTTGTGTGTTTATAGGGGAATAGGTTGAGAAGTAAAGTATTATAATTAAGTAAATATGTATTAATATTTATTGGTATTGATAATTAATTTATTGTACATTATTTATTATTGGTAATTCATTTTTATTAACTTGTATTTATTGATATTGATAATGTATTGTTAATTAATTATTAATTGTTAATTATTTTTTATTAATTGCTTGATTTATAATTATATTAATTGTGTTACATTTTATGTGGAGTGGGTTGTGTGTTTATTGGCGAATATTGTGGGAAGTAATTTAATGTTATTAAAGTAATTAGTAATTTTAATTTATTGTCATTTATAATTAATATTATTGTTAATATATTAATAAATCATTATTTAATTAAAAAAGGATTTAATTGATAAGTATGTTATTTTTAACCCCTACGCTACCCAACACTTTCCCTACTGTTGCACTCACTGGAGTGGGAATAGTAATGTTTATCCCTACGCTGTCCAACAATTTCCCTACTGTTGCACTCTCTGGAGTGGGAATAGTCATTTTTACCCCTACACTATCCAACACTTTCCCTACTGTTGCACTCTCTGGAATGGAAATAGTAATGTTAACCCTTTCGCTATCCAACACTTTCCCTACTGTTGCTCTCTCCGGAGTGGGAATAGTAATGTTTACCCCTACGCTATCCAACACTTTACCTACTGTTGCACTCTCTGGAGTTGGAATAGTAATTTTTACCCCTACTCTATTTAACACTTTCCCTACTGTTGCACTCTCTGGAGTGGGAATAGTAATTTTAACCCCTACTCTATACAATACTTTCCTCACTGTTGCACTAACTGGAGTGGGAATAGTAATTTTAACCCTTTTGCTATTCAACACTTTGGCTATTGTTGCACTCTCTGGAGTGGGAATAGTCATTTTTACCCCTATGCTAGCCAACACTTTCCCTACTGTTGCACCCCCCGGAGTGGGAATAGTAATTTTTACCCCTAACCTATCACTTTCCCTACTGTTACACTCTCTGGAGTTGGAATAGTAAACCCCTAAGCTATCCAACACTTTCCCTACTGTTGCACTCTTTGGAGTGGGAATAGTATTTTTTTCTCTCTGCTATCCAATATTTTTCTGTATTGTTTTAGTTAAAACATTAAAAATCTTGCAGGTGTTTAATTTGTTAAATATATATTTTTTATGTGTTCATTTATATTATTTTTGTAAGTATTTATAATTTATAAACTGTTTTAACAATGTATAAGTTATTAAAATAATGATTTATGAATAGCATTAAGTAAGTATATATATTATTTTTTATTTTTGGATATGTTTAATTTATTTTAACATTATAGTTATTACTTATTATTTTTTAACATTCTTAAATCTTTTTAACTATATTTCTTTTAATTATATGTATTAGTTACTTTATTTTACATTATTCTTCAACATTTAAAAAACTATATTTTTTACAACGATATTTTTGACATTGATATTTTTTTCTGGATATTTTTGTACTTACCATGATGTAGATAGGTTGTCGATATTCTTGACTACGATATTTTTGTCACAATATTTTTGTACCTTGATATTTTTGTAATCGATATTTTGTCAGTGATTCCATGTTATCATGTCTTGACTACAAGAATGCCTTGTATCTTGGCTCACTCCACTATGTTGTCAGATAGCTGCAGACTGTGCACAGCTTCTGATGAACATCCCTAAACATCAGTCTGTCACCAGGACTCTTACAGATCTC
This sequence comes from Lissotriton helveticus, assembly GCF_964261635.1. Classification (NCBI taxonomy): domain Eukaryota; kingdom Metazoa; phylum Chordata; class Amphibia; order Caudata; family Salamandridae; genus Lissotriton; species Lissotriton helveticus. The sequence continues at coordinate 273,000,653 of NC_136057.1, read as the reverse complement.
CCCTGGCTCCTGGTGGAACAATGTGTTCACTTCAAGACGCTATGCATTATAAACAGGGCAATCAATAAAAAGACCCGTCACTGATAAGACCTCTAGTCTACCCAGACTTGCCCGGGAGACCTCTCAGATCTTCTTCAGCGCATCTATGAAATGTTGCTAAGATCCACAGATCACAATGGGGTGGCTGCTCCACATCTTGTCTAGTGCCTAAACTTTGGAACACATTACAGGAGGAACTGCACTTACTAGAGAATAACCTCCCCTTTCGTAAAGCCTTGAAGACTTGGCTATTCTGTTACTAATTCTCTTTACAGCTTTTGATGACCAGCTATGTCAATTGCCTCTCTGGGAGGTCCCCGGATAGCCATTCGCTAACTAAAATCTCCAGAATAGACAATACTGGAGTACATTGGTTTTAAAGAGTGTTCAGGCCACCAAGAGAAGCCAATGGAAATCTGTCAGGGTGGGGTGATGATGTGCTGCAGATAAAAAATTGAATTATGGGTTGAGATGATTGGAAGCACCACTAAATAAATAACCTTAGTCCTTGTGTGGAAGAACCACATCAGTTTCTAAATTAACCTGTGCTTAACACCCTGGGAGCTTTGGCACAAAAGTACTCAGACTTAACTTAGAGGTTGATGTAATAGCAGCCATGATTTGCTCGTTGTGCTCATTGTGCTCCTTTGCCCCCTTCCTTTTTTCCAAGGCCCTATGCGTGTCTCCCTCTTTTATGCCGAAGATGTTGGTAATTAATGGTTGACAGGAAACCAAGTACCGAGGAGTTTTTGACTAGGATATTTTTTATGGTGTCAATTTTATCCGTATTTTCAGTCTTTTACGAACCATCCCTTTGCCCCCACCCGTATCGGTCCTCTTCCCCCGATTTCAAGGATTGGCATGGAAGGCTGGGTGGCTGCAGCCGTTGTTGACAAAGAAGACAGAGCACTATTAATCCAAGGTTCTTCCGACACCTTCCTGCCATTCTTACGTGTGGTCTGCCTTGGATACAATGTATCCTCTGTGAGCGGTTCTGGCTCTGATGCAGAGGAGCAAGCTCCGTGCAGAAGCGATGACACAGGATTTCCCTGCAGAGCCAGCAGAGCCCCAGGAAGCGCGAGAGTGCTCCGATCAGCTGTTCGCTTGACGCAGGCTGGGAGATGTCACTAATGCCAGAACGAGCCACACTGGAGCTTGCGAGACTGTCACTGCATGCTCCGTGCACGTTGTATCTACATACAACAGCAATCTCGCATCACAGGTACTTCATTACAGTGCATCACAGTGCTTTAGAAGAGCATTTCTGTGATTTTCCAATTGTTCTGGGGGTCTGACAAGAGGAGCTCTGCGAGTAAGCGGCTACTCAGATGCCATCTTGCCTCCTATATCGTCGACGAGCAAACCATGGCTGCTATTACATCAACCCCAGGGGTAGCACCTGGGCCTGATCACCATCCAAACAATAACCCTGACCTGGCATTAGGCACAGAAGAGTCTGTCATTGCAAGCTCCATCCCTGGCTACCATGATGGCCAGCAGAAGTGTCCAGATAGTGAGGAATACGTTGGAGTGAATGCTCCCTGGCTAACAAGGATCTCAGAAATGAAAGAGGAAATGCAGCTGGAAATGACACTGCAGATACCCCTCTGCCTTTGGCCAGATCACCTGAAAGAGGAAATGTAGCTGGAAATGACACTGCAGATGCCCCTCTGCCTTTGGCCAAATCACTTGAAAGAGGAAATGAAGCTGGAAATGACACTGCAGATGCCCATCTGCCTTTGGCCAGATCACCAGACAGCCTGGAGAAATTCTACTCCCTAACTGATGAATCCTAATGATAAGATCTGACCATAACCTCCTCTCTTAAAACTCCATGGACATAAGAAATCCCTATCAAAGAAAGGAAGCAGGAGAAGGAGGAGCAAGACCCACAACTGTAGAAGCACTGGGGAACGGAGATGGGACTATTGGGTTTTGCAATTGACCACTATAGCAGATCAAACAATCCAATCAGAGGGAAACCTCACAATTACAGGCAACGTTGAGAATGGAGGGACTGGGAGCCAGAACGATCCTGCCCTAGCACTGGTGTTACAATCAATCAAGAGCTTTCAGGAGGAGGTACACAAAAAAACTGCAAGGGGCCATCAGGAAAGTGAGCAGAACATGTGAGGAAATCGCGGACAGAGTAGCCTCAGTGGAGGTTCAGGCCGAAAATTTGGAGGAGGACTTTGTTACACTGAAAGCACAAGGTGATGCACATGAGTGAATAGTAAAGGATCTAATGTGGAAAATAGAGTAGTATGAAAAGAGACAACACCGAAACAACCTCTGTGTCCTTGGCATCCCGGAAGAAGCTGAAGGCAACGGCCCCAGGAAATATAGGATCTTGTTGCTAAAGGGGGCCTTCCCTGAACTGCACACCTGGGACAAAGAGATCCAGTGAGCCCACAGATTCCCCTTAACACGGTCAAAAAAGTCCCTCAACCACTAATGAGCGGCCACGCGCAATGCTCATATACTTCGGGAACTTTTTACTTGGCCAGACCAACCGCCAAAAAGGAATTTGATGGAGTGAGCTTCTTCGCGACACCGGCCTTCGCTCATGCCACTGTGGAAGGTTAGACAATTCTTTGCCCCTTTTCAGCAGCTCGGGCAGAACTATACCTGCAAAACCCAGCTAGGCTAAAGGGGTTGTATTCAGGGGGACAAACCACAGCTTTGTCTTTTAAATTAAGACCCGGGGTTATTTAAAGGAGATTTCTGGCTGAACTGAGAGTGGGGTCCAGCTGTAGACAGGGCCAATCCACAAGACACAGAGCATTGTCCTCTTAGGGCTTATTTGGCTCCTCTATATTTTATGTATATGGAAACATGCTAATATAATCTCTTTAACGGAAATTTGACTTATAATAATGATTGACAAAGATTGATAAAAATTTTGGGATAAGATTAACATTTCATTTTATGGTGATTTTGAGGGGGGGAGACTCGAGGAGCAGTGAGGTCATGACTACTCCGATGACATCATCCTGGCTCAGGCGGGGCCAGGTTACCTCAGGTGTAGGTGGTGGAAGGGGAAGGGAGGTTTCGGGGGCCCAGAGTGGGTTGGTGGAGGCCTGGCACAAGGGGGAGATGTTCAACAGGTACAGTGTTTTTCTCTCTTTTTATGCTAGATGGGTAAGATATGCATAACCACTATTATTATCTGTGGTCTCAATTACCCTAAAAAGAGATCGCACACTGCAGCTGGGATGCGGCTACTGAAGGCAGACATCGTCTGCATGCAGGAGACTCACATTGAAAGGGCTCGATTGCACTTATTAAATTCACTTGGTTACATGTTGGTGGGGGAACGGCACAAAATGCACGGACATGTGGAGTGGCAATCTTGACATCTAACACTACTCTACAATTTAATTGAACATCAGTGGACCATCTAGGAAGATGGGTAATAACTGAATGCCGTCAAAGGAATGGGGAATCACTCACTATTTGCTCACTTTATGGCAGCATCTTGGATGATCCAGGAGTGTTTGAGCACGTAAATAATGAAGGTGCTGCCTGGCCGCTCCCCATTATACTATGTGGGGCCTTCAGCATAAACATACCTGCCGATAAAGAACTGAGTTCAGAAACTGACTGGACATATAGTGGTAGGAACCCGAAAGTGTTCCGGGCATTAAGGACATCATGCTTACATCATGCGCTCTGCAACCTCTGGAATTGGCAAAATCCTTCTGATCCTGGATTTAGCTTTTTTTTTCCTTCCCACGCAGTAAGCAAATTAGAATTGACTTCATACTTGCGTTCTATTCCCTACTCCATGATTGCTTTGTTGAGAAACCCCAGCGTATACTGTTCGATCACAACCCCTTAGTGGCTGAGATCAACAGGAAAATGCCAAAAGCTGAGGGCGGTGGAACATGGAGTTTTGAACGAGCCCTGCTTGTGAATGAGGAATATTGTAATTATATCAGAAAATGGATCCCTCAGTTTCTTAATGAAAAATTAGGGAGCAGAGGAATCAAGGTTGTATGGGATAAGTTAAAAGGAGGAATACGGGGGAAATCCTTAGATTTTCCCTGTCTTCGAATTACAAAAAAAACCTATTATTTCTTAATGATACACATACTAGACTGGCAGCTGCAGAAGAGTACCTGATTAGAGTGTTCCAATGAGGTGGGGATCCTGCAGAAGTGCAGGCAAAAGTGGCTGCGGGAAAAATAAGCTAGTATGGGAATCATTGCGAAAAATGTCACAGACAGACTTGCAGCATGGCGAGAGAAAGCAGTGAGCAGGTAGGGCACCACTTGACAATCGGAGCTAGACAAAAAGCAACACAGAACATAATACAAGAAATTAAATACCCAGTGTTAGATGTTGTTACAGGTCCAGATGGAATTAGAAAGGCTTTTTATACATGCTACCAAAAGCTATATCAGGAGGATTCACCTAGGGAACTGGGAGAAATTAAGGCATATCTAAGTTCAATCCTCATGGAGCAATTATGTCAGGAAGAACAACTACTGTTAGATGAGCCTCTCCAATCGATTGAGATATTATGATGCATTAATAGTCTCCCTAATGGCAAGGCTGCTGGTTTGGATAGCATCCCTCTGAAATTTTACAAAACATTCTCGTCGCAACTCAAAGACTGCAGGATATAGCTATTTAAAGCTACGTCATGGATCGTTAATGCATTGTGGTGTACTATTCTTTCCACTCCTTCCCAAATGGGAGCAGCATTCCAAAACCTGGGTGCATAGATAAAAAAGTCTTGCTTTCTAATTATTTTTATTTTTTCCTCTTCTTAGTCTGCAGTGTGATAGTGTCCTGGAAGACATTGATCGGAGACTGTGAGCTTATCTGGAAGTTGAACAGGGGTGCTGGTTGTGACAGCTTTGTAGAACATTCTTTTTTTGTGTCGCATTTTTTAAATGATGCAGCTGGTTACACCCAACTTTTACTTTTTATTGAACACTTTTGTATAGACCCCTGTTTCCTTACGCACAATTTCTTCAGGCTCTCCCAGAAGTAATTGCTGTACTAGCCTTAGATAGGGCAAATTGTACTGTAATTGGCTACCTTAATCTTCAGATGGATGACATGAACTACAGTGCTCCCAAATCTCTTCTACAGAACATGGCCTCCTAACAGCTCACGCAATTGGTGGATGGCCCTACTCCCGACAAGGGGCACACTATTGAGCCTGATTTAGTAACATTCTCTGCCTTCAGGTCCAGACCTCTTTAACTTTAACCTAGTTGGGCCACTTCCTTATCCCTATCTCTCTCCCCACGTATTCCTCATCAGCTCCTCCACTCCTGTTTGATGGCTGTAACGACCCTTGACTAACTTAATTTATAAAATTGATTAGATTTTAGGGAAGCATCAAGACCCAATCTTTCAGAACATGTCTCCTTGGACACTCACTGGTTTAAAAAGTGGATTACTAAATCGCTGGATACAGTTTTTGCGAGTAATATCACAGAAAGATCTCTAGAGGGCCGGCAAATCCGTATGGTTTAATGCCCATCTATTGTCCTTGAAGAAGGAATGTAAACAATTAGAGAGAAGGTGGAGTAGATATTATGATGAGACCATCAAATACAAATATATAAAAATCCATCAAGCTTTATCTTGCAGAGATAAGTGTCAAAAGACCCCTATTTCTGCACTAAAAATGCCAACTCCTCTAATTCTCCTAAAGAGATTTTTAAGGTTCTATAGGTATTACTGAACCTCCAACAGTTAGGGGGTCATTAGGATGGCGGCCGGACTTTTGCCCGCCCGCCGTCCTCGTGGTAATAGGGACCCCCGCCATAAGGGCGGGGGTCCCGTGGGGGTTATTAGGATGTGCCGGCCACAGTGGCGGGCACATCCTACATGTTAAGCATTGTGGCGGGCGGTGCTCCCAGCACCGCCCGCCACAATGCTTAAAAAGCACTTTTGCATTTGCATGATCAAAGTGGCATGCACCACGCGGTGCCTGCCGCTTTGATTATGCAAATGCAGGGGGGTTCCACAGGTACCCCCCGTGTGCACCTCCCTACTGCATGCCTTTCCGTGGCGGCATTGCCGCCACGAAAAGGCATTGAAAAATGTCTATCATAATATGGCTTCCTTTTCCGCCCCGCCCGCAAGGCGACTGGGGCGGAAAAGCGGCGGATGGTCTTTCCGTCCGCCGAGGTCCCCCAGCCATACTAATATGGCGGGGGGAATCAAGAGTGGATGTCGGGCGGATTGCCCCTGCCAGGCTGGCGGTAGCCACCGCCAACCTGGTGGGGGCAATCCGCCCGACATCAAAATGGGCCCCTAAGTGTCACTCCAGGTGCCTCGGCTGAGCACACCAAATATTGGGCATGCTTCTTTCAGAAGAAAATTATGAACATTTATTCTTCTTTTCACAATATGCCTAACCTTGTTTTTTCTCTTTGCAATAAACCTTTTTTGGGACTGTCAATAGGGCTCTCTCACGATCTTTCTGAAACTTGCTGTGAACCTTGTAAACTATCTTTTAAATAAGTCAAAACTGGTTCTCCCTTAGATCCTGTTCCTCTACATATTCTCCTCCAAGGGTCTGAGTACATTGCCCCCAGGTTGACAGAATTGTTAAATCTTTCCCTCACCTTTGAGCAGGTTCCCTCTCAGTGCAACACAAAATTGTTAAGCTGATATTAAAGAACCCCTCTTTGCTTGAGTAACTACAGGCCAATCTCATTAATACCTGGATCTTCCAAACTCCTACAAAAACACATCAACAAAAATCTCTCCGCCTTCCTCGAAATGAAGGAAGTCCTCCAACCTACTCAAATAGGGTTCTGACTACTACACAGCACTAAAATAGCTCTGCTGGAGGTGGTCAAGGAACTTAGGCATCTTCTAGATTGAAGAGGATCGGCAGCTGTTATCCTTTTAGAGCTAAGTGAGCCCTCGAGAAAGTCTGGAGAAGGGAACCAACTACGGACAACATGACCACCCTCAAGCGCGCCACCCGGAAACACCACCAACTGATCCGCGCCACCAAGAAAAATACATACAAGGACCGGCTGGACAACAACGCACACAACTGCAAGGAACTCTTCAACATCGTGAAAGAGCTCTCCAACCCCAACGCCGGAAACAATGACATCACCCCGTCGCAAGACCTCTGCAACTCCCTCGCCTCCTACTTCCACAACAAGATCGCGGACATACACAACAGCTTCAGCAACCAACCAACGCAAGCCACAACCGCAACAACGCCACCCACCACCACCCTCCGCACCTGGACTCCGATCAGCACCGAAGACACCATCCGCACGATGAACTCCATCCACTCCGGATCTCCGACTGACCCCTGCCCTCACCACGTCTTCAACAAGGCCGACGCTGTCATCGCACCCCACCTGCGGGACATCATCAACACCTCCTTCGACACCGCCACCTTCCCTGAGAGCTGGAAGCACGCCGAACTCAGCGCTCTTCTCAAGAAACCCACAGCAGACCCCACCGACCTCAAGAACTACCGTCCCATCTCGCTCCTCCCGTTCCCGGCCAAAGTCATCGAGAAGACCGTCAACAAACAGCTGGCCGCCTTCCTCGAGACGAATGGATCCCTCGACCCCTCACAGTCTGGCTTCCGAGCGAACCACAGCACCGAGACCGCCCTCATCGCTGCCACCGACGACATACGAACTCTGATGGACAACGGAGAAACAGCGGCCCTCATCCTCCTGGACCTCTCCGCGGCTTTCGACACTGTCTGCCACCGCACCCTAGTACAGCGCCTCGGCAACATCGGAATCCAGGACAAGGCACTGGAATGGATCACCTCCTTCCTCGACGGAAGAACACAGAGAGTCCGCCTACCACCGTACAAGTCAGAGGCCACCAAAGTCATCTGCGGCGTCCCCCAGGGATCCTCACTGAGCCCCACCCTCTTCAACGTCTACATGAGCCCCCTCGCGGCCATCGCACGCCAACACAACCTCAACATAATCTCCTACGCCGACGACACCCAGCTGATCCTCTCCCTGACCAACGACCCCACCACCGCCAGAGCCAACCTGCACGAAGGGAAGAGAGATGTAGCCGAATGGATGACGACCAGCCACCTGAAACTGAACTCGGAGGTCCTCATCCTGGGCTCCTCGCCCTCCGCCTGGGACGACTCCTGGTGGCCCCCCGCCCTGGGCACCGCACCCAAACCAACGGACCACGCACGCAACCTGGGCTTCATCCTGGACTCCTCCCTCTCCATGACCAGACAAGTAAACGCCGTCTCCTCGTCTTGCTTCAACATCCTACGCATGCTACGAAAGATCTTCCGGTGGATCCCCACCGAGACGAGGAAGACGGTCACCCAGGCCCTCGTCACCAGCCGACTGGACTACGGCAACGCCCTCTACGCCGGAACCACCGCCAAGCTCCAGAAGAGACTCCAGCGGATCCAGAACGCCTCGGCCAGACTCATCCTCGACATCCCCCGACGCAGCCACATCTCCGGACACCTGAGAGATCTGCACTGGCTCCCGGTCAACAAGAGAATCACCTTCCGTCTCCTCACCCACGCGCACAAAGCCCTACACGACCAAGGCCCGAGCTACCTCAACAACCGGATCAACTTCTACACTCCCACGCGCCTCCTCAGATCAACCTGCCACGCCCTCGCCGCCGTCCCCCGCATCCGAAGAGCGACTACAGGAGGAAGATCCTTCTCCTACCTGGCCGCCAAGACCTGGAACTCACTCCCGACCGACCTGCGCCTGACCCAAGATCACCTCTCCTTCAGGAAGAAGCTCAAGACCTGGCTGTTCGAGCAGTAACGGCACCCCCCCCACACCAGCGCCTTGAGACCCTACGGGTGAGTAGTGCGCTCTATAAATGACTTGATTGATTGATTGATTGCTTGATACTGTAGACCACCTTACTCTTATTGAGAGAATCTCAAATGCAGAAATTGGGGCAGAGCACTAAAATCGCTGTCCTACTTTTTGGAGAATAGAAGCTTCCAGGTCTTGGTTCATTCTTGTTACTCAGCTAGCCTTCCTCTTAGTTGTAGAGTTCCTCAGGGCTCCTCTCTGAGCCCCACACTTTTTAACATTCACATGGTACCCCTTGCTAATATTATGCACTCATTTAGAATGTCACTGGTTTTCTATGACAATGACACTCAGTTGGCCATGTAAATTTCTCCCAATTCTAGCTCGTTATCTATCCTTGACTCCCTGCCTTCAGATAGTTGCTAGTTGGGTGTCCATTTGCAGAATGAAAGTCAATGAGGATAAAATGGAGGTTATTTTGCAGGCCAACAGTATTTGTAGCAGCATCCGGAGCCCTATACCAGACTGCCTGAGCAAGCAACCCACCCCTAAAACTTCAATAAGGAGCCTTTGGATGTGTCTGGATTCCACTCTTTTGATGGGCCATCAAGCCAAAAAGGTTGTTGACAATTGTTATGGCATTTTGAGATTCTTTACGAAGGTTTTTATCTTCCTTCCTTTCAAAACTAGAAGAGTAATTGTTCAGGCCCTTATGCATTCGGTGCACAGACAAAATATTGAGTTTTTTATTTCGATCTACATTAATATCAAGTTTTAAATATCGTAGGGACAGATTATCGAAATCAAGAATATCGATGACCAGAATATCGATCTGAGGGTAAGAAACATCGTTTTTTTTTTAATATCGAAGTTAGTAATATCGATGGCAAAAATATCGATGTTAATAATATCGATGTTTATGTTAATATTATAGTATGTATTTTATATGTATGTGTCCCACGTGTTTTGTTATGTTTTGTATTATTTTAAGTATATGTATTATTGTTTCGATGTTAGCAATTTTTTTATCTTTGTAAGTACATTTTGTATTTTAGTACCGCAGTAGGTTGTGGGTTTATAGGGGAATAGGGTGGGAAGTAATTTAATTACAGTACATTAATTCATAATTTTTAGAAATTATTAATTATTTTTAATTACATTTTGCATTTTAGTTCTGTAGTGGGTTGTGTGTGTGTAGGGGAATAAGGTGGGAAGTAATTTAATTGTAATTCAGTTTTTATACATTTTTATTTATTGGTATCGAGAATTAATTTATTTTTTAATGAATGATTCATTGGTAAATAGATTTTATTAATTGATTAAATGATAATTATATGAATTGTATACATTTTCTATTGGTGCGGGTTGTGGGTTTATATGGGAATAGGGTGGGAAGTAATTGAATAGTAATTAAGTAATTAATCATTTTTATTTAATTGTATTAATACATTTTTTTAATTAATTATTCATTGGTAATTATTTTTATTAATGGATTAATTGATAATTATATTAATTGTATTAATTTTGTATTGAAGCAGGTTGTAGGTTTATCAGGGAATAGGGTGGGAACTAAATTAATTATAGTAAATAAATTATTAATTGTTATTATTTGGTAACAATAATTGTTTTTTTTTATTAATTATTAATTGGTCATTGATATTTTTATTAATTAATTAGTTGATCAATATAGTAATTGTGTTCATTTAGTTTAGGAGTGGGTTGTGTGTTTATAGGGGAATAGGGTGAGAAGTAAAGTATTATAATTAAGTAAATATTTATTAATATTTATTGGTATTGATAATTAATTTATTGTTAATTAATTATTATTGGTAATTAATTTTTATTAACTTGTATGTATTGATATTGATAATTAATGTATTGTTAATTAATTATTAATTGGTAACTATTTTTTTATTAATTGATTGATTTATAATTATATTAATTGTGTTAAATTTTTTGTGGAGTGGGTTGTGTGTTTATTGGCGAATAGGGTGGGAAGTAATTTAATGTTATTAAAGTAATTAGTAATTTTAATTTATTGTCATTGGATGCAGGTCTGTCTGTGGCAGCGGCAGACGCATCTACTTGGTGTGAGCTGCTTTGCCTGGTACATGAGGCCCCCGGTGACTCGCACATTTGTCCCGCAAATTGTTTTTTAAATTTAATCTTTTTCTAACATTCCTGTTTTAAAGTTGAGCTGAATGTGATTTACCTCACTGTTGCTTTTGTGGCTCGACCCATTCCGCCGCGTCCTTGTGGGCGTTTGTTCGCGGAGGGTGAGGCAGCCCAGCACTTCCGGGCACGCCAGGAAACAGGGTAGCGCTCTAGTCGCGCTGTCCTGCCCCTGATTTAGGAGGGTGGTTCTGTGGCCGCGATGTGTATGCAGGTCTGTCTGTGGCAGCGGCAGATGCATACACTTGGTGTGAGCTGCTTTGCCTGGTACGTGAGGTCCCCGGTGACTCGCGCATTTGTCCCGCAAATTGTTTTTAAATGTAATCTTTTTTTAACACTCCTGTTTTAAAGTTGAGCTGAATGTGATTTACCTCACTGTTGCTTTTGTGGCCCGCCCCGTTCCGCTGCGTCCTTGTGGGCATTTGTCCGCGGAGGGTGAGGTAGTCCAGCATTTCTGGCACGCCCGGAAACTGGGTAGCGCTCTAATGGCGCTGTCCTGCCCCTGTTTTTATGCGGGTAGCAGAGTGGCCGCGCAGCGGACGAGTACAGCGGGTGCGCCGCCGGCGCGCCAAAGGCAAGCCCGTCTGCGCACGTCCACGGCCGGTCGCGGCCAGGGGCCTGGACCCCTGCCCGAGGTAACATCGTAAGACTAAGTAGGTCAAAGTATACACGAGAACAGCTGCTTAACTGGTGCCCCAAGGTTAAAGATGAATGCAGGCACAAGATACAGGCGGAAACAATGCCTTTCCGTTGTATGGAATGCCCCTATGATGCCTTAGCATCGTGTGGTAACGGGGGAGGAAGAAACAATCAAAACTATTAGCATGATACTGCTGAACTGTCGCTCCCTGAATAAGCACAAACTGGAAGTCCATGACCTATTAAGGATTGGTCAGCCGGATGTGCTCTTTCTGACAGAGGCATGGCTTGACGAGTCATCTTCCCCGGAGATCCTAGAAGCCCTTCCTCCAGCATACGGCCTGCTAATAATTGACAGGGGGGGCTAGCGAGGGGGTAATTGTGATGTTTCACAAACGGGAGCTAGCGTGTGTGCTAGATGCAGTAAACATTACGAATAGTGAAGCAGGATTCTTTTCGATCAAAGTTTCCCCGAAAACCACTACTAATGGCTTTCTTATTTATCAACCTCCAGGGACGGCCACTCTATAGATAGCCTGGTAGAGGTGGTAACTCAGCCTGCACTTCGCTATAGCAAGCTCCTCATTTTGGGTGACCTTAATATGCACTTTGAGGATGCAAGCTGTACGGAGGCGCAAGGTGTCAGAACCGCTATGAAGCCCTTGATGCTAGAACTTCAATCACTGACACCCACGCATCAATTGGGCCATCTGCTAGGCCCTATTTTTGCTAATTGGGAAGGAGTGAATGTTCAGCCCCCCCACCAGGGTCCCCTAGTCTGACCACTGCCTAGTACCGTTTTCCGTGGCATACAGCTCGACGGAACTGAAAGAGAGGCTACCCTTACTCCCCAAATGCAGGAATTGGAAAACATTTAACCAGGAATCATTTAAGCTGGCCTTGATGCTAGAGCCTCCACTACATAGTGATTCTCTCAGTGAGGCCTGGAAAGTCTATGAAGAGTGGATGGCAAAGGCGTTAGATAAAGTGGCCCTATGGACGAACAAGGCTTACTAAAACTGCTCCATGGTTTAACAAGGAGCTTATGACAGCTACATCAATATGCAAAACCCTAGAACGTAACCGGTGCAAAGATTACAGTTTAATACCCAGACAGCAATATAAGGACAGTTTGAGGAAGTATCACAAACTGATAAGAAAAGCGAAAGGAAAATTCCTGAAGGAGAGGATTGAGTCAGCGGAGAATCCCTCCAAGGAATTATTCGCTATATATAAGGAGCTCACGGCTCCCACCAGGATAGCAGCCAAGACACCTTTTCCGGGGAGGCCTGCGAATTGATTGCAGACCACTTCGGAAAAAAGGTGGAGAAAATATACGCCTCCTTCCCAGTTGGGACCGGCATGTATACAAGTGACCCTAAGAGTTGCGTGAAGCACATTGAGGACCTACACCTGAACTGCTTCGAAGTTCCTTCTAGAAGGGAATTGCTGAGCATTGCGTGCAGTATTCAATCAGGCTCCCCCAATGATGCTGCCCCGCCCAAGAGTTTTAGGAATCAGTTAGAAATTGTAATTGATCATATTGGTCACATGGCCTTACTCACCTTTCAGGAGAGCCATGTGCCTGATGAGTGGAAAAGGGCCCAGGTTATTCCTTTAAAAAAGAAAGCAAACCTCAAAATGTCGCAACTGGAAAATCTCAGACCCATCTCGCTTTTTCCGTTTTGTATGAAGGTTGTGGAAAAAATAGCAAACATTCAGCTTATGAAATTTATGGAAGAAGGTCAGTTTCTCCATCCGTCACAATCTGGCTTTAGGGCCAGGCATTCAAATGAAACAGCCCTTCTTTTCTCTACGTAGATCCTCCAGCAAAAAGTGGATGAGGGACAGACAGCAGCCTTGGTTCTATTGGACCAGAGTGTGGCGTTTGATACCTTGTCGCACACTACGATGCTGACTCGCCTCACAGTGGCTATGCTCATTTTTAAAGGGTAGAAGCTTCCAGTACACTGTCCCACTTTCAAATCTACCCCCGATGGCTAAGGCACGGGGTTCCACAGGGCTCGAGTCTGAGCCCTACCTTATTCAACCATTACATGGAGCCCCTTGCAAGAATTGTGGAATCATATGGGGTGGATATTGTTTCATATGCTGACGATACACAATTAGTGATTACCTTAGCCCTAAGCCAGGTCGAGGGGGCAGCCAACTTTTCCACCTGTCTTATGGCTTTAGCCGACTGGCTGAATAAAAACTGCCTGCGCCTTAACGGGAATAAGACCGAGGTGTAGTGTAGTTCCTATATTCCCAAAAGGCTCTGCGCATTGGAATAATATAAACAGCAGTTTAAACGTAGGACTGAGGTCATTTAGGTCTCTACTGACTATATTAGACCTAATTAGTTTTGCCAGCTAGCTCAGAGGTCACTAGAAACTTTCCCGAATAAACAAGGAGGAGTTTAACTTCCCTGGATAGACAAAAAGGGATTAGCTTCTGACAACCATAAAACATGACAACTTTGCTCCCTCAGAATAAGAGTGTATCTCTAGAGTTGTGTGAAAACAATAGACAGCTATTTCACTCAGTCAATTGTGCATACTTAGTTTCACCAGAGTGCAGAGAAATAGAGAGACGGGCGTTTTTAATAAAAGGTGTTATTTATTGAGCAGTCTTCTTTCTCGTGCATGAGAAATGAATTGCCACAATTGCAATACTCATAGTAAAGTAAAGTGCGTACAGTAAAAGGAGTATTATAAAATAATACTGTAAATGCATTGATATGGTTTCTTAGCCATATGATACTTTAAAATAGATAAAATATATACATACATAAAAACATTGACTAACTTGCTCAACTGGTGCTTCTAAATACGCCTACCCCGGTGTACCTGACCTAAGCCTAATACGTGGGAAGGAGTAAGTAAGTAGCAGTTTAAGTTAAGTTGGTTTTGCCAAGAATTTGAGTCAAGAATTTTCTTTAAGGGTTTAGTCAGCTCTGTACCTGGGTAATAGAAAGCAGGAGGTCTGGTATCTCTCTCTCAGGACTCGATATCCTAGTAACCCGCAAGGGTATCTGGAAACACCGGAGCTGGATTTCTCGGCAGGAGATAAAGACAGCGTCTCTCTCAGTGCGTCAAAGGGGAGGGGCGGCGTCCGTGGGCTCTCGCATCAGCTGGGCTCTCGGGCAAGTAGATAGCCGCTCTGCTCCAAACCACCGTGTGTTTGCTTAAGGCAACGTTGGTATATTTATACCTGAAAGGTGCTGGGTTTGACGTAAGGTTGGACATAAGATGTCAATAAAGATGTCACTAAGAACTGGCCGTTCTTTCAGTGCTCGCAGGAGTTCTAGGACAAATCAAAACAGAAGCATGCGGATTTCCCAGGTTGCTGGATGTTTGCTTTGTTTAAAGAACGCGTTGTACTCTCTAGGAGTCTGGGGAAGTAGCCTTGCTTAATTTGGACTGCATGGGCTACGACTAAATATGGATATGATTCTTATGCCTTTATCAGGATATTATTTTTTATAACCATGTAAGGGCATAAATTAGGAATTTCGAATTAGGGTCCTAGATAGAAATACAACACCCACTCCACGATCTAATGTCCCTCATTACTTATACTAAGCAATAGTAAACATATAATGGTGCATGTGATTTCCAACCCACCCCAAAATACATAATTTGCATTTGAAATGGTACATGGTAAATACACGAAAATGAGTATTGGTACTGTACGCTTTTCAAGCAGTGGTATCATTCAGTTAAAATGCATATATATATCAGCTGAATGAATTGCGAAATTCAATAGTGATTTGCAAAAATTACACATGAAATGGCTCTGAATACAGAAGAGAAGGTCGAGACCATTCCATCACATATTACTACAAATGCTGTACATGTGCTAGAGGCTGAGGTAATATATTGTCTCTAGAGTTCCTAAAATAGAAGCTCTGTTCTCTAAGAATAGTCCTACTTTAAGCAGAGTACATGTGCCAGAAAAAGGTAAATATTTTGGAAGTGAGAAAAAATAATAATTTCGCTTTCAGGGGAAAAAATAGTTCCAAATGTTTTCAGTAGCTTTTGTTTATTAAAGCTGAAGGCCGAATTCAGAGTTCAGGGAACGCTGTGTGCTCGTTGCTTAAAAGTTATTCTTTCTGTTCAGGGGAGAACATCATTTCAGACAGACTCGCAAAAAATTGGTCTATGACATCAGGTGAAAGTTCGACCAAGAATGTCGTCATCAGAATGGGTAGCCGCTGGGGACAACACGATGCATGAGCCGTTACAGGACCTAGCAAAGTATCTGTATCCATTGGTACTGCTGATGGTAGTGTAAGACAGACGTCCAACATGCATTCTTCTCCGCATAGCATACAGCGAAGCACAGGTAAGATGCAATTTTGACAGATAGGTCTGAATGAAAGAAACCAGGTCATATCCAGATCTCTTAGCCGGGCTAATCCGAGGACTCTAGTTATGCGGTCCTGATAGCGTATAGCTAGGTTTGTTTCTTCCATCGTTGCTGGAGTCTTGTCTGCGACTTGGCTTGCCATATCGGAGCAGAAGGATCAAAAATAAAATTCCTGCCACGAGTCCCAAAAGTAGAGGTAGGCCGCCAAAGACAGAATGGACAAAATTGGAAAAAATGCCCAGAACTGTTTCGAAGGGTGTTAACAGTCCCGAAATTTTTTTCTTAAATACATGTGCGATGCCACTGGTATCTGACATGTTTAGGATTTGGCTTAGCATTTCTACGAAATGCACGGGGCAATTTGTTGATAAAAGGTGATGTATCTCTGCCGTTGTCCTTGCAACTTGCAGATCATACGTTTCTCTGGACGAGGTCAAAGGCACAGTCGTCTGTAAAAGAACAGACTTCATTCTGCTTAAAGTATCAATTCGAATAGAAGAAATATTCAAATAAGGCCATATTGCCGCCTCCATGTCTGGAGTGCTGTTAGGATACAATACTTGCATACAGCAAGTGACCATGGAACTCATGCTCACGAGATAGGCTTTCCCTGGCACCATTCCACAACAGCTGTGGTCATTTATTAGAATATAGCTCCCGTTAGAAAGCTGTCTAAAGAATGGCTCTATCTGTGTTGTAGAAGTGCCGTGCAGGTGACATGAAAGGTTATTCGGAGACCCTTCGCAGGCCCCATGTAAGTTAATACCTTGACACAGAAGTGGACCACTTAGTGATCTTTTACAATTGTTACCACTAAGAAATACATCCATTTTCTTTTCACTGTAACATGAGTGTGTATAAGGTAATTTCCATGTTGACTTGATGTACCCTTTACCCAACCTTTCATACTGGCCCACAGGTATATACTCTTGGCAATATTTAAATTGCGAAGATGTTATCGGAATTGTAATTATTCCGTGTATTATCCATTCAATGACAGGTCTTTCTGACATTTTTAATAGTAATCTCTCAAGTTTTACAATGCTCAGAATCGTATAGTCTGCTCCTTTTTGTGCCAAACTGATTTGTTTATCAGTAAGGTTAAAGATAGAGAATAATGACGTTGTGTTGATTAAACGCCATGGCATGTAGCCTGAACGCAGATTTTGCAACGTCCAGCCAAGCTGTACAACAGAACGTAATTGGGACTAACCGTGTTGTAACATTAGCAAGTCCTGCTCTATTATATCAATAGCAGATGATACAATACTGTCCAGTGAATATATTCTGGAGGACAGAGTCATTAACCCATTGTCCACAACAGAAAGTGATTTTTCCAAATTAATACGATCAATTTCTCGTATTTTTTCTGCTGTTTCAATTTGCATTACTTTCCAAGCTTCGTTGTACGCAGCGTATATACCGGCAGCTATCAATCAATCAATCAATCAATCAATCAATCAATCATGCCATTTGTATAGCGCACTACTCACCCGGGACGGTCTCAAGGCGCTTGGGGGGAGGGGTATGCTACTGCTCGAACAGCCAGGTCTTGAGTTGTTTCCTGAAGGCGAGATGGTCCTGGGTCAGCCGAAGGTGGATGGGGAGGGAGTCCCAAGTCTCGGCAGCCAGGTAAGAGAAGGATCTTCCTCCGGCGGTGGCTCTTCGGATGCGTGGTACGGCTGCGAGGGCGATGCTGGTGGACCGTAGCTGGCGGGTGGGCGTGTAGAAGGTCAGGCGGTCGTTGAGGTACTTGGGGCCCAGGTCGTGGAGAGACTTGTGTGCGTGGGTGAGGAGCCGGAACGTGATCCTCTTGTAGACGGGGAGCCAGTGCAGGTTCCTCAGGTGGCTGGAGATGTGGCTGCGTCGGGGGACATCCAGGATGAGTCGGGCGGCGGCGTTCTGGAAGCGCTGGAGTCTTTTCTGTAGCTTGGCTGTGGTTCCGGCGTAGAGGGCGTTTCCGTAGTCCAGTCGGCTGGTGATGAGTGCCTGGGTGACAGTCTTCCTGGTCTCGGTCGGGATCCAGCGGAAGATCTTGCGAAGCATACGCAGGGTGTTGAAGCACGATGAGGAGACGGCGTTGACTTGTCTGGTCATCGAGAGGGAAAGGTCCAGGATGAAGCCCAGGTTGCGTGCGTGGTCGGTTGGCTTGGGTGCGGTGCCCAGGGCTGGGGGCCACCAGGAGTCATCCCAGGCGGAGGGCAAAGATCCCAGGATGAGGACTTCCGTCTTGTCCGAGTTCAGTTTCAGGCAGCTGTCCTTCATCCACTCGGCGACGTCTTTCATCCCTTCGTGTAGGCAGGTTCTGGCGGTGTCGGGGTCTCTGGTGAGGGAGAGGATCAGCTGGGTGTCGTCGGCGTAAGAGATGATGTTGAGGTTGTGCTGGCGTGCGATGGTTGCAAGAGGTTTCATGTAGATGTTGAAGAGGGTGGGGCTGAGTGAAGATCCTTGCGGGACGCCGCAGATGACTTCGGTGGCCTCGGAGCGAAACGGGGGGAGGCGGACTCTTTGTGTTCTTCCGGCGAGGAACGAGATGATCCACTCCAGTGCCTTCTCTTGGATACCGATGTTGCTGAGGCGCTGGACTAGGGTGCGTTGGAAAGAACGAAGCACATGAGTTGGCGCAGAGATTATTACAACGCCTAGTTAGCAATGAACGGCTTGTAAATATCAAGAAACAACAGCACTACATTTGTGCTACTATTCTGGATCCACGTTACAAAAAGCCATTGTTTGGCAAAGTAATAATTCCTTTTGAAACATCGGATGTTACAGAGTACAAAGGTTGGCTAGCTCAGTCAGCCATTCGTTTTGAAAGAGAGCGGAAGGAAACTGTAGGAGAAGACAGTACTACTAGTGAATCAGCAGGCCATCAGGCGTCCCAAAAAAGCCCTTCTGCATCTGTGCCTGTGGCAGAAGTGAGTGACTTTCCCTCTGAGCCGTTAACCACACCAGCAACCGTATCATCTGCACCAGGCGCATGCGATATGTCTGAAGCGAGTTGGCTAACTCAGCTAGGGTTTCCTGGTCCTAGAAAGGACACAGAAGTGCAAAGTACAGGAATCCGGGAGGACATTCTTTCAATGGTGCAGGCCTATCTGGATGACTCAACAGAGGTCAATATTACTGAGGACCCATTGGCGTATTGGCATGGGAAAAGAAAAATATGGCGAGAGCTCACCAACCTGGCTATCAATTACTTGTCTTGCCCACTCGCAAGCGTGTCCTCAGAACGTGTTTTTAGTTCTGCTGGTGGCATTGTGACTTCCAAAAGGTCCCGCCTCTTGCCCGCAAATGTGGAGCGGCTCACCTTGATAAAGATGAACCAGCACTTCATACCACCAGATTACAGAGTACGAGAATGCACGCAGGAAGAAGAGGACACCGCCCTACCTGAGGAAAGTTCTCCTCAGTTACCAGAAGTAACCCCGACTGATGATTTAGCAGAGTATGAGGACGAGTTCTGCTTCCCTGACAGCGAGTTCTGAAAATGACTCAATCATTCATTAATTGTAAATAGTCCTCCTTATTCACTTTTATTCCTGTGTGTCTGTCTTTCTTTAGCAAGTGCTTCATCACATTCCCAACAAAACTGTAATCAACCAATAAAACAACAAGCCCATCTACAGAACTGTCTTGATTTTGATGCCGCAGCATTCCTCAGGTTCACAACAGTTAGTTGACAAGAACTCAGTCCTGGTCGTCTATCCTGAGTCCTCCTCCTCCAGACTCACCCTATCCATTACCCATAATGCTGATGCCTGGATTCTGCACAATGAAGAAACTTACTTAACGTTGACGAGTCCCCCACTGTGAATTCCAGGTGGAGCCAGCCCTCAAACACAAATTACAGGTAAGATAAGCGTTTGGATGGGAGGTAGTATAATGGAGTATTCGGAGAGGCGAGAGAGTGACAGTGGTACTAGCAGCAAAGTCCTAGGGCTCTTGAATTAACAAACTCTGTGACAGGCATTTACTTAGGAAAACATTTGGCCTATTGCACGTGAACGTGTAGGCGTTATTATTGCTTGCTTGCCTGTCTCAGGGGTGCTGTCTGTGGGGCTTCTAGGTTTTAGGGTTGTGTGAGCACCGCTGCCACATTTCTAATGTTGATTGCTTTTGATTTGCAGAAAATCCACGCCGGGAAACTCCAGTTGTGGCCCTGCTGCAGAACGCTTTAGGACTCTATGAATTCCAGGAGGAGCCAGCCCTCAAACACAAATTACAGGTAAGATAAGCGTTTGGATGGGAGGTAGTATAATGGAGTATTCGGAGAGGCGTGAGAGTGACAGTGGTACTAGCAGTAAAGTCCTAGGGCTCTTGAATTAACAAACTCTGTGACAGGCATTTACTTTGGAAAACATTTGGCCTATTGCACGTGAACCAACACGATGACAGTGTTCAGTTAAATGAAATTACTGCAAAACCACCACCCACCCAGCTCAAAAGTAGTAAAAAAACAGGTATGCTCAGATAAAGTTTGAAAAAGTATATTTATATCCCTAACAAAATAATCTCCCGCAAGACCCTCCCTAACCCCAACAAATAAATAGTCCTTCAAAAGTCCCCAAAAAACCCAACTCCCAATTCCCACCCCCCAAAAGTCTCAAAAAAAGGGGCAAGGGACACTCTAGGGATGCAAGCTGTTAAGTTTGGCCTCCAGGGCATCATGCCTTAGGGCCAGGGCATCATACTTCTCCTGGAGGATGGCTTGATCTAGGCGGAGGCCCTCCACCACATTCTGATATTTGTTCCATTTCTGGACCTCCGCCTCTAGGTCGGACACTCTGCGGAGTGCACGGCGCAAGCGACCCTTAACAGTACTGCGAGGTGCAGCTTTTGCTGCTCGGCGGTGGCGTCTTCCAGCACGGCTCCGGTTCGCTGGAGCACTGTGCTTACCGGCAGAACGTGGGGTAACGGAGGAGGATGTAGATGATGTTAGATTTGATGCACTGGAGTGCGTGTCGTCCCCCTCCAGTTCCACCAGCCGCCGATATTCGGCAACAGTTGCTTCCAGCCTCTGTTGCCGGGCCAGTACAGCCAGCATACTCCTCGTTGGTTTGGAGGTTTTAGTATTGCCAACTATATGAAGAAAGAAAGACATAATCTGTAACCAATGCTCTTTAAGAATATGATTAACACAAAATGATTCAGCAGGAAGTTGTGCCACAGTACAACTAGCAACTAGCCAGGGCAGTACAAAACTATTCAGGCCAGTATCATGGGCGTCCGCAGGGAGGGGCAAGGGGGGGCGCTTGAATCACCATTTCCCTTCCCACAACTCACTTGTATCCTTGGTTTGGTGCTCTTTCATATGAAAGAGATCTGGCAGAAGTGAGTGATTTTTCCTCTGAGCCGTTAACCACACCAGCAACCGTATCATCTGCACCAGGCCCAGGCGATATGTCTGTTTCCCTCCCTCTCTCTCTCTCTCTCTCTCTCTCTCTCTCTGTCTCCCTCTTTCTGTCTCCCTTTGTCTCCCTCTACCTCGCTGTCTCTCTCTCTCTGTCTCCCTCCCTCACCCTCCCTCTGGCTCCCTCCCTCTCTCTCTCTCCTTTTGTCTTCCTCTCTCTCTGTCTCTGCCTCTATCTGTCTGTCGGTCCCAGCCTGCTGTAATTACCATATTGTAATTTGTCACTGGGCCACCACTGGATACACATCATATCCTATCTAAGAGTCAGATAGTACCATGATCCAGCTTACCTGTACTCGCCACCGCCACCGTCTCCTTCCTCACAGTCTGTACTTCTTGCTCTTGGTCCGACTCCTCTAGCGCCGCATCCTCCCCAGATTGATCCTCGGACTCCGAGTCAATGATGACCCCCACATCCGAGCTGGCCCCGCCACCAGATGTTCCACCTACAAAGTAGATTTAAGAATGTTAGATTACACCACTCCACTAGTATTTGGTCTATGAATGAAAAAATGTGAAAACAACAGAAAAATTAATTGACTGTCTACTCTACTCTAAAGTAAAAATGTCCCTCCTTCCAGGGAAAGCTGTTGTCTTGCTTCATTTTTTTGTCACAATTGTTGAATGCTTGCTTAATTTTAACACACACTATTTTTCTCTGAACAGACAGAAACTGGACTTCTAAGGACAAGAGGAACATCAACTTCAAACCAGGTGAAAGCTCGGCTCGACCACAAGAAATGTGTTCCAATCCATTACTCATCAACTCAGCACCAAGCACTTTTCCATTTCCAACTAACTTTATTTTAATATATGTGTTTACTTAAACTTTTAATAAAGCTTTTAAACTTGAATAGACTCTGTGGTTTTTAGTCCTCCAGACTAGAGTGACTGAGCGAAAAGTTTTGCAATTTTTGCAAGGAGGAGTCTGTGCTGCTGACACTACCAGGTTTATTTATACAGTGTGCCAAACATGCCACTCTGAAATATTATTACTCTGGTCTTTGGTGTCCATAGTTCGGTTTGTGGAGAATTGTCCCTGCAACAGTAGTATTATTGATTTTGCTCCTATCTAAACACTATTTCGAAACAATTAAATTAGGAATGCTTGGACAACAATAGGTCCTCTATATTTAAATGAAAACTTACTGGTGCCAGCAAAGGAGCACTCGCCGCCCTGGCCTGCATCCTCCTCCTTTGGAGCCACTGCATCCGATTTTTTCGGTCCGCTTGCCCCTGGGCGGACCTGACGTACAACATGAAAGAAATAACAGAAAACATAGATGATTGCTGCTTGCCGATGTCCTTGTCAACCAAATCAAACATTTAGAAAGAACAAGAACCTACTATTTCATCCAAAAAGAGGGCTACAAAGGAAGGACTGCACCTGAGCCTCTACTCTAGGGGCAGATTTACAAGCCCCTTGCAGCTCTTTTGCTCCATTCTTGCGTCAATTTTGTGACGCAGCGGCACAACAAGAGAGGCGCCATGGTGTGGCGTATATTAACAACGTGACGCATATGGGAGATGCATCCCATTCTAAAACCCTGCGCCATTAGGGAGCATTCCATCGCAAGGGAGGGCGTTCCTGCGCAGGAACGCATGCTAAAAGTGGCTATGGGGAATATATAAAATTTCAATCAGTCATTTAGGACAATGATGCGTCACTGAAACCCTGCGCCTGCATGAAGCAGACTTACGGCTTGACGCAGCATTGCTGGAGCTGCGCCATCGTTGCAACGCAACTCCATCAATGAGCCGCCTTTACGGCACCGATGCGTAACGCTTCGGTGACGTTTTGGGACCATGGTGTGCCGCATTGTAAATACGGCACACCATGGGTGGTGCTGGCATGCCGCACACTTTGCAGGGATGCGCAGGTAATTGCTAATCTGACACTTAGGGGCATACTTACGAGTTCTGAGCTGGACAACTCCAGATGTGCACCAGAACAAATGCGTAACGCAAAACTAACCATGCGTCACGGCAGATGCGCCGCTATTACAATGCGGCAAACCCTGGCGCAAGGGTAGGCAGATGCGTGACGCATCTCGTGACGAAATAGGGGCGCATCTCTAGAGTCGCGTCGCGGGCGCGATGCAACTATAGCAGTGCTCAGGGCTGCCCAATACTCAACATACCGCATCAGTCCTTACGCCTGCTTCAAGCAAGCAGGCATAAAGAATTGACATAGCAGCGTCGCGGAAGTGCCTGCGTTAAATCTTGTAGATTTCACGCAGGCACTTTTGCGAGGCACACATCTGCCTGACCGGCACCCCCCCCCCCCCCCACCCCCTCCCTCCCTGCGTGGGAACGCACCCATTGTGGCGCAGGCCCAGGCCTTCACGTGGCGCATCTCCTTAGATGCATCACGTTGTACATGACTCGCAGGGATGCGCCACGTTTACGTCGCTGTGCGTCAGGTAAGGCAGTGTAAACGTGGAACAAGGGGCTTGTAAATCTGCCCCTTTGTGTCTAGCATTACGCAGTTCTGTAAAATACACTCATACATTACTCAGCCCAATTAAATGAACACAAAATAGAAAACAAATAAGCAGTGGCACCGGCACAGAGAAGGAGAACAGTGCACCTGAAATGCACAGAAGATTTTGAAATAGTAATTTACCTCTCCTATCAATGTAATCACCAGCAGCATTATTGCTCTTTGTAAAAAAGTTAAAGCAAACATTTGCAATATAACACAGTCACACAAAGCAGGAGAAAAAACAGAGTAGTGAGTAATGAAAAAATTGCTACTACTACTCACCAAGCCCGGGGACCTCCACTCCCAGCACGTCTAGCAGGTCACGCTCTCGGTCCAGGATGTCGGTCCAGTGGTGGGTGACTTGATTGTAGGTGCGCTGGACCCCCGTGATCTTAAAAAGGGCCCGGCACACCTGCCCCCACCGCTTCCGTCGCTCCTGGCTGTTGGTGTAACCAGCAGCGATCCTGCCGCCTGCCGCGATGGTCCTGGGGAGACGGCGCTGCACATAAAAAACAAGTGCGCCCACCTCCTCAGGGCTGAAGATCTCCCGGGGCACCACCATTTCCGCCCTCAAGCGACCACACGGGAGCCGGGCACGGGCTGCGGTGCCCGTCTTGGGCAGCTTGACAGCTGTCTTGACCATGTTCTGGGCAGGTGTTAGCAGTAAAGAAGAGAGAAAATGAAAAAGAATAAGAGTAGGGAAGAAGGAAATAAAAGTTTAGAAAAGTAGTTCAAAAGTAAACAAAAGTAGCCTAAAACACAAAAATATAGATCTAGAAAAATAGAGGGATAGAAAATAAGTTAAATAGATCAAAAAAATATTAAAACAAGCAAAGGATGGCAGAGATATACAGAGGATAGAAACACCATACCCAGACACATAGGAATGAATGAAAAACAAGATGGCGGCCCGATCACGTGCGCGTAAGTAAGTTCGCACGCGATTTCTCTCGCGAACTCGTGCGAACTTGTATTCGCAAGGCGCTCATCGCGCGAGATTACACATAGCGGGCGGAAACGGAAATACGTCACGCAAACAAAATGGCGGCGCCCATACTCAACCTTGGGGTAACTCGCACGAGTTTGCGGCTTCCACGGGCGAGTTCGCACTACGACGCGCCTCGCAAATAGGGCGAAATTACTGAAAAACGAGTTTTGCAAAAGCAAAACGAACAGGCAGGTGCAAAAGTTCGAGCTCATCATTTGTAACCATTTACCTGTAGTGCTTCCTGAAGGGGCCCTCCAGAATCCGGTTACCTACTTGCAACTATTGTGTGACCCTGCTCTGACAGTCACAGAATAGTTACAAGTATGCCATTGCATCCTGTTAAAAAAAATTATTTACATTGCATTTGCAACAAAAAGGAAAGGGAGCAGACAAGCAGGTGCCAGCCTTCATTAATGTCAGTTGGGGCAGGGCAGGTGTTGTTGTTTGCAAAACTTAAAGCACTTAGCAGGTGTTTGTTCACTCAGTGGTCAATCAGAGGGTGTTGTGATGACACTGAGGGTGGCATGGGTGTGCCAGCCAGAGGGTGGCATGGGTGAACCAGAGTGCCAGTGTTGACAGAGGATGGCAGTGCTTTGCTTTGCCCCAATAATGTACACTGGTGAACTAGAGGGTGATGTGATGACACAGAGGGTGACATGGGTGAGCCAGAGGGTGGCATAGGTGACCAAAGAGAGTGCCAGTGGTGACAGAGGGTGGCAGTGATGAAGAAAGCTTAGCAAACAGGCGCTGGGCACGTAGAAACAACAAGTTCGCAAAACTGGCGACCCGACAAGTAAGTTCGCAATTTGCGAAATTGTACAAAACCCTCGCGAACTTGCAGAAACCCGTGCGAACACACACACCCCCAAAAAATACGCAAATCCGCGAGAATTCGCGGATTTCGCGTAATTTCGCAATCCGCGAATATGCAAATCCGCAAATTCGCGGATTGCGAATCCGCAAAATCCGCCCATGCTTACCCGTGAGTCCCATTTGATTCTTCTAACCATGGTGTGCAATTCAGCCCCCATTGAAAGCCCCACATCTGTCGTTTCGAGGGCGACTTGCACTTGCAGGTCCAGTGTAGCCAATATGGGGTTATGGTCACTCTCCAAACGATAGGAAATTTCCATCCTGGCCAGACGATTACCCAGAAGCGGGGAAAGAAAGATGTAATCAATGGTTGAGATTCTCCTGAATGTTGGCAAGAAATGAGCATCCGGGATCAGTTCCAGCGAGATTTGCTGAGCCGAGCGGAAGTTATGGGTTGTTAGAAAAGTGATCATCGCTTCTTGCTCTTTGTTTTTCCTTGCTAAGAGGCCGTTGGTTGCGAGGTCTTTGATGTTAAAGTCTCCTAGTAGCAGTACCTCCGTGGATGCAAATTCCGCTAGAAGGTCTTCCAGTTGTTTGATCATTAGATCCGTTGCAGTTGATTTTGTGTTTTTTGCTGTATTATGATAAATGTTAATTAGGAGGATAGAGCGTGCCGGATAGAGTGTGCCTTGCCTGAAAATGACAGACCGGTAATTAGAACCGTCTGCCCTGCTGTCAGGTTCCGAGGGATAGGTGTGGCCGTTATCTTGCACCTGTGACTGGTGAAAATGGAGAGGCCCCCTGAGGGTCTTCCGTGAGAATTGACCTTGGCGGCCGGTTGAAAAAGTTCGTAGTAGCCAAGCAGAGGCAATGGGGATAGAGACCAGGTCTCCTGAAAACAAATTATGTCGCTTTTGTTCAGGAATTCAACGGCTGATTTTGAAGCAAGGGTTGACTTTAGCCCGCTCGTGTTCCAAGATGTGATAGTTAGTTTGGAATCGGGCCAGTTGGTGTTCTTGTTAGGAGGATCGCTGTTGCTGGGCGAGGTTGATTGACGGCTCTGGGACAAAGTCTCCGTGGCGCATGTCGTTGGCATGGGGGACAGGGCAATTACATTTGCAGCTTATCATACGTTGATTTTTATAGCATGCAATGTTTAGGAGATTGTCAAATTTCGACGCTTCTGGAAGCCAGGCATGGGTTGCGCCCCGGGACCCCTTCAGTACGCTGGTGAGCTGTTTTGCAGAGGCCTGGGGGAGAAGAACGTGGGGGTATTTTGATGAGTGGGAACCCACATTTCAATGCCCCAGTTTTCAAATTGGTTGGCTTCCTTGAAAATTGCATTCCTAATGGATTCCTGGGACCACATTGTAATGGTGGCCTCTGAGCCCCCTCTCGCTGGTAGTGTGGAGAACTTGACTGATGTAAGGTCTGACGAGGGGACCCCAGCCAGTGCTGGAATGCAGTTGAATAGGCAGAGGAGGTTGTGTCTGTTAAAAGTATCGTGTGGGCGCTTATGCTCGTAGTGTGGATAAAAGACTAGTTCTGCTCTTTTTTCCGGGCTCTGGTGATCCTGACTCCTGGCTGTTCCAGGTAAAGGAGATGTCGCCATCAGGAGTTGGAAGGGTGCTTAAGGTGGTTAAATAGTCCCCCCCTGTTCACTTGTCATTCCCGAGACTTGTGGCACTTGAGGCAGAAAATGCCTCTGCGGCTGCGGATGGAAGTCCCAACAGGCTTTAGTTGGGTCTTCTAATTAATGGGGTGCACCGTGGTCTGTGGCATTGCCCACTGTTGAGCTATGAAGATCCGTGCTTGTAATTTCTGCCATTCCCTGGGATTGAGGTGGACTATTCCGGTCTTCAATTATTGCTTCAGTGATCTGTACAGGGTTATTTAGGTTCCCAGCGCTATAATCTTTGGTACATATTCCTGTAGATTTGTTTGGCAGTAATACGTTTACTGTGGTTGTGATGTGCGCTGCTGAGGCTCTTGTGATCCCGGGACTGCCCAGGGTTGATGGCCCGGGCTGTTCGCTGGTGTCCATTGAGCTAGCGGGGGTCGTACTTTTCTCAATGTTTTTTATTTCAGGTTTTACAGGTGGGTTGAAAATAGAGAAGTAGGGGAGACCCCTCGATTTATTAACTGGAAAACTGAGTACCGCTAACCCTTCAAGCCCCGATCTTCTTTTCAATAGGCGTTGTTTTTTAGATTGTTTTTTAAGTTTTTTTCTCTCCCTCCTTGACAGTGAGGTTTTCGTTGGAGGCTTAGAAACGCTGTGAGTCAGGCCCATGTGGGTACTGTCGGAGCGATCGGATCGCGTGGTTGATACTTGCGGCGATGTGGTTTCAATGAGTTCCAAGCCCGCTATGAGTGAGCAGGGGCTGGTCCCTGATGAAAGGCTGGCCGACCTTTTGGTAGCTTGGTCGGCACGAGGGGGTGTATTTTTTCTCACAGGGCATGGGTCGGCTAGAGAGGCGGAGTGTAAAGGGTCTTCGAGGATAGATGGAGTTTGAAACTCTTGTGTGGGCGTGGGTTGAGATGTTCCTTGTCTGATGCTGTGGCACTCTACGCTGTTCAAGATTGCGCCCAGGATTTCGGGGAGAGATGAGAGTTTGTTGATTATTGGGCTGCAGGAACAAGGATTCCAATTGCCCATTGTCCCCGCCAAGCCTTCGAGGATGCATATCCTGGAGCCCAGATCCAAGAGTGCTGAGGCCAGTGTTTGCATTAGATCGATCTGCAGCTCCAATTTCTGCGACTGCCATAGCGTGGCCTTGGCAATTGCGTCTTGTTTGGCATGGAGGGATGTCAGTGAGACCGAAATAGAGTTTATGGGGTCCGACAGAGTGAACACGGATGATTCCTGGTCCTCTGGAGGGATTCTGAAGAAGTTTGAGGGAGGGCTAAAGCCCGGTGAGTGGGCGAGTGATTCTTCAATTCGACTTTCTAAGGAGGCCAGGAATCGGTTGGATAGTTTGTGAGATAATGAGGGGCCTTCATTTTTTGGGCTCTTGTTTGAAGGTAAGGGGTTGTTCTGGCTAGTTGAAGGGGCCCCTGAGCATGCACTTGGGCTGGGTTGTAATAGAGCCTTCGATGTTAAGTCTGCGATGTAGCAGTTGTCAGTGTATTCAGATGGTGAAAGCGAAACACTGCCATGGACTTGGGCTTGGACCTCTAGCTTAGTCGCGTTGTTTAAAATCGTGATGTTTGTAGAGTCTGAGCTGAAGACTGGTGAGGATGGATTTCCTGGAGCTGCAGAGAAGGCGCTCAGTGAGAGAAGAGAGCTGTCATGAGTCGTGACGGCGACCTCCTGGGAGAGGATGAGCAGCTGATGTGTCTTATGAAGTGACTCATGGAGTGTCTCGTGTGTGATGGAAGATTCGGGTGAGGGTAGAGAGGGATTCTCCGGGGTTGAGTTTTTAACGTAGGCAAGTCCAGGGGAGCAGTGGTTATCAGTCTGGACGTCAGCTTTTAAGTCTGTATCCTGCTGAGATGATTGGGTAGAGGAGAAGCCCTTTTGGACAGGGGTTTTAATAAAGAAGTCGCTAATCCGAGGTTGCGGTTGCGATTGCGATGATATGTTCGTGTTCGACATTTTGTCTAGGGGTGGTGGCAACTCCTGTTGAACCCCGCCGGGGGAGGCGCAGCGGAGGGTAGTACCCTTCCTCCTTGGGAGTCTTCTGAGTTGCTTGGGGTTTTCCATGGCAGGCCCCCGAGGTGTTAGTCGCCGGTTTAGCAGGGGTGGGGCTACACTCCTCCTGACCTGTCAGGAGTGGTAAGTGCACAGAGGTGGAGGAAGAGAGCCAGATAACAGGGACCAGGGCAGAGCTTCTCACCTGTTAACTGGTGGCTCCCCTCGACCCCAATCAGGCTTGGCGACTTGGTGGGGGCTTGGTGGCGGTGTGGCGACTCCCCTTAACACCGGGTCTTGCCCTTTCGGTTCGTCCTGCACACAGGTAACACTTTAAACCGCTTAAGCCCCCGTGGTTGTCAGTTGCTTCCCACGGCACCGCAGCACTACCTCGGCCAGGTGTCATGCACCACTTTCCCCGGCTCTAAAATGAGGCAGGACAGGTCCTGGACAGGTCCGGGACAGGTCAGGTGAGCTCTGCTGTAGTTAACCGTGAATAATAGAGGTCTGGCCAGGTTAGCAGAACCGCTGCTACTGTTGCTGTTATAGCGGTTGTAGATCCAGCAGACAGAGGAATTGTCCGATGGTAATCCTGAGCCCCCCCCCGCAGTGACCAGGTCCTGGAGCCTGGGGCCTGGGCGAGGACGGCAGAGGTGTAGCCCAGAAGCTACGATGGGGGGGGGGAGATGTTATGGCGAGGTCCGCAGCTTCAGCTTCCGTAGCTTTGATGGCGTCGGCGGGTAGATGTCGGCGGGCAGTGTCCGACGAGTGGTTTCCGTGGTCCCCCAGCAGTGCGTTGTTTTCTCTGGGCTAGGCAGGGTGAATCATGTCTCACGGCAGGCCGATCGTGTTAATGGTACCCCCCTGCCCACCAATGGCCCCGTAGCCCCCGTAGCCCGGTAGCCCGTTATCCTGTGGTGGCCTGTGCGATCAGCGTTCACCTCAGTCTGGAGTTCTGCCGATCTCACCTCTCGACTCTCCGGAGCACACCGGTGCTCTATGGCGGCCGGACAGGGAACTGAGTCTGGTCAGCGATGAAGGCGATGCAGGCGCTGAAGGCTATTAGCTCTCGGCCCCTCTTGCGCCCTCTCTCCACTGTTTTCTCCGCGGATGCTGTGCTGTGCTGCGCAGCTCGCTGGGAGGTGAAAGTCAGGGGCGAGCCAGAGGCAGGGTCATGGACGGGCTTCTTTTCAACTTTGGCCGCTGTGCCGCATTGCCGCTTTGTTTCCCGGCTTCTTAGCCCGGCCGCTTAACTTCCCGCTTGTCCCCCTTCTCCGCTGCCACAACCAGTATCCACTGATCGGGGAGAAGGCCGACGGCCGGCGAGGGGAAATTTCGGAGGTTTCAGCAGTCTCTGCGGGCGGCGGCGGGCGGCTCTCGGCTCGCGGCTCAATCTGACCAGCAGCAGGCTCTCGGCATCAGGCAAAACGCGGACTGGCTCTCTCTCATTGGGAGTGGAATTCTCCCTCTCTCTGTCCCTGATAGGGCTTGGGTAGCACAGCACACACGGGGAAAAATCGGAGAGGAATTAGTGTTTATAGGAATGGCGGTTCTCAGTCTATGCATAGCATCAGCATGGTTAGATCTAACCCTGGGCGGGCAACTTCGCTACGCCCACAAAGTGGGCGTAGTGTCGCCTACTTTGCCCTCTGCAAAGTAGGCGAAGTAGGCAACACTACGCCCACTCCTTGGGCGTAGCGAAGTTGCCCACCACCCGCCTCCCTCCCGCCCTCCCGAACATAGCTAAATTTAATTAAATGGGCCCATATAAATAAATAAAATACACTTACCTTGTCTGCGACATCCCGGGCTCCCTCTGCTCGTTCACGGCGCCAACTTCTAACCAATGCATACGCATTTCTTGCGAGAAATGCGCATGCGTGGCCGCCCGCGCATGCACATTGGTTAGAAGATGGCGCCGTAAATGAGCAGAGGGAGCCCCGGGACACCGCGGACAAGGTAAGTGTATTTTATTTATTTATATGGGCCCATTTAATTACATTTAGCTATGTAGGGGAGGGGGCCATGCAGCGCGTAGTGGGGCTATGCAAAGTGCGCAGGAGGGCGTAGTTTCTTGCCCACTTTGCGTAGCTTCGCGTAGCCCCACTACGCACACCACGCCCACCCCTAGTTAGATCCCAACTGCCCCGGATTCCAACAATGGCTTTCTCACCTGCTGGCAAATTATAATCTAATCTGGAAAAGGCTATTTACGCAAGGAGGGGAATACGCTCACAAATTAAAAGCTTAAAAATATGGGCAAAGTTGACTAGATGGATAGAGGAAATGGGTAGTTTAAACCAACACGGTGATGATATGACACATTGTTTCATTGGGGTTCATGTGTAAGGGACGTTGATGAATAACACATGCACAACATGACTGACTGGCTCTAACAGGCACCTTTGGTTAAATTTGTACTAGCAAACTGTTAAACACATGCAAGACAATGACCAACACCCCGGGGTGGGTGGGTAAGTTGCTGAATGGGTGGGTGGCAGATACAAAATCAAAAATGCATAATTGCCCTGTGATAATGAATTTCAAAGTATGCTTACACTGTCTTATAATACACAAGAGAAATTCTAAACCAATTTAGAATATTAAATCAAATGATACCATAATGACAAAAATCAAATCAGTGGAACCAGAGTTATTACAAAGTGAAACTCACAGGTATTTGGTCCTGTTAGACCCGGGAAAGTCACAAGTTGAGGCCAAACGCAATAGTGCACGGGTCCGACACAGGGACCAGTTTCTTCTCACTAAGGATTTAACTTAAAAGTCTGGTGCGAAGATTTCGAATTGCATTGGAGTTCATAGTACTGAACAACCTCTGCACACAATCACACTGCAAAACATGATGCCCTGCCCTATGCAATATCTGAACAAAACTATACCCTAGGGCACCACTCCCACGACAACCTCACATAAACAGCATACAACAATAGACTACCAACTCCATCACTAAATTACAATTTGCATAGGATACCATCTCCTCATTACCACGATGTCACTGCACTGTGGGCCTACCACTGTACTACCCCCAGAAACAACCACTGTACCTCCACCATCACTACACTGCCAAACCTAACCACTATGCTGACACCTCCTACCACCTCACTACTACTATATTAAGACACTATACCACTGCAATACCAAGTCATAGTGCCAAATATAACTATAGCTGTTCTATGATTCCTACGGCCATACTATAACCCCACATAGTATTACAACATCATACTTCAGACAGATTACCATTGAGGTTCAACAGTAACAAAACACAATAATAACACCAACTCCCTATACAACAACAATATAAAAACACAACACAAAGCAACAACACCGCCACAACTAAACACTCACAGCAACACCAAAAAAACATGAAGGCAATAGCTGGGTTAGACAGGTGCACTCTACCACACTAGTCTTGTAGGTGGTAAAACTATTGTCCATTCACAATCCATGTATCCTCTGGTGCTTCAGGAGGAGAAGAAGCCATTCATTCCCTCTCGGTTGACAGGGTCCAGAATATGCAATTCACAACATCTAAAAGCACACAGAAATCCAAGCTGAGGTCATGGTTTCAGTAGTCGTTTTATTCAAAAGTGTAGATTCCATTATGTCGGTGATGCACGATTATAGGAGGTTGTACTAAGTGCATCATCTATTACTGGACATCTATTCTAGGATAGGTGCCTCATTTTTGTGGATCCAGGGATTGATACAAATGACAAAGAAAAGAGCAAAAGACCCAGTAGAATGGGATGACCATAACATGTCATCTTTCTTAAAATTCCGAGATTGTCTGTGTTCAGCTTTTTAGTAATGCCTGACTACTCAAAAGATTTTGCATTGTTTTGTGATACACGAGACAATTGTGCACTTTCAGTTCTGACCCAGACCCATGGTCTGATGAGACGTCCTGTGGCATATTTTTCTTCCACACTGGATCCAGTGGCATCTGTATTGCCAGGATGTTTGAAAGCAGTAGCTGCAACTTGCATGAGTCTTGAGCAAAGTGAGTCCATTATTATGGGATATCCAGTAACTATGTATGTTCCACATGCAGATGTGATTTTGTTGACCAGAACAAAAACTCAGTACCTAACTCCTAGTTGGCTGACTAAATATGAGCGAATTCTTCTAGGTGCAGAAAATGTGACTATTGCTAGGTGTAATATTCTGAACCCAGCAACTTTATTACCTGATTCACATTTTGCAGTAGTCAAAAATGAAATCGAACATAATTGTATTGACGTTACAGAATACTGTACTAAACCTCGCCCAGATATAAGAGTCATTAACTCTGGATGAAAAGGGAGTTTCTGACTTCATCAGGTACTCCTATTAAAAATTGAAATAATGTGAAAGACTTGCGAAAAGCAATCCAATTACCAGAAATAGTGTCTGTAGTCAAGTTTGCTGCTCACCAATCTGGCAATGACAAAGTGACAGCAGGTAACCGATATGCTGACCAATTAGCCCAATACTGCGCCAAACATAAAATGGCAATAAACAAGAGAATTGACGCGAGTGGAAACAGCTGCCACCTTAAGTTGCTTGGAAGAGTGAAACCGTGGGAAGAAGTGAAAGACTTGCAAAATTATGCAGAACAAAAGGAAAAGGAAGAGTGGGCAAAAATAGGTTGTCAGAGAAGGGCTAAAGATGGTGTCATTGTTTACCTTGATGGTAGGCCTGTGTTACCAGACTGTATGCTTGCTCCTATGGCTAAGATGTACCATGGGGATTCTCACCTAGGGCGGGATGCCATGATTAGGTTGTTCAGGCAAACTTGGTTCAATGCGAGGTTCAGGAATGTAGCGGAGAGTCTTTGCCATAGGTGCTTAAGTTGTCAGCAAATGAATTCTGGGAAGAAAACTGTAGTGTTACCAGGAAAGATTGGAAAAGCAGAGGATCCCTTTATCCGACTTTAGATTAATTTTATTCAGTTACCACCTTGCCAAGGACTGAAGTACGACCTTGTCATTGTCAGCCTGTTTTCAAAATGGGTGGAAGCTTACCCTACTCACAGAAATGATAGCATTACTGTAGCAAAACTCCTACTCAGAGAGATCATTCCACGTTTTGGTTTTCAAGTAAAAATTGAATCAGACCGAGGAAGTCATTTTAGTAATGAAATAATCGGTCTAATCTGTGAAGCATTTCATTCATTCTTTCATTAATCTTTATTTCGGTCTGTTATAACCATAAAAGATACATTTAAAAAAAACAATTTTACAATACCAATTAATCCAAAAGATGAGGTACAAAAAAGGAAGAAGGCAATAATTAATATACAATTTTTGATCTGTTTCAAAAGATACCATCAAACCTATCTATTGTCATAAACACATTTAAAAAGACACGTTTATATATCATATAAAACCTATACAATGAGGGATGAGACATTAATCACAGTAAACACAACCAATTTTGTAAAGTGCAGGTGAGTTAGTTCTATTACTTGACATTCAATATGGGAATATGAGCTTTTGCTCTAGAATTTTAGCCAAGCTTTTTTCCTTATCTGGTGTACATTAAATAGAAACCTACATACACAGAAGACGACTAGTTGTGAAGTATCAGTCTTCAGTATGCATTCGGCCTCACTACAACTTCTAACACCCAAATTCCTGCAAAGGGACCTAATCCATCGTACCCTTGCTAATTTATATGCAGGGCAGAAAAAGAGTATATGCACATCATTTTCTTTAACCTCTTTTGTGCATAGAGGGCACAGATCATGTCTACTGTCTACCTTGTTTCCACCCCATCTAGATGTATTTGCACTTATTTATAGAACCCCATATCTGAACTGCAGAAATAGCGATTTCGCTAGTGGGGGGCCTACCTCATCCAAAAAAGGTTCAAATTGTACAACATCTTTAAAGGCTATAAAGTTCAATGTTAAGGACCCAACCGATGAACAAATTAGCATATTATTATTCATGTAGGTCCAAAAGGTAGACTTTAAGAGTCGCTAGCAGGATGACGTCAGCTGTAATGGATCCTCCCAATAATGGGATAGGCCTAACTTCTTTGTCCATAATATAACGTGTTTTAGCCAGGGGATATCCTTACTTCGATCTACATTCATGATCTCCTCAAGGCCTTTTCTAAATTGGGACAGCTCAGGAGTCGAGCAAATCCTAGCCCAAAATAGTAGTGGTCTTAACACTGTGTGATGATCAGTACGTTTGATGTTAAGGTCCATAAGTACTGGGATTAGGGGCGTTCTGATTGGGAGTTTTAACAATTTCCGAATGAAATTATTTTCTTCCTGTTCAAAATTCTTTTTACAATATGGCCCCCAAATCTCAGCCCCATAGAGGACGGTTGATTGAGCTTTAAACTTAAAAACCTCCAAAACAGGAGAAGCAGCCTTGGAAGAGCTGACCCTATGTTTTTTTCAATATTGGCAGTGAATTATCCTGTACTTTTCTAGTTGCCCCTTCCAAGACAGTTTACTATTCAAGGCAATTCCTAGATAATTAAAACTTTACGCATATTCCAATTTTTGGTTGTTTAAAACTAAATTCTTCTTAAATTATTTGTGTGGGTTTATTGACATGTATTTGGTCTTACTTGAATTTATTTCGAGTCCCTTCATAGTGCAATAATTATTAAAGGAGTCCCCTAGGCATTGTAATCCCTTGTTGGTTTGTGAAATCCAAATTGTATCATCAGCAAATAATAATGCTGAGATAACTTCGCCCCCATGTTGTGGAGAATCATGATTACAATTTTCTAGATATTTAGGAATATCGTTTACACACAGCGAAAAGAGTGTGGGTGCCAACACGCATCCCTGTCATACACCCCTTTTCACTGGTATTTCTTTCCATAATTCTCCCTTCGGGCCCCATCTTACTCTTGCGTAATTTCTTACGTGCAGCCTAATGAATTGGAAGAGTAATTCTTCTGGCAACCAGGTATGTTTTAACGAGTCCCATATTAGGGCCCGGGGAACTAGATCGAAGGCTGCCCTTAAATCTACAAAGGCGATATATAGGCTGCCCTTCCTTAAAGTAATGTATTTCCAACAAATACATGTGAATCTAAACACTTGAACAATCGTGCTTGTTTTGATTCTAAACCCCGCTTGATACTTTGATAATATATCTGCCTCATCCATCCATTCTAAAAGTCTATTTAAAATGGGTCTACCAAACACTTTCTGTAAAAGATCAATTCAACTAATTGGGCAATCATTTGTCGGATCATAGCGGTTAACTTTTTAAAAAATTGTCACAATCTCTGCCCCTTTCCATGTATCAGGAATAGGTTTACCTGCTACTATTGAATTACATAAAAAATGTATATACGGTCCCCAGACTTCGACATCATGCTTCAGTAGATCTCCTGGAATTTTGTCGGGCCCAGGGGATTTCCCTGGTTTAATGGCCTGAATAGCTTTTACAGTTTCTTCTAAACTAAAGTGCATATCAACAACCTTTGCTGCAATTTGCAATTCTTTTTCTACTGTAGGCGATTCCCCAATGTTATCAGAATACAGCCGCGAAAAGTGTTCCACCCAAGTATTTCCATCTAGAAAGAGGTCTTTGGCAGTCCTTCCTGTCTTATTTCCC
This sequence comes from Lissotriton helveticus, assembly GCF_964261635.1. NCBI lineage: Eukaryota > Metazoa > Chordata > Amphibia > Caudata > Salamandridae > Lissotriton > Lissotriton helveticus. The sequence goes on along the minus strand of NC_136057.1, from coordinate 272,963,742 downwards.
CTGGATATTAGACTCCAGAAGGTAGCCTGGTCTTTGGACTTTGCTGCAATGATTAAATCAGTCCATATCTCATCATCCCAGGCATTTTATTATAATTATAGCTTCTCTCCCTTATTTCTAGTATATTCTTATTTTTAATTGCCTGGATTAGGGTGGGCTTAGCTAGTCTGCAATCTTTGTTATACCAGGGATTTCCTTCCTCACCTCGGTTATTCCTTCCTCCATTTTTATCTTCATAAATGTTGCTTAAAAGCGGGGTCAGTGCATCCACCAAATTATAATGCATATCCAGTACACGTCGTTCCCCTATTGGGAGATCTTGGAATGGTTTAACAACATCAGCAAAGGTGTTATAAATATTTGTCATCACTGCATCTTTAGCTAGACTATAAGGCCATATTAGAGCTCGTCTATTGTTATTTATTAGGAGATCACAAGTAGCTAAATCATCCCCTTCATTCCCAGCTGTAATAACCTTAAAGGGCTGGGAGTCTAATGTCAGTTGTAAGGGTAAATGATCACTCTCCATTCTGGGGTCAATTTTAAAATCAGTGGCATTATGCCACAAACTTATTGAAATCAATATAAAATCAATCTGGCTCTGAATGCTACCTCTGCAAAATATGAATGCCGTAGGTCTATCTGACGGCAGGCGCCCGTTACATGCCCTCAAATCATGTCTTACAGTAAGCTGTAGGATTTGTACTGCTGCGACAGTACACTTTACCTCCCTATTGCTGTCTATGGCCGGAATGTTATTCACCATATCTTGCTCTGCAAATAAGTTATCGAAACCCAACACTGGTTCAAACTTACAATTAAAGTCGCCACCGACAATTATCTGTGGCGTGGGCCCTATTGTATACAAAAAAGAGTCAAGTTGTTCTATTATAAGTCCTTTTTATCTCGTGTAACAATTTTCACACCGAGCAGATCCTGAGACTGGATATACGATGGAGTAATATCAATTTTAAGGGTGATCCTTATCCACATTACCAAACCCCCTGAAGGTCTCGCTCTAACAGAGGGGTTAGCATGTACACTGAATGTTTTAAAACCCAATCTGTGAGGGATTTCCAAAGACCAAGGGCCCGATGTAGGTAATCCCAGATTACCGATTCTTAAACACCGAATCAAACCGATTCGGTATTTAAGAACTGGAAATCGGGATGTAGGTAATTTTACCGATTTAATCACCGAATCGGTATGATTCGGTAATTACCGAATCGGTATTTACCGATCCGGTAATTGCCATTCATTCCTATGGGCCTGGAGGCCCATAGGAATGAATGTATCATCAACTGTGCCAACTTCAGCGCTTAGATCAATAATATCAATACTACCCAGCCCTAGATCCTGTTGGTCGGTACTAATATGAACTAAGGGGTGTGAGACTACAACTGGGGATTTTACCTTACTAATAGCCCCTAAGATGACCTTTTGTGCCCCATAGGCATACCCAAGGGCAGTCTTTTTTCCGAAGAGATTATTTTGTGTTGTAAAACGGATTCAGCTCTGTTTAAGAAAGCATCCAGGGTACCAACTACACCATCCCCCACCCTCTGCCCAATTTTACGTTTGGCTGCCATAAGGATCACAAAAAGATATAAATTAAATTAAAAGTTACTAACCAAGTCCCTAGTTATCTTGACATCTCGAACAGTCTCGGATGAAAGGGAGGTGACCCAACCCAACCTCCTCCGGCCTATGACGGCCTTAGAAGGTCCCGCCCTTGTCCCGGGCTTCTCCCAGCTTCTCCCACCACTCTGGCTGAGGCAAACAAAGCGATGCACCCTGGGAGCAGAAGTACCACCTTGGTGTTGTTGCACAGCAGGCAGGCGTCCCGTAGGTGAAAAGAGCACAACACAGCTCATGGCGACATAGCAAAAGTAAGTTCAAAAGGGGCCCGCGTGCGTGGCGGAAGGACGCGCTTTATAGCGCGATGTCAGCGCCTCCCCCAGCAGCAGCTGTTACCACTCTGGCTGAGGCAAACTAAGCAATGAACCCTGGGAGCAGAAGTCCCACCAGGGTGCTGTTGCACAGCAGGCAGGCGTCCCGTAGGTGAAAAGAGCACAACACAGCTCACGGCGATATAGCAGAATTAAGTTCAAAAGGGCACCCCCTTGTGAAGCATTTAAAATTGAGCAAAGGCTACACTATGCATATTGCTCAGAGGTTTCTGGAGTGGTAGAACAACTGAATGGCACAATCAAGTCAAGATTGGGAAATATATATGAATCTACTCGGTTAGATTGGCCTGATGCTTTACGTCTTGTCCTGAAGGGACTCAGAAGCATTCCAGACAGAAACACAGGCTTGAGTCCCCATAGGATACTCATGGAAAGAGCAATGAGGCAGGCATGGGTGTCAGGACACAAGCTGATAAATATATCTGATGACTTAGTGCTGGAGTACTGCAAAGAACTGGCTGACCAAGTGCGCTCTATGTCTCACGAGGTTGGAGAAGACGCTGTAACCAGACAATCAACTCCAGCACACAATCTGATTCCAGAGGATTGGGTTGTGATAAAGGAACATACTCGAAAATCTTGCGTAGCTCCGAGGTGGGGAAGGCCACAACAAGTGATATTGGTTACCACTACAGCTGTGAAGTGATAGGGAATTCAGAATAGGATCCATGCGAGTCACACCAAAAGAGTGACTGAACCTGATGAAACTGAAGCTGAAGGTTGCGCAGCTGAGGGGTCTCATGAAATTGATCCCGAAGTAGTTGAGGATGAACAACCGAGCACCAGTCAGGATGAATGAATTCCAGTGATTGATATTCCTGCAGATTTTGTGAGAACCAGGAGTCAAACCTATTTAGATAGACAGAGTGATAGTGAGGATGAGTCAGGAATAGAAGAACGTACCCAGATTACAGAAATCAAACCCAATAGTGATGCTGAGGAGGAACAGATAAGGAGAGATCAATATACTCAGACATTCCAGATACCTGCCACAGTTGCAGAGTCTGAGGAGGGACAGATAGGTATTAGGGCAAAGGCTCAGGAAGAAGAAAAACAAGAGATTGAGATACCTGAGCAGGACCAGATAGGTATAGAAAAACATGCTCAGGAAGATGAAGGCGAGCAAAGTCAAAGTCAAATTCAGCACACTCCTGAACAAGGCCAGATTAGTATCCAGGCAGAAGAAACAGAAACAAGACCCTGACCAAGTCAGATAGAGAGAGATACAGAAGACAAAACTTTACAAATTGTGCCACAATTAAACAAAAATAAAAGAGCAATTGAAGAAAATCAAAGCACAGTGCCAGCTAAAAGACTCAGAAAGGGAGATAAGTGGCCTGGTTTTGTCAAAAGATTGAAATTTCCCCTTAAAACAATAAATGAAGAACTGGAACAAGTAAACAAAGATATCAAGTCCACCTGGGCCTACCACAGAGCAACCAAGATAGAGGAGTCCACGACTGAAAAGACTTAATAACAAATTCAGAGGTCCTGAATGGACCTATGTCATCCTTGAAGATTTCGAAAATTTAAAACTAAGTGATGAAAGTGATGATGAATTGATTGATGACCCAACTGACGAAGAAGTGAGACCAACTTGAGAAAAGGGTTCATAGGTTAAAATTCTGTGAAAAAGTCTCAAAGAGGGGCTAAGTCTCCTTAGTCAGAAATGGCTGATCATACTGTTAATGAAAGACCAAAATGAAACTGCCTAAAAACATGCTGTAAGATATACACATGTAGTATAGTGATAGTACTCATAGTATGGCTTGGACTGATGGTAGCTATTTCTTATCTAATGAGTAAAAATGAGATGAATAACACTAACATTCATGAGAAAGTAGATGTACCTGAAAAGTTAAATACACACGAAAGGATAGATAGTTTCAGACAGCAAAAGGTAGATTTAGAAGCATACAATGAAGACCGATTACACTATGGTAGGGTTAACAATAAAACAAACTTGAGCATATTTGCAAATCTGTAAGTACATTATGTAGAAGCAATGGAAATAAGTAAGTGCTATGTATGTATGAAGTTACCTACATCTGTAGCCGAGGGTGTTACTTACCACCATTTGCCCCTGACATGTGGTATTTCATGTAGTATTTTAGCTAGTTTATTTGATAAGAAAGGACCTTTATATTATTATTATAATTCTAATTCAGATGTAATTTTCTCTGAACTTCCTATATGTAGTAACCTGGATCCTGTACATACTAAAAGTGACATAACTCATTATATGGGTGAATATTTTCTAACAATAGGTACAATAGATATAGCTAAGGCACACAAACACAATTTAACATGCATTTTACATGAAAAATAAACAATATTTTGAACTTAGTTGAGAAAAGGAGAGAGGATTTCCAGAGAAAAGTACAGAACAGAAACGAAAGATTGCTAAATGGGCAACAAATAAAGAGTACACCTTAAATGGCAAGGCTCATGCTGCTATGTTGCTGGATTTCAAAAAGAAAGGGAAACTCTGTCTCCACAGAGAGAGAACGAGTTATTATAACAATATATACATCGGTTCCAGTGAATGTGAACACAATTATAAGGTAATTTGGGATTGGGGTTTCAAAGATGGAACTGACCAGTATTCCCTGGAATTTATTATATATTTAAAAACAAAGCATATTATAAACTGCCTCATCATTGGTATGGGAGTTGCTATTTTGGAATAGTATTCCTAAAGGTATATCATGCAAGCAAAATAACTGGAAGCAATGAAGAAGTTAATGGACTAATACATAGTAAAAGAGATAGTTTTGCAGAAATTGTAGGTGATATATTTAGTGCATTGTTACCTTCAGTGGGAGTGCTTTTGAATACTCAAAGAATTTGTAAGTTGTCAACAGTGGTGGATCGCTTATCGACTGACACTGCTGGAGGATTTGTAATGATCAATACTGAATTGGTTGCCATAAGATCAATGGTTTTATAAAATCGAATTGCTCTTGATACATTGTTGGCATAAGAGGGCGGAGTCTGCAGAATGTTGAAAGCGCACCAGTGCTGTACTTACATACCTGACAAAAGTGTTGAAGTTAAGGGGTATGTAAAGAATATTACACATTTGGAAAAGGAACTCAAACCACTTGAGGTTGATAGTGCACGGAAGAGACTTACAGATGGTCTCTCTTCTATAAGTAGTTGGTTCTCTAACGTAGGGAAATGTTTTGTAGATAGAATACTGATGCCAATGGCGGGAGTAGCCCTGCTGATTTTAGGGATAATAATTTGTTGCAAATGTCACAAGCATAAAAAGACATATGCAGTAAATAAGAAAGGAAAGAAGAGAAATATTGATGAAATTGAATTAGAAGAGTTGAATAGAAATTTATACAAGAAAGTGAAACATTTTCATATGAATAATGAAAAGAAACATAACAGAAAGTTTGAAGAAATTGAGTTGGGATAAATGTGAAAGTTGGCGTCTGTTTCATTAATAGGTGATGAAATAAAATATCATCAAAGAGGGGATTAATGGAGCAAGGTTGCGCATGTAAAGCGACTTGCTTGTATTCAGCCCGCTCGAAAATAATATTAATGTACTAACTAATATTTTTCATCTACTAATATTGCACCACACATTTCTAATATCTAGGGGAAGCTCGCCTATGTGATTTTACTAACCGTAACTCTATAGCACTAAAATGGCCGCCGCAAAGCGGGATTTCTACTGTGCATGCGTATGACACACTCACATGATATGACGTACTACTCCGCTTGGTGGGAAACTTTTGCTTCTGCGCACTAGAACTAAGATGGCTTCTTTATGTTTTAATGTTGCTAAAGCTTGCATCGCTGCTTTTGCTAAATTGTTTGTTCTGCCTAATCCTTAACGCTGTAGTTAAAGTAAAAGAATGGGAATAGAGTAGAGATAAGTGGTATACAGTGCATTCATTTATTTCTTGTTCTAAATTTGTTTCTCTTCTATTTTTCCATGTATTGTACTTTGGGCCTGACATGTACTTCTGAACTCCATCTTTGGAGGAACTGTGCATGTGCAAACAAACTCAAACTACTGAATTATTGGCTTTGAACTCATGCCAGCATCAGACTTGAACTGTGAAAACTCTGGGAACATTACCCCTTAACCCTGCCAGAGGAAGCTGAACTGTACAAAGTTATTACAATGTTATAGATATTGATATATTCACTGTCAGGTGGAATAAAAGTGCATGGGAAAATAAATATTTGGGCGGGCACGTAATTTGAATAAAGAATGCAAATTACCTCATATCAATATGGTGTGATGACCTCCCCTCATCTTTTGACCAATCAAATTGAGGAATTCACACATTTGCAACATTGGGGGGTGGTACACTGCCCTGGATAATGGTATATCTAAGGTAGGCTTAGCTAGTTAGATTGATCGACTTGTCAAAATAGCTGTCCTGTCACTGACCCAACGCACTCAATAGGCGATTGAGAGAAGAGATGCTTGCAGAGCACCCTGTGAGAAGATTTGATAACCCAATAGGGGTTCTGGAAAGGAGTTCGATAACCCAATCGGGGACCGACTGTTAGCTGCAGAGAGGGTTGCAACGATGGCGTTGTACTTTAGCTGTGGGAGTCGGTCTTAGCCTGTGGTGGAACTGTCCTGATTCAATTTGGTCCGTACCTGTCCTGATTGCTGTTCTACACCTATTCTTTCCTGCTGGCCCCTGCAGTTTGGGGTTCTATCCGTTATCCCAGCCAGTGGCCAGGATTGGTATTCACACCATTCTAGGTAACTATAAAAAAAATCCATGTGGTACGTCTTTGTACTGTTTCCCTTTTCGACCTTTCCTACGTTTCAATGATTAAACAAAAGTTTTCTGATTTTTATTCTGCTCAATCATAATTCTTGTTGTTGATCATGTTTTCGATTAATGTGGTATGAACATTGACATTTAATATTTTACATAGATAAAGAGTTAAAACTTTCCCAAGTCTGTGGTTATTCTATGAGTGAAAAAGTTTGTTTACTGCCTATTATGCTAACACCCTTGATCCTTTAGCACTCTAGGTACTGGTGACTAGGATTGGTAAGTAAATTTGTATAGGTCCTGAATGGTTACGCAAATTGATTAAGCATAGGTGTACCTGTTCAAAGTGTGTATGCTTGCATGGGCCCAGGTGAGTATGGTAAAACAAGCAGGTGAGCCTGCGCACTATCATGTACAAAAGTGTATACTCTTACGAAATATTAGAAGTCAGCATTTCTTCAGTCATCTTATCTCCAAGCGAGGGTTTTTGATTAGAGGGTGGGGGTGGTAGGGGAGAGAACATAAGGTCTCATACTCACTCAGTCTTGTTAAGACCAAGGTATAAATCAGTCCAGTTCAGGCTTTGCTAATGTGTTCATATATATTCTGGAAAGAACGATGTATAGTTTGATAAAAATATTCACTCCCTCCTACCCTTAGAACGCACATGAGAAACGTGATATGGCCACAGTCTTACGTTAAATTCTGTATTTCTTATCATTAATCTGATAGCAAGAAGAAGATCCACAAAAAATGCACATAAGTGGTCAGGTCTCCAACATTTGTAAATGACATATTGAAACACGTATAATGTCTTGCGAGTAAGTGTTCACTCTCTATTGCCAATTAACTCTGGTTCAGTATGACTAGATTGTGACAAGTAATTTTCATACGGAGCTTAACATAACGGGAGGAGTGCCATGACAACATAGAATATATGCAATGGGTGAATGAGGCACTAAACATAAGATCAAAAAATGCTCAACGGTCACTCACATTAATGGCCACCATCGTAGGCTGACTCCTATATAAGGCAATATGGCCAACGTTACACCACGAAAACGCAGGCAGTAATATTTAGCTTGAAGAGTCAGCCAAATCATCTAATGGTGGTCATCCACGTGCCACATAAATGGCATGGCTGCGGATGTAAAACAATCTTAATAGAACACATCCATACAGCAGGTCTAAAATCTTATCCAAACGCGTATTGTAAGCTTACTTATAAATCTTGTCTGTTGTGTTCTCATACTCCTGTAGGTCCGCAGAGAATGCGCGACTGGTGTAGTGGTTAGCCACCATCTTTTTTCGCTATAAATAAAGTGAAGATAGACAACATTCTACACAGTTGTGTGTCTCTTCTTCAGATAAGCCCGGTACGAGTGTTTCTCATCTCTACTAGAGGCTCTGTTAATATCTGGGAAACAATGTTGTACTAAATTGAAAGTAAAACAAGGTGTTAATCGATAAGTATCTGTTAATGTTAAATATCCTATGTTGTGGTGGTGATACAAATGGCACCTCACTTGTGTTGGTGGGCCAAGTACCTGCGAAAGGCAATTGCCTAAAATGTATTGTGGAGACTTCAAAATTATCTATCAAAAAAATGACCTTGTTTTGCAAGGGGATCACATACGTTTTTGGTCCCGGGCTTGGCGGCCATTTAGGGAAACATACTAAACCCAGACATTTCTGAAAACTAGACACCAGGGGAAGTCCAGACCTGTGTGGCTTGCATGGATGCCGCAATGTTTTCCTACCCAGAATACCCTGCAAACCTCAAATTTAGCTAAAAAAGTCACATTTCCCTTACATTTCTGTTTGAGATCACTGCGCAGGCAAAAATGTCCTAAAGCCCAGCCCTTCCCTTGGTCTCCCAATAAAAATGATACCTCACTTGTGCAGGTGTCCACTGCAGAATCGCCTAAACACTTATTTGAAAAAAAAATAGCACTTCGCTGGGTTATATCCTCAATCCCTATGTTTTCGGCCCTTCCCATTCGCAGGCCATTGGCCCACTCACACAACTGAGGTATCATTTTGCTCAGGAGACTTAGGGGAATGGTGAGTGGTAGGACATTTGTGCCGGTGCGGTGATTACAGCCAGAAATGTGAGGAAAATGTGATTTTTGTAGCTAAATTTGAGGTTTGCAGGGGTTTCGGGGTAGGAACCAGTTGCCTATTCGTGCCCACCATTAGCAAAATGCAAGCCATGGGGCTATGGTGGTAAACCATGCCATAGAGCCTGATTTCATTCATGGCAGGTGGCCTGTAATCCGCCATGGGGACAGAGTAAATTACTCAGTTCACAAGGTGGCGAGACCACGCACCTAATTTATAAATGAACGCCAAGTAGGCGGTCATTTATAAAAGTATTGCCAGGAACCACCATGAAGCGGTTCATGGCAATGCATATTACTGTGTGCTAAAGGGCTGCAGCAGCAGGACACAGCCCTGTAACACACAGTTTTCTACCATTGTGGGTGGGAGAGCATTATAACAATTTTACTGTTCTTGTAAAAAACTGTAAATATTAACTACATGTTCGCCATCCAATTTGGGTGGTTTAGCATGTAGCCATTTATCTAAAGGCCCTTACTCCCCTTGGTCGTAGTAGAAGTTTGGTCATGGTGGAAACAGAGTAGTCTCTTCCGTGGCCAACTAAAGGTCCGACGGCATTAAAATCTAGTGGGCGGACCTTCATATTGACAAGATGTATACTTTGTCAACCTTGAAACTGAGTATACATATGGCCAATATATAAATGAGGCCCACAGTGCTGCCACAATGATGCCTATTGTGTAAGGCTTGCACTAACATAATCGGGTAATTTTTGGCACAATAGTTTTTAGCACTGGTGTAATACTTGCACTGGCACAATATTGATAATTCTTGGCACGTCGATAAAATTATGAGTCAGGGATCCATGCACTCACAGCCATCCATACCTGCACTTACTTATTCAACTATTCATCCAAGCACTCAACTATTCAATCAGCCATATGTGACCTTAAGTAAATATGCATTCTGACCTTCACCCACTCAAGGACAGGAACTATCCAATCGATGAAAAAAATATCACTAAGCACATAGCTGGACCTAAATTGCTTGTTCCTTTCTGCTTTTTATTTAATGTTTTATTCGCCCCATAATTAGCTTTTTGGCAATTGTCATGATACATCAGAACAATATTATTATAAATCAATAATAAATTAAATCACTCTACTTTTTCACAGTTATTCAAAACTTGCAATTATTTACATCCCTAAATGGAAAATATTTCATTCAAGTAATTAACATGTATAGTGATATTCTCCTAAACGACAAAGAGGCACCGGAGCCTTCTACAAGGTCAAAGGCAAGCATACAGTTAATGAGTGATAGGAGAGGTACCTGGTTATTGTTTTGCTAGTACATATAATGTAGTGTTCTTTAAACAGATTGGTGTTCAACTCTTTTCTAAATTGGCAGAGCGTTGAAGTGGTCTTTATGGATACAAGGATGCTTTTCCAGATCCTTAGTGCATAGACAGAAAAGACCAGCTCCCTAGTTTTTGCTTTTCTACGCCTCTTAGTCTCAAGTCTGATGGTAGCATGGCTGGGAGTGTGGTCAGAGCCAGCATCGATGGTACCCCTGGGTGCTAGACCAGTGGAGGCCAAGTCATGATCATTTTATAAATTATGTCACTGGTTTTGAACTTTGTGTGTGCAGCAAGAGGAGCCAAAGGAGTTCCATCAAGGAGGGGGTTATGTGGTTGTATTCCATTTGGCCCAGAAAAAAACATTCTCTGATGTGTAGAATGTCCTTACTGTGTGCCATTGTGGAGTCTGTGAGGCCATAGAGCAGAGTGTTACCACCATCCAGATAAAAGAGTAGGCGACCTTTTAAGCAGGAACTCTGAAGTAGCTTCCTAGAAGAGATGGTTTCACTTTCTATAGAAGCTAGAGCTGGTAGCAGGCAGGCAGTTTTTGCAATGTTGTTTCTTACGGGTGAAGTTGGTGTCCAGGCTGGGTTTCAAAGCCATCAAGGTTCATGTCTTTCCCTATCATACTTGTTGATCTTGCCAAATAAAAGAAATTCTGACTTTTTTGGGTTGAGCTTCAGGTAGGTGTTGGACATCCAGGTCTGGAAAATTTGCAGGCAGTGTTTGAGCTGCTGGATGTCTGAAACAACAGACTGTCAGATAGAGTTGTGTATCATTGGCATATTGATTAACCTTAGCATGGTTATCTTTGAGAAGTGCACCAGGGGACTTCATTGGTGGCAGAGATCTTTTGGGACCTAGAGGTGCCCATTTGAACAAACTGTCTTCTTTTTTTTATTTATTTTTATTGATAAATGCATCGCAATATGAAACAACAAAATACATATAAACAGATAACCATGTAATATAATCCTTTCCAGAAAATAACTTAGCAGTAAAGAAAGGAGGATAGAAAAATATATATAACTAAATGAAGAGTTAATGGAGAGTTTTTACTTTTTTCTGCCTAACGGTTTTTAGCAGTATGCATTTTCATTCAAAAATATTTCCCCATGTTCCATACATTTGGTCATTGACCGAGTCCCTCTCGACCCAGCCAGTGAGAGTTCCATGTCGTAGATCTGCCTCACTAAAAGCCACCAATCCATCACAGTTGAAGGTTTCGGGGATGTCCACATCCTAGCAATTGTTATTAAGCTAATAAGATGATAACCAAGCTATTACAGTTTATAGTTCTATAAATATATCCCAACATAACCTCAGACATCTGTAAAGGTACTCCTATCCCTAATGTTTGGTGTAAAACATCCCCTACTTTCTGCCAAAATGTTGTTAATTCTGGACAAATCAGAAACATGTGCTTAATATCTGCCACATATAACTCACATTTTGGACATTTTGTCCACTCATTATTAGCATTATTACCCAGAGACCATTTTACAATTCTATCCGAAGTATAATATAACAAACAGATCATATAATGCTGCTGAAATCTCAAATGAGTCGCATGTACAGCCTTATCTATAGTGTTAAGAGCCTGAGAGATTGTACCTGCCGTTACAGGTGTCCCCAAAATCCCAACCCAACTTTCCGCCAGTATATCACAGTCGTCAGGTCTCCCAATTCCTAGCCATTTGTATGCTCTACTTATCAAAGATTTTGATCCCCCAGCATTGATAAGGTCTCATATCTCAGAGTTATTTGTATTCTCCAACTTGTTTCTTAGCAAAATATCGAATCTGGGAATGCTTAAAAAACATGAACCCCGGTAGCTTATGTTTTTTCTGCAACCTCTCAAATGAAACAAAACCATTATAATCATATAGATCTCCCATACAAGTGACTCCACTATTATCCAATTTCTTTCCAGCCAAATCGTGGAATATCTCAGGTAATCCTGGGTTCTGCCAAAGAGGTAGCTCCTTGTGATAACATGAGATATTTTTGCTTAACACAATTGAACGCCAAGTAAAAACCTCATCTCGTATGGTCTTAAATGTGACCCTTTTAAAGTAGTTGGGATCGTTAAGTCTGTACAAAACATGTGGGTCTCTGCCCCCAAAATAAATTTATGACTAAAACTAGCGGTGACTGGATTATTAAGACTGCATAATCGAGTGAAACAGGCTGACCAAAAGTATGTTTTAAAATCTGGGAACTCTAGACAGTCTTGGCTAAAGGGAAGTTTTAACTGATCTATTGCTCGCCTTGCCTTCCTATAACCCCAGATAAATCTGCTTAATACTCCTTCCAATTTTTTAAAGAATGTATTTAGGACGAGGAGAGGTATGGCTCGAAAAAGATAGAGAACTTTAGGCAGAATTTTCATTTTACTAATGTTGACTCTACCAATTATCCCAATCGGTAGTATGTGCCATTTTTTTAAAGACCTGCTTGTCTCTTTTAATAATTCATCGGAATTTAGTGTTAGTATTTGATCAATCCTTGCTGTTATTTTAACCCCTAGATAGGTGACAATCGGGCAAGTACCAGGTACAGGCCACTCTTGTTTATGGTTAAGGAGAATTTATGTCTTATTGACAGATATTGATCCAAACTGGTACGCCGCTTCTGGTATTATGTTTAATGCCTCCCCCGGTGCGGTTGAAAAGACCGCAATGTCATCTGCGTAGGCGACTACCCTCAGATAGTTTGCCCCTGATTTAAAATCCCTTATTCGCAAGTCGTTTTGCAACGCAAAAATAAAAGGCTCAATGTATAAGGCAAATAATAAGGGTGACAAAGGTATCCCTGACGGGTGCCCCATAGTACCGGGAAATTAGTTGACTGAAGATCTAAGTAAGCCAATTTAGCACAGTGCTTTTCATAAAGTGCTTGTATCTGTAGCAAAAATTGTCCCTTAATTCCAAATGCTGTCAACATAGCCCACAGGAATTCCCACCCCACTCGGTCAAACGCCTTTTCTGCGTCTAATAAAATCATGCAGAGTGGGGTGGGATTAATATTAGCAAGATCAAATGCGCTTACTGCAGTGTTTATATGCGAGGTGGTATCTGTCCCTTGAATAAACCCATGTTGGTGGGGGGAGACTAAGTTGGGCATTATTGGGGCTAGGCGATTGGCCAGGATTTTAGCGTAAATTTTTGCATCCGCATTTATCAGTGAAATTGGTCTAAGTTACCCACATTCCTCTGCTGGTTTGCCTTTCTTCAGAAAAAATATTATTTTGGTCATATGCCATGAATCAGGCATTTTTCTTTTAGTTCCAATTTCCTTTATCACTTAGCTAAACGGCTCCATCATAATATCCTTAAATACTTTATAGAATTCGAATGGAGAGCGTCTTCTCCCGAAGCCTTCCCTGAAGGTAGCCCACCCATTGCTAATTCTATGTCACTATCTGAAATATTTTCTTCCAGAAAGTCAGATTCCTCACCCCCCATCTTTTTAACAGGATTATCTTGAATATAGCTACAAATATCCTCTTGTGTAGGTTGTATCGTACGAGTGTAGAGTGTTCTGTAGTAAAGAGCAAATTGTTCTTGAACCTGCTGTGGTTGCTCATATTTTTTACCATCTATACCCCTTATTTCTTTAATATGAGCCTTAGTCCGGTCATCTGCAACCTTAAAAGCAAGTATTTTACCTATGCTTTCCCCAAATTCGTATTGTGTTACCCTATTCTTATTGTATCTAGCGACATTTTTCTCTCCATAGTTTCTTCAAAGCTGATTGTAATTCTATTAACTTAGAATCTAACTGTTCAATATCCCCTAAACCCTTTGTAATAGCCTTAGCATGCTGAACCTCTACCTTACGAATCTCAAGTATCGTTATATTCATTATGTTTGCTCTTTTTTTTATTTTGTCGCCATATATATTGCTGGGTAAATCCTCTAGTGACTGCCTTACAAGTATCCCACACCACTATAGGGGTGGCAGGTCCTAAATTTTCCCTGAAAAAAGTCTCCAGTTGACCCCTGGCCACCGCCACATACTCCTGATCAGTCAGAAGGTATCTAAGAAACGAAAATGGTCTCATGACCCTGTTCACATCATTTTAATTATAAGAAGTATGGGGTTATGATCAGAGGTCACTTTTGGGCAAATTTCCATATCACTGGACCATACAATAGAGTCAGAAGCCCAGGCCATATCGATGCGGGAGTATAACCTATGTGGGGCTGAATAATAATTGTGCCCTGGTAGAATAGGGTATAACGCTCTCCAGAAATCCCTGCAACCGCCCCTAATTCTCTTATTGCCGCTCTCGTCTTTTTCATTCTCTGAAAGGCCCCCCGTCGCGTTGTATCAATATTATAATCCATGATACAATTAAAATCTCCCATCACAACCCTCTCCCCCTCCCAATTTAACATCTCTGTATTTATTGTCTCGAAGATAGCAGGTTTGTCCATGTATGGGCCATACACTACACAAAATATGTAATTCTTTCCTTTTATCTTCACCTGTGCCATCGCCCACCTACCACCCTTATCTGCCTTTCTATTACCCTTAACCCCCTCTGCCCTCTTATGTCTCAGAATAGCAACCCCTCTAATAGAGGCACTTTGCATAGTACACACTACCACTTCGTACCCTAGCTGTTTAAGTAATCTGCGATCTTTATATGAAAAATGGGTTTCCGTTAATTTAACAACTTGAGGATTATACATTTTTAATTTGCCTGCCACAAATTGCCTCTTAATCTTACTGTTCAATCAGGCCACATTCCATGCTAAACATTTAAACATAAATTGCTCCATAAGAAAAAAAAACAATCCTAACAGTGCTAGCCCTCACACCCTCCATTACAATTACTTCATTGTATACCTTCAATATGTTAGCCTTTTGGTTCCCTATTACTGTGCCTTTATTATTTCCATATTTTTGCCCTCTCCCTCCCCCACCCACCACCCTCATCCCCGCTGAAACACATCCCACCCCCCAACTCCTAGAAGGAGGAATCTTCCTCTTCTTTACGCTGCCGCTGGTTTTGGCAGCAAAGTGAGACTGCGGTCTCAACAGTGGCCCTGAGGACTATAACAGTCTATCAGTTTTCAGCTTATCCCTTGACTATTTGTATTGCTGGTACTACAATAACCGCAAAAGGAAGGAAAAATCATCTCTGCATAAATTGTAGCATCCCAAAACCCAGTACTGTACAGCCCTGGGTGCTGATCGGATTCTAAACCCCTTTCCTTATCCCATCCCCTCCTTTCTGCCATCTAGCCAATGCCTCCCTTGCCTCGAGCTCAGACGTAAAAACATATGATTGCCCTCCTCATATTACTTTCAGGCGCGCCGGCTCTTGCAAGTATACCTGTACTCCGGTTAATTTTAGTGGATCAATCAGCAATCTGAAATGCCAGCGCCTTTCCATTGTCTCTCTACAGAAATCTGACCTAAAAAAAATAGAATAAGATTCTACTGATATAGGTGCTTTAGGTTTGACTTTCAATGCCACAGCTTGCTTTAGCAAAATATTCCCAGAATTATTAAGAAAGGGTTGAGGGTATTTAGTGTGTTGCTTTTGCTGTACTAGTGGTAATCTGTGTGCTCTCTGTATCTGGAAATCCCAGTCCCAGTCTACTAAGTCTGGGAAAGCCTTCTGCATTAGATGAACAACAAACCCCCTCGGATCGGTCCCTTCCTGTCCCTCCGGGATTCCTAACAATTTCAAATTATTCTGCCGTTGGTGATTTTGTATATCTTCAATTTTCAGCTGCATTGAAGTCAGTAGATCCTGATGTTGTTTCACAGAAGCAGACGCTTGTAAAGCTACTTCCTCGTTATCAGCTACCCTTGTCTGAAGTTCCGCCAAGTCGCTAGTGATAGTGCCATCCTTCGAATTAACTTCTTTCAATGACTGCTGAATATCCTGATTGTCAGATCTAACTTGGGAAAACAGCTCCCTTGTTTCCTCCCTTTGAACTTTTAGGGACTGTAGTATAAGTGAAAGTAATGACATCTCTCCTGATGGAGCATCCCCACCCAGTGAGTTCCTTCAGGGCCCTTTTCCCCCACTTCATCTGGCACAGATGCAGCACAAACATCTTGCAGGGATTGGGATTGGGCCATTTCCGGTGACCCCACGGGAGTTTCTCTGGGTGATAGTCTTAGTGCCTCACAAATATCATCTACTACCCCTGCGCCGACAGTCTGGATACCAGGGTTTTAACTCCTCCTTCCGACTGAACCCACCTCGGTTTGGGGCTTACTGCTTCTGTGTTCTTCCCTTGCTTTGACTTAGGCTTGCCAATCGTGTAGCTCACTGAAGCCTTTCTTCTACTTTCTTGCACTTCCTTTGGTGTTATACCTCCAAGGTTGTTCTTTTTATCCACCCGTGGGGTTTGCTTCTGCTTTTGCTTTGATTTTGGCTTAGCGTCCCCTAAGCACTGTGTTAGATCCCCCATCGGGTCCTTATTCTGAGTCTCGTTCCGACCCTCTGGTTGTGTCCCCCGACTAACCAGAACAGTGTCAATAATGACATAAGCTAAAGCACTCTGCTGTACAGTGTCCTCTGCCACATTTCCATCCTCAGCTGCCACATTGCCGTCCTCAGCTGTGTCTAGGGCATTCTGCCTTAATCTATCTTCCTCCACGCTGCTTTTCGCAACAGTATCACGAGTTAACTTATCCCCTGGCGATATCTCCTGCTGCTGATTACCCTTAAGCCCAAACTGCATCCCACTCGGGCTCTGCATGCAGACAACAGGAGATTGTTGTTTCTCCCCAAATTCGGGTTCAATACCAAAACTCCCTTCATACTCACCAAGTTCAGTATTTTCAATATTTTGATCTCCAGTCTTCAGCATTACGTTGCATGTTGTTTCAAAGAGTTACTCTTACAATCTACAGCCGCATTGGCAGTGTTAGATTGTGTTACAGTGTTACATTGTTGCGCCGCCTCTACCACGTGAATAACCAAAGAGGCTAATTCATTTCTGTCGATCTCCTCCGAGCCTGCCACGGGAGAGAAGAGCCCAGCTGAGGCACCTGATTTCAAAAGGCTCAATACCGGTCTCCCTAGCTTCCCACTAATTAGTTTGCCCTTCTGCCTCCCGCGCCTTGCGCCCCCTCAACACCGCTGTCAATGCTCACCAGTAGCCAGCTTGCCGCTCGAGTACTCCTCAATGTACCCTTCGGCAAAGCCATACCTTGCAAGCTTTGCAAGCCGCAACGTGCCCCGGCAACCTGCCAGCGCGGCTCGGCCAGGAGATACAATCCCAGCCGCAACGATGAACACCGAGCCGTCAAGCACATGGCTACCCTGGTGGACGGCAGGAGCCACAATACAGTCACCCGCATACAGCTAAAGCTCCTCGGAGCCCCCTCCGGTAAACGGCCCAAAACAAAATCCAGGTAAATAAGGTTTTTTTTCGCGCTATGTTTTCCATCGTTTTCCGTATTTCTGTCTTTTTGG
The DNA here is from genome assembly GCF_964261635.1 of Lissotriton helveticus. Lineage (NCBI taxonomy): Eukaryota > Metazoa > Chordata > Amphibia > Caudata > Salamandridae > Lissotriton > Lissotriton helveticus. Next base: position 272,946,141 of record NC_136057.1, on the reverse strand, counting down.
GACTAAAATATGAGTTTCCTTCCCTTTGCTGTCTATTCCTTTTTCGATAGTCTCTTTGTGTAGTTACTTCAGCTACTTCATATTCGTTTGTTTATTCGTTTGATCACTCAGCCTCGGGAGCTCCTCTGTGCACTGCTGCTCACTGACGGCATCAGTCTGCCATCTTGTCTCCTCCTGAACAAACTGTTGTGCACAGAAAAGGTAGCAGAATAATTCCCCCCCAACCCTCCCCAATTCAAGACTCCAAGGTATGGATGAGGTTTGGATGGTAGACTGTGTCAGAGGCACAGTCTCTTCCCCACCACTGCTGCCGCTGCGGCCACTCCCCCTGCCCTCCCCCGAACCTGCCTCCCAGATGCTGGTCCCACCCCCATTCCCTACTTAATGGCAGCCTCTGCGAGGTTACACAGCGGCCGCACCGCTTGTGCACCGAAGGCAAGCCTTTCCGCGCCCATCCTTGACCCGACTGCGACTAGAGCCAGGGACCCTGGATCTCCCACAACTCACAGATACGACTCAGCAATCCTCCTCACACTCAACCCTGGAAGGAACAACAACTGCCAGTAGTCCACGCCGAACAAGACCCACAGCGAGTTTTCCTGCCGGCACTGCTGCCAGACCTTTACCATCGCCCCGTCAACCAACACCACCTATGCCCTAAGATGACTCCTCCTCAACGTGCGCTCCATGCACTGCATGCAGTAGAGATCTGGAACCTCCTGGACTCACTCTCACCCAACGTTGCCTTCTTCATGGAAACCTGGACAAACACCTCATCCACCCCCGACATTGCCATCGCCATCCTGGACGGATACACGATCCAGAGGAATGACCGCCTCAAATACCCAGGAAGAGGCCTCGCCATCATGCATAAAAACTCTCTCTGCCTCACCACCTCCAGAGAAACCTTCCCTCCTGCCGAACACATGCACTTCCAGGTACACACCAGCCAGAACTCCTTTATCGGCGGCACCCTCGCCTACAGACCCCCCAGACCCTGGACCATCTTCACAGACACCATCACCAACCTCATTGCACCCCACCCCATCGCCGCCATGGACTACATACTTCTCTGTGTCCTACACTTCCACCTTGACAACCCCAGAGACCCCCAACTCGACCACCCTCCCCGACAACCTCGCCAACATCGAACTAAAATAGCTCAACACCACACCAACCCACAAGGCAGGACACACTCTCGACCCCATCTTCGCTGGAGGAAATAGCGTCCACTTCAGTCACACCACGCAACCCCCATGGACCGACCACCACTGCATACACTTCTTCGTCGACGAACTCAAGCCACCCAAACCCACTCGGTGCCCACAGCTGAGGAACTGGAGCAAAGTCACCGAGGAACAACTCAACTCCACCCTCAAACGCAACACCTCCACTGATGCAACCGACACCAACCTCGCAGCCAGGAAACTCCATACCAGGATAGCCAACTGCACAGACAGCTCACCCCGATGCGCAACCCGGACAAACAGCACCCTAGGAAAGCAGCCTAGTTCACCACCGACCTCCAAGAAGGCAGAAACACCTGCAGACACCTGGAAAAAAACTGGAGAAACAGTAAGACTCCGGACAACCACACCACCTATAAGAACGCCATGGGAGATTACCACCCGTGTATCAGAACTACCAAAAGGACATTTATCCACAACAAAATCCTTACCCAATCCAGCAATTTCTAGGAACTCTTCAGCATCATCCAAGAATTTGCCAAGCCCCGCAGCGAAGCCACAGACATTACACCTTCCCAGGACCTCTGCGAAAAGCTTGGTACCTACTTCTACTTGAAGATAAAAAACCTCTACGACAACTTCAACAATTGTACACCCGACTCCACAGCCACAACGCCAACCAGCCTACTATCTCCTCTTGGACCCCGGTCATGACCAAAGAGATCTCATCAACCAGGAAAGACATCCACTAAGGGGCTCCCACGGACTCCTGCCCACCATACATCTACCACAAAGCCTCCATCACACCCGAACTACAACACACCATCAATACCACCTTCAAGACCGGCACCTTCCCCGATGACAGGAAACACACAGAAGTCAGGCCCCTGCTCAAGAAGCCCACTGCAGACCCCACGGACCTCAAGAACTACTGGCTCATCTCGCTCCTCCTTTTCGAGGTGAAAGTCGCTGAGAAGACCGTCAATGCAGAACTAACAAGATTTATCAAAGACAACGCCATCCTCGACCCCTCTCAATCCGAATTCCGCAGCAACCACAGCACCAAGACCACCCTACTCACCGCCACAGATGACATCCGCACCCTCCACAAATAAGGCCACACTGCTGCTCTGATACTACTCAACCTGTTGTCAGCATTCAACACCATCTCCCTCCACACACTTGCAACCAGACTACATGACGCCGGTATACAAGGAACCACCATCGACTGGATCCAATAATTTTTCAACGCCAGAAGCCAAAGGGTCAGACTGCAGCCTTCCTCTCCGAACCCACAGAAATCAACTGCGGAGTCCCACAGGGGTCATCGTTCAGCCCAACCCTCTTCAACATCTACATGGCCCCCCTCGCCACTGCCTCAGCATAGTATCCTATGCCGACGACACCCAGCTCATCCTCTCCCTCACGAATGACCCCACTACTGCCAGACTCAACTTCCAGGAAGGATTGGAAGATGTCCCAGCCTGGATGAGGAACAGCTGCCTAAAGCTCAACTGAGAGAAGCCTGAAGTCTTCGTCCTCAGACCCACCCATTCGGCATGGAATAACACTTGATGGGCCACTATCCTCTGCAGCCCCTGACCCCACAGACCACGCCAGAAACCTCGGCACTGTAGTCGACTCCTCAATCTCCATGAGCAGACAGATCAATGCCGGCACCTACAGCTGCTTCAACACCCTCCGCATCCACCGTAAGACCTTGAAATGGATCCAACCCGAGTCAAGGAAGACGGTCACCCACGCACTCATCACCAGCAGGTTGGACTACGGTAGTGCCCTCTACGCCAGCATAATTAGTCCCTACTCTGCAAGCTCCAGACTACCGCCGCCAGACTCGTCTTCATCATCTCTCAACACAAGCGCATCAGCCAACACCTACAAAAGCTCCATTGGCTCCCCATCGAGAAGAGAGTCACTTTCAAGATACTCACCCACACCTACAAATGCCTACACAACCATAGAATCACCCTCCACGTACCCAACAGGAACCTCCAATCCACCAATCTCGTCCTCGCTAAAACCCCATTCTTAGAAATGGGATCTCTGGTTGGCTAAGGCTGGAGCCAAAGCCAGGCAGAGACGACCACTCTACTCAGGGCACGGGAGTGACAAGCCAAAGATAACCCCTGCTCACCCCCTTGGTAGCTTGGCATAAACCGCCAGGCTTATCCCGGAGGCCATGTGTAAAAGCATTTGTGCATGCACACAGCAACAACATCCCAGGCACACTACAAGAAAATAACTCCACACATGGGTATATCAAAAATAGCCTTTGTACTCTCTTAACACATTAGAATACTGCTCCCATAATATATATATTGTGCCACATGGCACTAGGTCATATCTACAAGGGATTATATGCACCTGACAGGGCCCACTGGACCACTGTCAGAGCCATCACAGCGTGAACTTAGTAAAAGTAAAACATATCATAAATGTACAACCAGTAATCACTAGTAAGCACTGTACTCAGCTTCAGCCTGTAACATAAACCACACTATGCACAGCATCACATTAGGCGCAAATTACATTCTGTGCCAACTTCACCAGCATACACACATTATGCAATCACCTCAAAAGTCTAAACGCATTAGACCCTAACCTCCTAAGCATACTCACATTAGGAAATAATCTCAGTTGAACATAATCTCCCTAGCATAAACCATAATATGCAAAACAACCTCATAATCATAAAAGTCACATTTAGAGGTATCAAAACAGGGTGCGTAAATCAAACTACATGAATCACATTTCCTAGCACCACATAAATCACATTAGGACCTGGTGTCCGATTAGCCTAACAGTCCCTTTGGCCATCTGGCCATCTCAAAAGGGGCTCAAATGTCCTATGTCCTAGAGTCAGGGCGTGCTGCCAATGCAGCATAAGCAAAGAGTGCACAATTACGCTGACCTAAATGTTGCAGCTGGCACTAAGTACTGCGCAGCTGTGAAGATATGGGGCAAAGGAGTGCATCTCACTCCTAACTCAACAGACATGTCCCAATAGAAAGAATGGCCTAAACGATGCAGCTGGCACTAACTGCTGCACAGCTGCGGATGAAGAAAAGGCCTGGGCACTGAATGTGCCCTCTGAATTAATGTACTAAACGCTGCAGCTGCGCGCGCCGGTGCAGTGCAGCTTAGGATCATGGGAAGGGGCCCTGGCACAACTGTGCCCTCTGAGCCTCGCTGGGGCACTCAAAACGACTCTGGCAAGCGGGGAAGCTGAAAATATGGCCAGACTGGTAGGGACACGGGCCCTTGGAAGCAAATCAGGCCCCAGGTTGGAGCGACCTGCTGCCAGATGGGGCTGCTCATATACTGTGCCTCGAACCGGCACCAACGAAAGATGGCACTCGCAGTACATTGGGGAAGAAACACTAGGGGCAGGCATCTACAGCGTGTCTTGACATACACCCCCCCTTGCCCCCTTCCCCACCAGCTACACTCACCAACATCGTCGTGCCTTGACATACACCCCCTTCCCCACCAGCTTCACTCACCAGACTCCTTCGCTCCTCCCGATACTGCGGCAGCACGCAAGGCTCTCTCTCTCCTGAGAGCCTCGCTGCGGATCCAGTTGCACTCTGCAGCTACCACGCAGGCGGGGTGGGCTCCCGCCTGCATCCATCCTCTTCTCTAGCGGTGTCCGTGGGGCTTCCCTCAGCTTCACGGGAGCCCCGCCCAGCATCTCCGGACTTCCGCCTTCCCCAGCCGCCAGCAGGAATTCCCGCCCACAATCAGGCAACTATACCTGTCTTCCGGGTCGCTCTGGTAGCGGCCCAGAGAAAGGCTACAAGCGGCTCAGGCCGCGGCAGTGAAACGCGGGGTGGACTCCCGCTTCAGTCAAAGATAATGGCAGGGTGGGACCCGCCAAAACAAACCTTCAGGTGGGGTGGGCACCCACGATTGAAATAAGAATAAGCTGGGTGGGCACCTGCCAGGATCAGCATCACAGGGGAATCCCTGCAGTGGGGATTCCCCCTCAAAGGGCTGCAGCGCGCGCAGCGAACCCCCGCTCCCCCGAAGCAGAAAAGAGCCAGGGGCCCATAAAAATAAAGCAAAGCGCTCACAGGGGTAGGAGCCACAGCTCCTTAGCAAAAAGTCCAGGAGAGTTTCAGGGGCATAGATGGGCCCAGGGAGGCCAGCACACAGGGCCCTCCAGCAGGGAGGTAGCCCCCATGGCAAGCCCTCACGAGTACAGGAACAAGTAGTGAACATTTTTCATGGGGTCACAGCCCATATATTTATATTAGCAAAATCGCTTTGTGTCACAGCACAGGGCTTGGGGATACCAGTTAGAACTGGTTTAGGAAGGAATTTGGAGCACTTTGTTTTGCCCAGCTCCTCTTTGGATGCTGGGCCAAGTCCAACACCTACGCATCCACAGAGCCAAATTAGGGGGTAGATTCTTCTCCTACATCGCGGCCAAGACCTGGAACCAGATTCTGATCAACAACAGATGCACCCCCTCCCTGAACACCTTCAGGAAGACTCTCAAGACCTGGATCTTCAGCTGAACAGTGTTGCTGACACCCCCACCCCCTCCACCGCGCCTTGAGACCCTCACGGGTGAGTAGCGCACTTATAATTCCCTGATTGATTGATTGAGGAAGATTAGTTGCAGTAATATAAGGAGGATAGGTCACCTTCAGCTGCGGTCAGAAGGTAGTCGACTACGTTGTGTAAGGTAACAGTCTCTCTGCTGCAGCATGATCTGAAGCAAGGTTGATATTCATGCAGGAGATGGTTAGTACTGATGTGATCTTGGAGTTGAGAGTATACTACTTTTTTCAATGGCCTTGCAGATGAAGGGTATGGGAGCAATGGGCTGCTGTTTAGTTCGGACATCATGGTCTAATGTAGGGTTCTAGAATCTAGCCTGTCTTGTCAGCTTCTTGGAAGATGCCTTAAATCAAAGAGAGGTTGACAGTGCTTAATAGGTGTGAGCTTCCAAATGGTTTTATGAAGGACAATGGAGAGACAATCTTTATAAGAAATTGATATGAGGTAGTTGAGCATATCAGTTGATGTGCTGTCAGCTCTACTTAATTTTTTTACTGAAGAAAGTATTGATATTGTATTGGAACTGAATAATTTTATATAGCGCACAAATGACCTAGGGTGTCCTAGTACTTTTAACTGCTAGAATAGGCACTGTGACAGAAGCGTATAACAGAACATATCACAGGGGGTCAGAAAATAGCCAAGTGGTAAAGTGTTTCCTAAAAGCGGACAAGTTAGATTGATCTCCGAGGTTTCCCAGAAGATTGTTCTAAATTTGCCACGTAGCTTACACAAAACTTCTGCCACCCCATGTCATTCGCTGAACTTTAGCACCAGCAGCTATTCTGGAGGTAACAGATTTCTTCTTGGAAAATACCAGGAGAAATTCCTCTTTAGGTGATCCGGACCTCTACCGTCAGAGCTTTGTGTGCCAGGCAGAATGCCTTAAAAGCAATTCTATTCACTGAAGCTCCACTAGTACCACTAAAACTGGTTTGTACTTGGATATTTTCCTAAGGAGTCAGGCCGCTGCATTCTACTCAGCTTGAAGTTTCTGTAATTGATGAATGCCTGTTTATAATGCAGTACAATAACCCAGCCTGGACAAGACCAGTGCTGTGACCACTGATTTCTGTAGATCATATGCTATGGGGGCAAGACATTCCTTAAGGCGAGTAACATAAAGAAATAGGATGAAGTTAGTTTGTTCATCTGGGCATTAAAAGAGAGGCAGAGTTTCAAGATCACCCCCAGATTCCTGGTTGAGGATACTCGAGGAAGGAGGAGGACCAGAGTCGGAGACCACCAACATTAAACCTAGAAGGGAGTGTCCTTGCCAAAGAGAAGAACCTCAGTTTTATCCCAGTGTCCTTGCCAAAGAGAAGAACCTCAGTTTTATCCTAGTTCAGCTTGAGGCTGATATTGTTCAGTCACTCAACCACTGCACCCATACAGCTGTTGAAACAGTGCACAGCTTCAGTTACACTGCTAGGGATTGACACAACAATCTGTGTGTCATTCGCGAATGCAGCTATGAGCAGCCAAATGTGCAAGTTATCCTAGTCAGAGGGAGCCACATAGATGTTAAACAGCGTTGGGCTCAGCGACAACTCCTGAGGAATGCCACATGGTAGTGAGAAGTACCCCAATGCAACTGATTGTTCCCTGTCGGAGAGTGAAGAAAGTACAAGTTCGATAGCTCAACCACTGAATTCCAATGTCTGCCAGGCAATCTAGTAAGACAGAATGGCTCACTGTGTCGAAGTCTGTGGATTGATCAAACAGGATCACCGCACCTTTCCTCTCCATTGTCCAGATTACTTCTTAGCTTCTTGGTTGCTACTACCAGGGCCGACTCAGTGCTATGATTTGGTATAAAGCCGAATTGTGCAGAATTAAAGATTCCTGTAACCTCCAAAAGCTCAGAGAGCTTTTCATGTGCATCTCGAGAATTTTTGCAGAGAAGTGAAGGCGAGATATTGGACAATAATTTTTCATCTTCAGAGGTTCATGGTTTTGCACTTGTCTATGTAGTATGGGATATGTGATCAGGCAGGGAGGTGATGCAGTGATCAATTGTATTGATAAGTGTTCTGCTCTCTTGGTGGCTTTATTGAAGGTGTTAATACAGTACTTTGCTTTGGCTGACAGTGGACAAGCTGTTTTTGTATTGCACAGAGGGACTTCAGTATCATGAGGTCATTAGGAGTTCTGTTTCTCTTCTATTTTCTTTCCTGTTTTCTGGTGGAGTGTGCTGAAAGTTTGGATTGCACTTGTGTGTTTTCATTAGAGTATGTATTGTCAAATAATTTTCTAAAAAGTGTTGAATGCATTTAAGAGGCTGTTGTCATTGGACTTGGACTAGGCAGGGCAAGAGATGAGTTAATGTATTAGGTTCATGTTAAAGAACTCATTGCAGGATAAGAAGCTTTGGTATTATCTTTTGGGTTGAACTCAGTTTGCTGGTAGAATGCCAAGCATGGAGCTAGAGATGGTGAGATGGTTGATCCAGTGCAGGAGAGAGTAGTTTACATTGGATCATTGGTGATGTTGAAAAGAAAAGGTTAAGGATGTTTCATTTGGTCCTTGTTGGCCGGATGATAAGCTGCATCATACTGAGAGGTTTCATGACGCTGGGGAGGATCTCTTGTGTTGTCAGGCTGAAGTCACTCAAGAGGGTTGTGTGAGTATGTTGGATGGATGAGGAGATCTGAGGCTTTATTAATGAAGTCCTATGTTCTGCCCAAGCAGCTTGAAGACGAGATGAAAGGTGGTGGTTTGAGTTATAGAGACCTAGAGGTGGCATGTCAGTAGCTCTTTAGAGCTAAGTGTCACTTAGTGTGCAGGATCAGGGGGGTTTGTGGATGACAGCAAAGTAAGCATGAGCGTAAAATTCCTTCCGCTCGTGGATTTTGGAGATTTTCTGCTGTAACCCTGTAAGTGCTTCCTGAGCGGCGCCTCGTTGCCTACTTGTAACTATTCTTTGACCCTGCTCTGACCCTCAAAGCAGGATCAGAGAATAGTTACAATTAGGCAGTGAGGCTCCTGTCACTAAAATGAAACCTCAGCAGGAAGCACTTACAGATAACAGGTGCCCGTGTTGAAGCTCAAATTCAGTAACGTCAGCCCAAGAGTCTAGTCAGCACGGTCGATGCTAGGCAGGTGTGCTTTCTCCCCAGATCTACCATCTACAAGTAGCTTTAATCCGTGATGGGGGTCTAGGCATCCACGAGTTTCTCAAGCGCAATCCCCCTGTACTTCCAGTGACCAGGAGGCTGCTTTTTTTCTCATCTGCTGCGCTGATCGGCCTCTGACCTTTATAAACAAGAAGCATGTGAACTCGCACAGAAGCCCGGCCCCACACACACTAGGCTATGCAACCTCTTCCCGCCCTTTCCCCCACTGTGATGGATAGCTCACTCGAGGGACCTCGGCGCCTATGGGCGCGGTGGCAAAGTTACAGACACACGGGGTCACTAGAGACAACTCTTCTGGGCCTTTACACAGCTGTAGTGCAGGAAAACCACAATACATTTACCCAACGAGATAGCACTTACTGCTTTCTCCTCAGTTGCTGCTCTGATCGGTCTCTGACCCTTTATAAACGAGAGGCATGTGAGCTCGCACAGAAGCCCGGCCCCAGCCCACACACACTAGGTTATGCAACCTCTTCCCGCCCTTTCCCCCACTGTGATGGACAGCTCACTCGAGGGACCTCGGCGCCTATGGGCGCGGTGGCAAAGTTACAGACACACGGGGTCACTAGAGACAACTCTTCTGGGCCTTTACACAGCTGTAGTGCAGGAAAACCACAATACATTTACCCAACGAGATAGCACTTACTGCTTTCTCCTCAGTTGCTGCTCTGATCGGTCTCTGACCCTTTATAAACGAGAGGCATGTGAGCTCGCACAGAAGCCCGGCCCCAGCCCACACACACTAGGTTATGCAACCTCTTCCCGCCCTTTCCCCCACTGTGATGGACAGCTCACTCTAGGGACCTCGGCGCCTATGGGCGCGGTGGCAAAGTTACAGATACACGGGGTCACTGGAGACAACTCTTCTGGGCCTTTACATAGTTGTAGTGCAGGAAAAGCACAATATATTTACCCAACGAGGTAGCACTTATTGCTTTCTCCTCATTATCTGCTCTGATCGGTCTCACTCTGACCCTTTATAAACGAGAGGCATGTGAACTCGCACAGAAGCACGGCCCCGGCCCACACACACTAGGCTTTGCAACCTCTTCCCGCCCTTTGCTCCACTGTGATGGACAGCTCACTCGAGGGACCTCGGCGCCTATGGGCGCGGTGTCAAAGTTACAGACACACTGGAGAAAACTCTTGTGGGCCTTTACGCAGCTGTAGTGTAGGAAAAGCACGCTACATTTACCCAATGAGGTAGCACTTACTGATTAGCCAGTAGAAAGTACTCCAGTTAAGTATGGCGCAAATCGCAAAAAAATCAGCGATTTTGCGGTAAAATCTGCGAATTCGTGGATTGTTTTGCAATTTCACGCTAATTTGCGGACAGCTGATTCGCAAATATCGCACATACTTACAGCAAAGCCTCCTCCCTACTTAGGTATGTGGTCCACATGATGGATGCTGTTGCCTCTGGGAATGATGTCTAGGATATGTGAGGGTGAGGGGATGAACCATGGGTCTGTAATGAAAAGGGCATCACGTTTGTGGTAGGTGATAAGATATGTGATACCTAGTGTAAGGAGCACTAAAGTATAAGTGTTAATGAGCATGAGTTGAAATGTGTGTTTGACGGATAATGCTCACAGGGTATCTTTACTTCACAACTGTCAATAGCTTTGCATCAGCTTTCCAAACTTATTTCTATCTATATTAACCTATAGTTCCAGAGACGGACAGAGAGAGAATTTGTGTACTTATGCTTCATGTTGACCTCTGCCCACTGCCACAGCTTTTGTTTAGTGCTTGTGTAGAGAGTCTTTGCCGGGTCTATGTTTCAGACCAAGGCTGTGCTGGTCACAGCAACTATTCAAATGTCATTTTCTAGCTAGACTCCTAGGTTGTTTTTCTAGGGAATGAATGTGACTGCTTTGTTGAAAAATGAGGGTAGTAGGAATTAGAGCCTTGCTAGAAGATTGACGTTTTAACTATATTGAGTTACTAGTGGCTCTGTCCATCCTCAATTCGAGGGTGTCCAGACCTTTTGTGACAAAGACAAACTGGGCTCAGCAGAACTCATGGCAGATCTGGGTGTCATCTGCACAACGGTGAAAGGAGAGTTTGTGTGCCTGTGTGTGCTCTTGAGGGAAGTATGTAGAACAGTGATTTGGATACACAGGACATGTACTATAACATAAGTCTTCATGATATGAGGCTTCTCATACAATGTATAAAAATATATAAAAAATATAACACTTACTGGTTTGCAGAATTGGCACCAGGTGCATCATGAGTAAAACCTGAAACAGACGTCTCCAATGCATTCTTAAAATTCTGAAAGGCAGTTAAAATGTTAATCTTAGTAAATCATGAATGTAGAAGTACATGTGACAACATAACATTGACAAAGAGTCCTTGTTAAGATCCTCCCATCTTAGATTTCTGCTTCTAAGATGATTTAATTTAGGATTACCTCACTTATCCATCTCAATTTAAGTCCACTAACTTTTTCTTTTTCTGGTTTTCCTGAATATCTTTCAAGTCTGCATCTTAAAAACCAAAGTATACCATGGATGTATCATTGCTAATTGCATATGGCAGAGAGTTAAGAGAATAAAAACATATTAAATACATTAAAGTGAGTTCATGATAACTGTTAGTGGGTTTATACACCAAATGCTATACTATGGGTTCTATTTACAATGAAATGGTGTAGCGCCTCGAACAATTTTGCTGCGCCGAGTTGCAGCATTTATAATACGCAGTGATGCACTGTATTCAGAAGAATAAGGCGGACCCTGTGCTCTCCCCCGCGCCATTGCTAAAACAGCAGCCGAGCACCAGTGCCGGCACCCTTGCACCATGGGGCAGGGGTGCCTGCATTGAAGCGATGATTGTTGATGTGCAGGAAGGGACACCTTCTGGCACAAAAAGAATGAATGGCCTTTTGCTCCTTTAATGCGTGCTGTACAATGCATATATATTATTGATAGTACATGTTAAATCCTTCACAATGGTACTTTATCACGGTTGTTCCAAAAGAATGTGCATAGAAAAAGTGTATAAAGAAGTGCTCAAATGTAAGGCGAACGAGAAAAGGAAAAATAGATATGACTTAGGGAATATATTTTTTGATTTTTCACCAATGATTTCGGCAACCTAAGTAAGCCAAGGTGAGATGAGCCTGTTTTGAAGAAACAAACCTTTTTGCGCAATGACACATATCCCTATACAAGGCGAAGTGGCGGCCGAATCCTAGCACAGCATTCTCTGGGACGTGTATAATCAATCCAGGCTAAAGAAAGAAGTGTAGACATTTCGACCTGACTGCTGCATGAGGTGAATGCGGTCCTTGCATGCGGGTCTTCATCAGGACTGTAAAGCGAGAGCGGTACGTCAACCTATAATGGTGCAGCCATACCATAGGAGTTCTTCAAAGAAGTAATCTCCTGTCTTGACTCAATGCTCAGTAAAACATGCGTACTCGAAAAGATGATCTCACTAAGGAAAAAAATGATTATCATCGGTTGTAATTGTAAGAAATGGAACTGGCCTATTTTAAGGACCTATCTCCTTCTCCAATCAATGGAACAACGTGGCTTTATGCTGAATGACCATGAACAAATCTTCCCTACAATGGTCATCGCACCCCGATTGAAAGCGTTCATTCTGTCATAAAGCACTACTGTGAAGGATTTTACATGTACTATTTCATGTACTATTTCAAAAATATATTAATATGTAAATACATTTTAAAATTAAATTTTTTGTTTCCATGTATTTTTTTAAATATGATTTGGTTTCTTTGTGTCTCTCTCACGCCATGTATAGAATACGGGAATAGATACTGAATGTTTCTCTTTTCTTTCTTTCAAAATAATATGCCAGTAGGACCACACTGTTTCCTGTACTGTACACTACCCAAGTCCTATTGTTTCTTGGGTTACCCCATTAGGTTATAAAGGTTTTGATATCAAGCAAAATGTTGTTAAAATGCGTGGAAAAATTGATCAAAGCCAATGTAAAAGTAAAAATGAGGTCCTACAAGTGCAGAAAAATGAAATATATTTATTTCAAGAAAAGAGATTGAGGGGCATATTACCAACGTTAAGCGATATTTATCGCTAACGATGCTTAGCAACAAATTTTTTAACGCTAAGCATCGTCAGAAATTATCGCAGATAAACCTTGCTATTATCAAGGTTTATCGCAAATGCGATAAAAAACGGCCGCAATGCATGAATATCGCTGAAAAGTCAGCGATATTCATGCATTACCGAGCTAATGCTCTTAGCCATGTTATCCACCTCCCATTGGAGGACATGGCTAAGAACTGCTCAGGGCAGCTGTTAGTTTTTGGAGATATTCGCGCTTAGCGCGAATATCTCCAAAAGTTGGTAATAGGAGATAGCGATGTTAGCGACTGTTTCCAGTCGCTAACATCTTGGCACGCCCACTTTGCATGTCATTAGTGATAAATATCACTGACATGCAAAGTGGGGCCCAAGATGGTCGCTATCTCCTACTGGCTGTCGCTAACTGGTGTTAGCGACAGCTAGGTAATAGGGAGATAATTTTATCTCCGCTTTCTTGGCTTTTAAAGCCAAAAAAGCGGAGATAAACCCCCTTGATAATATGCCCCTGGATTTGTACCAGGTTCCCAAGTGTCACGGTAGTGAAAGGCAGGGTGAAGTATGTCGATGAAGTGAATGTGATCTGGAGTGAAGTACGGTTCAAAAGTGGAAAATGGTGGAATATTGCAAGAGTGGTCAAAGTTCCTCATTTCTATCTTCCCGAGAGGGAAGATGAATGCTATAAGACTGGCAAAACTTACATTTTGGGTGGGGAAGTTGGTTGTATTCTTGAGAAGCATCCAGTTAAAGTACTTGGGAAATTTAGGGATTTTGTCATGATGTAATTTATGAGAACTTCTAGTTTGTGTCATGATATAATTCATTGTTTATGCTTTCCAATATGCTCTTCATATAGTTTACCAATGATTACAGTTGTTGCTTATTCTTGTCTTATTATAGGGCATGGAAATATACCTTTGTCCTTCTTTTCTAGTTGTGCATTTATTTATGCAACTATTTATTTTATCAATTTTTGTTTATTTATTTGATTTCGGTTTATTATTAGAAAAAGCTTATTGTGTATTGCTTGTCTATTGTTTGATTGTAAAAGGGGGCGATATGTTATGTCCTGCTATTTCTTGTGCTCGTCTGTCTCCATGTCTCGAACCGGGCTTGAGTGTGGAACCTTGTGCCGCATCACAGGGTAGGAGATCAGTGACAGAGGAGGAGTACTTACATGGCTGGTGATTGCCCTGTTATTGCATGACTACAATAAAGTACTTTGTAAGGACTAAGCGGCCTGGGCTCACATTATAATAATGATCCTTCATCAGGGCTGTGGGTGAGCAACCTTGTAAGCATTATTACATGTAAAACCCTCTATTGATTCAACACTTATCTTTGTTAATCTAGTATCTGGATTTGTTCCTAATAGTTTTCCCTACCTAAGTCTTTGGTACTTACCCTATATGGTAGATCATTTTAGCATCCTGAAGTGAACCAGTGGTTAGGTGCTGAATGGACTCTAGACACTGGTGATGTCAACCGGTTGTCTTGTTGAACTTAATTAAAAACAAATTCCAACCTTCGAGTCAAGCTGTTTTGTGTACACAATCAATGAGGATGAGAATACCTACAGAGCCCATATTGCTTACCCTATGTGCCTACTGACAAGCCAGAGATTCAGACAAAATTATAGATGATGCTGTCCTGATCCTAACTTTAGTGAATACAACAAATCCAATGGTAAGATGAAGACGTAACTGTTAAAAGTTTATAAAGCATGCTACAACATTATTGGCATGAAAGTAAAGTTTATCAGAGGTTGAAAACCCCCTATGAGTGGTCAATAATGAATTTAGTGTTAAATAGGGAAGATTATGTATAGTGGAAATAATAGTATATCCCCAAACACTATGTGACAATTTCATAGATCTAGCACATAAATGCCACTTATGAAGAAGCTTGATGTGGTCTGTATGGGATCACCTCACTGGTGGCCTGTTCTTGGCAGTGTGGTAGGAGACAAAATAAAATATTATTTCAGTTGGGCAGCTAGTGGCAAAATCTCAAGTACCCAGGGTTTCACTCTCTCTACTAGAACATCCCTCCAAATCATGGGAAAATAATTCCCTATACAGAATTGGACATACAGACAATTCCCATGGGATGGAAGGTTCATACCAGTACTAGTGGAGAACCACTTTCAATGGATTGTAGCTCAATAGTGTATAACATCACTACCTCTACCATAAAAGAATTACCTAGAGGATATTTATTTGATGAGGGCATTTTGAAGATTTGAATGATGAATGCACTCAAACTCTTATTGAATACAACATTTCCTCAGAAAAATGGTTGTAACACACCGAAGAACTGTTATTTGTGTGCTCAGGAAAGAGCTAACAGCCTGGATACAAAGATTAATGTACTTAACAAGGGATGCTTACAACTGGCAAAAGTAAACAGAGTGTTTATAAAAAAGAGACATAAATTATATGGGCCTATTGTATTACGCCAGACCCCATTACTGGGATAACATCTCCTTTTGTATCTGTTAAAGGGAGAAAGACTGTCAGTAAGACGGCATCTGCATTATTACGATTAGAGGGAATAGTGGAAGTAAACAGGAGGGTCATCAAAGACTGATATGAAAGGAATAAAAATAAAATTACAAAGCAAGGTGCTAGACCTACATCCTTAGAGGGATCGTCCATTAAACTTTTTTGCCTGCTTACCTCCTCTTTATGCTGTATCTTTTTGTTGGCCTTACAACTTCTGACCAGTGCTAAAGTGCATGTACTTCACCCCTAAACATGGTGACATTGGTGTATACCCAATTGGCATTTTTAGTTTACTTATAAGTCCGTAGTAAGTTGATATACCATATACCCAGGACCTGTGGTCTAAATGCTGCTAGTGGGTCTGCAGCACTAGTTGTGCCACCCGCACAAGTAGCATTTCAAACATGTCTCAGGCCTGCCATTGCAAGGCCTTGCTGTGCAGTTTACTGTCACTTCAATATCACATTTAAAACTACTTGCCAAGCCTAAAACGCCTCCTTTATTACACATGATGCCCCTAAGGTAGGCCCTTGGTGCCCTAAGGGCAGGGTGCGGTGTAAATAGAAGGTAGGAAGTGTACTTTTAAGTTTTACATTACCTGTAGTGAGAGACAGCTACATCAGTAATGTGAGGCCTGCTCCACTGATAGGCTAGCATTGGGAATTTCTTAATATACTTTTAAGCTGAAATTCCTGATCAGAAAGGAGTAGATGAGGCATGTTTTATACCTTGGGAATAGTTATGATAGTTCCTCTCTAATAGTAAAGTTGGATTTAAAATTACTATTTTAGGAATGCCACTTTTAGAAAGTGAGCCTTTCTCTGCTCTTACTGCTCAGTGTGCTTTGCAGCCTCTCTCTAATACACATCTGTGGTGGGTGACAGCTTCACTTTGTGCATTACCTCTAGACAGCCACAAACACAGAAAGGGTGGGTCTGACAGAGAATTAATCTGTATGCATCTGCATTATCATAGTTCTTCCTGAGCAGGAAGAGAGGGGAGAGTTGACACTTACACCTGAATACGCAGTGTCCTTTTTCCCACACAAGGGGCTGAATCAGTAGCCAGGGCTAGGAAGAAAGGGCCTGCTTTGAAGTCACCCCCACTTCAAAGACACAACTGGGTATAAGTACAGGGTCTCTGACACTACCAAGAGAGTACACTACTAGACCTGACGCTCTCAGAAGCGGTCGCTCCCCCACGCTCCCAGCTCGCACCTGGTATCGTTGGCTACGCTCTTTACTTATCTGCTGCTCTCAAATCTGCAGGCTCCTACATAGCATAGCGCTGTAACACGATTAGCATTGGGGGATAATAGCAATATTTGTACCGCTTTAAAGAGAGTTTATCACTGTACTTTGACTCGCGCTTTCCCAGCCGTAGCGCTATTTGTGTTGCTTCATTGAAATTTGCATTGCCTGTTTTTGCACTCGATCATTGTCGCGCTTTCAAGACACATTGTCTGAGGCAATAATTAATCTCTGTGCCCCAGCCTATCTCTAGTTTCGTAGTCGCTGCCATTTTAGTTGCTGTTGTGCCCCGGAGCCCATCCTCTACAGCCCGCCCCGCCTCCCACCTGACCCTCCCTCTCACGGACTGCATAGCCTGCTCCCACACCCGTAAGCGCTGTGACCGTCCTGACGCTCTCAGAAGCGGTCGCTCCCCCATGCTCCCAGATCGCACCTGGTATCGTTGGCTACGCTCTTTACTTACCTGCTGCTCTCAAATCTGCAGGCTCCTACATAGCATAGCGCTGTAACACGATTAGCATTGAGGATAATAGAAATATTTGCAGCGCTTTAAGGAGAGTTTATCACTGTACTTTGACTCGTGCTTTCTAAGCCGTAGCGCTATTTGTGTTGCTTCATTGAAATTTGCATTGCCTGTTTTTGCACTCGATCATTGTCGTGCTTTCATGACACATTGTCTGAGGCATTAATTAATCTCTGTGCCCCAGCCTATCTCTAGTTTCGTTTTCGCTGCCATTTTAGTTGCTGTTGTGCCCTGGAGCCCATCCTCTACAGCCCGCTCTGCCTCCCAGCTGACCCTCCCTCCCACGGATTGCATAGCCTGCTCCCACACCCGTAAGCGCTGTGACCGTCCTGACGCTCTCAGAAGCGGTCGCTCCCCCACGCTCCCAGCTCGCACCTGGTATCGTTGGCTACGCTCTTTACTTATCTGCTGCTCTCAAATCTGCAGGCTCCTACATAGCATAGCGCTGTAACACGATTAGCATTGGGGGATAATAGAAATATTTGTAGCGCTTTCAGGAGAGTTTATCACTGTACTTTGACTCGTGCTTTCCCAGCCGTAGCGCTATTTGTGTTGCTTCATTGAAATTTGCATTGCCTGTTTTTGCACTCGATCATTGTCGCGCTTTCAAGACACATTGTCTGAGGCATTAATTAATCTCTGTGCCCCAGCCTATCTCTAGTTTCGTTTTTGCTGCCATTTTTGTTGCTGTTGTGCCCCGGAGCCCATCCTCTACAGCCCGCCCCGCCTCCCAGCTGACCCTCCCTCGCCCCTCCCCTTCCACTATCCACATATGACAGATGCTTTTGCGTGCAGCGTTCACGCGCAGCGAACGCGCCCCATGTGCGCCGAAGTTGCGCCAAAGGTAAGCCCGTCTTTGCCCGTCCGCTTCTGGACCGCGCCCAGCGCCAGATCCCCTGATCCCCGCAATTCTCAATCCGCCCGCTTTACTTACGACGCCACAACCCTCTCCGCCCTTAACCACGGCCGCCCACCTAACTGCTATCAATCCGCCCCTGGACACACCCATGGTCACTTCACCTGCCTCTCCTGCAAGTTCGACTGCATCAGGACCCACTCCAAACCCACTAATTCCAAACAGAAATCCAATGCTAACCACCTAAAATGCATCCTGATCAACACCCGCTCAGTCCACTGAAACTCCATCAAACTCTGGAACCTACTCGACACTACATCACCAGACATCGCCTTCCTCACAGAAACATGGATGAACGCCTCATCAGCGCCCGACATCGCCATAGCCATCCCAGAAGCCACAAGATCATCCGAAAGGACCGCACCAACCATACTGGAGGAGGCATCGCCATCGTCCATAAGAACACCATCCGCATCACGACTAGTTCCGATGACAACCTCGCTTCCGCCGAACACCTCCACTTCCAGATTCACACCGACCCCAAAACCACCCTCAGAGGCACCCTCATTTACAGACCCCCTGGCCCCCGCAAGCAATTCAGCGAAGACATCGCCGACTTCATCAGCCCACATGCCCTCTCCTCCGAAAACTATATTCTTCTGGGTGACCTCAACTTCCACCTGGAAAAGAAAAACGACAACAACACCACCACCCTTCTGGATAACATGGCCAATCTAGGACTCACACAATTGGTAGACACCCCCACACACTCTTCCGGACACACGCTTGATCCTATCTTCACCTCCAGCAAGCACATCTTCTTTGACCACACCACTGCTCTCCACTGGACGGACCACAGCTGCGTTCACTTCAATTACAAAAAGCCCACGACACACAACCCCCCCCAACCCATTCCCCGAAGAAACTGGAACAAGATCACCACCGATCAGCTCTTCACATCGCTTCACCATAACCCCCCTGCCAAATCGTCGGACCCTAACCAAGCAGCCACCAACTTCACACAGTGGATCATCCACAACGCTAACAAACTAGCACCCCTGAAAAACCATCTAATCAAGCAAGGCAGCAAAAAAGCCCCCTGGTTCAACGATGACCTAAAAAAATCCAAAAAGTTATGTCGTTCTCTCGAGAAAACCTGGAGAAAAAACCCAACGAATGACAACTTAGCCACCTTCAAAAACGCCACCCGCAATCACCACCAACTGTTCCGATCCACCAAGAAATCTGCATCAAGGATCGACTTGACAACAATGCCCAAAACAGCAAGGAACTATTCAACATCGTCAAAGAATTCCCCAACCCCACCGCCGGCACAAACGACATTTCTCCCTCCCAAGACCTCTGCAACTCTCTATCCTCATTCTTCCACAATAAAATCGCCGAAATACATAACAGCTTCGACAACCAGCCCGACGACTTGCCCACCCATCCCATTTCCGAACCAACACCGCCATCTAACATCCTTCACGCCTGGAACACAATCACCACCGAAGACACCATCCGCCTCATGAACTCCATCCATTCAGGATCGCCTACCGACCCATGCCCTCACCACATTTTCAACAAAGCAGACTCCATCATTGCACCCCATCTCCGCGACGTCATCAACAGTTCTTTCAACTCCGCTACCTTCCCGGAATGCTAAAAACATGCCGAACTCAGCGCCCTCTTGAAGAAACCCACAGCAGACCCCACTGAACTTAAGAACTACCGCCCCATCGCGCTCCTCCCATTCCCTGCCAAAGTCATTGAGAAAGCCGCCAACAATCAGCTCGCCGCCTTCCTCGAATCCAACAAATCCCTCGACCCTTCACAATCCAGCTTCCGTGCCAAACACAGCACCAAAACCACCCTCATCGCAGCAACAGACGACATCCGAACACTACTGGACAACGGAGAAACAGTTGCCCTCATCTTACTTGACCTCTCCGCAGCCTTCGACACAGTCTGTCATAAAACCCTTATACAACGCCTCAGCAACATCGGAATACAAGGAACTGCTTTGGACTGGATCATCTCGTTCCTCGCCGGAAGAACCCAGAGAGTTCGCCTTCCTCCCTTCAAATCAGAAGCCAAAGAAGTCATCTGTGGCGTTCCACAAGGATCATCACTCAGTCCAACCCTCTTCAACGTCTACATGAGCCCCCTCGCTACCATCGCGCGCCAACACAACCTCAACATCATCTCCTACGCAGACGACACCCAACTAATCCTCTCCCTCACCAAAGAACCTAACACAGCCAAAACCAACCTTCACGATGGAATGAAAGAGGTAGCCGAGTGGATGAAGAACAGCCGCTTAAAACTGAACTCGGACAAAACGGAATTCCCCATCTTAGGGTCATCCCCCTCGGCCTGGGATGATTCCTGGTGGCCACCAGCCCTGGGAACCGCCCCCATTCCAACGGATTACGCACGTAATCTGGGCTTCATCCTGGACTCCTCCCTCTCGATGACCAGACAAGCCAATGCGTCACATCATCCTGCTTCAACATCCTACGCTTGCTTAAAAAAGTCTTCCGCTGGATCCCCACTGAAACAAGAAAGACAGTTACCCACGCACTGGTCACCAGCCGACTGGATTACGGAAACACCCTTTACGCGGGAACCACAGCCGAACTACAGAAAAAACTCTAACGCATCCAAAACGCATCAGCAAGACTCGTATTAGACATCCCTCGGCAAGCTCACATTTCCGGCCACCTGAAAGATCTCCACTGGCTCCCCATCAACAAGAGAATAACGTTCCGTCTCCTAACCCATGCACACAAAGCTCTCTATAATCTAGGACCCGAATGCCTCAACACGAGACTGTCCTTCTACGCCCCCACCCGCCAACTTCGTTCAGCCAACCAAGCCCTCGCCGTCGTTCCTCGCATCCACAAATCCACCATGGGGGAAAGATCCTTCTCCCACCTAGCAGCCAAGACATGGAATTCTCTCCCCACCCACCTCCGCCTAACTCAGAACCACTCCTCCTTCAGAAAGCAATTAAAAACTTGGATATTCGATAAGTAATTACTCCCGCCTCCTCAAGCGCCTTGAGACCCTCTGGGTGAGTAGCGCGCTATATAAATTTCTGAACTTGAACTTGAACTTGACCTGTGAATAATTCTGCCAGGAGTAATGACTGCTGTGCTACAAGGATTGCCACTCTGCTTGACTGCTGCCCTGGAAGAACTGCTTTTCTGCTTTGCTGTGCTTCCCTGCTGCTTGCTGCTCTCTGCCCTGCTGAGGACAAGGACTAGACTCATTTCACTTGAACCTGGAGTGGCTTCAAGGTTTTGCTGCCTTGCTGTCTTGCCCCCTGTTTTGAAGTCTCAGGGCCATCAACTCTACAAAAGCACCTGGACTCTGCCATCTCTGAGTCGTGCCCTGCTAAGGGGTGCCAATCCAGTCCTGGGCCCTTGAAAATGAGCTTCTGCTCTGCAGAACCATAAAAATCGATGCAGAGATGACCTTGCACGATTGTAGCTGACACATTGCCCTTCGATGCTGATGCAGGAGCGGATCGATGACTGCTTCAATGGACTGAATGGCTCAATGACATAGGAAAGGACAGCTCGACAACGGCCCATCGCCTGCATCAGAAAGGTGTTCATCAACAAAGCTTTCATTGCCTGCGTAGATCGAATCTGACTGATTTATTATTCTGTTGTAAATAAATGATGATAGATGACAGGATACTTCTAGTTGATTACATGTAGATTTATTCCAAGACACAGCTGAGTACAAACCTCACCAGCTGACCAGACCATCAACTGACCCAGGTAGAACCCTCTGGAACATGTTAGAACACTCACAGGAATTCTGGGAAGCTGAGAAGGTGAAAACACTAAGGAAGGGCTAATGACTACTGTCAGTCATATTACAAGAAGAATCAATATACAACACATCTTCCTCCTTTACAGAAAATAAATGAAACAAACATAAAAAATAAATCTTAAGATATGGGAGACAGCAACAATAATATTAAAGACAGATAAGGAGATCTAAGACGACTTGAACTAATTTTAGTTCATGAAGGCAAAAGAGCATTTTGGGGCAAAGGTGTAATAGTGAAGTGTGAGGTGAGACACAACACTCAAAACAACTAATAGGCATCATCACTACCTACTCCCCTTAGACTGACAAAACAAGAAAATATAGTCCACTCTCTCCGATCCGTCATTGACCAGCAAAACAGGAAGAGACAGTCAAATCCCTCAAATCTGTTTCCGTACATCAACACTTTACGCTCTGAGTTGAAGATAAACAGTTCAACATACTCCTTTGTGCTTTACAAATACCACAGTCTTAGATACAATTTGAAGATTCCAAACATAGGTACTCTTCAAGATTACTAAGATTACTAAGTGAAGTATCACAAGCGATGCAAAGAGATTCTTTTTTTTTTTTGCTTGAAGCTTTTACTTCAAAAGATGGATACATAGTCCTAGATGTGACTAGCTTAAACGCAATCTGGACCACTGTCCATACTCAGTGTTAATCCTTGAACCTTTGTCCCAAATTCAGGCTTTACGACCTTTGCCTCCATTGTGGACTCACTGTCCAGACTCTGTCCTGGAACCTTTGTCCCAGTTGTGGACTTTCTGTCCAGACTCTGACCTGGGACCTTTGTCCCCTTTGTCCCCGTTGTGAACTTACTGTCCAGGCTCTTCATCTTGGTACTGGGACATTCCTTGTTCCAGGACAACCTTGTCCCCTCTTACACGATCATTGTCCATACTTTGTTTTATTATTATTTTTTTTTAAATGGCCTTTGTCCCCTCTTGGTCCTTGGACCACTGTCCAACCTGTTTCTAGAACCTTTGTTCGATTTTTGATCTGGGACCTTTGTCCCCTCATGGTTCTGGGACATGTGTCGAAGGGAAAAGGAGGGGGAATTGTCATTATTTATAAAGATAATCTCTCCTGCCGGCTCCATGGGAGCCCCATACCTGATTGTGAAAATGTCCACTTCGCTATTCAGGTCTCTCCGTGTAAATCTCTATCTGGTATTCTTATTTACCGTCCCCCAGGCACAATTGGACAATTCTGCAGCGCTCTTTTGGAAACGTCACTGGCCTTGGCCAGCACACTTTCTAACCTTATGATTTCGGGGGACTTAAATATCCATTTTGATAATGGGGGAGACAGTGTAGCCACCGAACTGTCATTGGATCTAGCAGCGTACCAGCTACATCTGGGAAACCATCAACCCACACATATTCAGGGGCATCTTTTGGATCCCATCTTTTCGAATATCCCCGATCTTAAAGTGCTGTCACCTGCCCCGGTACCGTGGTCAAACCACTTTCTTATACCCTTTAGCTGGCGGACTCTGGTCACTCTCCAGCCGAAATCAGCCCCCAGTAGGCCTGCAAGGCCTTGGTTAAAACTGGACCCGGAAAAATGGCAGCACATATTGGAGCTTTCCTCTCCAGATTGTGAGGCAGATCCAGTATTAGCGGATGCTATGTTCTCTAAGTGGGTTGAAAACTCCCTGGACATAGTTCTCCCAAAGAAATTGACCCTCAAACCACAGGGCAAAATCACCTCGCCTTGGTTCACTAAGGAGGTCGTCTCCAAAAAAACCTGTGTAAAAAGTCCGAAAGGGTATGGAGAAAAAACTTTGATCCTCTTAAAAAGCATGAATACACACTTACGATCCAAAATTATAAAACGACCCTCAAATCGGCGCAAGCTGATTTCTTTGAAGAAAAGATTAGATCCTCTTCTAACTCATCAAAAGAAACCTTTCAAATCGTGAAAAAGCTCTTAAAAACCCCTGAGACCCTGAGCCCCGTGGCCCCCTCGGTCAACCGCTATAATGAACTAGCGGAGTTCTTCGATCAGAAGATTAAAAAAATCCTGAAGCATCTTCCCCTGCATAACTCTGAAGACCCGTTCGAGCCGCTATCACCAGCATCACAGCAAGCTGAACCCAGATTGGATACGTTTACACCCATTACATACGACACTCTCTCTCCCATTTTCCAGTCAATTAAAAGCGGTTCGCCACTAGACCCTGCTCCTTTGAAGATTTTAAAATTAGTGGCACCTACCATCCTGGCCCCTACAGTGGCCTATTTCCATCTTGCCTAGCATCAGCAAGGTGGCAGAAAAATTCATCAATCACCAGCTATCTGATTATCTGGAATCAAGTGACCTACTTAAACCCTCATAGACTGGCTTTTGCCCGGGCCAGGGTACGGAGACCGCCATGATCGCGGTAGTCAAAGAGTCCAGAAAGATCATAGACTCAGGGGGATCCGTGGCAGTGATCCTCCTGGACTTGAGTGCCGCTTTCGACACCGTGAACCATCTCACGCCGGTCCATCGGCTCAGGGATCTCGGTATCTCTGGATTGGCCTCTGTCCTGGTTGAAGTCTTTCATACACAACCGCACATTTCAGGTGGCAGAGGGCAATTTCACCTCCAACATAACCCCAGTACACTGTGGCGTCCCTCAGGGCTCATCCCTGAGCCCTACGCGTTTTAATGTGCACATGTCTCCACTTGAAAAAATTGTCGCGCCATATGGTATCAAACTTCTGACCTATGCCGATGACACCCAGCTCGTTGTATAAGTCAACAGGATCACCCTTCCATCGATCTCTACTCCTGCCTGGAGTTTATAACGAGCTGGATGGACAGGTCCCATCTTAAGCTCAACAGCGGTAAGACGGAGATCTTAGTCATGGGCAATCAGGCACACTTCCGACCTGAGACTCTATGGCCCCCTTGCGTGGGTCCACCCCCAATCTCAAAGTCTGATATTAAAAGCCTAGGGATCTGGCTAGACCAAGGGCTTACGCTCAACACCCAAGCAAGAAAAACTGCCGGAACGTGCTACGGTCTTCTCCGTAACTCCCGCAAAATTCTTCCCCTGCTAACTGCCCAGTCGAGGAAGATGCTGATCCAGGGCCTCATATTGTACAGAGTGGATTATGGGAACGCCCTTTATCTGGTGCTGCAAAGAAAGTGACGGCTAACCTGCAGGTTGTGCAAAATACCGCTGCCCGGCTTCTCATGGGCGCCACCAACCGCAGTCCCGCAAAGAAAGCCCTTAGGTCACTTCATTGGCTTCCCATATGTGAAAGTACATTTCAAAGCTCTCTGCTTGGCCCATAAAATCATGCAGGGTAAGGCCCCCCAATCTAAAAGATCTCATCATTCTATATAATACCAATAGAACCCTTCGCTCTACACATCTCCACCTGGCCTTAGTACCTAGGATCAAAAGGATGCGATCAGGAGGCTGCCTCTTCTCATACAATGCTTCCAAACTATGGAACTCACTTACGAAGGATATCCGTGCTCAGCCTAACCTGATCTCATTTCGCCGACTCTTGAAGACCTGGCTGTTCCCCTAATTCCGTCTCATCCATCTCACTTGCGCTATCACTAGCGCTGGGACGCTTGCGGGCAGCCATGCGCCCAAAAAACCCGCAAACATAAACAAACATGTCTTGGCCACCAGGTAGGAGAAGGATCTTCCTCCGGCGGTGGATCTGCGAATTCGTGGGATGGTGGCGAGGGCGAGGCTGGCGGATCGGAGCTGGCGAGTGGGTGTGTAGAATGCGAGGTGGCTTTTGAGGTATTTGGGGCCCATGTCGTGGAGAGCCTTGTGTGCATGGGTGAGGAGTCTGAACGTGGTCCTCTTGTTGATGGGGAGCCAGTGCAGGTCCTTCAGATGGGCAGAGATGTGGCTGTGACGAGGGATGTCCAGGATGAGTCGTGCTGAAGCGTTCTGTATGCGCTGGAGTCTTTTCTGGAGTTTGACTGTGGTTCCAGCATAGAGGGAGTTCCCCTAGTCCAGTTGTCTGGTGACAAGGGCCTGGGTGACCGTCTTCCTGGTTTTGGTGGGGATCCACCGGACCATGCGCAGGGTGTTAAAGCAGGATGACGCGACGGCGTTGACTTGCTTGGACATCGTGAGGGAGGAGTCCAGAATGAAGCCCAGGTTGCGTGCACGGTCCGTCGGCTTGGGGGCGGTGCCCAGGGGAGGGGGCCACCAGGAGTCGTCCCAGGCCAAGGGAGATGGTCCCAGGATGAGGACTTCCGTCTTGTCTGAGTTCAGTTTCAGACGGCTGAGCTTCATCCACTCCGCGACGTCCTTCATTCCTTCCTGAAGGCTGGCTCTGCGATGGCGGGGTCGTTGGTGAGGGAGAGGATCAGCTGTGTGTCGCCGGCGTAGGAGATGATGTTTAGGTTTGTGCTGGCATGCGATGGCTGAAAGGGGGCTCATGTAGACGTTGAAGAGGGTGGGGCTGAGCGAGGATCCTTGCGGAACGCCGCAGATGACTTCGATGGCCGCAGATCGGAATGGGGGAAGGCGGACTCTCTGTGTTCTTCCGGCGAGGAACGAGACAATCCACTCCAAGGCCGTTCTTGGATTCCGGTGTTGCTGAGGCGTTGTATCAGGGTGCGGTGACATACGGTGTCGAAGGCTGCTGAGAGGCCCAGGAGGATGAGTGCAGCTGTTTCCCCGTTGTCGAGCAGGGACCTGATGTCGTCGTAGCTGAGATGAGGGTGGTCTCGGTGCTGTGGTTTGCTCGAGGGGTCGAGGGATCCGTTTGTCTCGAGGAAGGCAGAGAGTTGTTTGTTGACGGTCTTCTTGATGACTTTGGCAGGAAAAGGGAGGAGCGAGATGGGACGGAAGTTCTTGCAGTCCGTGGGGTCCGCGGTGGGTTTCTTCAAGAGGGCGCTGAGCTCGGCATGTTTCCAGCTCTCCGGGAAGGTGGCGAATGCGAAGGAGCTGTTAATGATGTCCCGGAGTTGGGGTGCGATGATGGCGTCGGCTTTTTTTTTTTTTTTTAATTTATGTCAGCAGACCGACACATGATGAATCGATCATAAAAACAGAAAAGATATTCAAAGCATAGTTAGGTTACAAAACAATTGTACAAATTAAATGCAGCTTAAAAGCATACATCGATATTACATTAATACATAGCATTTTGTTCCTACAGGAGGGAAGATCATAGAGTACATTAATTTATTTCCGTAGTTTACTTCTAAATTACGAGCCTATCCACATTGCAATGGGATGCCACAATTTACTCCCCTGTACTTTCCTTCTAATACCCTTGGTTCTGTATAACGCCATCTCAAGATGAAATGTGGAAAGCAGTCTAGTTTGCCAGTTAATAAAGGTTGACGATGCACCGTCCAGCCATTGAGAGGTGATACATAAACGGTAGATGGCCATACAGATAGATACAAATCCCTGCTCAGCGGGCGACCAATCATTCAATACATTTTCTTGACAACCGAACATCACCAAAGTTGGTGATATTTGTATTGGTATGCCCAGATTAACCGTAATAAAAACCTCAACATCTTAAATAAATTTAGAGAGCTTAAGACAGGAGAAAAACATGTGGGGGCGTCAACCGCATACAGACCACACCGATTACAACTAGTGCCCCTACCAGAATTCCATTTGGCCAATTTTCCAGGTGTGTAATATAATCCAAAAATTGACATAAAATGCTGAGACTTTAAGGGTCCGTTAAAAAGAACATTAGTTGCAAGGTCAATACTTCTTTTAAGGTTAACCCCCTCTATCCCTTTATTAATCCATTTTCGCTCACAAGCTTCTAGGTCATCCTCCATTTTAGCCATAAATAATTGATAAAGGAAACCCATTTTAGCCCTTCGTCTAGGTGCTTCCATAATCTCAATTGTATTTAATATAATCACCTTCTTATTTAATTTCTGTTCGCAAAAACTGCGGACCTGAAGATATTTAAAAAAAATCCCTTCGAACTAAATCATGATTCTTCTGTAGAAATTCAAATGAAACAAAATGAGTCCCCTGAAATAAATCCCCAAGGTGACAAATACCCAGATTATGCCATCTTGCCATTACATGATCACCAAAAATCTCAGGTAGCAAAGAACAATTTTGAAGGGGGTATAGACACTCAAATTCGGGCCTATCCCTAGTTTCTTTTTTGTTTTCCTCCATATTACATACGCAGCAGTAACTGCCTTAAATTTAGTTTTTTTATAATAGCTTGGCTCAATTATACGATTTAAGCACTGCTTTGCTTCTGATCCCAAAAGCATCTAATAATTTGAGGGGGCAGCAAAATCTGGTGTTGGATCTTCCGGCAAAATTAGCACCCCCATATGTTGCAATATAGCAATCCAATGGTATTGTTGAAAATCAGGGACCGCCCAGCCTCCTCTCACTCTAGGTAAAATACACCTTTTCAAAGCTTGTCTGGCATGGTGATAGCCCCAAAGAAACCTTGAGCACATTCTCTCAATTCGAGAAAAAAACCCTGCAGGTATTAAAAATGGGATGGCACGGAATACGTACAAAAATGTAGGGAAAATAAGCATTTTTAGGACGTTACTGCGGCCGAAAAGTGAAAGATGTCGGTTGTTAATCCTTTCTAATGTTTTATTGGATGAGACAATAATGGGATCAAGATTTATAGAAATAATATCCTCGACCTTCGATGTGATCCTAATACCGAGATAGGTTGCCTCTGTCTCGAAGGTCATATTTTCAGGGCAGCCTGTCTGTGAGTGGACCATTTGAGTTTTAGTAACATTTAGTTTGTAACCAGAAAACTTCCTGAAGACTCCCGCATCCTCAATTATATGGGGTAAAACATCAGCAATATTTGACGTTACCACAGCGATATCATCTACGTACGCAAATACTTTGAAGGATCCGGTGTTTATCTGTACGGGTTTTATTATTCTATCTCTCTCTAAAGTAGCTATAAAGGGGTCAATATATAAAGCGAACAGCAAGGGGGAACAGGGACAACCTTGTCTCGTCCCCCTTGCAATCGCAACCTCACCAGAAACATCCCCACTTACACGAATTACAGCTGATGGATGAGAATACAGAGTTTGTTTTGCTGTAATAAACTCTGACGGAAATCCCTTCCAGGCCAAGACTGCCCACAGGAACCGCCACAAGACCCTGTCGAATGCCTTTTCGGCATCCAACAGGGCCACGCCAACGCGGGATTTACTACTCTGTGACCAGTCCAGTATGGAGACAATCCTTTTAATATGTTCAGTGGTGTCTCTGCGCTGAATAAACCCATGCTGCCTTACTGAGACTAGCCCAGGAATTAGGTCACTCATCCTGTTCGCCAGAATTTTAGAATAAATCTTACTGTCTGTATTCAGTAACGAAATTGGCCTATATGAGCCCAATTCTGTTTCTTTTTTCCCTTTCTTTTTGAAAACTACAATCGCTGCTTTAGACCATGAATCTGGTGCCTTGCCTAGAAAAGCCTGTTGACACACTTCCACCAATTCAATCTTTAATACGTTCCAAAACATGCGATAAAATTCTAAAGGGATGCTATCGGGGCCCATAGCCTTACCCTATGCCAAACCTAAAAGTGCTGATTCCACCTCAGTGCAATCCAGAGGGAGAGATAATGTTGTTTTACAGCAATCTGGTAGTGTCTCAGAAGTCAACTCACAGAGATACTCCTTCTCATCCCCAGTGCCCATTCCAAGCCCCGTTCCAAACCCCGGATTACTATATAACATTTGGTAAAATCCTTGAAAGGCCTCAGGAACACCCGCCTTAGTTTCCTGCATAGTCCCTTGTAATTCCATAATTTTTGGGATGTTATTATAAACTGCCTACTCCCTTAGCCTCTTCGCCAATAATCTACCAGTGTTTTCACTAAATTCATACGCCTCTTCTTTGTGCTTTTTCGGCAATCTGATCAGCAATATTGGCATATGCAGACGATCTAGCGATAGTAAGACCCTGTTGAGCGTTTTGAACTAGAGCTGATTCCAAACCAAGGCGTATTGAATCAGCTGAATTGCATTCAGCAATAGTGACCCGTACAAAATCTTGTTAATGTTTACTCAAGACCTTCCTACATTTAAATTTGGAGAAGCTAAGGGTTCCCCATCTAACAACTGATTTGAACGTGTCCGAGACAATCTCCTGTGAGGCCGTACCTTTATTGGTAATAAAGAATTCCTGAATAATCTTACACATAAATTGATAATACTCCTTATCAGCTGATAATTTCCTATCAAAAGTCCAGGGTTGTGCGCCTTATTGAAACCCTGAGTCCAGAGCCAGCTCTAGAACCACCGGATTATGGTCAGAGACCAATTTGGGCTGAATCAAAATATTAACTTTAGATAATAGAGCTGCAGCAATAAAGAAAAAGTCTAATCGAACAAATTTGGAATGTGGAGCAGAAAAAAATGTAAAAGCAGGGTTCTCAGGGAGCAATACGTTCCAGACATCATGCAGGCCGTGTTCTATCATTAAACCCCGTAATGCAGAATACATTAACTTCTTTCTGCCTGTATAGACACGGGGTGATCGTACATTGAAACCAGCAGCAATATTTATATTGAAATCACAGCACATTACCACAGGTTGTGGCCATTGGGCTATTTCAACATTAATAAAATTCAATAATTCAGCATCATCCAGATTAGGACCATAGATATTACATAGGGTAAATGTCTGTTGCCCAATCTTAAACTCTCCAATAGCCCAGCGACCCCATCTGTCTGCTGCTGCCTTAATACAGCTGCCTACTCCTCGTTTTATCAATATAGCTACCCCTCTTTTCACCCCCGTTTGTTTAGAACATACTGCCAACTCCATACCCAAACTCTTCAAATATCCCCTATTAGCCCAGGCAACATCGGTCTCTTGTAAACATAATATGTCAATATGTAATATATGCACAATTTTTGCCAATACCTGCCGTTTTTTTAAAATTGTTGAGGCCACATATGTTCAGCGTACAAATTTTTATTTTCCTATCCATTATCATCAAAAAACAACTTAACCAACTCACATACGGCTACCTCCGCCGATAAAACTGCGGAACTCTCAGGGCGTACATTACTCCTCCTTGCATCATTTGCAACCACATGCTTTTGTCCTGCTGCTGACTTTTCACCCACCCACCTACCCACCAAGCCCAAGCCCTCCCCCCCACTCCCACCCTTCGCAACCCCCCCCCCCCCAGCACCCTACCCAACACATGAGGCCCAGGGTCCATCAGTCCCTGTAGAATATGGAATGCCGTGTCCCCCCCCTCTCTCCAAAAAGAGAAATATGAAGATAAGTTTAAACACCATAAAGGGTGGAAAAAGAACCAACAGAAAGAGAAATACAGACCCGGCAATAAACTATTTCAATAATTTCCCCACCCCTTGCTCTATTTTATACCCTCAAGATATTCTTTGGCCTTAACTTCAGACAGAAAGAATTTTGTTTGCCCCTTAAACATGACTTTGAGTTTAGCCGGGTTCTGCAAATACACCATGTTGTGTTCTGTAGCCCCCAAGGGACACACAGGAAGCGATCGGTGCAAACAGGTATTCGTTTATTGTTTCCTTATCACAGCACATGTATTCCCCGACCTCTTGCCTCGAGGTCCTGCTTCCCAATGTCCTCGTCCCCTCGTGTCCCCTCCCCTGGCTGGAATGGGTGTCTGGTGTCCCCTGGCCTCCGCCTTTTGCCCCAGGGTCCTAGTGCCCCTGTCCTGGGCATGACATCTCCCCCCCTTGTTGCAAAACAAACATTTCACAACAAACAGTTTTCTGGAGGTTGCCTGTGGTCAGAAGGAGATGTGGAGAGATATGAGGAGAGAGAGAGATAGAGAGAGATAGAGAGAGAGAGAGAGAGAGAGAGAGATAAAAGCTTCCACAGGCCTCTGTCTCTTTACATCTCCTCTATTAGTCTTTTTGTCTTCTTGCATTCTCTTCTTGGTCGCTGGTCTCTGAAGTCCGCTGGTGCTTCTTCCTCTCGTGTGTCTTCCTTCTGCTCTTGCTTTGGCGCCTCCTCTTTGTTGGTTTTCAGTTCTCTGAAGTGCGAGCTGTTTCTCGTGATGTGATATTGGCCTGATGATGCCGTGATCATTGTCCCCTTCACTTCTGTCACTGTCAATGGATCTCTTGAGAAAACACTATCTGATTTCCTCATTTGTCTTTGTTTCACTATCACGGTGTCTCCTTCTTTTATTTTGGTGTTTGTCGCGTGTCTTCTCTGATCAGCACAGGCCTTCATTTTTGCTTGTGCTGCTTGATCTCTTGTAGCAATGTCCTTTTGCTCCACTCTTTCCACCTCTTTCATCTGTGGTAGTCGTGTTCTGCTTGAGCACCCCAATACTAGTTCAGTCGGGCACCGTCCTGTGGAGCTGTGAGGGGTGTTCCGATAGTCTCTCAACACCTGACACAGTGCTTGTCCAATTGAGATCTGTGTTAGTTTTGCTCTCTGTATCGCCTTTTTGATGGTTCTCATGAACCGCTCAGCCATTCCGTTTGCTAGTGGCCAAAGAGGTGTTATCCTTCGATGATTGATCCCAAGGTATTCCATGAATCTTTTGAATTCCTCTCCAGAGAATGGCTGACCATTGTCCGTCTTCAATGTCTGTGGTGAGCCCCATGCTGCAAATATATCATCTAGGACTGGCAGTGTTGTGTTTGCCAATGTCGATGCCACTTGTCTCACAATTGGGAACCTGGAGAATTCATCCATTACTACCAGCAGATAATTTCCTGTCTCTAGGGGGCCATAGAAGTCGGAGTTCTGACATTTGCAGTGGCTCTGGCTTTGATGAAGGCCCTGTTATTTGGCAGATGTGGCAGTGCATCACAATTTCTTCGACCATGTTGTCTAGTCCCGGAAATCACACTTTTTCTCGCAGCATTTTTTTTTTGTTGCTACGATCCCTCGATGCGACTCATGCACTAGTTCCACTGATGATCTTCTCATTCTCCGGGGCATTATTATTCGAGTGCCTCTCATCACTATTCCATTTCCACTTTCGAAGAGCTCTTCATTTATCTTTTTGAACGCCAGCAACTCTTCTCTTTCTACCCCTTTTTCGCAGCTGCTGTTGCTGTTCACATGCCTCCACCTTTGCTGTTTTGTTATTTTCATTGTGGCTTGCATGGTGGGTCTTGCTTTGTTTCCTGTTCTAGCTCTTCCATTGTTATGGTTGCCGGCGTGTTATGTTTCAGTGCAAAGTTCACAAATTCTTCTGCCATCGTTGTGGCTTGTGATGCTTGTGGCAGTGGGTGCCTTGATACGTAGTCAGCTGGGTTGTGCTCCTTCCATGGTTTGTGAATTATTTTGAAGTTGTAGTCCATGAGCCTTATCCCCCACCTCTCTATTCGGGGTGGTATTTTTGCATTTGGGTTTCCATATATTGTTATCAGTGCTTGGTGATCTGTTATGATTGTAAATGGTTTTCCGTAGATGAACATGTGATAGTGTTCACATGCCCACACTACTGTCAAGCTCTCTTTTTCCGGCTGGGAATATACTTTTTCCACATCTGACAGGCTCTTGCTTCCATATGCTACTACTTCTCTTGGGGAATCTTTTCCTGGTTGATGTTGTGCCAATATTGCCCCTAGTCCTACTGGACTCGCATCTACCGTTAGTTCGGTGCATAGTCTTGGATCAAAATATGCTAAGTGATCTACGGCCGTCACAGCATGTCTTATTTCTTCAAACGCTTTGCTGCATTCTTCCGTCCACTTGAAAGTGTGGCCTAGTTTTGTCAATTCTCTTAAAGGTGCACTTACAGTCGCAAAGTCTTGAATATATCTTGCACAGTAGCTAGCAAGACCCAGGAATGATCTCACTTCTGCCACATCATATGGTTGCTTCGCTCTTTCCAGTGTCTTTACTTTGCTTCGATCCAGGTGCATTCCTTTTTTGGAAAAGATGTGGCCAAAGAATACTAGTTCTTCTCGCTCTAGCTCACATTTGTCTTCGTTCAATGTCAGCCCTGCCTGCTCCAGGTGAGAGCATACTTCTCTCAGGGCTTTGTTGTGCTCCTCGTCTGATTTTCCAAACACCAGAATGTCATCGCTGTAATTTAGACTGTTCTTTACTGGCCTTATTACTCGTCGTATTGTCTCCTGAAATATTTCCGCAGCAGATGAGATCCCAAAACTCAGATGTTTGTATCTGAAGAGACCTAGGTGGGAGGAGAACGTCGTGATATATCGAGACTGGGGATCTAGTTCTAGTTGATGATATCCCTTACACAAATCTAATTTGGAGAAACGCATTGTGCCTGTGAGGCAACTGATCATATCATCTAGATGTGGTCCGGGATGTCTCTCACGTTCAATTGCTTTGTTTGGTATCCTTATGTCGACGCTTATCCTTATTTTTGACGTGTCTTTCTTTGGGACGGCCACGATTGGTGACACCCAGGGTGTTGGTCCCTCTGCTAGCTCTATTAAGTCCTGCTTGAGCAGTGCTTCAAGCTCCTCCTCTACCTGTAGCTGCAGGTGTATTGGCAATCATCATTGATGTTGCGCTATTGGCCGTACTGTTTCATCGATGTGAAGCGTTATTTGCCGCCCTTTCAATTTTCCTAGTCCTTGCAGTAGCTTGGGGTATTCCTTCAGAATGCTTCCCTTTTCTGACATATTGTAAGTCATTTCCAGGAGACCCATCCACTGACCCATCCACTGAGCCGTCATGTTGCTCAATAAGCATGGTGCTGGGATGTCACCCTTCAACACGTATATTTCCTCTTTTGTCTTTAGGTCTTTGTAGGTCAGTTCTTCCATGAATTTTCCCATGTTTGTTACTGGTCTCCTGGACCCCCAGGTGAACACTTCAATGCTGGTTTTATTTTCATTTTTTCGTATTCAGAGATGCACATGATATTACATGTTGCACCACTGTCCAGGACAAACTTTGCTTTGTGTGGACCTACTCCTATCGTCACATATTATGTCTTTTTCATTTTGCTTTTGTCCACAAGGCATATTCTTTCTCTGCCTTCACCTTCATCACTTGATTCAGTAGTGACATCCGTCATGAGATACAGTTGTTCCGTTTTTTCTTCTTCTTCTTCCTCTGACTGAGGAGCTCCTGGTCTTTGTCTCGACATGCCATGACGTGCCTGCTTGTTGACATTCGTGGTCTTCCTGGTCTTCCTCGGTCATTTCTGAAATGCATTCCCTGGCACACACTGGCATAGGGATTTCTCCCATTGCACTTCCTGCATGTCTGGCCAAATGCTGGGCATGGGCCTCTATGCGGAAATTCAAACCCGCACCTGTAACACGTTACCTCTGGTTGCTTCTTCGCCGTTTGTTCATTTCTGTCCTTTTTCCAACCACCCGAGCGTTTTTTAATTGTTAGGTGGTGCGCTTGCTCCACACGTCGTTCCTTTCCTCGCTCCATTTCCTTTGCGTGTATTGTCGCTCTCTCTTCTGCTCTTGCCAACGACAGGATGTTTTCTAGTGATGTTGGCTCCTTTAGGATCCTTGTGCGGAACTCAGTGTCACGGCAACCCTCAATGATATGCAGCCTGATTGCTTGTTCGTTGTCGAACTTGTTGAACTCACAGAATTTGAAGAGAATGAAGAATTGAAAGTTTATTGCACAGTTAATTAAAACCAATGCGATACAGTACACAATAGAAAAATTAAAATACTCATAAAACCATGCGCTTAAGATCAATTCAACACAATATTGCGATAAACATAAACAGTTCAGCATACAAAATGATGTTCTTTGCTGGCCGCCCACATTAGGCCTTTTATACTTCTCATCCACTCTGTAGCCTGTTAGTCTATTCATGTTTTTCCACAGTTTCCATTAAAATTTACAGGTGATTCATAAATTAAATCATGTGTCCTGTTTGTAAATTATTCATTGATCAATTGTTAGTAGTTTTTTTTCCACTACTTTTAAAAATTTCACAACGCTGCAGCTCAGCTGAGGGTCCTGTGCTGAAAAGCAGGTTAGCACTGCACTCCTTCGTGTGCGTACCCCCTGTAAAATAAAATGGCGTTTCAGCAGGAGCTTTCTTTCTTCTTGCAGTTCTTCACACGTGCATAGCAGGTGCATCATGTCTTCAGCCCCAATGCCACATAGCCTTCATAGTGTTCCTGATTTGAATCTCAGCCAGTGAGGGAGGTGTAGTATGCATGGAAGCAGACCTAGTCTATATCTTAAAAAGGACAATTTGTTTTTTTTTGTATAACCTAGACCAAGATAAGGTTGGGAGGCTTGTGTCAGGTATGTATTTAATACCATCCATGCGTGTGATCTTTTTGATAGAGTGGCTTTATCCTGGACCCATGACTGAAGCTTGATCGATTTCTTCACCAGTATATTAATTGATTTATGATCTGCCGGGGACGCCCAGAGATCTGCCAGCCCGGTGCTCACTATGCTCTTTGCCAAATATTTTGCTGCTGGTGAGTTTTGGGTCTGCTCTAGTTCTTTCCATAGGTATTCATTTAATGTTCCTTCAGTCGTTTTTCTTACTTTGTTCCATGAGCAGATATATGCCCCTTGTCGTGCCAAAACCTGTGACCGAACACCAAACTCCAATCTGATCTGTGCTGGGGAGGATCGTTTTGGGAGGCCGAAGATGATTCTGTATGCCATCACTATTGTAGTATCAAGTGTTACGGTGTCTCTGCCTCGGTGGGCCGCACTCCCATAAGTTAGTGTTGGTAGTAATTTTGCACGTATGACATGTAGTAGAGGGGTCAGAGAAGGGCCTGAGAGGTTGTTGTTTAATGTTTTTAAGGCGATTGCCATAGCAAGGCCCTTACCTCTTATACTGGCCCTTTGTTCACTGAATTGGCCACCCCTGTCAATCTTCACACCTAGATATTTATGCGACGAGGTGTCTTTGATGCGGATGTTATTCCAGAACCACGAGAAGCTTTTCTTATGTTTGATCCTGCTGATTGTCATTGTTTGCGTCTTCTCGAGGTTCGCTGTTAGATCGTTTAGCTCGGAGTATCTCTGGGTTGTGTTTAAGAGGTTTTGAAGCCCTACTCTGGTATGGCTTATTAACACCAGGTCGTCTGCATATAGGAGGCATGGTAGATTTAGGTCTCCTAATTTTGGCGAGTGTGAGTTACAGTTATTTAATAGGGGCACAAGATCCGCCAGGAACAGATTGAACAGTGTGGGTGCCAACACACAACCCTGCTTAAGGCCGTTGTTAGTTTGTATCCGCCTTGACAGCATTGAGCCGTCCCCCACCTTAATCTGGATCCAAGTGTCTGTATGTAGGTTGATTAACGGCTCCAGCAACCCTTTTGGGATGCCCCAATCCTTGAGTTTTGTCCATAATAAATTGCGGTTGATGTTGTCAAAAGCAGCCTTATAGTCTATGAAGCAGAGGTGCAGGGGCATTTTTTTCATCTCTGCCTTATCTATAAGCATGCTCATAGACAGTATGTTTGTTGTTGTCCCCACAGCTTTAACGAAACCTGTTTGATTAACAGGTATGAGAGACTTCCTTGTGGCCCATGCCTTTAGTTCTTCCAGTATTAGACCTGCAAAATACTTTGCATCATTATCGATTAGGGCAACTAACCGATAATTTTGAGGGAGACCTCTATCCCCTGCTTTATATATGGGGGCAATAACGGAGCCCCTCCAAGTGTCTGGTAGGATGTTAGTATACCTGATCTCCCGAAAGAGGGGTTCCAATGCTGCTGCCCAATAATCTGTGTCTTGTTTAAAAAGGACGGGCGGAATCCCATTTGGACCCGGCGCACCTTCCCTTCTTCCTTTCTTTATTTGCCGCTTTATTATAGGTTCCAGAGATATATTATCTGCATCCCCTGCCATGTCCTGTTTAGTTTGGCACATTTGTAGCTTATTGCCGACATCATGGGCTCGTGAGATGAGAGTTTTGCTCAGAATCTGATTGGGCGACAGATCTCGGTTGAAGTGGTTTTCAAGAAACTCTGCCCAAGTTGCTTCTGCAATGTTAGATGTAACCTCCATTTTTGCAGGGTGCGTTAATGTATTTATTTTTTTCCAATAATTTGCACTGTCATTCTTTTTTATGTCCTCATGGAGTCTTGCCCATAGTTGTTCCTCTTTAGTTCTGTTTGCTTCCCATTTTAGTTTTTTTAGTGAAGCTTTTAGTTTAGAGAGTTGATGCAGTGTCCCTTTGTTGTTCTGGTCCTGCTGTGCTGCTCTCATTAGCTTAGAGATTGAGTATTTCATTTCTTTTACTTTCCCTCTATATGCTTGGGGAAGGGTGCCCAGGTTATTCGTCCTTGTCCTTGTGCGCATTTTTGGCTTGGATGCATATTGCCCCAGGATAGTAGTGAACTGCACCCATTTCGCTACTTCATTAATGCCTTTGCGCTCCATATAGTGCTTTTTTGCCAGTCCAATCAAAAGTTCGCCCATTGCGACCGAATACTTGATCTTTTTGAAGTTTACGGTGTAGATGGACTCTTTAGGAGCCGTCGAACGCTCGTAATTTGGTTTGGCAAGATCCATAATGATTTCCTGAGGACAGTTATCACTGTCTGTTTGGTTCCCAATCTGATAAGATATTATGAATTGGAAGAGTGGAAGTGACACGAAGGTATAATCTAGCGTGCTATTCGCTATTCTTGAGTGAAAGGTTGAGGCTGGCGGGTTATCCCCTGTAAACCTGCCATTTAGTGCCCTGATGTTAAAGTTTTCTAATGCCTCAAGTACCAGATTGGCCAGCTCTTTGTGGCTTGCCTTGTTGTGGTAGGGCCCAGAATGTATTTTGTGCCATGATACCCTCCTCTTGTGTTGAGCCCATGAGATTGAGGTTAAAGTCCCCAGTGAGTACTAGATTCGCTGTTTTTTCCTCCATGATACACTCTTCTATGTATGCGTGTAGCTCCTCCGCTGCTTTTTTCTTTCTTTTGGGGTGAATATAAGCATTGACCAGGGTGCAGGTGTTAATTGTTTTGCCTTGTCCTTTTGTCAGAGTCAAGTTGACTGCAAGTGCAGCTGTTGCTGAGGGCCCGATTTCTTTGGCCATCGCAAAGCTAGTTATAGCTACATATGTTACCAAGCCTCCTCTTAAGTGTCCATACTTGGCTAGACTCTTTGCGCCGGAGAAAAAGCGTAGGTATCCCTGGAGGTGCGGAGGCTCAGCAAGCCAGGTTTCTTGTAGCGCGATTAAATCAAAGGACCATATATAAGCTATGAAGTCCAAGTCAAGCATTTTGGATGCTTGGCCATTTATGTTCCACGAACATAGAGACAGTTGATCCTGTAGGTGCTCCGTTTTTGTCCGCTGTGCTTGTCAATTGCTGTTTGTTATGGTTCTCACGAACCGTCTTTGTTCCTGCCACCCATTAGGGGCTCGTCTTCCATGTCGCTCCCCTAGAGTGAGTTCAAAGAACCCATTTCTATCAGTGCAACTTGGCCCGACAGCACCCCTAAGAACCGTGCTTTTACTGCCTTCTGCGTGCTCCCTCAAGTTCGAGTTCCTCTCAGAGCACAGTACTTCCGGGTATCGAGGCTTTGAAAAAGGCCTCAACATAATGCCCCAGTTTTTGAAGGTCTCGGATTCCATAAGGATCTTTTGTGCCTGGTCTGCCGAAGCCCATATCGTCTTCGTCGCTTCTTTTCCTGTGCCTTCCACAGCTATGAATTCAATGGACTTCAGGTCAGAGCTTGCCACAGATGTCAGTGAAGGGATGTGGGCAAATAATCGCAAGATGTTGCCTCTGTTAAGAGTATCGTGTCTCCCTTTGGAGATGTAGTCGGGGATAAACCATAAGGCGTCCGAGGCTTCCCCTTGGTTGATGGCACCTCCAACCACACTGTCCGTGTTTAGTGTTGCTATCAGCTTCATGTTACTTATTGTATTTGCTGATTCCCGAGAGCCCTCTCGATGGTGCTCCCATGCTGAGCTTTGATCCCTTGCACATTCAGTTGGATCAACGGTTTCACAGCATGGAAACTGCTTGTTTAAGGTCGGGCTGCATGTGCAATTTTTGACATTGGCTGGTCCGCTTGTACATAAGTTGGCACAGTTTCTTTGGTGATGGCTGATATTTGGTTCTCAGTGAGTCCTAGCTCTCGTCTTCCTTTTTTTTCTCTCTCTCCACTTGAGCTTGTCAAAGCCTTCGGGCTTCCCATTGGTTTTGTGCGAGGTTTCATATTGTGCGTAAATCCGCTCCATAATCCAGGGTCGGCCAGTGAGGAGATGGTCCCAGAATGAACGGGCACCACGGCCTGATTGCTTGATGGATCAGCTACTCTTTCCACTGAGCTTTTATTTATCGGTTGTGCGATATCTTCAGATGGGCCCCCTCTTTCGTCGTATTCACGATCTGATGATAATTCTTCCACCAAGTTGCTCATTCTTTGATCTTCAGTCTTTGTTTGTCCAAAAAGTTGCCTAAAGCCTTCACGTTTAGAGCAGAGCTTCTGTTTTCTCCCTTTACGTTTTTTCGCTCTCCTCTGTTTGGCATTTAATTTATAGTTTGTGACCGTGTCGTCTTCGACACCTACCAATAGAGGCGTTGATGGCTCCGTCCCATTCTCCCCTGTATCCTGAGTTTTCTCTACCGTTCTTAGATGATCATGCCGTTTGACATTGGTGTCCTTTCTGCAGGTGGCGTCAGTCTCAGCCTCTTTTGTTGGTGCTCTTGGCACTTTGCTAGGACCATTTAATTTTGGGCAACCCAGTACGTCACTGCCGATCTTCTAACTACATTCGGCAGATCTTTTGAGGTGTCCACATAAGTCTGACATTAGTGTTGGCAGGGTGGCCAGTTTATCAATGATCGGGCCACATTCACAATCAATGATCGGGCCACATTCACAGTGTGTTACAAGCGTTCACAGTCTTGTTGCGAAGTCATCTAGTGTCTCATCTAGTTGTTGAAATGCAATCATGAAGGTGTATCGTTCAAAATCCATGTTCCTTTGGGGATCAAATTTGTTTGTTAGGCATTTTATTAGTTTTTCATAGTCGGTGGTCTCTTCTTTTGGCAGTGTCACTAATATGTCTTCAACTTCATCACCTACCAAGTTCAGGAATAGACCTAACCGTTTGGAATCTGTCACATCTGTGGCCTCCACGTATCTCTCAAAGCGTCTGATCCATTTGTCCCATCTAATTCCTGTTTGTGGCTCAGATAGGTTTAATGGTAGCGGACTTCTATATTGTGCACTTTGTTTTGTGTCTGGCATTCTTCGTCGTTCTCTTTCTTCTCCTTGTGCTTTTTCTTTATTTCTTTCTCTCACTTGTCTTTTCACTTTGTTGTTACAAAATCATTGTTATTATTCCTCTTTGTAATCTATACTTTTTCTTTCTTTGCCCTTTTTATTCTTGTTGTGCTTTATTATCCCTTTTATTTCCTTGTTTGTGCTTAATTTTCCCTTTTAGTCCTTAAATCGGCACTTTTTCTCCTTAAATCGGCACTTTTCCTGCTTTTTCGGCTTTGCCTGCTTTCAAATTGGCCGCCGGGCTTTCCTCCGCTCTGATTCGTCATTTTGCCTGACCTTAAAATGGCCGCCGGTCATCTCGTGAGACTTCTTATCCAATCGCGGGCGCCGCCTGACTTAAAAATGGCCGCCGGACTTTCCCCCGCTCTGATTGGCTCTCGCGCCTGACATCAATATGGCCGCCGAGACTCTCGCGCCAATTTCTTAACTTTGCGCTCATCATACGGTGCTTACCGGGCAGTCAGTCGTATTTTTCGCAGCGGCCGGGGTGGGCTCCCGCGTCGCTGCGCTTCTTCCTGGGCACTTTCCGGTCTTCTTTTCTCGGCATGACGCGATCCAGGGTGGGCTCCTGGTTTCAATCGCGGTCAAATCGACGATGGGCACACATGGAGTTCTTCAGACCTTCGTTGCCAGATGTCGTGTTCTGTAGCCCCCAAGGAACACGCAGGAAGCGATTGGTGCAAGCAGGTATTTGTTTATTGTTTCCTTATCACAGCACATGTATTCCCCGACCTCTTGCCTCGAGGTCCTGCTTCCCAATATCCTTGTCCCCTCGTGTCCCCTCCTGACCGGGACTGGTGTCCGGTGTCCCCTGGCCTCCACCTTGTGCCCCAGGGTCCTAGTGCCCCTGTCCTGGGCATGACATCTCCCCCCTTGTTGCAAAACAAACTTTTCCCAACAAACAGTTTGCTGGAGGTTGCCTGTGGTCAGAAGGAGATGTGGAGAGATGTGTGGAGAGAGAGAGACAGAGAGAGAGAGAGAGAGAGAGAGAGAGAGAGAGAGAGAGAGAAGCTTCCACAGGCCTCCGTCTCTTTACACACCACTGCCCCTTTTTGTTGAAATTCGGGTATCAATTAGCGCAGATGCCATCGTTTAGAGACAGTGGCCTGACAAAAGTCTGGTCTAACAAAAAAGCTGCAGTCCTTAGCGAGTGCTTTCTTATCAGGTCGTACTCACAAAAAAATTTCTTCCCGAGCTAGGAAATTAATAAAGCAAACTAGAATTGCCCTTGGAAGGTCCTCTTCTCCTAAACGTGGCTGTTTCTTTTTAGTATTAAATCTTTTCAGTGAACAAAAGACTCTAATAAAATGCAGCAAACATACAGCAGACAGTGTATATCTGACAAGTGCTAAATATGAAACAAGAACATCAGGGTAAGGCATATCAGAAGGCGTACATGGTAAAAAGGACCCCTGTTCCACACCGAAATGCGACTGAATAAGATGTGCAAGTGTAAATGCCAGAAGAGAGAACAAACCCCACCCCCCCAAGACCCCAACCCCCTCTCAGCCTACCCACCCACCACCCTCGTTCCAGGTCCAGTTCCTCACACCACACACGCATCCAGTCACTCAACCTCAGTTCAAGCATCGAGCTGAGATAGCCGCAACAGCCGTACGTAACGGGGGCAGGTCACCTCCCTGAATTCTGTGGCCAACAGGGACAAGAAGGGTTGCCATAATTCCGCATATTTAGCCCCCTCTCCGGCTTTCACCAGGGGCAGCTTCTCCATTCCTAAGACTGACCAAAGTCTGCCCAACCTACCCTGCATGGTGGGCACATGTGCCGTGCGCCATAAGGCCAGAATAGTCTGAACGGCGGAGCCCAGCGCTATTGCGATTAACCTCCCTCTTCTAGA
This sequence comes from Lissotriton helveticus, assembly GCF_964261635.1. Taxonomy (NCBI): domain Eukaryota; kingdom Metazoa; phylum Chordata; class Amphibia; order Caudata; family Salamandridae; genus Lissotriton; species Lissotriton helveticus. The sequence goes on along the minus strand of NC_136057.1, from coordinate 272,903,158 downwards.
CCTCAGGGGAAAAGTAATGGCGTTGGGAAGCCCCAAGAGAACATTGGCCGGGAATCTTGGAATCTCCGTATCAAAGTGAGTATCTATCTCATCGAGGACCACCTTCCAGTATCCCTGAATGTGTGTGCAATCCCACAAGAGGTGTGTCAATGTGCCTGTCTCTGCGCAGCCCCTCCAACAGGTCGCATCCCTGGAAGGATCCATCTCATGCAACCGTTCGGGCGTGTAGTACTAGTATGACACCAGCTTGGTAAAAGTGTCCATCAGGCCCATGTGGTAAGCAGAGTGTCGGGCCCGAGAACAAATGTCCTCCCATTCCTTATTGCTCAGGTCCCTTCCCAGCTCCCTCTCCCAGCGTGCCCTCCCCGCATTATAAACTCGGGAGTATCGCTCCCGTAGCAATCGGTAGAGATCCGATATAAGTTGTTTGTCCGTCGTCCGGGAAAGAAGCCAGTACTCGTATTGGCTGAGCTTTCGGTCAGTTCTCTCTCGCACTCTGGGGTCAAGCACTCAGTGACGCACCTGGAAATAACGGAGGCGCTCCGATTCTGGAAGGCCATGATCCTGACGTAGGCGCTCAAAAGGTGCAACCCCTCCATCAGAGTACATGTGGAATAAGACCCGACAGCCCGCCGGGCGCCACCGAGCGAACGCCCGCACATCCCTACCGGGCCCAAAGTCTGGATTTTCCAGCAGTGGCGTCAAGGGCGACGGAAACTTCATCAGACCATGTCAGGCGTTAGTCTGGTCCCACACCTCTAGAGGCACTCTGGTGATGAAAGAGGCATATAGATTAGGTGGTCTGTGTTGTCTACAGAGGAAGGGGACCTCCTGCAGAGGGAGGCCGGCCACCGCCTGATCCTGAAAGAGCCGGTGCCACTCCGACTCCCACCTACTCCACTCCACTAGGGTGCGGAGTTGCGTCGCCTGGTAGTAAAGCATCAGATCAGGCAGCCCCAGTTCTCCTTTCTCTGGAGGGAGCATCGCCAGCCGCAGTTTCATCCTCGGGCGCCTTCTGTTCCAGATAAACTGCGCAAGTTCCGATTGAGTTTGGCGAATCCAAATCTCAGGCAGTCGGAGCGGAATAGCCCGGAAGATATACAACACCTGTGGCAAGATGGTCATCTTTACCGCCAACACCCGTCCTAGCTAGGAGAGAGGCAAATGCCACCAACGTCCCAGCTCCGCGCGGACAATATGGCGGAGGGTGGCATAGTTGATACGCACCGTATCCTGCAAAGTTGCCGCCAATTGGATCCCCAAGTATAGGACCGCCTCAGGGGACCAGTGGAAGGGAAAGCGCTCCTCCAGAGAGGAGCGAGTCTGGTGCTCTAAGGAGAGATCCAGGGCCAGCGATTTTGCCATATTCACTTTAAAGCCCGAGGCCCCTGCGAATGCATCGAGAATCTCGACACTGGCCGGCAGGGATTCCTTCGGGGTGGCCAAAGAAAGGAGCATGTCATCAGCATATAAACTGATTGTGTGGACGTAGGCTCCAAATTTCATCCATTTAACTCTAGGATCCGTCCTCAGGGCCTGCGCCAGCGGTTCCATGTATAATGCAAAAAGTAGGAGGGAGAGTGGGCACCCCTGCCGGGTCCCGCGTTCAATAGGGAAGCGGGATGACGAACAACCATTGACACGTACAGTTGCAGTGGGAAAGGTATAACAATTCAGCACCCAAGTGCGGAATTTGGCACCCAGTCCCGCCTTTATCAACACCTGTTCCAGATTTGGCCTATGGACCCGATCAAATGCCTTTTCGGTGTCAATCATCAGCAAAATGAGTTAAACAGATCGGTGAGCGGCGGAGCTAGTTGAAGGCAGAAGGTCTTGTAAAAGATTGCGGTGTAACCATCTGGGCCCGGAGCCTTAGCTAATTTAAGTTGTGAGATCGCAGAAATCACCTTCTCCAGACGGAACGCCCTCTCCAGTGCCTCCGACTGGTCAGGTGAAATAGTGGGCACAAGGACAGCCCGTAAGAAAGCTTCACTGTCTGCGGGGTCAAGTCTGGCTCCGATATACAACAAGGAATAAAAATCGCTAAAGGCATTTGCTATGTCCCTATCCCCGGTAACTCTATTGCCCGCCTGTGTGGTTATCTCTTGTACCGCGTGGCGCTGTAACCGCTCCCTGAGTGCCCTTCCCAGCAGCCGTCTGTGTAATACATATGACAGACCCTCAAAGCCGCATCTTCGGCGCGATCTTGGTCAAGAGCCGCCAGCTGTTGACGTGCCAGACGGAGCTGCCTCCAAATTCTTGGCACCCCTGTTAGTTGATAAATCTTCTCTAGCTCGCGCGTATGCGCCGACAGCTCCTTCCTTTTACGCGCCCGCTCCGCATTTTCCATCGCCGATAGCGCTATGAACTCGCCTCTTAGCACCGCCTTAAGCGCCGCCCAGTGTGTGGCCTGTGAGGTGTCAAAAGGCTGATTATGTGTCATGTACTCCTTTATGGCACCCTTGATTTTGGCTATAACCTCCTTCCGATGGAGTAACGTATCGCGCAGTCTCCAGCAGCACGGAGCGCGGGCAAGGGGCGGGAAAGAGAACACTGCCGTGAGCGGCGCATGATCTGAAAGCGCCATCGCCCCAATGTCAGTCTGGGATGCCAGCGCTGTAAGTGAGGTGGATGTTAATAGGTAGTCTAGACGAGCATAGGTCTTGTGAGCATTGGAGTAGTATGTGTAATCCCTGGTACCCAGGTGAAAGCTCCGCCAAAGATCGGTCAACCTCAGCTCTCTCACCCTGTAATGTCCCCCCTCTGACAGAGTGCCTGACTGTGAATAGCGCTGCCCTGATCTGTCCTGGAGGTTATCAAAGACCAAATTAAAATCCCCCCTATCACAATATGTTTATCCGGGGACGTGGATGTCTCACTAAGAATCTGGTGAAAAAACTTTTCTTGTCCTTCATTAGGTGCATATACTGAACTAGCTGTGAAAGTGTCCTCCCCCAGTGAAAATCTGTAGGAGAGCAACCACCCCTTTATTTCAGCACTTTTCTGTAGAACCTTGCCTCTTAAGCAGTGGGACACCAATATAGCAACCCCCAAAGTCTTTGTGGAAGCCGAAGAGAAAAATTGCGTTAGGAAATGGCGCGACTTCATCCTATGACAACCTTTGGGCAAGAGGTGCGTCTCCTGTAGGAGGCAAATATCAGCTTTCGAGTTCTCCAGGAGAGACAAGATCGCCCTGCGCTTTACCGGGTTATTCAAGCCTCGGACATTTAAAGTGAGGAGGCACATATCAGTCGCCGGCATAAGCATCCTTCAATCCTCCAAGCTGTATCCCCTGAAACAAAGCCCTAACTGAAGCCTGACCCTCTCCTGCTCTCCTCCCCGCCATTCCTGTCTCCCTCTCATCCGCCCCTCCGTCAACCTCCTGTAAACCAGCGTCCTCACACATATCCATCCTTACCTGAATCTGGACCCCCCACCCTATCAAACTACCCCCAAGTACACAAATCGGTCCCCGCTGTAGGAGAGTAGGGTCTGCTATTCTATGGTCACCCCAAATTTTTGCTTTTAGCTTCACTGGTTTATGACTTAATGTGGCTGTGGGCCTGCTAATCAGAACCACAGCCTGCTGTTCTCTCTCTAAATTAATGCCAATGCAAATTAGGTGCATTACGAAATTGGAACTGGTTCACCTTATTGGCCCCTGTAACAGTGTACCCCAGGTACCCAGGGCATAGGTGCTTCCAAGGCCTACCAGGGGCTGCAGCATGTATTATGCCACCCCTGGCCTGGCCTCCATATTTGACACTACTGGCTGATCACTCAGCTGGGGTAAGTCGGTGTAATCACCCCTTACCTAGGTATAGTATGTCTATATCTAACCTAAAATGGACACATATGTTCCTATCAGCCACTCCTATGGAAGGCCTCATCAATCCTGGATGGAGAGTGCTTGGAAATATGTGAGAAGGTGCTCTAGCATGAGCTGAGTCTGTCTGCAGCCTTCGGAACCACGTCCTTTAGCTGATTCCATGATACTGCCATACCATATACTCTTAATTGCATTATGAACCTCGCGGTTAAATGCTATCTTTGGTTTGGCTTTATCAAAACATGTCGAGCAAGGTGTCATACGAATTGGAATACTACCCCCTCGCCAGTTCTGGCGACGGGGGTAGCATTCCACCCTTCTAGAGGGACACAACATGTGCATAACCTGAAACCCGGGTAAAGTTAAACATGAGCCTCAGCATCACAAAATGGATGCTGCCACCACAGACACAAGTCTGACCTCCTGCTGCTGGGAGTCCTTCCAGCGAGGGAGGTTTGGACAAAGGGTTTCCTGCCTTGGGAGGTGCTAGCACCACCCCAGACAGGGTTTTGTGTATTGGGTAGGACAGGGCTGAATAGATTGAGACATGCCTGGGGCACACAAGGTGTCCCTGTGCATAGGCTAGTTCAAACCGGTGCTGAGGCTCTCCAGCCTCAGTCTTGGCGCAAAGCTGGACAAAGGAAAGGGGGTGTAACCACCCCCTTCCTGGTCCCACCCAGAGGAGGGACCTAGCAGGTAATCCGGTCCCTAGATTTAGAATAAGAGTAGGAGCTGTGTCCCAAGACTTCAGATCATCCTGAACTCGACTTGAAACTAAGAAGAAGACTGGACTTCGACATTCTGCTGCACAGAAGACGGAAGAGAATCTCCCTTGTGGAATAGGAGTGACCACCCTGTGAATACAGGCACCAACCAGCAACTCGACGTCCGCTTTGCCACCGCCTCCTGCCGGAGCCCGAGCCCAGAGCCCAATGAGACCCAGACTCCCAGACATCTCAGATCCCGATACACAGTCCCTGCAAAGAAGAGACCCGTGAAGGCACCGAGAGACGTGGGACCGGCCATCTCGAAAGACCCCCGAGAAGCTGACTGCGCTGCACCCGAGGCACCCTCAACGCTGTGTGTTTGGGTTTGAGAAGCCCCACCACTGAGCAGCATCTGCACCGAAGATCAGCCCCCCAGCATCTCCACGATCTGCGTGGGGCCCTTTTGCACTTTGCCCCTCAACGCGCCATCCCGGCAACTTGCCACATGGCTAGCGGCCATCTTGGCGACGAAATCTACAATCTACACTGCTGGTCTGTTTGCTCGAGACTGGCCCTTGCTTCCCTAAAAACGGAGCACCCTCTCTGACCTTGCTGGTCCGAGTAACAAGCTTTTTCCACTTCCTGCGTGGCTTGCATTAGCCAAGGCCTGTTTGCTCCAATCAAGTTGCCGACACCGCCATCAGCTAGAGCCTTCGTGGGACAGCTCGTGATCGACTCCTGGACGTCCTTGACCTCTTCGTGTCCACGTGGCAGCAGAGACAAGCTGCACCTTTTTGCACCCGACATCGCCTGGTTCCATCCTGGTTAGTGACTTTGAACATTGTCCCCGCTGCTTTCAGGTCTTCACCTCTTCAGATCCATCCTTGGATCCACCGGAACTCTCCTCGACGACCTGCCTGCAGCATCTTCATCTCCAGGCACCATCGACCTGCGTGACGAAACCCGACTCGACTTGGCACCTGTGCACCCGCTTACTGTGGGTGAGGTAACTGAGCAACGCCGGTGTTCCTACACTGGTACACACCTCTAGTGCCTAGCTCTAAAGTTTTGTCCTTCTAGGTAAGTCGTAAGGTTCCTAAAACACTAACATTGTAACTTGTATGCACCATTGACATTGCATTGGTGCATGCGTGTGCTTTAAGCGCTGCACCCGAGTCCCGCGGGCCTTTCCCGACTTCTTCACTGTTAGTCCCGAACAGCTCCAGCGATTCCCCAGGCCCTAGGCCTACTTCCTTTCAGATTGGTGGTTCTTATACCACTATTTTAATATATGGTTTAGGTGGCTCCTAGGGCTCATCCATATTGTGCAACTTTTGTGTATTTAAACTGTGTTTTGTTTTAATGCATTTGCTTCTGTGCTCATAAAGAGTATAGGGGATATTGTAGTAAATAAATATATATATATTTTCAATATATATCTGTGTGGTGTCCTTTCATTTGGTATTCAAGGGGATTGTGTATGGTAAAACAGCTTGCTTCACATGCCTTTACAGAGTTTAGCCTAAGACGGCTTTGTCCACGTTACTAGGATAGCTGGTCTATAAGGTTGACTTACAACCAATCATCATAAGGGTTGCTTGGCATGGTACAAGGTGATCACTAGAACTAGTGAGCATCATATACCAGGTCAACTTCTCACACCCGCCCCCTTACCCTCACAACCCAACCCGCTGCCCCTCCTAACCCCAACTGAGAACTCCCCGCAAGACATAAGACTCCTGGACCAGTCACCACCTTGTTCAGGCCCATGGAAGAAGTCAGTAAAGGGGAACTCAGCGGGAAATCAGGCAGGAATGCTAGAATGTCCAGGGGAGGGGCGTGTGCCCTGCGCGTGAGGCCCACCCTGTGTGCCCTATCCATGCGGATGATGAAGTCCTCATTTTCTCCCAGGATTTCCCTAAAGAGGAGTAAAAGTAAGAGAGATCCCCCTTAACTAAAATCAAGGGAAGTAGGGTTAACAAACCAATATAAAAGAACAATTCCCTTGAATAAGGTCATTCACATAAACATCATAGTAAAGGAATAACAGTAACTATAACAACTGAATAAAGGTTAAAAAATTTGTCAAATTTTATTGTATACAATAAGGTTAAAAAAAGCAGAAAACAAGATTGACTGCTAAACACAAATTAAAACATGATAAAAGTAAAAATCCGTTTCAATATTGACCAGCAATATTGCTGAAAGACAGAAACAACAGTAAGACATACAAATGATGCAATACACGGTATGTGTTCTAATGTTCTATTTTTGAAACAACGGTGTTGTGCAGATAGAATATTATTCTGTCAACAGCGATGTATGAACCATGAATCACACTGTACTGGGGCGTCTCCTCGGAGAAACCAAAAGTTTTCAATTTCTCCATGTTAGACAAAGGCTTTTTTGTATTTATGTTTGTTATTATATAGGGTGTCCTCAAAGGAGGATCACGAGAGAGAAACTCCTCTCCAACCAAAAGGTTGTGCAATGATAAGTAAAAGTAAGAGAGGTACCCCTTAACTAAAATCAAGGGAAGTAGGGTTAACAAACCAATATAAAAGAACAATTCCCTTGAATAAGGTCATTCACATAAACATCATAGTAAAGGGATCCCAGTAACTATAACAACTGAATAAAGGTTAAAAAATTTGTCAAATTTTATTGTATACAATAAGGTTAAAAAAAGCAGAAAACAAGATTGACTGCTAGACACAAAAAAAACATGATAAAAGTAACAATCCGTTTCAATATTGACCAGCAATATTGCTGAAAGACAGAAACAACAGTAAGACATACAAATTATGCAATACACGGTATGTGTTCTAATGTTCTATTTTTGAAACAACGGTGTTGTGCAGATAGAATATTATTCTGTCAACAGTGATGTATGAACCATGAATCACACTGTACTGGGGCGTCTCCTCGGAGAAACCAAAAGTTTTCAATTTCTCCATGTTAGACAAAGGCTTTTTTCCTTTGATGACACCCTATATAATAACAAACATAAATACAAAAAAGCCTTTGTCTAACATGGAGAAATTGAAAACTTTTGGTTTCTCCGAGGAGACGCCCCAGTACAGTGTGATTCATGGTTCATACATCGCTGTTGACAGAATAATATTCTATCTGCACAACACCGTTGTTTCAAAAATAGAACATTAGAACACATACCGTGTATTGCATAATTTGTATGTCTTACTGTTGTTTCTGTCTTTCAGCAATATTGCTGGTCAATATTGAAACGGATTGTTACTTTTATCATGTTTTAATTTGTGTCTAGCAGTCAATCTTGTTTTCTGCTTTTTTTAACCTTATTGTATACAATAAAATGTGACAATTTTTTTAACCTTTATTCAGTTGTTATAGTTACTGTTATTCCTTTACTATGATGTTTATGTCAATTACCTTATTCAAGGGAATTGTTCTTTTATATTGGTTTGTTAACCCTACTTCCCTTGATTTTAGTTAAGGGGTACATCTCTTACTTTTACTTATCATTGCACAACCTTTTGGTTGGAGAGGAGTTTCTCTCTCGTGATCCTCCTTTGAGGACACCCTATATAATAACAAACATAAATACAAAAAAGCCTTTGTCTAACATGGAGAAATTGAAAACTTTTGGTTTCTCCAAGGAGACGCCCCAGTACAGTGTGATTCATGGTTCATACATCGCTGTTGACAGAATAATATTCTATCTGCACAACACCGTTGTTTCAAAAATAGAACATTAGAACACATACCGTGTATTGCATAATTTGTATGTCTTACTGTTGTTTCTGTCTTTCAGCAATATTGCTGGTCAATATTGAAACGGATTGTTACTTTTATCATGTTTTAATTTGTGTCTAGCAGTCAATCTTGTTTTCTGCTTTTTTTTAACCTTATTGTATACAATACAATTTGACAAATTTTTTAACCTTTATTCAGTTGTTATAGTTACTGTTATTCCTTTACTATGATGTTTATGTGAATGACCTTATTCAAGGGAATTGTTCTTTTATATTGGTTTGTTAACCCTACTTCCCTTGATTTTAGTTAAGGGGTACCTCTCTTACTTTTACTTATCATTGCACAACCTTTTGGTTGGAGAGGAGTTTCTCTCTCGTGATCCTCCTTTGAGGACACCCTATATAATAACAAACATAAATACAAAAAAGCCTTTGTCTAACATGGAGAAATTTAAAACTTTTGGTTTCTCCGAGGAGATGCCCCAGTACAGTGTGATTCATGGTTCATACATCGCTGTTGACAGAATAATATTCTATCTGCACAACACCGTTGTTTCAAAAATAGAACATTACAACACATACCGTGTATTGCATAATTTGTATGTCTTACTGTTGTTTCTGTCTTTCAGCAATATTGCTGGTGAATATTGAAACGGATTGTTACTTTTATCATGTTTTAATTTGTGTCTAGCAGTCAATCTTGTTTTCTGCTTTTTTTAACCTTATTGTATACAATAACATTTGACAAATTTTTTAACCTTTATTCAGTTGTTATAGTTACTGTTATTCCTTTACTATGATGTTTATGTGAATGACCTTATTCAAGGGAATTGTTCTTTTATATTGGTTTCCCTAAAGAGGCCCTGTAAGTAGCGGGTGATATCGTCCCCTTCCGCCTTGGATGGCACTCCCCGGATCCATATGTTGTTCCGTCGGGAGCGGTTTTTAAGGTCCTCTGCATGGGCCTGTAAGTCCAGCTGTTGTTCCTGTAAGCTTAGTACCTCCTGCTGCAGGTGTTCCACTTCCTCACTCCGCGACTACTCCGCTTCTTCGAATGCTGCCACCCTTTCCCCCAGCCCATCCACATCTCGACGGAGCTCCCGGTGTTCACTTGCCTTGTCCTGCTTGAGGGCTTGGAAGTCCTCCCGCAGGGAATTAAAAAGGGACTCCAGGAAGACTTTAGTAATCGGGGCTCCTTCATATTCACGTATTGTGGAGTCTTTGGTCGCTGCTGACCCCGACGGGCTTTTCTCCCCCTTGATCGCCCATTTCGTCAGCAGCTCCGTTATTGTGCGGCCACCCCTACGCTGGCCCCCCGACATGGGCAGGCATGTAGCTTTGTTCCTGGACCCCCGGGTGTATAACAGCTCCCCCGGATGTCCGTGATGTCACACCAACCTTCTGTGGCCTCTTGTCCACAGCAAACTCGTGGGCCCGCTGTCCCTGCCGGGATCGCTCTGCTCCGCAACACCCACAGTCCGGAATCACACCTGCCTTGCCGGCCGCATCTTTGCTGGTATAAGCCTCCCGGGGGCCCGCAACGTTCAGGCCTCCTCCCTTCCCACTCTCTGGCCACCAAGGGCGGCCCGGCGTCTGCACCCCTTAAAGTCTCTTCTGGGCAGGGCACCCCCCTTGCAGTGCGAGCACCCTCGGCCGGCTGCCGCGCTCCGATGTCTCCTTCTGCCACTGCCAACGTTTGGAAGCCCTGAACAGGGACCCTCTCTAGTCAGGTCAAGGGCCCCGGCTGCGCACAGTGGGCTGATCTCCGGGACGCGACGGGCCTCCTTGCCACACAAGCGCGCAGCCTCCCTGGTGTCTCTGTGTTGCACCTCAAACCTGAAGGGGTCTCTCTGTGTGGGGTGCAGGGCGGCGACCACAGGGCCCTCCTCCAGCTGCAGGCCTCCGATCCCGGACTCCGCTTGGCGCCAACACTCCGGACGCCGCACCCGCCTCCCGACTGTTGGGCAAGGGCCTCGGGACCTGGGCCTCAATTTTCATGCTCACCGCCCACTTTCGACTGGGCCCATCTCTCACTGCCGCCTCAGCCGCTGTCCTCCACCTCGTCTGTCAGCGTCTGGTAGTCGCGGGGCTCCCCAAGCGCCTTCTGGTCGTGCCCCAGCTGGGCGTCTGTTCACTCCTGCAGCACCCCAAGCGGGGTAGGCCCCGAAGCCTGGGCCTCGAGTTTCTCGCTCCCGCGGTCCGCCGCAGCTCTGGGAGCTCTCACCCAGCCTCTCACCTCCGCAGTCTGTATAGCCGGTTCAACAGCCCGTCGACCCCCGGCGCTCCGGCTCTCCACTGTCTCCGCTGCCCCTCCGACCGGGCCACACACCTCGTGAACCCTGGAGGCTCTCTCCTGGAGGCGCGGCGTGCGGCCGATGTCAGCGCCGCCGGTTTGAAGGGCACCGTGCTGGGCAGCCGCTGCAGCCTCCGCAACACCGTTGAGTCGGTCGCTGCAACCCCCTTTGCCTAGGGCTGCAAAAGGCATTGTCTGGGGGGAGTTTCAAGCTATTTACGGGTCAATTATTAGGGCCGGGCCGGGGAGCCTCACAGACTCGTGTCTGCTGCGGTCACCATCTTGGCCACGCCCCCGGCTGTTTCTTTGTAAAAGGGAAACGTTGTGCCCTTTGGATTTCCCTTGACCAATCCCATGCTGTCAGCTCAGGAAAAGCTTCTTGCAATAGTTCAGCTACAAACTTCCGTATATCAGAACCCTCCTTGTGTTCAGGTACCCCCAGAAAACGTAAATTATTTCTTCGACTATGATTTTCCAACTCCGATAATTTATGACTAAAATAATCCCGATGGGCTTTGACGAGCTCTAACTCTGACTTCTGAGCAACAGCCTCATCTTCCAGTACTGAAATTCTGGCCTCAGTTTCCGTGACTCTATCGGCTGTTTCCGCACATGTTTTAATTGCCCGTCGAAGAGCATTCTTGACTTTACAGCAGGTAGCTTGGGTGCGTACATTTTCTGCTTTACTCTCTGCTCTTTGACTCATCATTGTGTCATAGATAGTGGCCAAGGAGATCTCCTGGGGGGGTAGATTTTTTCTTGTCCAAAGCCACTATATCCGTACCGGGTATGACCCCATCCTTATCCCATTCTGTTGCCCCATCAGCTCTGATACCCTGTAACTGCAGCGCTCTCTTCTTATGTTTCTTGACCGTTGCAATGCTAGGACTTGGTGAAGCTACACGTAATCTTAAATTCACCGTTGAGGCACTATCCTCGCTATCCTCCACCCAGTCTCGACTAACATTTGCACTCTCATCAGAGGATGGGTCCGACATATAGTAAAATTTTTCACCAGTCTCGTGTGTTGACCTTGTACCCTGCATACCTTCGGAAAAAACAGCCAGATCAGACTCTGTATCATTTGTCAAATTGTTCTTACTGCCAATCAAACTCTGTTTGGTTATACCAGCAGTTCCGTGACAAACTCCATCCCCCATAATGCAGTTCTCATCACGCATCAAGCTTGAATTCAGGCTAGACTGAGTTTCCATTGCTTCTAAGGACATACCATTATCCTGGTCAGACCTAGCCTGAGAGTCTATAGTTGTGGGGGTGCCTATTGAACTAGGAACAACAAGTTCGCTTGGTACAGCTACCAGGACACCATTACCATCCGGCACGATATTGTCCGAAGCTGCTATAACTGATGTAGTTGATGTATTTGATGTTACAACTTCTAATAAAGCTATTTCTCGAGTTCTGGCACTCAAACATTGTCAACAAATTTTGTGTGCCTTGCTGTGGCAAACACGGGGCTGCAACACTTTTAACTGATGAGACAACACCTTTCTGTACACTGATAAGGAAAGTGGATTGGGTACTCTCACCTCCACTGGCTGCATTACTTTCACCTCCACTGGCTGCATTACTTTCACCCCCACCGGCATTCTCCAGCGCCTCCGCCACAGCAGGTTGATTCCCGGCTTTGCCGCTGGGTGTAGAGATCTTCGTAAGTGTTTTAGGCAGCATTTTCTTACGCGCCACGGCGCCTCCTCAGCCGGGAGCAACACGGAATTGTAATCTCAGCAACAGCGCTGTAAACCGCCAAAGAAAAGCTCGGTGGTGACTGAGAAACATACCGCCCAGCATCTGCCCGTCTCACACTCGAGAAAGAGCTCGCTCTTCCGGCTACCGCCTCCTGTCCGCGGTCTCCGAGTTCCAAGATACAGAGCTTGCGCAGGTGTGTTCAAACGATACGAAGCCGCACTCCAGTGCTCTGTCACGGCTCAGCTCAACTCAGCTTCTCAACTTTTGAACGGGAGTTGATACATCTCGACACTTTGTTGCCACGCCGTCTGCCAGATGAACGCCGTGGATATTGCAAAATGAAAGCGTTTTTTTTTTGGCAATCTTCTTCACAAGCCGAAAAAACCAGGTACGGCCATAATAACAATTCCCTTCCCTTCTCGGAAAGCCAGGAGAGAGAGGTTAGAGCTGCCTACACAGCCCACGCCACGGCCGCCATCTTGCCTCCATGGCGTCGGCTTTGTTGAAGATGTGGTGTGGACAGGGGTCGGTGGGGGAGCCGGAGTGGATGTTGTTCATCGTACGGGTGGTGTCTTTGGTGCTGATCGGGGTCCAGCTGCAGAGGGTGGTGGTGAGGGGCGGTGGTTCGGTGGTTGGGTGCGTGGTCTGTACGCCGAAGCTGTTGTGTATGTCGGCGATCTTGCGGTGAAAGAACGAGGCTAGTGAGTCGCAGCGGTCTTGCGAGGTTATGATGTCGTTGTTGCAGGCGCTGGGGTTGGAGAGCTCTTTAACGATGTTGAAGAGTTCCTTGCTGTTGTGGGTGTTGTTGTCCAGACGTTCTTTGAATGTAATCCTTTTGGAGGTGCGGATCAGCTGGTGGTGTTTGCGGGTGGCGTTCTTGAACGCTGTCATGTTCTCCGATGTCTGGTCGTGGCGCCAGGCTTTCTCGAGGGTGCGGCAGGTTTTCTTGGAGTTTTTGAGGTCATTGGTGAACCACGAAGCTTTCTTGCTGCCGGGTCCATTGGAAGGGTTCTTCAGTGGCGCGAGGTTATCGGCGCAGTTGGTGAGCCACTGTGTGAGGTTGTGGGCTGCTTTGTTGGGGTCCCTCGTGTTGGTGGGAGGGTTCTGGCTGAGGGAGGTGGTGAGTTGGTCGGCAGTGATCTTGCTCCAGCTTCTGCAGGGAACCTGTTGCGGGTCGTGGTTCTCCTGAAGTTGAAGTGGACGCAGCTGTGATCTGTCCAGTGTAGTCCGGTGGAGTGGCTGAAGGAGATGTGCTTGCTGGAGGAGAAGATGGGGTCTAGCGTGTGACCGGCCTAGTGGGTGGGGGTGTTCACCAGTTGCTTGAGTCCGAGGTTGGCGAGGTTGTCCAGGAGGGCGGCTGTGTTGCTGTCATTGTTGTTCTCCAGGTGGAAGTTGAGGTCTCCTAGGAGGATGTAGTCTGAGGAGGTAAGGGCGTGCTGGCTGATAAAGTCTGTGATGGCTTCACTGAATTGTGTGCGTGGTCCCGGGGGTCTGTATATGAGGGTGCCTCTGAGGGTGGTCTTGGGGTCGGTGTGTATCTGAAAGTGGAGGTGCTCGGCGGCGGTGAGGGTGTCGTCGGAGTTGGTCGTGATTCGGATGGTGTTTTTGTGGACGATGGCGATGCCTCCTCCGGTTTGGTTGACGCGGTCCCTCAGGGTGATCTTGTAGTCCTCTGGGATGGCTATTGCGATGTCGGGGGCTGAGGAGGCGTTCATCCAGGTTTCTGTGAGGAAGGCGACATCTGGTGAGGTTGTGTCGAGGAGGTTCCAGAGTTCGACGGCATGTCTGTGGACGGAGCGGGTGTTGAGCAGGATGCACTTGAGGTGGGTGCTGTTGGTCTCTGGCTTGGCGGGTGCGGTGCTGTTTCGGAGGCAGGAGAATTTGCAGGCTTGGCAGGTGAAGGGTCCGTGGGTGCATTTCGGGTTGGCCCGGTAGCAGGCGGGCGTCCGGCCGTCGTTGAGTGCGTTGAGGGTGGCGGCGTCGTAGGTTCGTCGCGTGGGCTGGCCTCGTCGGGGACCAGGGGTCCTGGCGCTGGGCGCGGTCCTGGCACGGACGGGCGCAGACGGACTTGCCTTAGGCGCGCCTTCGGAGTGCCAGCGGCACGCGTCCGCTGCGCGGTCGCTTCGTGGTCTCCATAAGTATGGAACCGGGAGGGAGGAGCAGCTGGGTGGCGGGAGCGGGGTGGCGAATGGGCTGGAGGGGGGGCGGAGCCGCAGGGAGGGAGTGGTGGGAAAAGAGGAAAATCTGGATGTGGGCGGCTCAGCGGCAGCTGGGTCGTCCAAGGCAGGCAGCGGCGGTGGCAAACAGCTGTCAGAGGAGGCTGGCTGGAAGGCAGTAACACGTGGGGGCGACCTAGCCTGGAGGCAGGGTCAACTGTCTTCGAATACACAAAAACGAGTGCAGACTTTCGTGTTGAACGTTGTTGGGTGAGAAAACATTCCAACAAATAAAATGTGATGAACAATGCCAAGGTTAGAAAACAAAAATGACAATGTCTTTGCTCACCTATACTTTCATGAAGAACTTTGGAGCGCAGCAATGAATGTCATCTAGCAACATGCGCTGTCCCACGAAAGTGACAAGAAAATGAGATTTAGCGTGAAGAGAAACCCTTGATCTTCGCTCGCTCTCACCGCGCCACACACACACGGGTCTATTACATTTCATTGAGCTCCCGTAACTCCGTTGCCATGGGATCAAAAGTACACGGATAATATAAAATGGATGCTTAACCTCACGCAGTGACGTTTCATGTTACGCGACATTGCGGGATGACTCACTCAGGCTGGCAGCAAGGAATGGTTACCTCTCCACTCTTAAGTGACGCTGGACACTCAACGTCAACAATGACCCTGCTCCTCCGCTGAGACCAACAGAAATACAACTACGTCATCATTATGAAATATGTCTTGATGAAGAGCAGGTCAGCACGGAGGTACTCATATGACCTTAACAGGCAAATGGAAATATCACCACACAACTAACTCACGGTAGAAGAATATGAATACTGTTTCTTCTTTTCCTTTCCCCGTATATGTCTGTAATTCGATCATTTTTGGCAGCATATGTCCGTTTTTTCCTTGTGATTCCCTCGTTTTTGGCAGCATGCGCGTCCGCTTTTCCATGCAGTTCTCTCGTTTTTGGCAGTATGTGCGTCCGCTTTTCCATGCAGTTCTCTTGTTTTTGGCAGTATGTGTGTCCGCTTTTCATGAGATTCTCTCGTTTATGGCAGCAGCTGTGGCTTGAATGTTAAAAGTACCTGGCTGTAATCTGTGCCGTTTCTTGGCTCTAACACTCCATTTGTAACATTACTGGGAGCAGAGAAGAAATTCTTTGGTCCAATTTCTTAAAGTTACTGGTTTCTTTTCAATCTTAAAAAGGGTTTCACAGCATTGGCAAGTCTTTTTCTTCTGGGTTTTATATGCAGCTGGTTGAGATGTAGTTTTGTTTGACTTTTTCTGCCACTTGAGACTGGTTTCTTAACTTTTCAAGGCACTTCAAAGATTTCTGGTTACTTGATAGCTTAGTTTCTCCACCCCTTACTTCTAACCGCAGTTGGGTGATAATGAGTCTTTACTTCTTGTTGCGCAGTACTGCCAGGGATGAAAAATTGACTCACGGTTCTTTACTTGCTTTAATATCCTTAGACTTTTCCATCATTCATCCTGTTTCAATCTTCCTTTGATGATATTACTAGCAGCAGATAGATGAACTGTTGTGGGTTCTTTTGCGAGGTGTAGCTCAGGCTGTGTTTGATGGTTTCTTCTCTGGTCTGGTCAGCAGAAAACGTCGCCAAAATGTTGTAAATTGATGATGATAGATGACAGGTCACATGTATTCTGGGAAGCTGAGAAGGTGAAAACACTAAGGAAGGGCTAATGACTACTGTCAGCCACATTACAAGAAGAATCAATATACAACATATTCGACGCCTGCGCTTCCTCCATCCAAGATACTTTTTCAGCAGGATCTGAGTGAGTCTTGTATTCAACCTGTCTTCCATCGTGTTCGGCCTGAACTTTGGATCTACCCCAGTCCAGTGAGTTCTGAAGTAACCCATAATCGGTATTTGCTTCTAAGCACTACAGTGGAATTTAATCTTTAGTAATTCATAACTCCGGTTCTACTTATTGTATTTGTGTTGTTATGGTCTTGTCTTACTCATAGAAATATAATCTATTGTGCTAACCCTCTGTGGAATATTTCTGTGGTGCTTTTAGTGTGTTACTGTGTGTGTGTATGTGTTGCCCAAATATTTTATACATTGCCTCTTAAGATACGCCTGACTGTTCTGTGCCAAGCTACAGCGGGTGAGCACAGGTTGTATTTATGGGCCCGATTCACAGAATGAACTTAAGACTCAATCCTAAACGTACTACTATTTTGGTATTCACAGAATGCACTTACTACTTTTGGCATTCACAGAATGAACTTACTACTTTTGGTATTCTCAGAAGTTAGGATTTTGTCTTAAGTCTGTCTTAAGTCTGTCTTAAGTCTGTCTTAAGTTTGTCTTAAGACAAACTTAAGACAAAATCCTAACTTCTGTGAATAGCAAAAGTAGTAAGTTCATTTTGTGAATGCCAAAAGTAGTAAGTGCATTCTGTGAATACCAAAATAGTAGTAAGTTTAGGACTGAGTCTTAAGTTCATTCTGTGAATCAAGCCCTTAGTGTTTATCTTGCTTACCCTGACTTGAGTAGTGGTCCCTACTTTGACAGGGTGCATACCTCTGCTAACTAGAGACCCCAGTTCTAACACAGGATGTGACACAACAAAGGGTTTAAAGTGCATGAATTGAAAAGCAGGGGACTCAGTACACATTAAAAGAAATGATGTGTCACATCAATGTTTTTGTGCTGCGAGATGCCTAATTCCTTGCGGTATTTACGTACTCAGTAAAAGTGCAAAGCGACTGTGTCTAAGGATTTGTAGACCACTTTTTCAAAACTATTCATGAGGGAGAGTTCTTTCTGTAAAGCCTGATGAATGGCTAAAAATGCATAAAGGCCTGGAACAATCAGCAGAATTTCATCCATGTATTCATGTTTGGTGTGTGCCGCTACTGAAACCCATTGTTGGACCCGGCCTCGTGGTGTGGTCCCGCTCCTCCCTGCATGGCGGGCCCGGGACAGCAGTGACCCCTGTCCTCTACGACGAAGCTACCTCTCCAACCCTCAACGAGAGCCGCCACTCCTGGCGACCCCCGGCTCTCCCCCCTCAAGAACACGGCGACCCCTGCTCGCCCCACTCTGCTGGTCCAGACCCTGCCCGGGCCACCCTCATAGGGCCCGACTCCATCTTGGACCCTCCACGTCCTGACCACGTGGCCTCAGCCCGTCCCCGGCCACGACCCCAGCGTAGCCCCGACATCGAGGCACCAAGATTCGACCAGGTGGTAAAGCGGCCACTTGACGGGACAAGGTGGAGGGGAGTTTCGATGGCCCTCCAACCATCCCCGGACGCCTGGTTTCGATCGCCCTCCGGCCTTCCTGGGCGCTGGTTCCACCCCCTTGCTGGTGTCTGGACACTCTCATCCCGGCCCCTCTGACCCCCAGGTGTGAGGGTCCGGACATCAAAGGCCTCCCGACCTATATCTGGGGCAGCTCTGGAATGGGTCGGCAGTTGTATCCTGGAGTCGAGAGCCCTGCTGACGCTGTCGCGGCTGACCCTAAGAAGAACTCGCTGCTTTGAACCCTGAAACCATCTTCAGAGCCTGCTGGCGCTGCCGCGGCCCAACCTCGCTGAAACCATCTTGGAGTCCTGCTGGCGCTGCCGCGGCCCAACCTTGCTGAAACTATCTTTGGAGTCCTGCTGGCGCTGCCGCGGCCCAACCTCGCTGAAACCCTCTTGGAGTCCTGCTGGCGCTGCCGTGGCCCAACCTCGCTGACACTATCTTTGGAGTCCTGCTGGCGCTGCCGCGGCCCAACCTCGTTGAAACCATCTTGAAGCCTGCTGGCACTGCCGCGGCCCGACCTTGCTGGTCCTAAGACTGTCCCGCTACCCCCTTTTCCTTCCATTACCGAGACTTTGAGGATCCCTCGATCCAGTTGTACATATTACCAAGAGAACCAAGCGCTATTACCGATAAAGATTCTAAGAAGTTATCCTCTTGTGTGGAGTCCCTTTGTAGTGGTGTGATTGCTCTGTTGTTACGATTCTAGGAGAGGAGCCTCACCCAGGAGGCCTCTCGACGGCGCTCGGCCAACTCCATACGGAGAGGTGGGACTCGGGGTGGTCAGTCAGACATCTTCTGCCGGTATGTAACCTTTACAACGAAACTTTTACAACGACCTACCATTACAACACAACTTCTACAACGCAAACTATTACAACGCATTGCTCTGGGGGGCGCTCTAGGATAGGGAATAGGTTAATTTACTATCCAATAACCTTCCCTACTATCCATGGGGACTGGAGTTGGAATAGTAAATTAAACTATTCACTATCCAGCACCCCAAAGCGCTATGCGTTGTAATGATATGCGTGGTAAAAACCGCGTTGTAAAGGTAGGCGTTGTAAAAGTATGCGTTGTAACGTCATACATCCTCTTCTGCCCCCCCAGGAACCGCCTTTCTAACACCCATGTAATGCAATACTAACAAGCATTGGCAGCGCCAATAGGCCTTTTTCTGCTGAAGCTGTGCAGCATGGCCAAAAGAAAGAAAAGCACTATGACCCGGTCGCTACTGGCAGAGACCTCATTGTGTAGGCATGTGTATGTGTGATGACATATGTGAGCGCTTACAATCAGTAAATTAACAAAAAATGAAATTGAAGTTGCAAAAAAGTCATTTTTTTAAGGCAGACGGGCCAGCAGCAACTTGTTGGCCAGCCTATCCCAAAAATACGAAATATTTATTTTTAAAAAAGTAGAAAGTAAGGCATAGGAGGAGCGAGTGTACAGAGAGTGAGAGCAACATGGAGGGTGCAGGAGAAGCACATGAAGAGAAGAGCAACATGAGGGATAAGAGAAAAAGCACACGAAGACAAGAGAAACAGAGTGTGGGGAGGCATGGGAGAAGAACACAAGTGAAACAAAGAGAAAGCAGCACGGGGGGGAGTAACACGAACATGAGGAAGAATGGGAGAATCAGACACTAGAGAGCTGAAAAGCATGCACACTCTCACGGAATGCTTAAACGAAAATAAAAAAGTAGTTCCCTAAAGGTTCCATAAAAGCAAGCAGTGAAAGGCCCCTCTCATTGTTGTCGGACCTTGTTAAGATTCCGCTGTAGCTGGTAAATCTTCAGCTATCCACCTTTGTTGAGGCTAATAATCTTCTCCATGATACTTAATCGAAATTTTGAGCAGGGTACATCACTGAAATTAAACTTTTGGAAGTGTCTTCGTCTTTCTCAATGCACTATTGTACATTGCAAAATATAATTGTGCATTCGCATAGGCAGTTGTATTGTGCAGCGAGGTATTTACAGATGCAAAATGACATTAGTACACATGGCCAATGCTTCTTTTTACCTTGCACCCTTTCCTTTTAAATCAAATGTGGAGCTGTGACGTGCATCTTAAAGAGAAGCAGTAGAGAGGTGCTCTTCCCCTCAGATCAAACACAACATGGCAGTGTGATCGACATGAACTCACCTGGTTAACAGCTGTGGTCTTGTGCATCCAGTTCTTTCTTCCTTGCCGTCTCACATGGGGGGGCGAAGGGGGGCTAATTGGGGGGGGGGAGGGGGGAGGGGTGAAGGGGGAGGCGGGGTGCTGGTTAACCGGTCAGCAAAGAGTCTTCACGTCGTGCAGCACTAATTGACACTACAGGGTAGCAGGTAGGCACAGCTTCTACCGCTGATGTCAAGAATGTCGGCTCTACCGCCACCACTAGCTGCCACGGATGGCAACCTCTAACCCATGTCGGCTCCCAGTTGTAAACGCCCCCTGGCCACTTAGGCTGTTCGATGTTTTTAACGCGGGACCAAAGGGTTCTGACGAGCAACAGCTCTCAGTGCTTACAGGACTGGATTTTGGGTCAATTCAATATTCGTAAAATCTAAGAAAAAACGAATCAGCTTTTCTGTAAAAACAGACTATCTGGCACTGCAGTGGTGAACACAGCAACACATGCAGGAAACAGCCTTTGTCTACAGAGCATCTCTAGAGAGCATCACATCATCGGAACAGCCGACATTATGACATCATAAGAGAACCAAACTACATCACTTCAGAATAGAGCCAAACAAGGCTCACAATTCAATGTCAGACATCACATAAAACCATGGAATAAAATGTAAAGCTGCAATATGGTGCATCAGGAATCTTCCTCGTCCTGCTTGTGACTTGGCGCTTAGGGCCTGATGTACTGTAGGATTTTGAGATCGAAAACCCTGCAATTCGCACAACCACTTGCTTAGCAATCGTACAACTCTTATTTGTTAAAAGTGTGACAAGTGACTCTAACTCATAAAGTAGGATGTGCGAGCCATGGTAAATTAGAAATTCGGAAGAGGCGTGAAAGGGACGTTACTCAAATACCTATATAGATCAATGGTTTGCCACGATAATTCTGGTGGCAACCATTAACCTGTTAACGACTCCTAAAAGGAGGTGGTAACTGTTTTCCAAAGGGGAAGGTGTCTCCTGGGTTCCCTTTCCCTTTGGAAATCAGGGGCCTTATTTATGAAGGCCTTGCGCCGCCGGTGCGTCACTTTTAACATGGGAAAAAGTGACGCACCGGTGGCGCAAGGCTTTCATAAATGAGGCCCCAGGCTTCCAGCCTCAGGGTGACACTACCTACGCCTTTTCCCCAAACGGGGATTTTTTATTTTTTATTTAAAGCAGCGTTAGTTACTTTTAAGAAATTCACACTGCTTTGAAAAACAAAAAAAAACAAAAAAATCGTTTGGGATAGCAAACATAGGGATGGTGGTTTGCTGTCCCTTGCATGCCACCACACCTGTGTTTGCAGCCAATAATATGCGACTGCCTAATGAATATTAATTAGGCAAGTCATTCTGCAACCCCTTGAAATTGCAAATGTGGATTTTGGAGCCAACTTAATAGAACATAGGTCAGTTTGCAAAACCAGATTCCATCTGAAAAAATTCAGTGCAGATTGACGCCTACTTTTTGCAAAAGGAATCTTTTTTAATCAGGCCCAGAGTGAGCAGAGACAGGCGAAAAGACGCCTTTCGGGTAACAGAGCAGCTCTACAGAAAAAGCTAATATTAAGGGCCCGATTCGCAGGGCTTTTTTTCATCACCCGCAGGTGCCATCTTTAGGCATTTTAAAGAAAAGCAATACAGCATTGAAAACAGAAACTCTCATTAAAAAAAATCAGGGGGCATATTACCAAGCAATAGCGATAATTATCGCTATTGCTTGGTTAGAGAGAAAAATTTACCGCAGAGCTGCGGCGATTTTTATCGCAGATAAACCTTGGTATTACCAAGGTTTATCGCAAATGCGATAAAAAACGGCCGCAATGCATGAATATCACTGAAAAGTCAGCGATATTCATGCATTATCGAGCTAATGCTCTTAGCCATGTTATCCACCTCCCATTGGATAACATGGCTAAGAACTGCTCAGGGGCAGGTGTTAGCTTTTGGAGATATTCGCGCTTAGCGCGAATATCTCCAAAAGTTGGTAATAGGAGATAGCGATGTTAGCGACTGTTTCCAGTCGCTAACATCTTGGCATGCCCACTTTGCAAGTCATTAGTGATAAATATCACTGACATGCAAAGTGGGGCCCAAAATGGTCGCTATCTCCTACTAGCTGTCGCTAACTGGTGTTAGCGACAGCTAGGTAATAGGGAGATAATTTTATCTCTGCTTTCTTGGCTTTTAAAGCCAAAAAAGCGGAGATAAACCCCCTTGATAATATGCCCCCAGGATTATAGGGCACACATCTTCTATCTGTAGGAACAGTAGCTATGGAGGCATACTTTTCTACAGGAGTAGGTGAGGGGTAGCGGTAGAAAAATGGTATGATTGTGTCATATATCGGTCAAGTAACACCTACAAAGTGAAATTTTCTCATCATATAAACACAAGTAAATGAGCTCCTAATAAAGTAGAAATATGGAGGATTTCCCAAGGTAGAAAACACAGAATAAAAACAGCAGACTTCCTAGGGACAATGCGCCTAACTTACCGAGCATACTAAGACACTACTAAGTATTCGACAAGGGAGGTGGATGTCGAAAACGTGGTTTATTGCAGGAGTTATGCACCCACGACCGGAGCCGTCCAGCCGCAAAGAATCCAACTTCCAAAGTGTTGTTGCTGAGGAACGTTCACGGCTAGACAACCACGCTCTGGAATGCTAGTCATGGCATCAATAACAAACAGTACGAGTCGTGTGGAGGCACGCGACTTGCAGCACAACATTGCATGACATGAACAGTAACGTAGCACTATTTTAAACAGTAATGTAACTCTATAACACCTTCCCCGCTTTAAAGGGCAAAGAAAAACAAACATGTAAGTACAATGGTGAAGATAGAGAGGAAATGCGTGTAAGGCTAAACCACAAAAAGCATGTTACTTATTCCAAGACAAAGTCTCTCAATATGTAAGAAATTTGTCTGAGGGGTGATGCTCTTTTTGCCGACACCTGAAATGATTAAATATTGCATGTGGTACCGGTCTGGATATCTTGGGTTTCTGGAGACATTATAGACAAAGCACTATTGTGGGTGGCAAAGGGTTGTGTGAGTTGCATTTCAGGTGGTTCCAAAATGCAACCGGAAGAAGATTTCTCGTGAGGCAAATCAAAACCAGTAACAATGTTCTGACTCTGAAGAGGTATGTTTTCTAATGACATCAGCCTGAAAAGGAGATACCTTAACAAGAGCCCTCTTATTCCACCACACATTGTTATCTAGAAGAGCAGAGCCTCTACAGACACGTGTAACCAAAGTTGGAGAAGAGAACTTGGAGTATCCTTTCAGCACTTTTTTGGGGTTTTTAATGAGTACCCAATCACCTCTTTGTAAAGGCTCATCTAAGGAATGTTTACCCGCATCAAAGCATGATTTCACGTCATTCCGTTTTACTTTAACATGTTCTTGAATGGAGTCAGACTTAAGTGAAAAACAAACATTTTTATGTAGCCAACTGGGATTGAGATGTGTATGCACCTTTCTTTTCCTAAGCAAAGTAAGTTGTGCAATGCCAGTGGCAGCATGTGGGGTGGTGTTATATGCCCAAACTTTGTCATGCACAAAGGACAAAGGATCTAATCTGGCAGAGATTGCTGTCTGTACGCCCTCCTTGATTATTCGATTGCTTCTCTCGATCAAACCGTTAGATGAGGGAGAGTACAACGCAACCTTAAAGTGAGAAAATGTCATGGATTTTGAGAAAGGAATACATCTTTTGTGTGACAAAGTGTGTCCCGATGTCAGTAACAATAGTTTTTTGAAAACCTTCAACATCAAATACTGTTTGCAAAAATTTGATAGCGTTATCAGTTGACACTGCATTGTCAAAAGAATAGCACAGCCGCATGGTATGGCAGTCAACCAATACAATCAGATATTTGTTTTCAATTGGTAAAATATCATAAGGACCAGAAAAGTCCAATCCTACTTTGACCCATGAACCTGCAGGGAGTGGTACAGGATGCAACGGAGTGGAAAGAATCTTCCAATGTTTGTCAGAGAGGAGACATTGTGTGCAATTGTCAATCATTTTCCTGACATGGGCATCCATGGAGGGCCACCAGTAGAATTGTTTGACGCGTTGACATGTTTTGACAACACCCAGGTGTCCTTGATGAGCTGAGCGAATAAGTGGATCTTGCAAGGACTCATGTGGAACAAATAAATTGTGGCGCACGATCATGTTGTTGACTAAAGAAAGTTCTTTAGATACATTTGCAAAGGCTTTTAAGTCTGGAGATAGAGTCTGCATTCAGGCCATTTGTTCACAATAAAAGATTTAACCTCGGAAAGAGTGACATCATTGTTGTACGCTGAGTGCATTTTCATAAATGGGAGGACATTCAGCAATGGCATCAACTGCGGCAACAACACATTTAACATCATGATCAACAACAGAATTTTCACTTAAAGACATTCTTGAAAGACAATCTGCCCTAGCATTTTTGTCCCCAGGAATATGTTTGATAATAAAGTGAAATTCATGAAGTTTTGACAGCAGTTGAACAAGTCTTGCAGAAGCCCGGTTTGATGTGCTGTCTGAAAGCATTTGCATAAGTGGTTTGTGGTCCGTATAAATTTTGAACTCATGACCCCAGATGTATGGTTTGAATTTCTGTATGGCCCAAATGCAAGCCAGGGCCTCTCTTTCAATCGTACTATACCTCGTTTTGGCTGGTTGAAGTGTTCTGGATGCAAAGGCAACAGTATGTTCTTTGCCTTCAACACATTGTCCTAAGACAGCTCCCAAACCAGTAAGGATGACATCAACGGTAATAAAACACTTTGCCCCATCCGAAAATGGATGTAAGACTGGTGAGTCTTTGATTAGTTTCTTTCCATGCTCAAAGACTTTTTGTAAGTTGTTTGACCAAGCAAACTTTACTCCCTTTCTCAGGAGGACCCTCAAAGGTTTCACAATTTCGGCATAGCCATTAACAAATCTGGCATAGTACTTTGCTAGGCCGAGGAATGAACGAAGGGAATCTCTATCAATGAGAGATGTGGCATTGCTAATAGCTTTTATTCATGGAAATGACCCAAATAGTCCAATTCTTTGACGGCAAATTTGCATTTATCGTGCCTAACCGTCATTCCAGCTTTTTCCAAGACTCCTAACATCTTGGCAAGAATCTGATCATGTTCAGAGATATTGCTAGCAAAAATTTAAATGTTATCCTGGTAGGCTTGAACCCCAGGAATGTTTTGCATTCATTTCTCCATTAATTTTTTTAATATGCTAGCAGCTAAGGCTAAACCATAGGGAAGTCTCAAGTATTTGTAAGCTCCGAATGGCGTTACAAAAGTTGTTAATTCTTGAGACTTTGGAGATAAAAGGATTTGATGATAGGCGGACTTGAGGTCCAAAAGGAAGAAGTACTTAGCTCCACCCAAATTAGCAAGTAGATTGTGAATTTTGGGTAATCGATGACAATCCACAATGATATTGTTGTTCAGGGAGTGTAAGTTGGCGCATAATCTAACTTTACCTGACTTTTTGTGCACTAAAAATATGGGGGAGACCCATTCAGACCAATCACAAGGTGCAATGTTCGCCTTATCACACAAGTTTTTCAAAACTTTCTTTAGTTCGTCCCTTGCACTCAAAGGAAGAGACCGAACTTTGTGGACCACTGGTTGTGCGTTGGGTTTAAGGTGAATTTCATGCCTGAAGCCAAAAACTGTGCCAACTTTGTTTTGGAAAACATTGGGAAATTGATTGAGTAGATCATCAACTTTATGATTTGATACTGACAAGTCAGCCACGTTAATGTTTTCATGTTCGTGAGTAGTGTAAAAATAATGTGGAATATCACCTAAAGCAATGGGTTGATCTGAACCAGGTTTGAGAATTAAACCCATGTTGGCTTGATCCAACCAACCCAAAATATTTCTGCCCTTGAGGGCAACATAGACTTTCATGAAAGTGTGTCTACCAAGGCATTCGATCTTTGAGTGAAAGTATCCTAAAATATTTATATCTGTAAAGAGACACACTGCTACCCCAATTTGCATGGAATGTTAAATCTGACAAAATAGTGATCGGTGAACCTGAGTCAGCTTTAACTTGTAAGGAAATTGTACCAACTATTCACACCAGGGACCCTTGACTTTGGGTAAATCCACAGAATCACATTCAATGGACAATAATACATTGTTAAGTCTTGCTGAACACAACTCTAGATTCTCATTTATATTCAATGTTATTCACTCTAGTAAATCTTTTGCCACCTCTGACCAATTTATTTGCACGAAGATTTTTTTTTCTCCAGATTCAGGACAATTAGGGGAATTGCCAAGATGGCCTCTTGAGCCACACCTGTAGCAAATGGTGGGTTTCCTGGATGGGTGTCTGAAAGGCTTATTAACAAGATTCACAGAGCAAGTGGCAGAGTAAGAAGAAGAACCTTCATCAATCATGTGAACGCTAGGTTGAGAGAGACTTTCTTGTAAGATATTTGAAGATATTGGGCCCGATTCACAGAACTAACTTAAGACAAAATGCTAAACTTACTACTTTTGGTATTCACAGAAGTTAGGATTTTGTCTTAAGTTTGTCTTAAGACAGACTTAAGGCAGACTTAAGACAAAATCCTAACTTAAGTCTGTCCTAAGACAAACTTAAGACAAAATCCTAACTTCTGTGAATACCAAAAGTAGTAAGTTTAGGATTTTGTCTTAAGTTTGTTCTGTGAATCGGGCCCTGTGTTGCTCGTTCAATGCCTTTACCGATATCCACTGTTTCTGCTAAGGTGGGATTTTACAACTTAACAAGCATTCTTGAACTTTCTTTGACAAACATGAAAAGATTAATTGATCTCTAATGGAAGTATCTGTACTTGGACCAAATACACATGTAGAAGCTAGGATTCTGAGTTGGGCAATTCAGTCTTCCACATTTTCATCTACATGCTTGCCTTTGAAATGAAAAAGTTATGACGTTCTAAAACAATGCTAGTTTCATCTTCATTTTGCTTATTCAGACGAGCAAGAGCTTCTTGGTATGTATCCCAATTATCACCTGAATCTGGAGGGGAAGGAAATAATGGAAGGTTTTCAAAAACACCTAGACAGCCATATAGGAAAGCAACTTTGTAGCCCGGGGAATATTTGACAGCATAAATGGCAACTAAATAGTTTTCAAAACCTTTTAACCAATTACGCCATTTGAGTGGTAGTTTACCAGGCGTTTGTAAATATGGAGCTGAAGTTTGAAATTGTTGTGAAGAAGTCATAAAGAAAAATGAGAAAAATAAGAGCCAGATGAAATAACTACTATCTTAAGGAGTAAGGAATGAACTTGAATCAAAATGTACTTGTGGAACATGAAATGGTCCAACGTAAAAAACATGCCTATAGCTGAAGGTAAAGTAGATGTGCAATAGACAAAATTACATAAGCGTGACTATCTCCAAATAACAGATTTCAAATGAGCAAAATGATGGAAGCGTGCCTATCGCTGAGTGACAAGTTGCAAATTAGCGAGGTGATGAAAGCATGCCTATCACTGAGTAAAAAGGTTGTAAGTAGACAAAATGAGGAAAGCGTTTCAATCGCTGTAAACAAAGATAAACTTTGCTCTTAAAAATTGCAGTTTGAAAATGTGGGGAAGGATAAGATGAGGATCACGCTGAAAAGCAGAGTTAAGAGGTTGTAAAAGCATGCCTATCGCTGTAGTAAAGATGGTAACGCGCAATAGGCAATGTCTATGATGAAGCGTGCCTATCGCTGTAAACAGCGAAAAGCTCTGCTTTTGTTTTTTTTAAATGGCCGACTGACGCTGTAACCTGGGTTAGGTTTGTGCGTAACTTTCTGAAGTGAGTGGCCTTGTTTCACAGAGCATAGCTGGCACTGTGACGTGGCGAGGCAGGAGCGCGGGTTGTACATGCGTGAAATTTCGAGCGAGCGATGCACTGTGGAGCGTGAGGAGCCAGCTGGGGTCCAACTGCCACACAGATCAAGGAAAGAGAAATGAGATAAATACGACCTTCTGTTGATGGACTGAAGTCTTGAAAATCAAATTTCCTGATGGAGAGCAGCAGTCACGTCATCTGCTCGGAGACGATCGGCTGCTCAAGTCTTGAATGGCTTTCATGATCAGTGGCTTGGTTCTTGGCGGTGGGTGCGGAGGAGGTTCCAGCTCGTCGACAAGTTATTAAGTACTCAACTAGGAAGGTGGATGTCGAAAACGTGGTTTATGGCAGGAGTTATGCACCCACAACCGGAGCCGTCCAGCCGTGAAGAATCCAGCTTCCAAAGTGTCATTGCTGAGGAATGTTCATGGCTGGACAATCACGCTCTGCATTTCTAGTCATGGCATCAATAACAAACAGTACGAGTCGCGTGGAGGCACACGACTCGCAGCATAACATTGCATGACATGAACAGTAATGTAACATTATTTTAAACAGTAATGTAACTCTATAACAGACACCTCTTCTATCAGTGACTGACAAAAAAACAATCACTGCAACAACTGTGGTTATAGCTCAAAGATGGCCATAAAAGCCATCAGTCAATGCTTTGAAGGTGGAGCCACAATTGGTACCTCGACAGGTAAGGTTTTGGATCTTGGCATTGCAACATGGCACTCTTGCAACTCTTCACCAACTCTCCTAAATTGATGTTCAGTTACTGAGTAACATCTTTATTTATTTTCTGTTAGTGAGAAAATATATCAGATCATGTGAGCTACATGACAATATCTTAGCTCACCAAATTCTTCAAACTCTTGGAATTATCGGTTAAACTCTGTAGTGTATGTAAGATTCCCAGAAAATAAAAAAAATCAGCACTGTTCTCATACAAGTTATCAGTGTAATAATAGAATCGAAAAAAACACATTTTTACAAATTTCTTAAATAATATAATCTATTGCAAACATTAAAAGATTCATCCTGGCCAACTGTGGGGCATGGACATGGGCTTACCACCTATTGATCGTACAAAGAGATCCTAGCAGAGTTAAATTTCAGAGCAAGCTAGAAATTCTTGGTCTCCCAAAATTGTTATCATCCTATCTTAGTCCAGTTATAAAACAGAGGCATGGCCCACAATTGAAAATATAATTTTCCAGTAATAAATAACTTGGCACAGAAGCAGAATAAGTGATCCGATTAGCAATCAACTTTCCAAACATTCCACATATTATCAGAGGATACTTTAAAAGACTTTCAGTCATAAAATACTGTATCAGTTAAGCAACTCCCCAAAAAGATTTTCCCAAGTCTCAGCAGAAATTATATTTCGAGCATCCTCATTCTATATCTGACATACTTCTGTATAAATGGGGCTAAAGTAAAGTTAAGGGTACAAGGTATTTAACAATGCAAATGTAAAGCAGCAAGATTGCAAAGAAAAATGTGCATGATATATTTATCACCTATTCGATGCCGATGCGTAAATTTGGTGCATGAATGAACATCGTCCCACAGTTTGCTGGGCTGGTGGAAGAAGCATGTAAAATTTCAGATGCATATGAAGTGAACACAGTTATGCGATCGCTAGCCACTGGGCATAAGTATTTGACTATTGTTTATCATGAACTTTGAAACAAGTCAAACTCTTCAGTTCCTAGAATAAGGAGCTTTGTAGGTTTGTGTAATCTAAGGATATAATTATATAATCTCCTAAAATGATACCTCTTGAACTTAGAATGTAAAGTGAAGAAGTTTCTTGGAGCTCTGCTGTGCCATTCAAGCACACCTTCCACATTCGCAGGCGTTGAGTTTATTTCACAAGGTGGAATTGGGAAGAGAACATAGGGATCGGATGATGACGCCATCCACAGGATATACTCCAACTGATCTTCCTGCTGAACTGGATGTCATCCTGGAAGGGTGAATACTTGGTAAATTTATCCACACAAGCACAGAATCTACTCTCTACTTACAGTTCCAAGAAGATCTGCCGAGCCCTCGAGAGAGCCTGGCACAGAGACCCAACACCGGACAACATGACTGCCCTCAAGCTAGCCACCCGAAAACACCACCAACTGATCCACGCCACCAAGAAAACGGCATTCAAGGAACGACTGGACAACAACGCACACAACAGCAAGGAACTCTTCAACATCGTTAAAGAGCTCTCAAACCCCAACGCCGGAAACAACGACATCACCCCGTCACAAGACCTCTGCAACTCCCTCGCCTCCTTCTTCCACAACAAGATTGCGGACATACACAAAAGCTTCAGCACTCACCCGACGCACGCCACGACCGAACCACCGCCCCCCACCACCACCCTCCGCGCCTGGACCCTGATCAGCACCGAAGACACCGTCCGCACGATGAACTCCATCCACTCCGGATCTCCGACCGACCCCTGCCCTCACCACGTCTTCAACAAGGCCGACGCTGTCATCGCACCCCACCTGAGGGACATCATCAACACCTCCTTCGACACCGCTACCTTCCCGGAGAGCTGGAATCACGCCGAACTCAACGCTCTACTAAAGAAGCCATCAGCCGACCCCACCGACCTCAAGAACTACCGCCCCATCTCGCTGCTCCCGTTCCCTGCAAAAGTCATCGAAAAGACCGTCAACAAGCAGCTGGCTGCCTTCCTCGAGACGAACGGATCCCTCGACCTCTCGCAGTCTGGCTTCCGTGCCAACCACAGCACCGAGACCGCCCTGATCGCAGCCACCGATGACATCCGAGCCCTGCTCGACAACGGAGAAACAGCAGCCCTCATCCTCCTAGACCTCTCCGCGGCCTTCGACACTGTCTGCCACCGTACACTAGTGCAGCGCCTCAGCAACGTCGGAATCCAGGAGAAGGCACTAGAATGGATCATCTCCTTCCTCGCCGGAAGAACACAGAGAGTCCGCCTCCCACCGATCAGATCAGAAGCCACCGAAGTCATCTGCGGCGTTCCTCAAGGCTCCTCGCTCAGTCCAACCCTCTTCAACATCTACATGAGCCTCCTCGCAGACATCACACGCCAGCACAACCTCAACATCATTTCCTATGCCGACAACACCCAGCTGATCCTCTCCCTCACCAACGACCCAGCCACCGCCAGAGCCAACCTCCACGAAGGGATGAAAGAGGTAGCCGAATGGATGAAGAACAGCCACTTGAAACTGAACTCGGACAAGACGGAAGTCCTCATCCTTGGATCTACACCCTCCGCCTGGGACGACTCCTGGTGGCCCTAGGCAGCGCACCCAAACCAACAGACCACGCACGCAACCTGGGCTTCATCCTGGACTCCTCCCTCTCCATGACCAGACAAGTCAACGCCGTCTCCTCGTCGTGCTTCAACATCCTACTCATGCTACGTAAGATCTTCCGGTGGATCCCCACCGAGACCAGGAAGACAGTCACCCAGGCCCTCGTCACCAGCCGCCTGGACTACGGCAACTCCCTCTACGCCGGAACCACCGCCAAACTCCAGAAGAGACTCCGGCGGATCCAGAACGACTCAGCACGACTCATCCTGGACATCCCCCGTCGCAGCCACATCTCCGGACACCTGAGAGACCTGCACTGGCTCCCGGTCAACAAAAGAATCACCTTCCGTCTCCTCACCCACGCACACAAAGCCCTACACAACCAAGGCCCAGGATACCTCAACAGCCGCCTCAACTTCTACGCTCCCAAACGCCAGCTTCGATCGACAGGCCACGCCCTCGCCGCCGTCCCCCGCATCCGAAGAGCCACCACAGGGGGACGGTCCTTCTCCTACCTCGCCACCAAAACTTGGAACTCCCTCCCAACCCACCTCCGCCTGACCCAGGACCACCTCGCCTTCAGGAAGCAACTCAAGACCTGGCTGTTCAAACAGTGGCAGACCACCCCCCCTAGCGCCTTGAGACCCTCCGGGTGAGTAGTGCGCTTTATAAATGCTTTGATTTGATTTGATTTGATTTCCTAGACGGTAATTGATGCCTTGAAATCGAAAGATTTTGACTATCAGAATTGTGTGATGAGCTAGCACCACTCAAAGGCAAAAACAAAAGCCCAAACCCTTCTGCTTTCTGGTTCAATAAGGATTTATAGGAGGGAAGGAGATCACTGAGATTGCTTGAGAAGAAATGGAGACAGTCACCCCCCACTTCTAATCTTTATTGTCTCAGAGTAGCAAGATCTCTTCACAATCTCTTCAATGCAAAGGCGACCTGTTTCTGAACTCTAATCAACACATTCAAGAACACCATTATTTGAACTTGCATGAGGTGCTAACAAATCAAGTTTGATGACCCCAAAGGTAAATCCGAAGTATTTGTTCAGTTCTTTGACGATAAAGTGAAATCCATTGAGGAACCGCTGGCAGACTGTTATGAATGACAATTGAAGAGAACTTGACTTCATCTCCGAGGATGCTTAAACTTAAATTATAACAAAGATAACCATTTTATGGATCTATTGCCTTGGAATATTCCCAAAGACCTGACACAACACCTTTTGTCCTATTGGATGAATAAAGTGACCCTCTCCCCAAGCCAATGATTACTTCCGGACTGCCTCAAAAGTGGCACAGTCATTCCACTTCTCAAAAAAACATTTGCCGATATGGGCAATCTCAGCAGCTTTCACCCCAAATCCAACTTGCCTTTTCTCACAAAGGTTATTGAGAGCTGTATTGAGATGCAACTTATTCAACATATTACAGAGGATGATCTCTTAGGCGAGCATTAATTGTGTTTTAATGGAGAACACCATTATATGTAGACAAGACTATTTGTAATCACATTTGTTAACCTATTTTGCTTAAAGCACCACAGAACCTTGGCATTATTGCACATTTACATGTATTTTATAAGCACGGATCTTCCGGTGGATCCCCACCGAGACGAGGAAGACGGTCACCCAAGCCCTCGTCACCAGCCGACTGGACTACGGCAACGCCCTCTACGCCGGAACCACTGCCAAACTACAGAAGAGACTCCAGCGGATCCAGAACGCCTCGGCGAGACTCATCCTCGACATCCCCCGACGCAGCCACATCTCCGGACACCTGAGAGATCTGCACTGGCTCCCGGTCAACAAGAGAATCACCTTCCGGCTCCTCACCCACGCGCACAAAGCCCTACACGACCAAGGCCCGAGCTACCTCAACAACCGGATCAACTTCTACACTCCCAAGCGCCTCCTCAGATCAACCAACCACGCCCTCGCCACCGTCCCCCGCATCCGAAGAGCAACAACAGGAGGAAGATCCTTCTCCCACCTGGCCGCCAAGACCTGGAACTCACTTCCGACCAATCTGCGCCTGACCCAAGACCACCTCTCCTTCAGGAAGAAGCTCAAGACCTGGCTGTTCGAGCAGTAGCGGCACCCCCCCCCTCCCAGCGCCTTGAGACCCTACGGGTGAGTAGTGCGCTATACAAATGACCTGATTGATTGATTGATTGCTATCCCATATTGTAAATTGCACATTTAGCCTGAATGTTCAAGTAAGCATAGCCTTGTTCTGAAGTTGGTACAACAAAGCGGGAACTGCTGATGTAGTGAAGTCAGTCTTACAATAGCTTGCTGTATCTTTATTTTAAGGGCTTCTCACTTTCTTCTCACGAGAAGGGCCTGGCATCTACTCATTAATATCTTTTCTGTTTGATCATGTGTTCTGTCCTCCACTTCCTACATTGTGAAAAATGGTATTAACGTAGCGGCATATGTATGTAATGTTATGTTATGTTAACAAAGTTTTATGTAGCACTAGTACACCCAGAGGCTTCATGGCGCTGACTGACAGATGCTCTAGAAATAGGGGAATATTAGGCATGAGCCTGGACGAACAGCCAGGTTTTAAGTAGTTTCCTGAATATCAGGAGGTTGGAACAGGAGCGGATTTCTGAGGGAAGGGAATTCCATAACTTGGAAGCAAGGGTTGCAAACCTGCGGCCTCCCTGGTGTTGGAGTTTATAAGGGGGAATGGTCAGGAGATTTTGGTTGGCGGACCGGAGGCTGCGGGAGGGAGTGTATCTAGGCAAAAGGTCGTGGATGAATTGGGGGCTGCGGGCGTGGAGGGATTTGAAGGTGATGCAGGCCATTTTAAATCTAACACGTTGAGAGATGGGAACCCAATGAAGTTGTTTTAGTAAGGGCCTTGCTGATTGCCAGCGTGGCAGTCGATGGATCAGTCTGGCTGCCTGATTCTGGGCCATCTGGAGGCGCCTGCTAAGGGCGATAGGAAGGCCCACATAGATAGCGTTTGCATAGTCCAAGTGTGATAGTACAAGAGCTATCACCACCTGGATCAGGGCTGACTGGGTGAGCATCCGGCTTATCTTCTTGATCCTGCAGAGCTGGAAAAAGCAGGTGGACCCAACTGAGCTTACTTGGGTTTTTAATGACAGGTCTTTGTCAATGAACACCCCCAGGCTTTTAACCGAGCTGGAGGGAGTGACAGGGGAGCCAAGCTCTGGTGGCCAATAGTGTGGGCCCCAGAATAGTTGGCTTTTACCATTAAGAACCAGTTCAGTCTTGCCGGGGTTTAATTTCAGCTGGTTAGAGACCATCCAGTGGCGGATATGGAGCATAGTGCTTTGAAAATCCAGAATCGATTCAAAGGAATTGTCAATGGTGAAGATGAGTTGGAGATCGTCAGCGTAGTTGAAGGTGACGACTTTGAATCAGAGGGGACATGTAGACGTTGAACAAAATAGGGGACAGCGAGGAGCCTTGGGGAACCCCGCAGGAATTGCGGAGTTTGGGGGCTGAGAAAGGGGCCAAGCAGACAGCTTGAGTTCGGTCGCTAAGGAAGGACCTGATCCAATTAAGAGCTGAGCCACAGATGCCGGCTTGTTTGACACGGTCGAGAAGGATGTTATGGTCGACCGTGTCAAATGCTGCCGAGAGGTCTAATAGGACCAGGTCCTGGGGAATTCCTCTATCAGCATTATGATGGAGGGAATCCAAGACAGCAGTGATAACTGTCTCAGTGGAGTGAGCAGGTCAAAATACAGCTTGGAAGGGGTTCAGAAAGTTGGATTGCTCAATGAAGTTTGAAAGGTGTGACGTGACGTGGGCCTCCAATACCTTGGCCAGGTAGGGGATGAAGGAGATTGGCCTATAATTGGATAGAGTGAAGGGGTCGGCTCCCGTTTTTTTAAGAGGGGTACAACAACTGCCTCTTTAAAGGTTTTGGGGACCAGGCCTTGAGATAGTGATGAATTAGGAAGTCTCAAGATCGGAGACGAAAGTGCAGAGAATATATTTTTTTAAATATAGGGGGACAACAGTCTTGAGGAGAGCCAGATTTTACCCTGGTCAGGAGGGCTTGTAAGGAGAGTGCATCGAGGGGTGGGAAGTGATCTAGGGAGCAGGTGCTGGAGGCATCTGCAGGGGGAGGAAGTAAAGGATCCATGGCAGGGAAAGTTGGATTTGATGGTGACAATTTTGTCGAGAAAATATTTATTAAGGGAATTGCATAGGCCCTGGGTAATCAGTGGCTTGGGCAGGATTCTTTCCGAGTGGAGAGTTTGTTAATGATAGCCAAGATATCCGTGGATCTATTATCTGAGTGTTCTATTATGCTGGAAAAAAGGCAGCTTTAGCTCGAATGATGGCTTTCATATAGTCTGCTCAAGCAGTCATGTAACAGGTTTTTTAAAGTGGGTCGTAGGCTCTCCTCCATATCCGTTCCTTTTGGCGGACAACTAGTTTTTTGGCCCTGAGGTCATGAGAAAACCATTTATGGGCGTCCGACGGGCGAACGGTTTTGAGCTTTTTTAATGGGGCATGTGTATTATTTGCTGCTAAGAGCCAGTTAGCGATATCTGCCTCGGACTGATCAAGGACTGCATTGTAGGCTGGCATGAAATTCTCTAGATTTTCCAAAAAGGCTTGTTTGTCGATGGTGCCCCATTTTCTAATGAGACCCCCCTTAGTAGTTAAGTGTTTGCTATGCATAGAGATGGAAATACTAAATTTAATCAAGAAGTGATCAGACCATATGCAAGGAGAGATGATGGGCAAGGAGATAGTGAGGTTAGTGCTCCACACCTGGTCTAATATGTGTCCCTTGTTGTGGGTAGCAGAGGTAATGTGATGGCCGCAATTGAGGCCCAAGAGAAGCTCCGTTAGTTCGCTGGCCTGAGGGCCACCGGAGTCACTGTCAAACCAATAGTTGAAGTCGACGATTAATAAGATTTTAGTATAATCGGTAACCATAGCGGCCAATTGGTAACACAATGAGAGAGGGAAGAGGGGCATATTTTTGGGAGGTCTATATATCAGTATGCATATTAGAGGTCCCGTTTTCGATTCGAGTTTAATGACTAGATTATCAACTGCTGGAAGGTCGAGAGACAATATCCTGGTAAAGACATGATTTTTGTCAATGGTGGACCCCCCCTCCTACTTTCCGTGGGGCTCGGTCAACGTGCAGTATGTAGTAATTATCTGGGAGGGCTGCCCGGATGTCCGGGGAGGAATCAGTGTTGAGCCATGTTTCAGTAAAAAATAAAATGTCTAGTTTGTGGAATGAGAGGAGAAGAAAAATATCTAGTTGGTGCTTGACTAGGGACCGAGTGTTGAGGTAGAAAATGTGAAGTTATTGATCTCAGGCACGTGCTGTGATGGACTGCTGGTTCAGACAAGGAGCGGTAGGAAGGAAGGGGGTCCAATGGGCTGGTGGGGGTTTGGAGGATACCTAAATGTATCAAAATGTCGACGGTGGTTGAACAGGGTAGATGGGCTGCCTGGCGAAGATCACTCAAGGTCTCTGAGGAATACGAGGCGAAATGGGCAGGGGGCTGGCCCCTGGGCCCGGCCTGGCGCGGACGGGTGTAGACGGGCTTGCCTTTGGCGTGGCCGGTTAGGGGTAGTCATCATATGCTGGCGAGGGCAGGAGGGGCCAAGCAACTGGGCCGGCAACCCGGAACTTCCACCAAGATGGCGGCTTACCCTTGATGTTCCCCGCGGCAGCGCCTAGTCGGCTGCGAGGGGTGAAAGTGCAGTAGTGAGGTAGGCAGGCTGGTGCAAAGCAATCCAATTTAAAAACAAAGTTAAAAAATGCGGCAACTAACTTTTCCCGGCTTCCACCTCAGGAAAGAGCGATCTATCTAGTCTGTGCGCGAGTGAGTCTTGGCACCGCTTATGTACTGGTGAGGGCGGGAGGGGCCAAGCAACTGGACCAGCAACCCGGAACTTAACCCAAGATGTCTGCTTACCCTTGATGTTCCCCGTGGCAGCGCCTAATCGGCTGCGAGGGGTGAAAGTGCAATAGTGAGGTAGGCAGGCTGGTGCAAAGAAATCCAATTTAAAAACAAAGTTAAAAACTGCGGCAACTAACTTTTCCCGGCTTCCGCCTCAGGAAAGAGCAATCTATCTATATGTAAAGAAAACAACATTACATGCTCCAACAGATCAAACAGCAGAGCACTGGTCCCTTGAAATACCAGATTCCACATAGACGATATTTGGTGCTTGATACTGTGAGGATGTCTAAATCTCTCGCACTCCAAGGCTCTGCCATATGCCCCATCCCCAGCCTTTCTTGCATAGTAATGTGTCTGGCAAGAATAGCAGGTTATGCGGCAAAATCCATTTAGATCCATTTAGGGCCACTAGTTGGTAAATGTCGGACGACCTGTTGGCGCAAAATGTCTAGGCCTCAATCATGTCCATAATGCATATTGTGTGTAATTGAGAAATGCTGACTCTGGACATGCTGTGAACCTGTTTTAAAAAATGGGACTACAAATCCGGAGAGACCTAGCACAGCTTCCATATTGAGCAGGGCATGAGTATAAAAAAGGAGCCTCATGGACACTATTCTGCTGACAACCATGAGAAGAGGATCTTTTCCTGTTGGGCACACAGTTTGATCAGGGTTATTGGTTCCTGGTGAGAATCAGCACAGAGACAGGACTCTCATGAAGACCTGCCTTCAACTTTGACTGCTTGGAAAGAGACAGGTAAAGGCCTGGAAGGCCAGCTTTTTCAAAGAATTAATGTTTGCTTTGAACAAGCTATAGAACAATTACTAACATAAAAGTGAGAGAGTGAAGAGAACAAACACTAAGAACCTATCTTCAAACATTGAACCCCAACTGTAACCACATTACAAGTGACTTTAAAAAAAGACATACAATTGTGATCGATTCAAGAAAGGCAATATATATCTGTTGTACTCTGTGGTAGAAAGTAGACGCTGGTAGCCATATACATTCTTAAGTACCTTTATTCCAGTTGTACAGAAGGATGATAAGCAGGTACATCAGACAGGTAGACCAGAAGAACAGGTAGTAATGAAGAAGGCTAGCCCAGTAGTCAGCTCTTGGTCATATGCCACAGCAAACCCCACCAGGAGCAGCCTGCCTGCTGCTCATCCCATCTGTAACTGTCATACCTCACTCAGTGAGACACCCAACATTTAACGCATCACATCATTACCAACATTCTACTCCAAACACAGTGGCTGAGCAGCAGGTGGACTGTTAAACTGCAAGATATGAAAGCACTATGCAGGGCATAACACATCCTCCCCTTTTAAAATGAAAAAAAGTGACTTTGTTATCAGAGAAACAACAATGCACAAAGAGAAAACTGTAGACAAGAAAAAAAAATACATTCGCAAGAAATAATTCAAAACTCTGGAATGCATGAAAGTGATAAGCATAACGAAAGAATAAGAAGCAATAAACCAGAGAGAAAGGAATAAAAACAACACAGAGTACAAAATCCCAAACTATAAAATATTCTGTTGCATAATGCACAGATTACTAATTTTGCAAAATAAGCATAATTACAATTGCAAGGAATGGTTCAAAACCAGGGATGTACAATTAACAGAACATCATGAGAGATAACGAACCATAATATACAACAACTAATAAATAGAGTACAGTAACCCATCCTCTCCCAAAAAAAGAAATGAGAAAATGCTGTTGCGTAAGGCAAAAGGTAAACACCCCGCCACTGTATTTGGGTCTAACACCCATGTATGCACATCCTGTGAAGGAACAAACTTGTATAGCATAGATGGGACCCAACCAATGCACACCAACCCTGTGTAGAAGTTATGTGAAACATAATGGGAAAATACCCATGACCTAAAGTAATGTAAATTGCCAGAATCCCAAGAAACAAAACCCGCAAATTCAATCCCTTCTGCAAGGGGATGTATTTCATGACAACGCGGGCTTTACACCGCGCTACCATTACAGCGCATCCATCACAACGCAAGTCGTTAGAACGACTTGCGCTGTAGGCACTGGATTTAGGAATAGTATGATTTACTATTCCAACTCCAGCCAACGTAACAGTAGGGAAGGTGTTGGAGTATTAAATCATACTATGCCTTACTATATAGCGCTATCCAGCGCAAGTCGTTGTAACGACTTGCGTTGTGATGGCTGCATCGTAATGGTAGCGCGGTGTAAAGCCCGCGTTGTAATGGCTGTCTCCCCTGCAAGGGAACAAATTACATCACATAAAGAATCATACAAACGCTGTGAAGATGGAGCTAAAAATCAATTTTTCACCCCTGATATGAGGTACAAGCACTTGGGAATTAAGACCATAAAGTCCACCCTAATGTAAGGATTTAAGACGTTAATGATTAATATGGGACTATAAACTTAACTTAGATAATACACCTGTATAGGGAAACAGTACCTATAAATCCAAACCAACCCTGAGGGAGGGTTACTTGCTATATTAAATGGAGGAAAACCCATAACCATACCCATTTAGCAGCTTAAAAAGAAAAGGGATTAACAACAGTATAAGGGGCATATTACCAACAACTAGCGAAAATTATCGCTAAATATGCTTAGCAACGATTTTTTTATCGCTGCCTATCGCTGGATATGTTAACGGAGAAAACATGCTATTAGCAACGTTTTTCTCCATTCTTCTAAAATATCCAGCGATAGCGGTGAAATGCGTGAATATCGCTGAGAATACAGCGATATTCACGCATAAGCGACAAAATGCTCTTAGCCATGTTATCCACCTCCCATTGGATAACATGGCTAAGAACTGGTCTGAGCAGGCGTTGGTTTTTGGCGATAGCAGGAATATTTCCATCGCTACGCTACCTTGCTAATAGGCGATAGCGACGTTAGCGACTGCTTTCAGTCACTAACAGGTTGGGTACGCCCACTTTGCATGTCATTAGTGATAAATATCGCTGACATGCAAAGCGGGCCGCAAACCGCTTGCTATCGCCTAAAAGCTGTCGATAACATCAGTTAGCAACAGCTTGCTAATAGAGTGATAGAATTATCGCCGCTAAACCGCGATAATTGCCTATCGCCACCCTTGGTAATATGCCCCTCAGTCTCCAAGTCAAAATTTATAAAGTAAGCTTAGAACACATGTATGATTCACTTTCACTAATCCCTGGAAAATGCAATGCATTAAATGCATTTTAGCACACCACCTTACAATCTAAACCTATAGAAGTCATTTCTGAAAAGCAAGATATGTGCACACACACATATATATCAGAAACACACAATAAAGGCACTTGCCATATATTTGGTGCACTACATCTCATTAATATTATTACATCACACAAGTACATTAGGCCAAAGATAAATATATATTGGCCTAGCCAAACCTAGAAGGATAGACACAAAATGATGCTACTCTAAGGGCAAGTGCTTGACCGGTCTCAGCATGACAACCCAAAACCAGAGAGCTAAAGGACAGCTTTATCCAGGTGGGACTGGAGAGCAGCATGGCCTAGTGCTGGGCCCTTTGATTTGGCTGAGCGATACCAAAGGGGAGGATGGACGGAGCTTTAGAGCAAATCAAACACTCCCCCCCGTCAACTGATCTGGATTTAATCCATCATCATTGTTTAGCTCACTCCACCACCCCAGTTCAGACATGGCCCTATGCAAAGAAGTCTGACCCTGTGCCTCATGGGAACAGTTCAGCCCGAACTACCAAGCCATGTCTTCCCTGGAACGGAAACAAGCATCCTGGGACCGGTTTCTGGCTAATCAGCAGTCATCAGCCAGGCTAGCTTGAATCCAGTGGCAAAGTGAGCAAGGGACCCACGTCTGGGCATACCCTGCCAACTTAGGGCGAACAAAGCGATACCAAAGGGGATGATGGATGGAGCGCTGGAGCAAATCAAACACTCTCCTCCAGTCAACTGATCTGGGTTTAATCCATCATCATTCTTTAGCTCACTCCACCCCCCCCAGTTCAGACATGGCCATATGCAAATCAGTCTGACCCTATGCCTCATGGGAACAGTCCAGCCCAAACTGCCAAGCCGTGTCTTCCCTGGACCGGAAACAAGCATCCTGGGACCGGTTTCTGGCTAATCAGCCGTCCTCAGCTAGGCTAGCTTGAATCCAGTGGCAAAGTGAGCAAGGGACCCACGTCTGGGCATACCCTGCCAACTTAGGGCAAACAAAGTGATACCAAAGGGGATGATGTAATCCAAGAAAGTTTAAGAATAGCTGCAGATTAACTGACTAAGACCAGGATTCAAAGTGATAAAGCAGATGCTTCCCTTCACTGTGGTAAAACCGAACCCATTTACCAGTCCCTGACACCCTTTAACCATTGAGAGGCTACCATGCCCCAGTTGACATAGTGTTACCATCATTTATTTATGCCTAATGATATGCGAATTTGTAACCTGCTAACGATTGCTCAAATGATTGACACATGATTTTGGTAGAACGCATACCACACTCTAAAGAACAGGGGTTCATTATACTCACGGGTTACACACACCTGCATATGTTTTATGTTTATTAAAGGCATTTATTTTACACATTAAACAAGTAATGTAATGTGCACTTTACATAGAATTTT
This sequence comes from Lissotriton helveticus, assembly GCF_964261635.1. Classification (NCBI taxonomy): domain Eukaryota; kingdom Metazoa; phylum Chordata; class Amphibia; order Caudata; family Salamandridae; genus Lissotriton; species Lissotriton helveticus. Next base: position 272,861,528 of record NC_136057.1, on the reverse strand, counting down.
CATATATTAGAAGACACCATTATTTTTGTATACACAGGGATAGAAAGACATTATAAACATGTAAATGTGATTGTGTGTGTTAAAGTCTAGGCCCAAAGTTAGAAACTGTTTACAGTTTCGCTTTCTCAGCTACTGAAGAAATGATTAAATTTATCTTTGCATGTGCCAGAACAGAATGCTCTCATCGCATTGTAGGTATAAAGAATTTACCATCATTATTTTTAGTTTATGGAGATAACTGGAATGCCTTTGAACAGTCTGAGATATCGTCTGAGCCTTGCCTATCTACACTCCAAGGTCACAAAGAAGCAAGGAAGATTTAATTTAAGAAGTCATGGAAAATCACTCTAGTGCTGAAAAAAGTTAAATAATTGTCACATGATACATTTAGGAGGGGGCTGATGTTATCCTTTTTTGTTTTGTGCGCAGGGATAGAAAATCAGACTTTTTTTCAGCATGGGCGTCCGCAGGGGAGGGCAAGGGGGGGCACTTGCCCCCCCCTGGACCACCAGTCCGTCACTATTGACAGCCCCCACAGTGGTGTTTGTCTGCAGGGCCGTCAATTTTAAAAGCGTAAGAAAGCGCTTGCAATGACGGTCCTGCTGATGGGCAAGAGAGAAGGTCCGGACCTGGCTGCTCCCACAGCTTGAAGCAGAGGCGCACCTAGAGTCAAAATTTCGGGGAGGGGGGCACATTTTTCAAGCTAAGGAAGAGTGGAGCTGCAGCCAGGGGCCCTAGGAAGGGGTGAAAACCATCAAAGCCTCATTAACGCCGGCACCGAATTACACAATTTGCGAGATCAATTGGAAAGTCCTTCTGTGCACTCGTGATTTATTCGTACTCAAGCTATATTCCTTTCTTTTGTTGGTGCTACTACATCCTGGTACCTACTCTTTAGGTGCCCTTTCGTATACCATATCGCGTGTGGTGCAGACACTTCTGTTCCGATGGATGTGTGCACTTCTCAGCGAACATTAAAGTGTCATCAATTTCTTTTCCAATGTAATAATCAGTTTTAACTCTTTTTCAGTTCTCAACAAAATATTTTAATTCATATTTAGGTTTCCATTGTTAACTGTTGTTATACGTTTTTTAATATATCCATTAATTCTAAAATAAAATAATGGATATATTTAAAAACAGTTAACAATGGAAACCAAAATATGAATTAAAATATTCTGTTGACAACTGAAAAAGAGTTAAAACTGAACAGAAGTGTCTGCACCACACACGATATGCCTTTTTTTTGCACCATAAGCACTAGTATTACAGAAGGGTCTGCAATGAGATGGATTAAAGAGTTTACGCCGTGAGCTCCAAAGGGGCAGTCCCTCATGTTCATTGCAGTATCGAGTATAGCCCCTGGACCACTGTCTGTACTCACTGTCGCCTGCCATGATTCACGAAGGGAAAGCTGTCCCACAGGGACAACTTTTTTTTTCTGAATCATGTACCAATTGCAGCTCAGTGTTGGTATCAGATCAACGGTTTGCGATTGCCATTGCGTTTGAAAACCATTGATATATGTCATTGTAAATTGCAATTTGAAGATAGCACCCTTTCCACTACCCCTCCAAATTCCAATATGAAGTAAGATGCAGAACCCCTTTTGTCAATCATGAAGGTAATAAACAACTCTAAAAAGGGGTTTTGCAGTAGCAACCACTGTGATTCTGCAAATTGTAAGCTTTATGACAACAACATCCTTTTGTATAAGCGGGCCCTAGTTATATAGATAAAGCAGGATGTGCTGTGAAAGGAATGACGTTACAAATGAGTAGTGCCTTTAATGCTCTGGAAATGCTAGGATCTCCAATCTACCTCTCTACCTCTACCTCTCTCTCTCTACCTTTCTCTCTCTACCTCTCTCTCTACCTCTCTACCTCTCTCTCTCTACCTCTCTCTACGTCTCTCTCTCTATGTCTCTCTTTACCTCTACCTCTCTCTCTACACCTCTTTACCTCTCGCTATCCCACTCTCTCTCTCTACCTCTGTCTCTCTCTACCTCTCTCTCTCTACCTCTACCTCTCTCTCTACCTCTCTACCTCTCTCTCTACCGCTCTCTCTACCTCTCTCTCTACCTCTCTCTCTCCACCTCTCTCTCTCTTTACCTTTCTACCACTACCTCTCTACCACTACCTCTCTCTCTACCTCTCTCTCTCTACCTCTCTCTACCTCTCTCTCTACGTCTCTCTCTCTATGTCTCTCTTTACCTCTACCTCTACCTACCTCTCTACACCTCTCTCTACACCTCTTTACCTCTCACTATCTCTCTCTCTCTCTCTACCTCTGTCTCTCTCTACCTCTCTCTCTCTCTCTCTACCTCTCTCTCTCTACCTCTCTCTCTCTACCTCTCTCTCTCCACCTCTCTCTCTCTCTCTCTCTACCTCTCTACCACTACCTCTCTACCTCTACCTCTCTCTCTCTCTACCTCTCTCTCTCTACCTCTCTCTCTCTACCTCTCTCTCTCTCTCTACCTCTCTCTCTCTCTACCTCTACATCTTTCTCTCCCCCTCTCTCTCTCTCTCTCCCTCTACCTCTCTCTCTCTACCTCTCTCTCAACCTCTCTCCCTACCTCTACCTCTCTACCTCTACCTCTCTCTCTACCTCTCTCTCTACCTCTCTCTCTCTACCTCTCTCTCCCAACCTTTCTCTCTCCCTACCTCTACCTCTCTCTCCCTACCTCTACCTCTCTCTCTCTCTCTACTTCTCTCTACCTCTCTCTCTCTACCCCCCTCTCTCTACCTCTCTCTCTACCTCTCTCTATCTCTCTACTGCTCTCTCTCTCTACCTCTACCTCTCTCTCTACCTCTCTCTACCTCTCTCTCTCTACCCCTCTCTCTCTCTACCTCTACCTCTCTCTCTACCTCTCTCTCTACCTCTCTCTCTCTCCCTACCTCTACCTGTCTCACTCTACCTCTCTCTCTCTACCTCTCTCTCTACCGCTCTCTCTACCGCTCTCTCTAACCCTCTCTCTACCTCTCTACCCCTCTCTACCTCTCTCTCTACCTTTCTCTCTCTTCCTCTCCCTCTTCATCCCTCTCTTCCTCTCCCTCTCTACCTCTCTCTCTCTCTACCTCTCTCTCTCTCCCTCTCTACCTATCCCTCTACCACTCTCTCTTTACCTCTCTACCTCTACCTCTACCTCTCCCTCTCTCCCTCTACCTCTACCTCTCTCTCTCTCTCCCTACCTCTACCTCTCTCTCTCTACCTCTCTCTCTCTACCTCTCTCTCTACCTCTATTACTCTACCTCTCTCTCTCTACCTCTCTCTCTCTACCACTCTCTCTCTCTCTCTCGCTCTACCTGTACGTCTCTCTCTACCTCTCTCTCTCTCTACTGCTCTCTCTCTCTCTCTCTACCTCTCTCTCTCTACCTTTCTCTCTCTCTCCCCCTCTTTCTCTCTCTACCTCTACCTCTACCTCTCTACCTCTCTCTCTCCCTATCTCTACCTCTACCTCTCTCTCTCTACCTCTCTCTACCTCTCTCTCTACCTCTCTCTACCTCTCACTCTACCCCTCTCTACCTCTCTCTACCTCTCTCTACCTCTCTCTCTACCTATTTATCTCTTTACCTCTCTCACCCTCTCTACCTCTCCCACTCTCTCTCTACCTCTCTACCTCTCTCTCTACCTCTCTGCCTCTACCTCTCTCTCTCTCTCTCTCTCTACCTCTCTCTACCTCTCCCTCTATCTCTATACCCCTCTCTCTCTACCTTTACACCTCTACCTCTCTCTCTACCTCTCTCTCTCTCTCCCTACCTCTACCTCTACCTCTTTCTACCTCTCTACCTCTCTCTCTACCTCTCTCTCTATACCTCTCTACTTCTCTCTACCTCTGTCTCTATACCTCTCTACGCCTCTCTCTCTCTACCTCTCTACACCTGTCTACCTCTCAACCAGTTGAATTCCGGGAAGCCCAAACCATCAGTATTTCAAATCTGCACATGAAACGTGGGTAGGATGAGCCGTGCAGCTCAGAAATGGATGTTCTTTTTACATCATTTGTATTTAATAGAATTGGGAAGCAGGAGAGCAGTCTCACAGTTGAGATAGGGATTAACATACAATGGTGACAGCTTTTGAATTGGCTTTAAAACCATTCAAAGATGGCTGCAGCATCTAAGTGGGATGTGGTGGACTAAGTGGCAGACGGAGCCATATAGCACTGCTTGTCATTTAAAAGAAAAACAGCATTGACATAGCCAATAGGTCTCCCCTTTGGGACCTTATAAGTGTTTAGTTGTCTAGTACAATATCCTTGGTGCAACAACTTCAAGTGTTGCATGGCTAAACACTTATAAGCTCCCAAAGGCGAGACCTATTAGCTATGCCAATGCTTGTTTGTTTTTTCTGCTGTTTCATTGTGGTTGCCAGGTAATCTGCTGTGAAGCCTCACATGATTTTTCTCCCACCCGATGGGTTTCTTTGTTTATTTAAGCTCTTTGTCTTATTAGATTTTTTTATTTGTTTATTTAATACTTGTGCTCAATCATGTCGGAGGATGGTGATGAAGTAAAAATGTTGCCCCCCCCCTGGAAAAAGTTCTGCGGACGCCCATGTTTTTCAGAGAAGGAGCATCTTAAGAGCAAGCTCCATAGCTTTAAGCTATTGGACCCATTTGACGTGAGTAGTTCTAAGGAAGTCTATACGTACTGACACCGTTGAGAAATGAGACAGGGGAATCAGCCAGAACCATCATTTATGAGAGTAGTGTAGGGAAATAGATTTGATGCTTTCCTTCCTAATGAAAAAGGATTTGGATTCTGCCTCCATCTTGGGTTGTGTACTAATCTTGGAGTTTTTTATCCTGTGTCTCCTATGCTGAATCAATTATAAGCGTAGATAAGGCTCTGTATTAATTTTTCTGTATCTATGTTCATTGATACTCCGTTGTTTGTACATCCAGCTATTTTTGGCTTTTTAATAGAATACATAACCTAGAATTTGGAGTCTGTGAAACCATGACTATATTTGTAAGTGTAATCTTGAAGTTTTTATTTCCCTCAACAACTTTCAGTAGGCAAATAAAAGACCATCAGTGCTAAATTTGGGTAGTAAGGCAAAGTCCAAATGTGGAGTAACCAATTTAGACAAGATTTGCATATTATTTCTTACATTATTGTATGTGGTGTTTTATATTTATGCTTATTAAACTGAATAAACCACATGTTTTGATTCACTTTAGTTAGCATTTGTGCATCTTAACATTACGCTGAGCAGGCCTAGGTGGTGTACCCATATTTCTGCTTGCTGTGTATAACATTGTTTCTGCTCCAGGCACCAGAGTTGTCATGTTCTCATTTAGAAATGTTTTTTCTTTTTAGCTTACAGTTTGTAGGCCATAGAGAAGCAATAAGTTAGTTTGGATGATTATTCCCAGCATCCATAGGACTGGAGGAGAGGAGGTGAATACTCGTTGTGAGATATCTTGAAGGTCATGATGAGCAAAGAAGATGTCATTGTATTATTCTTGAGAACTATTGTATTATTCTTGACTAGGAGGACAACAGCAAGTGTGGAGAGAACACTGGGTTTTCATTGATTCCTGGTTAGTGGGAACCTGAAGAATGTGTCAATTCATGTTTTAACTGTGTCATACTTGATAGTTAGCTTGATCTTTCCACTGTCCACATTAGCAGGTGGACATCCTCGTCCCTCTCTTTAGACCAAGGCTTCTTATTCTTCTGCTCTTAGAGTTACTACTTTCAAGAGCAAGTGAATTCCTCATCTTTGTAATTCAAACCTTTATTTGGTTCTTCTTTTGAGGCCATGTTTGCCAACACCTGCTGCTTCTGAATTGCCCCGACCTGCCCCCAAACTTAGCTTAGGATTAGAGAGTTTCTTTTATAGAATCAAGTTGTAACTTCGATTTGCTTATGTTGTCTTTAATAATGTAATACCCAAACTAACTAAATTGAAATACTTGGATTATATTCATGTATGCTGTATCTATGTGACTTTTATATGACTAATTGGTTCCATTGGAGGTTGTAACTTTACTAACCTGTGAATAAAACTTTAATGTTTGCAAACTTACCCCTCTCTGTCATTACTGTGGGGCAAATCTGCTTCGCTGTTATTGCAATTTTATTGAATGTGTGATTTTAGTCTCAGTTCAAGAAAAAGTCCATCCTAGTGGATATATCCGAGTTCCGAGTCTGTGCCAAGTTAGAGGGGTGCAAAACCATCCTTATTTGTCTTGCTATCATCCCCCTGGAGTAAAGTCACTGTTCATGTCCTCTGGAACACTCCCAGTCTCAAGAGCAATTTATGAACAATTGTTCCAACATTAAAGAAAACCATACATAGTTCTATGAAGAAATGCAAAGTATACCTGAAGTGTATATACCAAAGGGGGTTGTCAAAAATGAATTGTTGTGTCTGGTAGTGCCCAGTGAAGTTGAATTGTTCTTATTTCTATACACCTGATTGAGTCTATGTCAATGTGCCTCAGAGCAGGAAAAAAAATCTCCTTGCCCTGTTATGTGAGATGAATAGTCAGATTGTGGTCTATAACCCTGAAATATCTAAAGATTTGCCAGAATAGCTTCCTCAAGAGATCTATGTTATGGTCCACTGGTGTCAGTAACAAGGGGTACATTTTGTCCATAGAGGTAGTAAAGAAAAAGATCAAACCTGATGAATTATTGCCCTGTATTCCACATAATCCTCTAATGCCTGTTTACAGGTAGCTGAAGGCAATAAATAAATTGGGCATCTCTAGCTGTGGCACCCAAGTCCACTATCATCTTTTCCTCTACCCCACAAAAGCCAATAGTTTATGGTGATACAATGGTGGTCCACCATCTTCTCCATAACCATCCACAAAGAAAGTAAATTTCGCATTAGGTTTAATTCAGCTTGCACACCTAAGACTTCATCAAGGATTTACAGAGTCTCCTTCAATCTTTTACCTAACCACGAAGAAAGATATAGACACCCTGGCCTTTCCCAGAAACTGTACTTTAGTTCAGTATGTTGATGATGTTCTGCTTGATTCTGTTACTCTAGACTACTGAAAGACCTACTGTGCCTTCATCTTCACGTAAATGGCTAGAAAAGGGCATTATGCTTCAAAGGAGATGACAATTTGCCTTCATCGTGTGAATTACCTTGGTCATGAAATTTCTGCGGGGAAGTGCCACTTATCAACAGAATGGAGTGATACGCAGCTCGTGGTGGCATTTAACCACCCCGAGGGATCATCTAGCACCCTAGGCTGCTGACTAGAAGAGGTTGCCAAATGGATGGAACTCTCATGCCTTAAACTTAATGGGGACAAGGCGGAGCTTATGCTCCTGGGCAACTACCCCTCTTTAAATCCGGCATTACTTTGGCCCGATTGTCTGGGCCCGGCCCCAGTCCCTACAGACCAGATTAAGAGCCTCGGTATCTGGCTTGACCGTTCCCTTACTTTTAATCAACAGGCAGTGAAGCTTACAGCAATTTGCTTCAGCCTACTAAGGATGCTTCTCCCTTTTCATGCCAGAAAGGTCATGGTCCAAGCTCTGATCCTCTCACGCCTGGATTATGGGAATGCCTTATATTTGGGAGCTCCACAGTACACGATCAATGTGCTCCAAATTATTCACAAGTGTGCTGCTCGCAGGCTTCTATAGGTTTCATGTTGGCAGTCCGAACAAACAAGCTCTAAGGAGCTTGCTCTGGCTGCCGATCAGGGAAAGGATCGAATTCAAGGCTATTTGCTTGGCCCATAAAGCCTTTTAGAAGAATGGCCTGCCCGTTCTCCAATCGCTGATTACTCCCTATCAACCGAAGAGAGACTTTCGTTCAACTGCCTCTTTTCTCGCCTTACAGCCCAGAATAAGGAGAGCTAGATGTGGTGGGAGCTCCTTTTCACATAATGACACCATCAGTTGGAATGCCCTTGTACTTCATTGGTAGAAAGAGCCCAATCTGCTCTCATTTCGAAAGCTCTTAAAAACCTGGGGCCTTATTTATGAAAGCCTTGCGCCACCGATGCGTCACTTTTTCCCATGTTAAAAGTGACGCACCGGCGGCGCAAGGCCTTCATAAATAAGGCCCCTGGCTCTTTTAGATCTGTATTCTTCTTTCACTACTCTGGTTGCTGTACTCGTCCACAGTGCTGGAAGGCATCCGGGTAGCCATCGGGCTTTACAAATGACATTTCATTTCATCATTTCATTTCAAGGATTAAGAAAATATTAAAATATTAATGAATTGCCTAAGGAAATTTGCCTGTGTGGGTAAGATAGGGAAGGACATGATGGAAAGACTCATATAAGATTGATGAGTAAATAGAATACAGTGTCATCATGTGGTGTCATTTGGGGTTTATACACAATAGGTGTAATTGATTACATGATCAGGCCCACTCAAGTGATGTTAGCTCATGCTAATGCATGCCACGGGATATTGTCATTCATTCCTCGTGGGTTGGTCTGTAGACGGTGTACCCAACGTTGTTGATCTTTTGATTACAGGTACAGGTACTATTGACCAGACCTGAATGTACTAAATGGGTAAGTCCATAATTTACTTACCGTAGTTGCCGCAACGTGCATCTATTCCTTTTTTGGTCCTAAAGAAAGCCCCTAGATCCTACTGGAAAACGAGGCTGAAAAATGTCATCCACTAATGAACCTTAGAGTGCGTAGGATTGGTAACTTGATCTATACACGCACCCGCACTGTTTTAATGTTTTTTCACACCATACCATTTAGGAGTCATCCTTAATAGGGGTGTAGAGAATTGTAACCCGCCTCACATGAGCACTGCATCCACCATTTTCATTCCTGGGCACTACTGTAATACCAGTTGGTCATCCTCCAGGTGGAGGTCAGCATACCTATGCTTAAAACCCAATGATGATGCTGCCATGTCACTGAAAGGTGGAGAATCAAGATATACCGCCCATAACTTGTGTATGTATATGAGAGTTATTTTAAGGAACAATCGCAAACTTATTGACCCTGGTAACACAGGTACAAGTGGTCCATTCTCCCTCTTGATATTGATATAACTCCTTGGAAGCCAAATCGACTTCAACTTTCCTTTCCCTCCTCCACCCCTTGATTTGAAAAATAATCTTGCTTTTAATCAGACTCCTGCCGGGGTGACCCTCATTAGCAATCTGAATGATACGTTCATACATGTCTTTAGGTGGTATGATTTTGTTGTTCCTATGTATGTGGTTGCCAATAATAGACAGTTTGTCTTTTACAACCCAAAAACGTTTAAGGTTCTCAGGCACTTCTTTTAGGTTCTTGGGCCACCCTTTACTAATTAGTTCTTTGAGGGGCAAAAGTGTGTCATTATCATGTGCACAACGGTCCCATTCCTCCTTACTGATGGCAGGAATGTCAATATAAAGAATAGTATAGTCAGAGGGTTTAGTATAAGAACCTTACACATCAATTGAAAATCTTGAGAAACAATCTGCAACCTGGTTCTTTTCACCTGGTACAAATGGCATACTGTAATTAAAACCTTGTAGACCTAACACCCACTTAGAGATGTAGAGGTGGCCTTCTTAATGCATTTGGTAGAGAATAAAGGTAGCAGAGGTTTGTGATCTGCTCTTATGGTGAATTGAATACCCCATAGAAACAATTTAAAATGATTTACGGCCCAAAAACAGGCAAGGGCTTCTTTTTCAATGGTGGAGTAGTTAGGCTCAGGGACATTGAGTGTCCTGGATATGAAGGTTATCACTTTCTCTTCCCCATCAACAACTTGTGTGAAAGACGCACCTAATCCCTACATGCTGGCATCTGTGGTTAAGGTAGTTTTGGCACTGGGATTAAACATGCTCAAGAGGCGTGCATCTGTGATGGCTTGTTTGATATGTGAGAATTCTTTCTGACAATCAATATTCCATGAAAAAGGGACGCCCTTCTTCAACAAAGACCTGAGAGAATGTTCACAATCTACAAAGTTTATTTTTTACATATTTGGACATGTATTCAATTAGGCCTAAGAATGATTTAGGTTCCTCCTTGTTGGGGGTGCTGGTGCTAATTTACCTGCATCTACAAGCCTGGACTTGGGACTTATATCTTCCCTGGTAATGGTATGACCCAGGTACACCACAGATTCCACCCCAATTTTGCATTTGTCAATTTGTGTGGGAAATTCTGCTTCGGTTAATTTCTGCAAAACTTCTTCAAGAACTCTATTATGTTCTTCTTTGGACTTGACGTACATGAGGATGTCGTCTTGGAAACATAAAACTTTACCAGTAGCTTGCAAAATGTGTTTCATGATGCGCTGAAATACTGCCGCACCGGATGCTAATCCGAAGGGCATTGTGCAATATTGGTATGCACTGAATGGGGTTATAAAAGACGTGATAGCTCTTGAATCGGGATGGAGAGCTACCTGGTGGTATGCAGTCGAAAGTTCTAGAACGCTGAAGTATTTAGCTCCCTGACGATTAGCATTTCATTGATGTTGGAGAGAGCATGTCTGTCCACCCTAATGTTTGCGTTTAGATCTCTCAAGTCGACACACAACCTAATGCTCTTACCCCCTTCCTTAGAAGCTATAATAATAGGGGAAAGCCATTCAGAACTCTCTATTTTTCAATAATTCTATTAATTTCTAACTTATCCAATTCTTTTATTAAAGGATCACACACTAGCAATGCAACCGACCTGGCTTTATCTGCAATACTTTTGTACTGATCCTTCAATTTAATCCTATGGAGGTGACCCTTGAGTAAGCTTATATTGTTGGAAAAAACGTCAGGAAATTTCTCGCATATGTTATTACCAGTCATAGATTCATCTACAAGATAGACCGGTTCTGGGGCATTGGGATCTAGCTTGATCCCTAAATCTTTTTGGCATTTCCACCCTAGTGGGTTTGAACCATTTTTTTATAAACACTTTCCCATTTCATTTCATTTCATGAAGCTTTATTCGGTGCAAAAAACATGACCATAAAAGCACAAGCAATACAATACAAAGCAGCAAATGCAGATTAAAAATACGTGTTAAAACAGAAGGTTAAAATAGACGAATTGTTAAAATATCATGCTTTTTCAAATTCGATTGATTTATATATAAAAGTGGCAATATAAAAAACATTTGTCCGGGGAGTTCATATTATAGATCAACTTCATTGCATCATCCACATTGTAGGTACCGTATTTTACAAACAATGGTTTCAGGTAAGTTACCCTAACATTCAAGAAAAGGGTGCAAATTAGCATAAAGTGCAGGGTGCTTTATTTCGAGTGCCCGTCACATGGGCAAGGGCAACCGGGTGCTTTTTTAGTTGAGGAAAGGCCACCAGAACGTGGGCCATTCCAAATCTGAGTCTTGTTTAGACAAATCTATGGCTTGATCTGGTTACCATACTCAGGTACATCTGGTAGCCTTCGCTTTCAATATGTTTATTGTAAAGCTGAACTGGTGTAAGACAACCTTTCGCTGGTGAACATTTTTAGGTTCTATATAACATAAAAGTGTCTTTCATTTCTTGTTTAGAAATAATTCCGACGGAACATGAATCTGATAGTATGTTGATCCCATAGATAGTTTGGAAACTGTCCACAACATATTAAAGCCAGGGTATCTTTGTACAATTTTCCAGGTTGAGACAATCCCTGATAACAAGTTGATTAAACACTGCCTCTTCCTTGCACCAAATCGATTGGAAAAACATCAAAGGCCTTAAGGGGATGAGGTCACCTAAGTAGGCTGCCCCTACCTCCCTATGAATCAAATCTGTTGCAGCTGAGGTAGGTAGGCACAAAAGTTTTTTGAGGAAGGTATTTTCTTCCCTTTGCAACAAGCCTGTATTAGTGTAACCCCACAGCCCCGCCCCGTATAATACAATAGAGACACTCCTTGCCTTGTAAATCTGCATCATATCTCTAATTCGCCTATTCCCTAGCTTAGAGGTGAATTTGAAAATGCCATAGGAGCTTTTTACCATCTTCGTTCTAACGTTTAATAAATCCTGGGACCAACTTCCGTCGCAAGAAAATATAGATGTACAGCATCATCTGCATAGAGCAGAACTGGCATGCTGGACCCAGCTACATGATGGGCATCGGCCTTAACAGTTTTCAAGACGGAGTCTATGCCGTTAATGAATAGAGTAAACAACAGGGGAGCGAGGACACAAACCTGTCTTATCCCGCGCTTTACACTAAAATTAGGGGTGCACTCCCCACTAGACCCATACCGCACACAGGCTTGCATCTTATTATACAGTCTAGCTAAAAAATAGATGATTTCCTCTGGTGCGCCAAGCTCTAACAGAACTTGCCAAAGTAGCGAGTGGTCAACCAGATTAAATGCACTGCTTAAGTCGGAAAAGCAGAGATATAAATTACCTGGCTTAGCCTTGGTATACTTGCCGATTAATAGTTCTAAATTCAGGCATTGATCTAGGGTCCGACGACCCTTTCTAAAGCCATATTGGGAGGTGGCAAGGAACCCCTTCTCCTCTAGCCAATCTTCTAGCCTCTACAGCAACACCCGGCTCATGATTTTCACCGATGAGTCAAGTAGGCTAATGGGACGGTAATTACATGCAGCTGTCTTGTCCCCCTTCTTGTAGATAGGGACAATAATCGAGTCTCCCCAGGTAGATGGAATCAAGGCTGTAACAGCTGCATTGAGAACCAAAGTAAGTATCGGTCCCCACAGTAAAGGAAGAGCCCTATAAACATCAATTGGGACTCCACCGGGGCCCTGTGCCTTACCCCCTTTACTGGCTTTAATGCTGCATTCGACCTCTCCCAAGGTAATGTCCAAAGGGACTATTGGCCAATGCACTATTTCATTTGTACCGTTAGCTTGAAATATGGCTGAAAAATGGGAGACCCAAGCCTCACTACTGAAATTGGATGAAAGTTGGGGAATTTGATCATCTTTAAGGAAGGGTGAATTAACTGTGGACCAACACAAGCAGCTGTCAGAGGTTTCTGCGGCCTGCGTTAGACTATCCCAAGCTTGTTGTTGTAATTCCCTCTTCCTTTTAGTGAGTGCCATTTTATAATCATGTCTCAAAAGTAAAACTTTATTCATATCCCTTGGTCTAAGGGCAAGAGCCTGCTTCCATTGGGTTAAAAGGGCTGTACAAGCATGATCGAACCAAACCTTACCATGGCCGGTCGAACCTGGCCTTTTTCCCGTAAATATATTATCGATAACTTTGTTGATATTAACAAAATTATTTACAATTGAAACAGACCCACTTCCTATTGTCAAAATTACATTAATATCTGCCAAAGTTCTGGATATAATAATAGGCACAACTGTAGCAGATTTTTCCCCTTTCCACCTTATCCTGGTCCCATTTGGTCTGTGAGGCTCGACATTATCTAGGGTTCTCAATATCCGCTGATTCCTACAGGTCCAATTTTCTATGTTCATCGCTAGGCAGTTATGATCACTTAGATTAGGTACCTCAATAACCGCTGCCAAATGTAAATGTAAATGTGGGTGTACTTGTAAAGCGCACTGCGACTCAATGGAGTATCCTGGCGCTGAAGACCGCTGGGGAACCCGTCCTGGTTTTCCCTGTGAGATGGTCCCTTTCTGGGTATCTCCAAGGTGAAACCAGGCATCCCCGGCATCTGTGGGGGGCCGTTGTAGAGATGAGGCAAGCTTAATGCCCAGAGTTGCCAAGGGTGTTCCCTGATTAGAGTAGGCACCGAGGCGAGAATTATCAAGTCCATTTTGACCCTGGTCCACGACCCTGCCGCGTCAGGAATTGAACCCTGGTCCCGGGCCGTTCTCTGCTTACGGGTCTGCCGCCTCTAACCAGTGAGCCACACCAATCCACTCCAAACAGTAAGGAGCTATGCTAGATGAGATCATAATATGATCAATGTGGGAATTAGTATTTCTCCCAATGTAGGTGGGGATAGTTTGGCCACTAGCATCTTTATCAGGCTGTACTAACTCTAACAAATCATAAGCTGACATAATACCATCAATTGCCCTTATGTGGGAAGTGGGGTGTATTTTCGCCACTATTGTTTTGCACCCCACAAGCCCTAGAAAGAGATAGGGGGCAAATTGAAGAATTAAACTCGCCTAACCAAATGTAAGTAAAAATACTTTTTGCTTCTGCTACTAGCTTCATGAGGGCACTTTCCAATTCATCTATAACATTGTGCCGTGAATTATTAAAAATATTGTTATAGAAATTAATTAAAAGCACCTCTGTACCTTCTTTCAATTGTACCCATAAGATTTGGGAATGATTTCCAACTGTTACATGTTTTACTACTGTCAGTGTCAGGTCCACAGATAGGAAGAAAATTAAACCTCCTTTAGCTCTCCCATGTCTTGACTCTACAGCTTCTAAACTGTAACATGCATACCCTTCAAAACTAGGTTTTGTAACCCACCACGTTTCTTGAAGACATAAAATATCATAAGACCTGATCATGTTCTCCCATCCCAAATTATTCTTTTTCGAAGCCCAGCCAGCTATGTTCCAACTCACAATTGAGGTTCCCCCAATAGTACGATTATTGGGTTAATCTTGGTCAACAATGAGGTTAACATCAACCCCGGTTAGACCAACATTAGAGGCCTCAACATTTCCTATTTGTAGATTAATCGTTACCCCCTCAATAACAGGGTCAGATACCAGACCACTATCAAGCACTATAAAAGTGGGATCCTTAGTTTCCCCCAGATCTATACCAGTCCCACCTAGGTAAATTCCTTGGACATTAAGGGGTAAGCTAAGCTGGGGTGAAATGACCTTTGGATGTCAATCATTTTGGTCCAGAAAGCTCAATGCTTGGTATCTATTCTGTAATGGTACCTCAAATAATTTTGTCCACCCTAAGCGTGGAAGGGTATACTCAGATGTGAGTCCCTTGCTCATTGCACCATCAGGATTCAAGCAAGCCGGGCCGAAGACGGCTGAAATGCCAGAAACCGGTCCCCGGAAGCTTGTTTCCTTCCCAGTGTAAGAATTGGCTTTTGTAGTCTGGTCTGCCCTGTTCCCATGATGCACTGGGCCAGGGACAGACTAATTTGCATACAGCCAGGTTCTGAAACTGGGATGGTGCAATGAGCTAAAAAACGGTGTTGGATCTGGCCCTGATCTCTTGACTGGGTGAGAGTACTCTGCTTGATTCAGAGACTCTGTCCATCGCCACCCCTTGTTGTAAATAATTTTGTCCACCCTAAGCGTGGAAGGGTATACTCAGATGTGAGTCCCTTGCTCATTGCACCATCAGGATTCAAGCAAGCCGGGCCGAAGACGGCTGAAATGCCAGAAACCTGTCCCCGGAAGCTTGTTTCCTTCCCAGTGTAAGAATTGGCTTTTGTAGTCTGGTCTGCCCTGTTCCCATGATGCACTGGGCCAGGGACAGACTAATTTGCATACAGCCAGGTTCTGAAACTGGGATGGTGCAATGAGCTAAAAAACGGTGTTGGATCTGGCCCTGATCTCCTGACTGGGTGAGAGTACTCTGCTTGATTCAGAGACTCTGTCCATCGCCACCCCTTGTTGTAAATAATTTTGTCCACCCTAAGCGTGGAAGGGTATACTCAGATGTGAGTCCCTTGCTCATTGCACCATCAGGATTCAAGCAAGCCGGGCCGAAGACGGCTGAAATGCCAGAAACCGGTCCCCGGAAGCTTGTTTCCTTCCCAGTGTAAGAATTGGCTTTTGTAGTCTGGTCTGCCCTGTTCCCATGATGCACTGGGCCAGGGACAGACTAATTTGCATACAGCCAGGTTCTGAAACTGGGATGGTGCAATGAGCTAAAAAACGGTGTTGGATCTGGCCCTGATCTCTTGACTGGGTGAGAGTACTCTGCTTGATTCAGAGACTCTGTCCATCGCCACCCCTTGTTGTAAATAATTTTGTCCACCCTAAGCGTGGAAGGGTATACTCAGATGTGAGTCCCTTGCTCATTGCACCATCAGGATTCAAGCAAGCCGGGCCGAAGACGGCTGAAATGCCAGAAACCGGTCCCCGGAAGCTTGTTTCCTTCCCAGTGTAAGAATTGGCTTTTGTAGTCTGGTCTGCCCTGTTCCCATGATGCACTGGGCCAGGGACAGACTAATTTGCATACAGCCAGGTTCTGAAACTGGGATGGTGCAATGAGCTAAAAAACGGTGTTGGATCTGGCCCTGATCTCTTGACTGGGTGAGAGTACTCTGCTTGATTCAGAGACTCTGTCCATCGCCACCCCTTGTTGTAAATAATTTTGTCCACCCTAAGCGTGGAAGGGTATACTCAGATGTGAGTCCCTTGCTCATTGCACCATCAGGATTCAAGCAAGCCGGGCCGAAGACGACTGAAATGCCAGAAACCGGTCCCCGGAAGCTTGTTTCCTTCTCAGTGTAAGAATTGGCTTTTGTAGTCTGGTCTGCCCTGTTCCCATGATGCACTGGGCCAGGGACAGACTAATTTGCATACAGCCAGGTTCTGAAACTGGGATGGTGCAATGAGCTAAAAAACGGTGTTGGATCTGGCCCTGATCTCTTGACTGGGTGAGAGTACTCTGCTTGATTCAGAGACTCTGTCCATCGCCACCCCTTGTTGTAAATAATTTTGTCCACCCTAAGCGTGGAAGGGTATACTCAGATGTGAGTCCCTTGCTCATTGCACCATCAGGATTCAAGCAAGCCGGGCCGAAGACGGCTGAAATGCCAGAAACCGGTCCCCGGAAGCTTGTTTCCTTCCCAGTGTAAGAATTGGCTTTTGTAGTCTGGTCTGCCCTGTTCCCATGATGCACTGGGCCAGGGACAGACTAATTTGCATACAGCCAGGTTCTGAAACTGGGATGGTGCAATGTGCTAAAAAACGGTGTTGGATCTGGCCCTGATCTCTTGACTGGTTGAGAGTACTATGCTTGATTCAGAGACTCTGTCCATCGCCACCCCTTGTTGTAAATAATTTTGTCCACCCTAAGCGTGGAAGGGTATACTCAGATGTGAGTCCCTTGCTCATTGCACCATCAGGATTCAAGCAAGCCGGGCCGAAGACGGCTGAAATGCCAGAAACCGGTCCCCGGAAGCTTGTTTCCTTCCCAGTGTAAGAATTGGCTTTTGTAGTCTGGTCTGCCCTGTTCCCATGATGCACTGGGCCAGGGACAGACTAATTTGCATACAGCCAGGTTCTGAAACTGGGATGGTGCAATGAGCTAAAAAACGGTGTTGAATCTGGCCCTGATCTCTTGACTGGGTGAGAGTACTCTGCTTGATTCAGAGACTCTGTCCATCGCCACCCCTTGTTGTAAATACTAGCTTCATGAGGGCACTTTCCAATTCATCTATAACATTGTGCCGTGAATTATTAAAAATATTGTTATAGAAATTAATTAAAAGCACCTCTGTACCTTCTTTCAATTGTACCCATAAGATTTGGGAATGATTTCCAACTGTTACATGTTTTACTACTGTCAGTGTCAGGTCCACAGATAGGAAGAAAATTAAACCTCCTTTAGCTCTCCCATGTCTTGACTCTACAGCTTCTAAACTGTAACATGCATACCCTTCAAAACTAGGTTTTGTAACCCACCACGTTTCTTGAAGACATAAAATATCATAAGACCTGATCATGTTCTCCCATCCCAAATTATTCTTATTCGAAGCCCAGCCAGCTATGTTCCAACTCACAATTGAGGTTCCCCCAATAGTACGATTATTGGGTTAATCTTGGTCAACAATGAGGTTAACATCAACCCCGGTTAGACCAACATTAGAGGCCTCAACATTTCCTATTTGTAGATTAATCGTTCCCCTCTCAATAACAGGGTCAGATACCAGACCACTATCAAGCACTATAAAAGTGGGATCCTTAGTTTCCCCCAGATCTATACCAGTCCCACCTAGGTAAATTCCTTGGACATTAAGGGGTAAGCTAAGCTGGGGTGAAATGACCTTTGGATGTCAATCATTTTGGTCCAGAAAGCTCAATGCTTGGTATCTATTCTGTAATGGTACCTCAAATAATGCACCTTGGTTGGAAGTAAAAAGTGTACCTCCATTGGTGACATGGGGCATCTTACTGAGATGATTATAAAAGTATCCCAAAGGGCGTACAAGTACATCGTTCTCATTCGGGGTTAGGGAGGCTGCTCTGAACAGGACAGTTGCGGCGTGCTGAGGGTATTTAAAATTAACAATAACACATTCCCCCCTACAGGACTTTCTTGAGTTCCCAATCCAATTAACTCTTCTTGTATTTGGTCCGAGTAATTGGTTGGGAACCCACATTGCCTGGGCAACCATGAAACCGTTTTGTTCTTAAGCGAATCATGTGACTCCTGGGGGGTTTGTGAGATGAAAGACTGACTGCTTTCAAGAGGCGGGACATTGGTTAGAACAACAACATAAGGAGCACCGTCTGGTGGAAGATTGATAAAACTACTTTTCTTAGGCACAGATCCCCCAAACGTACTTGCTGGTGCTGATGTTATCTGTGCAGACCTACTGCCCCCTGGCAGACCAGCTGTAACTACTTTATTTAAGTTCAACCTCTCATCAGGTGGCTGCGGGGCAATATCACTGGTGGACCAGCTGTAGCTACTTTATTTAAGCTTGACCTCTCATCAAGTGGCTTCGGGGCATTGTCACTAGATATTACCTCCTTCTCTCTGACCCTGGAGCTATCATTCTTGCCAATGTGCGCATCCAGTAGTCTGCCCAATCTGCACACCTCAGCTGACAGAAGGTCTAGTTTGTCTACGAGAGGTCAAACTTCCCCTCTATAATGCTAACCAATAACTGAAGTTGTTCAGAATTAGAATTAACCGCGCAGTTCTTAATCATAGTCTCTTTGTCGCCTGTGTTGCTAATAGGTGTAGGTTCAACTTTCCTTTTGTTATAAATTCCCCCGCGCTTGGTTTGTACTTTTCTACAAGCCCTCACAGTTCGCGTAATGGCATCAGGTGTTTCAGATGGTTCAGGAGGATCCTGGTTTGAACTGGATCAGCTGGTATTTCCATTGGAATAACATCAGGATCTCCATTAACGACCATGGATAGATCATTACTGACTACAGGTAATGCAGAAGGTAAGTCTAGGGGGTTTTCTCGGCCTAACGACTTTCTGCGGTCAGTGTTAATTTTGTTCACAACCTTTACTAAATAATTATCCATGGTTGATTTATGTTTGGACATTTCTAAAACAAGCTTGTAGAATTGTGAGCGGGGACAGTCAATTGGACTCGAAGAGCAAAAGATATGTTTGGGTACTACGTGGCACCAGAGGCGTGTGAACACTATGGGCCCGATTCACAGAATGAACTTAAGACAAAATCCTAAACTTACTACAATTTGGTATTCACAGAATGCACTTACTACAATTTGGTATTCACAGAATGCACTTACTACTTTTGGAATTCACAGAATGAACTTACTACTTTCGGGATTCACAGAATAAACTTACTACTTTCAGTATTCACAGAATTGATCTAAGACTACTAACTTTACGTCCGCCGCCGGGGAGTAATTTACGGCCCGAAATCGTAATTTACGGCATTGTGCCGTAATTTACGGTTACGGGCCGTAATTTACGATTACGGGCCGTAATTTACGATTATGGGCCGTTGGGCATGTTAGCCAAAGGGAAACACCTGGCCAAGGTCCACCCATCCCCCAACATGGATCAGTTGACACACAGCAGCCAATCCCAGCCCTGCAGCATGTATGAAAGCAGAGCAGACACAAACAATCCCTTTTCAGGATGTCACTGAACGTGTTTGTAGCACTACCCCTTGCCATGCGGCAAAACTACTTGCGGAGGATGAGAAGAGCAGAGAGGATCTACAGGCAGAGGGTCAACATATTTGGAATGTCCAGCCAGGATGTAAGGGCCAGGTACCGTTTCCCACCTGAAGTCATCTTGGAAATGGTATGTGAGTGGGAGCAGGAACTTGACTCTGTGACCTGCTGCTCACATGCAATACCAGCATACCTCAAAATCCTGTCTGCCCTCCACTTCTTTGCTACTTGGTCCTTCCAAAGGGTCACCAGTGACCATGTGGGCATTTCCCAGGTGAGCCAGTCGTGGTGCCTGCATCAGGTACTGAGATGCATCACTGATAGAGCCCCCAACTACATCAAAATGCCATATACTTTGGCCATGAGACAAAGGGCAGCAAGAGATTTTTATCTCCTAGCACAATTCCAACGTGTGCTGGGTGCAATTGATTGCACCCATGTGGCCCTTCAGCCACCCCGCCACATTGCACACATCTTCTGCAACAGACACAGATGGTATTCTATCAATGTACAAGCTGTCTGTGATGCCAGTGGAAGGTTCATCAATGTGCATGCAGTGTTCCCAGGCAGTACACATGACAGCTTCATATTCCGCATGTCACCTCTTGCTCGGCGTAGGCTGCTGGAGAATTTGGTAACATGTGGCTACTGGGTAAGTACCAAGCACTGAAAATGAGTGATATGCGTCATTGAAATGTCTGAATGCCCCCCAATAGTAATGATTGTACAATAAGATACATGGCCCAACAGACACTGCATGTATGAACGTATAGATCATGTCCTGTGAAAGTCAAAGAGTGAAATGTTAACAACTGCCCTTTCTTCCCTCCTCAGGCGACGCTGGGTATGCACTCTCTCCACATCTCCTCACCCCTTACAGGCGTGCTAACACTGTACCTCAGCGTAGGTACAATAGGGCACACATACGTACTCGAGCCATCATCGAGCGCACTTTTGGACTGTTGAAGTCGCGATTCAGATGTCTCGACCGTACAGGGGGTGTGCTTCTGTACTCTCCAGTAGTCGTGTGCAAGATCATACTAGCCTGTTGTGTTTTGCACAACATTACTCTAATGCATGGCTTACAATGCCTCTCGAACCTCGACTAGCTCTGAATGTGGGAGACCGGGCTATTGCACATGACCGACGTCAGGGCATGCAAGTCCGTGATCAGCTCGTTGCCACGTATTTTGCATGAGCAACCTGTAGTGTCACGGCCAACATGTGGTTTGCTGTCTGTTGTCAATGATGAAATGTGGACAGACACAACAGTGTCCATAAATGCCACCCTGAGACGACTTTGCAAACCACACTAACTGCATGCAAATCACAGCTGCTAACAGAAGTGAAAAGGTGGATTGTGCCTCAGGTCATGTGCCCATGTCAGCAAGCAGCGTAGGGGACATCCCTAAAACAAACTATTCACGCTGATGACAAACAATACATGTCCTGACAGACATACCTGGACCTCATAAGGATGGGTCACCAAATCACAAAAGGTTGCATACTAAGGCCTATGACCACTACAGATTTGACTCCCCCACAAATGATGGGCACAGAATGTGGGTGATGATGTCATGGGAGATTCATGCACCATGGGTCAGGTTCACAATAACAGTCGCATCTCTGCATATCAGCAGGGATGCCCCAATAATTGTGCCTCACAGCAGACATCCCTTGCACCATCATGGATGTACTGCATTTACAAAGCTGTGCGCTGTGGGCCAAGTATAGACAGAAGCGTGAAGCATATGCTGTCATAAAGGTGAAGCACCACTGGAGTTGGGTCGCAAGGGCAATGCAGCTCCAGCAAGGCAAGCGGTGAGCCGATGCCTAACATGCTGCATCAATTCTTAGGCCTCCTACAAGCAGGCGCAGGGTTGTGACGCAGCATGGCCATGAAAACGACTCAGTGTAATTTAGTCAATTTCACCCTGCCACTGTTCGGAGGTGTTTGTGTGCTGGAAGGTCCCCCCTGTGCAGGAATGCACAACTGCGGTGCAGGGCCTTACAATATGACACATTTCACAGATGCGTCATGTTGAAGATACCCCATGGCATGGAGGTGGCGTAGCGCTGCTGCGCCACCAAAGTTACGCTACTGTGGCGCAATTGGTGCACACAGGGCTCATATAGCTGCCCCCATATGTATCTGACATATCCACACCAATGTTACAGAACACTTCATTCAATTCTGATACGGAGTACTCAATATGAACTACATGTCCCATAATGCAAAGTATGAGATTAGGAAAGTGGGATGGATGTTGTCAGCCCCCTACCCCCTGTCACTGAATAAATGACTTGAAATGACCTGGTCCCCCTTTTCATACATATTCTTGATACACACCTGCATTGTCATTTCACTTTCCCCTACATCAGATCAACAGGATGGCAGTGGATTTGTTTACTGAATGTGGATGGCCCAGGATGAATACAAAATGGCTGCCAACTACTTCCTGTGATGTATTTCTTGTCTCCCACTATCTGTATAATATTTCCTGTATGATATAATGTGTTCCGGGTCATTTTCGTAATTTACGGCGCTAATACGTAGTTTCCGGCACCGCATCGTAATGCGCGTGCGCGTAAACTACGACGCGGAACCGGAAACTACGATTTCAGGCCGTAAATTACGAAAATAAACTAGAACACATAATTTCATACAGGCAAGGCAATACATGAAGTGGGAGACAGGAAATACATCACAGGAAGTAGTTGGCAGCCATTTTGTGGTCATTCTGAGTCATCCTCTATCACTGATCAGAACCCCAGGCATCCTGCTGCTCTCATCTGACCTAATTCCCTATAATGGCTGAGGAATATGAGGAGAGAGCCCCCCCTTTCACAGACAGGGAATAGGACATCTTGGTGGAGGGGGTGCTGGAGAAATTCCCTCAGCTATATGGGGACCCTGAGCACCAGCTGAGCACTGCAGCCCGGGGCAGGCTATGGGCCAACATCGCCGAGCGCTGCAGTGCAGTGGGAGTGGCCAACAGGAGGGCTAGGGCGTGCCGCAAGCGCTGGGAGGACCTGAAGCGGTGGGCCCGTACCAAGGCTACCGAGCTGGCTGGCCTGTCCTCCCAGCACCATGTACATTGTCCTCGCCTGTCACCACTGTACAGGAGGGTCCTGCGAGCAGCTTGGCCGACCCTCCATGCTCAGCTGGAGGAGCACGAGCAGCATGGACCTAGTAAGTGCATCATATGCAATATGAGTCTGGGAGTATGATGTGAGTGAAACAGTGCTGTACCATTGTGTGTTCCATGCCTCCATTAGCCAATTGCATGTCCAAGCAGCAGTCACCAGGTTTCAAGAGGCACACTGTGGCATATGTACTATACAGGCCAGGGTGCATTTTGGGAGTTGTAGTTTTCTCATGACAACTGGGTAAATGAGCCACACTCATGCATCCATATTGAATTCTGCTCTGCCAGCACCACTACAATTGAACCAAGTCAATCATAACAGATGTGTGCATTGGATGAGCGATGGTACAGAGACTGTCCAGTCTGCACATGGCAGGCCATAGGGGATTGGATGTTGTGATTAGCATTGCACCTGTAGCGTTGTGTTCCAATTGAGACAGATCATCATGTGCCTTGGAGTCATGACAGATTTTGAGATCCTTGCATCACTCACAAGTTTTCATAGTTTGGCAAGGTGTGTCCACTGACAGACGTCTCACCCTCAGTGGCCTATATGACATTTCACATGTACAGGTAGCTGTCACAACCGCCCACCACTGTTCAGCGGTGTACTGCACTACCTTGTAAGTCAAGTAAGACACTATGTGGCACTGGATTGTCCGAAGATGTGTGGGGACATCAAAAGGCCAGACACACAATGTAGCTAGAGGAGTACTCCAGACCCCACGTGGATGTGTGACCCACATTTGTCTTGTCCCATACAATGCTACAAAGCAGATGACACTTGTCCAGACGTTAAAGAGCTGCAAATCCATATCAATGGCCAATATCTATTATATCTGGACTCTTCATGTTCTCCTCTGGTGGACTTGTAGTTGAACTGGCACATGCAGCAGTGACACGACACACAGATCACAACAATGCCAAGGTTGAGGTTTGGATAATGCAGTTGCGCAAGCCACAATAATACACATGAGATGTCCATGTCAAACTCAAATCAGTATATGACAGTGTGCATACATGTAATGTAAGTGCATGGACAGAATGGGGGTTGGGAGCACACTGCCTCACAGTCCCAGCACGGTTTGTCCCTTTGCATCCTGGTAAATGCAGTACACAGTTCAAACTTACTTAGGAATAATCTGGAGTCATACACCAAATTTGCAGCTGACTTTGCTGTATATCTCTAGACACGTGTTCCTGGAATGAGCGCTTCATCAGTAGAGAGCAGCAGTTTCAGAGAACAAAGTTAATCATCTGGGTTTGCTGTGTGCCTGTGAGTGTTACTGTGATCTGAGAGGAACTTGGCAGCATCCCCTGCAAACACAGATGATTCAGGAGTAAGTTAGTACTGTAAACAGTATTTACCCGGATGCAAAGGGGCAAACTGTGCTGGGACTGTGAGGCAGTGTGCTCCCAACCACCATTGAGTCCATAAGGACTGATGGTCAGATCAACAAGGCACCTGCGCCTCTGTGCACCGCCATAGGGTCACTTTAGTGACGCAGCGGCGGAGCACACAAAGCGCCATGCTGCAGGATTATTACAACGTGACGCATACAGTGCAGGATTGCATCCTAAAACTGGCTGATTGAAACTACAAGATTTCACTCAGTTACTATTATGGCCAAGCGGATTGAAATCTACGCACCCGCTTGAAGCAGGTGTAAGGATTGCCGCAGCATGTCAGCAATCGTGCACCCCTGAGCCTTGCTGGAGGTGGGTTCACACTTGCCACGCCACTCCAGCAAAGCCCGGCTATTCCACCGGGGATGCATCACACATCTGCCACCCAAGCGCCAGGGTGTGCCTCTTTGTACATGCGGGCCATCAGGGGTGACGCACGGGTGGGCTGATGCTTTGCAACTCATCAGACACACCTCTGCTGATTAGCGAGATGCGCCAGTAGTTGTAAATCGGCCCCTGATAACTATACAGTGTGATCAGAGGCAAACAAATTCGGACCTAGGCTATTCAATGTATGTGTAGCGTCATGCATGGAACAACCACCACATCAGGATTTTGCTTACACTTCTGCAGGCACGGCTGGTGAGACAGGAGATCCGCAGGAACAAGTCCGGAGAAGGAGACCATCAGTTCGGCGGCAGCTAAACCCTCTTTCCACCAGCGATGAAGGAGAGGAGGAGGAAGAGGAGGAGGAGGGGCCCTCAACATCTGCAGGCCAGGGGGATTCACCCACCCGGGATGAAGAAGAACAGCCGCCAAGCCGAACCCATCGGCTCCGGACCTGAGGCACCACATCCCTTCTGTGTCACCCCCCCCGTGCCGGTGCTGTTCCTCCCGTGGCTGTGCCAGGGGACTTGAGTTGGGTGGTCGAGGGTGAACCGGACATGTCCGCTCGCATCTTGCTGCAGGTGTGTCTGGAGATACGCTCGATGCAAGCGCACATAGTCCGATGATTGGACAACCTCGCCACCCATGTCCAGTCCATGAACACCTACCTAGTAAGATCTATGGACAACCTCGGCACCCAAGTCCAGTCCCTGAACACAGCCATAATGTCTTTCATCTCCCAAGTGCCTTCCCATACCACCGTCAATGTGTCCCCCTGTCCGTTGCCCCACACTGTTTCCCCCCATACTCTTCGTGTGTCACGTTCTCGTGTGGTGCCTGTTCCTGCGTCCGCCAGCCGTGTGGATGTGTCCGACCCAGAGGATCTAGACATTGTGGTCCTGGAGGATGACCAGAAAGACACTTGACTGTTGGACTGAGACATTGTTTTGGATGGAGATTTCTTTTTCCCCTTGTGAATAGACTAGTTCCCATGACGCTACCTGATGTTTTATATTTGTTTTGCCCTACCCAAATCCAAGTTCCATTCTCCTTCTGCATTAAGATAATCATTTGTTTTCCTTTCTCCCTTCCAAACGGACGGTTTGGCAGCATCCCCTGCAAACACAGATGATTCAGGAGTAAGTTAGTACTGTAAACAGTATTTACCCGGATGCAAAGGGGCAAACTGTGCTGGGACTGTGAGGCAGTGTGCTCCCAACCACCATTGAGTCCATAAGGACTGATGGTCAGATCAACAAGGCACCTGCGCCTCTGTGCACCGCCATAGGGTCACTTTAGTGACGCAGCGGCGGAGCACACAAAGCGCCATGCTGCAGGATTATTACAACGTGACGCATACAGTGCAGGATTGCATCCTAAAACTGGCTGATTGAAACTACAAGATTTCACTCAGTTACTATTATGGCCAAGCGGATTGAAATCTACGCACCCGCTTGAAGCAGGTGTAAGGATTGCCGCAGCATGTCAGCAATCGTGCACCCCTGAGCCTTGCTGGAGGTGGGTTCACACTTGCCACGCCACTCCAGCAAAGCCCGGCTATTCCACCGGGGATGCATCACACATCTGCCACCCAAGCGCCAGGGTGTGCCTCTTTGTACATGCGGGCCATCAGGGGTGACGCACGGGTGGGCTGATGCTTTGCAACTCATCAGACACACCTCTGCTGATTAGCGAGATGCGCCAGTAGTTGTAAATCGGCCCCTGATAACTATACAGTGTGATCAGAGGCAAACAAATTCGGACCTAGGCTATTCAATGTATGTGTAGCGTCATGCATGGAACAACCACCACATCAGGATTTTGCTTACACTTCTGCAGGCACGGCTGGTGAGACAGGAGATCCGCAGGAACAAGTCCGGAGAAGGAGACCATCAGTTCGGCGGCAGCTAAACCCTCTTTCCACCAGCGATGAAGGAGAGGAGGAGGAAGAGGAGGAGGAGGGGCCCTCAACATCTGCAGGCCAGGGGGATTCACCCACCCGGGATGAAGAAGAACAGCCGCCAAGCCGAACCCATCGGCTCCGGACCTGAGGCACCACATCCCTTCTGTGTCACCCCCCCCCGTGCCGGTGCTGTTCCTCCCGTGGCTGTGCCAGGGGACTTGAGTTGGGTGGTCGAGGGTGAACCGGACATGTCCGCTCGCATCTTGCTGCAGGTGTGTCTGGAGATACGCTCGATGCAAGCGCACATAGTCCGATGATTGGACAACCTCGCCACCCATGTCCAGTCCATGAACACCTACCTAGTAAGATCTATGGACAACCTCGGCACCCAAGTCCAGTCCCTGAACACAGCCATAATGTCTTTCATCTCCCAAGTGCCTTCCCATACCACCGTCAATGTGTCCCCCTGTCCGTTGCCCCACACTGTTTCCCCCCATACTCTTCGTGTGTCACGTTCTCGTGTGGTGCCTGTTCCTGCGTCCGCCAGCCGTGTGGATGTGTCCGACCCAGAGGATCTAGACATTGTGGTCCTGGAGGATGACCAGAAAGACACTTGACTGTTGGACTGAGACATTGTTTTGGATGGAGATTTCTTTTTCCCCTTGTGAATAGACTAGTTCCCATGACGCTACCTGACGTTTTATATTTGTTTTGCCCTACCCAAATCCAAGTTCCATTCTCCTTCTGCATTAAGATAATCATTTGTTTTCCTTTCTCCCTTCCAAACGGACGGTTTGTTTGTGTTCCTACATAAATAACTTGCAGAATTATACTTTGTCTGACTAGTTTGACTTAATTTTGAATGTCTATCCCCAAATATAGACACATATTTAGTAAGTCACATTCTATGCACATGACAACGTGTTGCTATGATGTGTTACACTTGTACCTGTCTCACACACACACACACACACACATGCCTACATTGTCAGAAGGGACATGGTACACAACAGGATATTACTTTTTTTTTTTTTTTTTTGTCCTCATATATGCCACCAGAATTCGTATGCTCTAGATGGGTCTCGCTGTTGCCTCTTATACTGGTGTTTTCGAGTCCGCCCTGGTAACAGTATCATAGCAAACAGGGATGTCCCAGAGGTAGGCTGTTGTCCTTATCCCACTCCCCCTGGCCCATGTTGGAAGCCCTAAACCAGGGGGAGGACAGGACCGACACAACCTCTGGCATAATCATCGGACCATTTACTTGTTTGACCAGACCACCAGTTTGGACCAGACATTCTCGATATTCTCATTACGTCCAACCATGTCCATCCTGCATACTTCCATTATATGTTTTAAACATACTGCAAATCTGGGGGGAACTGTTGACTTCCACTCCATACATATTTGTCTCCTAGCCAAGACTACTACATAAAAAATAAACTGAGTATCAAAACTATTTAAGTTATAGTCTTTCAATAAACCAAAGAAAACCAATCTGGGTGAACATGTAATAGTTATTGACAATACGACGCCCAAAAAATCAATTATCGCTCTCCAGTAGTCCTGAATTGCAGGGCAATTCAAAAAAATATGGATATCGTCTGCTGCATTATGGTTACATCGGGGACAGTAATAGTTATTCTGTGTTATCTTATGCAGTTTGGCCGGGGTCCAATATACGCTATAGACAGTAAAAAGATGGTTACGTCTTAAATTGGCTGGTTTAATTAGCCTCTGGGAAAGAAGGAAGGAGTCTGACCATATTTTACTAACTTCTTCCGGAGGTTCGGCTATGTTATTTTCCCATAATTTTATCACCTCCAAGTGTAGTTTGTTCTCCTCGTCCTTGATTATCGACTTATACCAGAATGAAACTTCTTTTATCCATTTCCCCCCTCTGCAAACGGCATCAAGAATAGCTGGGGTTTTTTCGCATTGCAGATTCTGACTTGACCACCAAGCTGATAATTGATAATATTTAAACCTAGTGAGGTGTCCATTTGTAAGTTGTATTAAAGCATTCCAGTCCAAGAGACCTGAATCTACCCATAAATCTCCCCATTTTTGTAGTCCAGCTGTTTTCAAGGGTTGTGAAAGCTGATCTTGGAGACATGAAGGCGTACCCGGGGAATCCCAGATTGGAGTGTGAGTATGGTAGTAAGGAATATTGAACGTCTTCCGGATGAACCCCCAATTTTTTAGTGCAGTCTGCAGTATCTTAAGACGAATTTTAAAAAAAAATCTCTGGTCTCCAAACTTGAATAAGAAATAATCATGGTCATAAGGTAAATCATTTAATAAAGCTTGAAACAAGCGGCCCTGTGATGATGCATCTAACTTGTTCGCAAGTAGCCTAACATTTTTAAAGTGAAACGCATGACAGTATGATAGTAAGTCTGGAAGGGCTAAACCACCGATTTTTAAGCCCCTTCTCAACTTTTTCCATGCTATTCTAGATGACTTGCAGGCCCATATAAATGATCCGATCTTACCCTGCAAAGTATTGATATCTTTTGAAGAAAATGATAAAGGGATGCAATTATATAGAAAGGTCAGTTTCGGGAGAATTGTCATTTTAATAAGGTTAACACGGCCATATATATTTAGAGGCAGGTTCCCCCATCTTGTTAGAGTTTTATCAATATCTTTAACCACAGTCTGCCAACTGAATGATGTTATGTTTTTTAACGCTTGGGTTAAATAAATTCCCAAGTATCTCATTTTATGTTTTACGCCCTGTATATGTATGTTATTATTCCACCCCATTATCTCTGTTTTCTCCTTATTAATCTGATAGCCTGACAATTTTCCAAATTCTTCTGATAAAGAAAATAGCCTAGGTATTGCCACTGAGTGATTAGAGGTATACAGGAGAAGGTCATCTGCATACAAAGCAGTTTTTAATGACATATTACCAAGCTGAAAAGGTTGTATTATATTATCATCTCTGATTCCACAAACAAAAGGCTCCATATAAACATCAAACAGAAGAGGGGATAAAGGGCAACCCTGTCTAGTACCTCGGGATATATCAAACCAGTCAGATAGTATTCCGTTAACTAAAACTTTTGCCTTTGGGTTATAATATAAAGATTTAACAGTCTTAATAAAGGTTAGAGGAAACCCAAATGCTGACATTGTCGCCCATAAATACTTCCAGTTGACCTGATCGAAGGCCTTAGCAGCATTTATCGCAACCAAGGCCAACGGGAGGTTTTTATCGATGGCATAATCAATGGCCCCTATCGCTTGAAATGTTAATTCGTTTAACTGCCTCCCTGGAATAAACCTCTTTGATCAGGGTGGATTATAGATTTTATGATCTTTGATAATCTGGTGGCTAGAATTCCGGAGAAAATCTTCATATCCGAATTTAAGAGTGAGATTGGTCGATATGACTCTATTCTCTTTGGATCTTTATTAGGTTTTACTATGAGCGTTATAATGGCTTCTGCCCAGGAGGGGGGAACCGAATAACTATGAGTTAGTAAGAGGTTAAAAAGTTCCCTGAGTGTAGGTAATAACTGATCTTTATTATTCATATAAATCTCAACTGGCAGCCCATCTGAACCTGCAGGTTTTCCCCGTTTCAGGATATTACTTTGGTAGATATTTATTATCAAAATACTCCTAAGGAGCCCAAAACAAATTGGCCATGTCAATGGTGGTCATGTTTGCGTTTCCGCAATAGTGGGGGGGGAGGAACGCGGTGAGGGGTGAGGTTGAGGTTGTCGCCTTCGTGTCTGTGGGTGTTGTCCAGGCTGATCAAGAGGTGCAGGTGCCAATGGTGTCTGCACATTAGGTGTCTGTGGCTGGACAAGGGCTGGTTGTTCAGGTGGTTTAAGTGACTGTGCAGAGGTTGGTGGTGTTTGCGCAA
This sequence comes from Lissotriton helveticus, assembly GCF_964261635.1. Classification (NCBI taxonomy): domain Eukaryota; kingdom Metazoa; phylum Chordata; class Amphibia; order Caudata; family Salamandridae; genus Lissotriton; species Lissotriton helveticus. The sequence goes on along the minus strand of NC_136057.1, from coordinate 272,831,100 downwards.
GTAGTGGGGGTGGTGGGAGTGACTGTGCAGAGGTTGGTGGTGTTTGGGCAGGTAGTGGGGGTGGTGGGAGTGACTGTGCAGAGGTTTGTGGTGTTTTGGCAGGTAGTGGGGGTGGTGGGAGTGACTGTGCAGAGGTTGGTGCGGGTGTGTTTGGGTACCTTGGCTGTGGTGCTGTGCAGTTGGTGTTACAGGTGTGGGGATGTGCTGTCCTACAGGCCGACATGATTGTTCCCCTCCCTGCGTTAGCCGTGAAGGTAGACTTTGGATCACTCTCACCATGCCCTCCATCATCTTCATGGCCAAGGCATGGTGTCTTGCACTCTCTTCCCTTTGGATGGAAATCAGGTCTCTAATATTTCTAGACATTTCCTGCCAAGTGCTATCCATCCTATCCAAAGCTTGGCCCATCCTGTCCACCACCTGAGGGAATTGGGCCATGTCCTGCAGGGACCCAGAAATGTCGGACAGGGTAGCCCCTATGGCCCGAATGTCCTGCCTCACATCTGCCTGCTGTCGGAAGAAGTCCTGCTCCCACTGGCCAACATCGTCACGTGCAGACCCCCTCTGCTGGTGTCTGCCAGGGATGAGATGAGCAGGTCCAACAACAGGGGGGGGGGCAGGTAGAAGTCTGTGGGCAGGAGTAGGGTGCCCAGGGGATACCAGGTCCACAACAGGGCTGGTACTTCCCACAGTTTTTGGAGAGAATGGCTGGGATAAACTGCGTAGGGAAGAGTGGGTAGGGGAACCACCATGTCGTTCACGGACGTGAGGGCTGTGAGTGAGTGATATCTGTGAGTGGATGTGTGTGAGCCGTGGATGGTTTGATGTATGCCGTGTTGTTGATGGTTTGAGAGGAGGCAGACGGGCGTTGCTTGTCAGAGGATGTGAGTCCAGGACGTCAGTATTGTCATCCCCGGAGTCAATAGAAATGTACTCATCATCCTCCTCAAAGTCACCGTCCTCTTGATCTTGATCCTCCTCCTCTTGGGCATGAGTTGCAGCCGACATTGCTGCCTGGAGGATCAGAGGATTCTCCCCTCGGATTGCCCGTCGGCCACCACTGGTTGTCGGGCTGTCTGCCTCTCCCTCAGCATCATCTGAAACACAGAGCTTGCAACTGTATTAGTGATTGACCAGGTATTACATGTGCAGCAACACCAGGGTTGTATTTACTGCACTTTGCATCAGCAGATGAGGATCATGTGATCATGTTAGGGTACCACCACAAATGGCCGCCCACACCATAGCACTGAGGTGTTACACGGAGATCTACATGATACTAGCAAACTCACCAGCTCCAGCCCCAACTCTCTGTCCCTTTGCGTTCCCTCCTGGTGTATCCTGCTGCACCTGTCTCATCATAGTTGTTGTAGAAATAGCTGTAGAGGGTAGAAACAACATTCTCAACGATCTGCCTCACCAAATGACAGACCTGCATATGTGTCACTCCTGGTCAGTATTTCACTTTGTAATCAACAACTGTTGATTCCATGTAGAAGGGGAGCTCGATCTCTGTAATGGCTTTGAAATCTAAGCTGTTGACACTCCTCATGCCCGATTTACCTGTGGGACAGGTGCGCGACGGTTTCACAGCTGCAGCCAGGATGTCATGCAACCCTCGTGATGGTGCCTGCTGCAGTGGTCTCATCCTGTCAGCACGTGTGATGAGAAATACATGGCCATATTTTAGTAAAATAGATTGTAGCTATGAGATCAAATTGCATTCTCATTTGCCATTTGTGGATAATCAAGGACGATGTGCAGCATGTGTAGCTCATTGACTTAACATGTGGGCACCTGCTCACAAGCAGCATTTGCTAGCTTACAGCCATGCAGCACTGACATCAATAAGATGACCCATCAACTGACGAACTTGTATGAGAAGGTTACTGATTTCACCCTTACCATTGTGACTGACTTTTTTCATGGGTGTAATGTTGTCTGTTGACAAGTCAGAAAGGAGTTCATGTGTGAGATGTGCAGTTGTCAGGGGCCTGATGTTGCCCATTTGTGCTTCCCTACCCATGAGGTCACATAGCTCATTTTTGAATGAGCGAACACAGATTACTAATGTCCATCCTTTGAGTGTTCTCTGTTCCCATGCTCCATTTCCAACATCATGGTACTACTTACACGAGAACAGATGGTGTCTTGTGCAGCAGACATCCAAACCTCATATTTCATACACTCACCTATACATTTGAATATGGTAGAAGGGAGGCAAGCAGAAGACAACATTTGGTTTAGATCACACATTGCAGATGAGGTGAGAAGCTTGGAATCTTCCCACCTGCACTGCATTATCTTGTTGCCCTTCAGCGAAATCATTTTGCAGGTGTAACTGCATGAAGATTCACCTTAGCAGCCCCTACACCCATCTCACAGGTACACAACTGGCACCAGTGTGTGCCTCAGCCATACCAACTTCATGTTGATTTGACCATGTTAATTGTGCTAGGGATTTAGCATATCATTGAATTGCAAGCCTGTTGTGTTGTGGATGTTTCTTATGACACATTGTGCTATTGTATGTCCATTGTGCACACACTTGGCATACATTTTGTGTCAGCATCTCATTTGACACCAGGGTCTGATTGGCCATGTGTTCAAATGCCCTATGTGAGCATATTGTGATGCAGGATAACAATGTTGTACAACACATACGGTGGAGGTGAAAGGCACAATTAATAAGCATTCAGCAAGCTTGACTTACCGTGGCCCTGCACCGGAGCAGTAGGTGGTCCCTGGACAGATGTCAAGTCCAACCTAGTAGCAGAAGTCAGTGGGCGTCTGGGGTTCTGGGAGGACAACATTGTACCTACAATGATAAGTTTGTTTAGCAACTTTACATTCCTGCTGCCACATGTGATGCATTCAATTTCTGGCACAGGACGGGCACAAGCAGTCATGTTCACCACCGTTGCAGAAGTGTGTCATACATTATGTTATGAGTGATCCCACATATAACTTAGATTGGGCTCACTACCTTGATGCTACCTATGTCACAATGACATGCCTACGAATCCATAGGTAAAGTCCACTATCGTGTTTTGTTGATGTCCGGAAATTATCCATCCAATGTACGCAGTACATGATCAGCTGTGTGGACTGTGCTGAATGAAGTATGTATGACAGATTAGAAGTTGGACAGTGTATGCATTGTCAATACTACAGATACTGGTATCTCACTGTTTGGTCTTCATTTCCGTATCGGTGCAAATGCTATTTCTTGATAAGGTCTACATACACTATTACAATATGGTGTGTACACCCTTTTGACTTGTTGTGGCCCTCGATTACAGGATTGCTTTCCCCGTTCTGGGTTTGTTGGTGTAATACATGTTGTGTACCACATTTACAAAGGTATGATGAGCCAAGACATTTTATGATTTGTCTTTCGCTGTTCACAAATGTCATATGTTAAAGGTGCCTGGAGGATCAGAGGATTCTCCCCTCGGATTGCCCGTCGGCCACCACTGGTTGTCGGGCTGTCTGCCTCTCCCTCAGCATCATCTGAAACACAGAGCTTGCAACTGTATTAGTGATTGACCAGGTATTACATGTGCAGCAACACCAGGGTTGTATTTACTGCACTTTGCATCAGCAGATGAGGATCATGTGATCATGTTAGGGTACCACCACAAATGGCCGCCCACACCATAGCACTGAGGTGTTACACGGAGATCTACATGATACTAGCAAACTCACCAGCTCCAGCCCCAACTCTCTGTCCCTTTGCGTTCCCTCCTGGTGTATCCTGCTGCACCTGTCTCATCATAGTTGTTGTAGAAATAGCTGTAGAGGGTAGAAACAACATTCTCAACGATCTGCCTCACCAAATGACAGACCTGCATATGTGTCACTCCTGGTCAGTATTTCACTTTGTAATCAACAACTGTTGATTCCATGTAGAAGGGGAGCTCGATCTCTGTAATGGCTTTGAAATCTAAGCTGTTGACACTCCTCATGCCCGATTTACCTGTGGGACAGGTGCGCGACGGTTTCACAGCTGCAGCCAGGATGTCATGCAACCCTCGTGATGGTGCCTGCTGCAGTGGTCTCATCCTGTCAGCACGTGTGATGAGAAATACATGGCCATATTTTAGTAAAATAGATTGTAGCTATGAGATCAAATTGCATTCTCATTTGCCATTTGTGGATAATCAAGGACGATGTGCAGCATGTGTAGCTCATTGACTTAACATGTGGGCACCTGCTCACAAGCAGCATTTGCTAGCTTACAGCCATGCAGCACTGACATCAATAAGATGACCCATCAACTGACGAACTTGTATGAGAAGGTTACTGATTTCACCCTTACCATTGTGACTGACTTTTTTCATGGGTGTAATGTTGTCTGTTGACAAGTCAGAAAGGAGTTCATGTGTGAGATGTGCAGTTGTCAGGGGCCTGATGTTGCCCATTTGTGCTTCCCTACCCATGAGGTCACATAGCTCATTTTTGAATGAGCGAACACAGATTACTAATGTCCATCCTTTGAGTGTTCTCTGTTCCCATGCTCCATTTCCAACATCATGGTACTACTTACACGAGAACAGATGGTGTCTTGTGCAGCAGACATCCAAACCTCATATTTCATACACTCACCTATACATTTGAATATGGTAGAAGGGAGGCAAGCAGAAGACAACATTTGGTTTAGATCACACATTGCAGATGAGGTGAGAAGCTTGGAATCTTCCCACCTGCACTGCATTATCTTGTTGCCCTTCAGCGAAATCATTTTGCAGGTGTAACTGCATGAAGATTCACCTTAGCAGCCCCTACACCCATCTCACAGGTACACAACTGGCACCAGTGTGTGCCTCAGCCATACCAACTTCATGTTGATTTGACCATGTTAATTGTGCTAGGGATTTAGCATATCATTGAATTGCAAGCCTGTTGTGTTGTGGATGTTTCTTATGACACATTGTGCTATTGTATGTCCATTGTGCACACACTTGGCATACATTTTGTGTCAGCATCTCATTTGACACCAGGGTCTGATTGGCCATGTGTTCAAATGCCCTATGTGAGCATATTGTGATGCAGGATAACAATGTTGTACAACACATACGGTGGAGGTGAAAGGCACAATTAATAAGCATTCAGCAAGCTTGACTTACCGTGGCCCTGCACCGGAGCAGTAGGTGGTCCCTGGACAGATGTCAAGTCCAACCTAGTAGCAGAAGTCAGTGGGCGTCTGGGGTTCTGGGAGGACAACATTGTACCTACAATGATAAGTTTGTTTAGCAACTTTACATTCCTGCTGCCACATGTGATGCATTCAATTTCTGGCACAGGACGGGCACAAGCAGTCATGTTCACCACCGTTGCAGAAGTGTGTCATACATTATGTTATGAGTGATCCCACATATAACTTAGATTGGGCTCACTACCTTGATGCTACCTATGTCACAATGACATGCCTACGAATCCATAGGTAAAGTCCACTATCGTGTTTTGTTGATGTCCGGAAATTATCCATCCAATGTACGCAGTACATGATCAGCTGTGTGGACTGTGCTGAATGAAGTATGTATGACAGATTAGAAGTTGGACAGTGTATGCATTGTCAATACTACAGATACTGGTATCTCACTGTTTGGTCTTCATTTCCGTATCGGTGCAAATGCTATTTCTTGATAAGGTCTACATACACTATTACAATATGGTGTGTACACCCTTTTGACTTGTTGTGGCCCTCGATTACAGGATTGCTTTCCCCGTTCTGGGTTTGTTGGTGTAATACATGTTGTGTACCACATTTACAAAGGTATGATGAGCCAAGACATTTTATGATTTGTCTTTCGCTGTTCACAAATGTCATATGTTAAAGGTGAATGTCCATTGACAACTCCAATTGTAATGCAGCAAATGTGGCATAAATGATTGACTTACATAGCTGGGCACTATTTGTCCCTCTGTCGTCTTCTGACGATATATGCATTTTGAATATCTCCTGTCCACTTTGACTTACCAGTTTGTGTGGTTGACATGCCTTCCTCGGTACGTTGCCGATTCCTCCTATGCGATGCGGTGCCATCTGCTACTGCAGTTGTCTGTGCTCCCGCTGGATATGTCAATGGGTGAGAAGAGAGAAAAATTGACAAATGGGAAATGTGTTTGTGTAACGTTTCGGGGATTTGCCCATATCTTCTGTGTGATAACAGTACTGTGCGGAATTGCCGCAGATGGGGCAGGTAGGAGCAGTGGTGTGTTGGGGATGTAATGGCGTGGCAGAGTGGAAATTGGACAACAGGATATGTGTTGGACATATTTACATCAGAGGCTACTCTCACCATCTGCTTTGTGATTTAGGCTGGCACAGGGTGAAGTACTTTTTGGAGATTTTGTGGCAGGTTTACGACCCCCTAGAAAAATAATTTACACTGTTGTTGCATCACTTCTGTGACACGACGGTGGTTTACAACAGACAACACATTTAGGATTATTTGCAACGTGACGCTACTATGGTGAATCGTCATGTTGTGAGGCCCTGCGCAACGTCAGCTTGGAGGTAGGCAGGGTGTGCACTCCTTTGGGATATGCCGCGTCCAAGTGAGTCAGTGTAATCTACATGATTTCACAGTATCACTTATCAGAGGCTGCTGCGACGCAACCTTACGCCTGCTTGAAGCAGACGTAAGGAGTGGCACAGCACGTTAGGTATGGGCAGTGCATGGACATTGTTGGAGTTGTTACGCTCTTGCGACACAACTTCAGCAAAGCCCCCCTAGACACCATCAGATTCTACACACATCTGTTTATTCCTGCACCACAGTGCACCACCATATGTACACGACGCATCCGTGTTTGCGCAAGGCTTGAATTGCATGTCACATTGGTACTGGCGCTTCCCAGCTAATGTTTGTCTTTAGCTAATTTATTTATTTAACGTAATTTTAAATTTCCATTTGTCATTGCACATTTTCAGTCAATATGTACAGTTATTGAATTAGCTGGGTTGTGTATGTATGGCATCAGTACTGTGCACATGTTTTTAATAGGGTGGTGGGTATTAGCCTTTTCTGATGCAAAGGTTTCTGGGACTTGTGGTGCTACGTAGTGGGTGACACATGAGTCTCTGACTAACCTTATATATATGCATTTTGGACAATTTCCATGATCACTATGACAGTGTAACACAGACAATCTCTTCATGCACTTTTTCTTTTCATTCCACTTACCTGGTACCACGTAGCGGACATCACTAACAGGCAGCCCATGGACCAAGTGGGGGTGTATAGTTGTTAGGATATCCTCCTCCAGTGGGGTGAGCTGGATGCGGGGTCCAGGGCATGCAGCAGGGAGGACTCTCCTCAGGTCTATCCTGGAGTACTTTTCCTTTACTCTCTGCTTTTCGTCCTGCCACTTTTTTTCAATGTCCTGTACAGTTCGCCTCTCCACCCCCAGGGCTGAGACAGCAGTGGCTATCTGCTGCCATAGTTGTTGCTTCTGTGCACCACTGGTGCAATATGGTGGTAGCCCATACAGGCGCTTGTGGTGCCTTACTATGTATTCCACGAGCATGGTGGTCTCCTCTGCTGAGAATTTTTTTTTTCTGCGCATCTCCATGGTCTCTGGCACTGGAAGCGTTGTCGTAACAGTCTCTCTGTGGCCAAACAAGTTCCTTCACTGTGTGCTGCTTTTATGTGTGTTGTGGTACTGGTCAATTAGTGTTAATTGGCTTTAGCTGGAGCGTGGTGGGGGATGGTAGGCAGTGGCAGCATACACCATGGCAAAATGGAGCTGTTGGCTGGCATTGGCTGCTGTGTGTCAGCTGATCCATGTTGGGGGATGGGTGGACCTTGGCCAGGTGTTTCCCCTTGGCTAAAATGCCCAACGGCCCATAATCGTAAATTACGGCCCGTAATCGTAAATTACGGGCCGTAATCGTAAATTACGGCCCGTACCCGTAAATTACGGCACAATGCCGAAAATTACGATTTCGGCCCGTAAATTACTCCCCGGCGGCGGACGTAAAGTTAGTACTCTTAAATCAATTCTGTGAATACCGAAAGTAGTAAGTTTATTCTGTGAATCCCGAAAGTAGTAAGTTCATTCTGTGAATTCCAAAAGTAGTAAGTGCATTCTGTGAATACCAAATTGTAGTAAGTGCATTCTGTGAATACCAAATTGTAGTAAGTTTAGGATTTTGTCTTAAGTTCATTCTGTGAATCGGGCCCCCTATTTACAATGAGTAACAGTCAAATGTTAAAATCGCTTTCGACTTACTGAATAGTCTTTGTCCCAACAGCCAAGGGGGGTTGCCCAGCCCTGCCTCGTTCTGACCCAGACTGACACAGACTGCCCGCCCTTTGCCCGGGCTTAGCCCGGCGCACTCCTGTGTACCGGGGCTGCTGGGGGATGTGGTCCCTCGGGTGCGGTCTGGTCCCGCTGAAGCCGTTAACCTCACGGCGGGAAAGTCACCGAAAGCTGGCCGTTCCCCCCCACGGCAGGTAAGGCTGAAGAAAGTGCCTCAGAGTGCCCCCTCGCCCCGCTCGACGCTCTGCGCTGTTATAGCGCCTGCAGGCGCAGCAGGAGCATCACGGGAGCACCAGTGTGCCGGGGCTGCTGGGGGATGTGGTCCCTCGGGTGCGGTCTGGTCCCGCTGACGCCGTTCCCCTCATGGCAGGAAAGTCACCGAAAGCTGGCCGTTCCCCTCACGGCAGGTAAGGCAGAAGAAAGTGCCTCAGAGTGCCCCCTCGCCCCGCTCGACGTTCTGCGCTGTTATAGCGCCTGCAGGCGCCGCAGGAGCGTCACGGGAGTGCCTTTCCCAATGGTTGTTCTATTCTTAAAAACAATCTCTACAAATGGTATGGGGTCATTTTTGTAACCCCCAGGATTTACATCAGATGGTAGAAAAGTATAATTTTTGTTCTTATATTTCTCCGCAAAATACTATTCATTTATCAAGGTAGAGGGGGAACATGAATCTGCAAAGACAGTAAAAGGAACTGCGTCTAAGGATATACTGCAAGTGGGATAAATCTTGTTGTAGACCCCTGGATTATCTGCAATGTGAATAATTATATCTTCACTTTGACTTTCTTCACAATTAACCAAGTGAGTGACGTCGCTTTTTATGTCTCTGCAAACTTTGGAAAAATGCTCTCTTTTATTGCACTTTCTGCATACTACTCCTCTGGCAGGGCTCCTGATGTAATTGGCTTGGGATTCCCACACTGAAACATTTGCATTTTGTAGATTTGTTCTTTTGCTTAAAATTCGGCGTAGTAACAGATTTGTTTTTTTCTTATTTCCCTACTACTTTGTACACATCTTTATCAATAGCTTGTTTAACATCAACCGCCTCCCTCATTTCGCTCACACAAACGGCAGTATGTTCTATGCTTTTTGCAATGTCTATGGTTTGTTTCAGATCAGGTGCATCAGCCAATAACTTCTCTTGGATTTTTTTATTACTGGTGCACCACATCAATTAGTCTCTAGTTAAAGATTCAGTCAATGTACCAAAATCGCATGTTGCAGCTAAACCTCTTAAAACAGCTGTGTAATTAACCAATATTTTCTTAGAGATCTAGTAAACAAATTGTGTTGTTCAAGATCTACATTTAATGTTTCTCCAAATTGAATCTCCAATTTCTTAAAGGTATTGTGATAAACATCTTGTTGAGTATCACCCATTGCATCTTCATGTGTATTTTGATTTTCCACAGCAAGATCAGGTAAGTCATCGTAAATTTCTCTGGCATGTTTGCATAAGTTATCTAAAAGAATATGTTGCTTTCGCACATTTGAGAATCTGTCACCTCCTATAGCTATTAAATATGATTCAAAAAGATTAACCAATTTTTTCCAAGGAATGAGTGGTTCACCCTCCTCATTAAGGAAAGAAGAAGGTTGAGACATTGCGAAGGAGGCCACGGCATAAGAAAAAGAGGACGAAAATGAATAAAGATGGAATAAGATAAAGAGAGGAAAATAATAACACAGTGAAGTAGAGAGTGCGTAAGAATAGGATGCAGAGGTACAATTATTAGAAAAGAAAAAAAAATTAAGATGGCAAAGTTAATGTCACAGAGAAACTGTATAAATGGAGGTTAAAGAAGACTGAAGTTATAAAAGAATATCTGTAAAAACAATAGAGTAAGTGTTCCATATAGAATGATATTCAACCTGTTGCGTGTGTCAGACGGCCCCCACCATCCTACATCACAGTGGGCATGTGTGGAGAACGGCCAGGAACTGTCCGAAACATGCCCACTCATTAATTTCCCAGCACCGCGGCGGAATTTGTGCCGCAGTCAAGGGGTTAAATGAGACCGAGGGATCAGGGGTTCCTTCTGTTACATAAAAGAAGAAAACTGCAGTTATTTGATAGTTTATGCAAGCTGTGCCTATCAGCGATTAGACAGGCAGTGAAGAGTTAACTGAGCAAAGATGAGAGAAAGCTGTGCCTATCAGCGAGTGGCAGGCACTCTGTGACGTTGTGATGAAGAAAACAGCAGTTAATTGATAGTTTCTGCAAGCTGTGCCAATCAGTAATTTGACAGGCAGTAAGGAGTTAATTGTTTACTAGAATTGCAGCAAAATAATTGTGAGTGTGGTTAAGGTAAACCACAGTACAGCACACCATGTCAACTCTCACAAAAAAAAATGAGAATAAGGAAAAGTGATTAAAAGCTGTGCCTATCAGCGTGTAGAAGGCACGATGTGGCTTTGCTGATTAACTCCAGGCGACCTCATTCAGAGGCGGAGTGAGGAACTGACACATCTCTGATGAGAACGCTCTGGGAAAGGAATCTCACTGTTAAGAAGTGCTCCTCAAAGTGGCACTGAACATCTGACGGAGCTCAGCGGTACTGCTACTCCATTGTGTCTCAGTGACACGGTTACTCAGCCCAAGAACGATATGATGACTGGTAGGGGAAAATACAGCTGCTCTGCTGAAACTCCAACCCAGAAGCAGATTAGCTGAGGAGAAAACAACGCATTTCGGTGCTCGCCCAAGCACGGAAGGCTAACTCACAGTGAGAAACGCCAGCTGAGTAGACAACACTAAAGCATCAGCGCAGGAGAACAGTTATTCCTCAACTGCCACACAGCTGGAGGCAGGGTGGGAGGGTGGTTGGGGGGAGGCGAGGTATTGGCGACCTTTGCCACACATACCCTTTAGCCATTCATGCCTATATCACAAACTTTTGTGGTTAAGGCCTGCGTTGTAAAGATATCTGTGGTTAAGACGCATTTTTGGTTGAACTGATAGAGGCACGTGTGGTAAAACCATTTGTGCTTATATCATACAACCCACTGCCGGAAATTGGTATGCTGACAATGTTGCCTGATATTACACTCATGTGTTCTGTGGCTTTATGGAGAATATTCAATTGAACCTGAAAGTGAAACTACCATTAACATGTTATTAATAGTTGCTGGTACGTGGTAGGAAATGAAGAGATTGGAAGAAGCACCAGAGAGTGAGCATCTGGGATGGGTTAGAGCGAGCAGGCTGTGAGAAGAATGAGCCGTAGGGGCTGGTAATTTTAGGAGGGAGGCGGCGGACAGGACACACACATACCCAGACACACTAATTGCCAAATATTCAAACATACATGCATGTACCAAACAATATATATTTTTCTTAAATCACAGTTACCTGTAGCTCTGCTTTGGAGGTCCCCAGAGGGTTGGGACTGCTGCCTTACCTCATTGAGTGAAGGCAGCTGTCCCAACATTGTCACAGAGTGGAATTGGGTCGGTGAGACTGCTGACCCCACCCCACTCTGTGATGAAGTGTTACTGATTGACACCCGGCCCTGAGTGCTTCAGGGCTTAAAACTGAAGTGCCCAGGTATGAGACAATGAGTGAGGAGGTCACCATGCCCAGCAAAGTTTAGCTCAAGCAGCCAGAAACCTGCGCTTTTAGTGCATGTCTAGCTCCTGGTGGCCTGACCCGTAAATGAAGAGTGTCTGTCATGCTGACCTTAGACACTATTCTTGAGGGACAAAAGGTGAGGAGGCATGGCCTCTCAGCCCCAATGGACTGATGGCAGCTGAGAATGAGAATGAGTACTGGGTTTCTGGAGACGGAAGGCCTTGTTATCACCAATAAGTAGACACTTTCATGGTCCAACAAACATAGGGAAAGATGAGATGGTGAGCTTGATCAAACAGATATGGTTTAATCCACACTATATGGTGATGTCTGAGAAGCTTTACCATCGGTGCATGATATGCCAATAGATGAACAAAGCAAAAAGGACATCTGTGACACTGAGTCATATAGGGAGATCAGGAGGTCCCTTTAATTGCATGCAGTTAGATTTTATTGAGCTTTCTATGTGCAATGGCCTGTAAATTACTTAAGTTGTGGTGTGCATCTTCTCCAGCTGGGTGCAGGCGTACCCGACTAGGAACAATCACAGTCCTGTTGTACCCAAAATAGTGTTGCCCAAACATATACCTCGCTTTGTATTTCCAATTTCTCTTGAGTCAGACCATGGAACTCACTTCAGATAGAAAGTCCTGAGAACGCTGTGTGTAGCCATGCAAGTGGATCAGAGACTGCATTGTAGTTCCTCACCTGAAGCATCAGGAATTGTTGAGCAGAATAATGGCACACTGAAATCTCAACTTGCCAAAGTGTGTTCATCTACAAGTGGCTAGCTGATTTGCCTATAGTGTTAATGAGTCTACAAAGTACCCCTGATTGGAGAACAGGATTGTCGCCACACAAGATGTTCATAGGAAGAGCCATAAGGATGTTTGCTGTGCCTGCTAGTACGCGTGTGAATATTTCAGATGATATGGTTCTCGACAATTGCTAAAGACTGGCTGATGTGGTGTGTTTTGTCTCTCAACAGGTTGAAGCAGCAACTGCCCTTCCGAGCCAGGAGCAGTGCTATGACCTTGTTCCCGGAGACTGGGTCTTGGTGAAGAATCAAGTTAGAAAGTCATGCCTGAAATCCCATTGTCATCTTGGTCACCAAGACAGGCGTCAAATGTGTTGGATTGCCTAACTAGGTGCATGCACTCCACACTCAATGAGTAAGACACAATGGTGAAGAAGGGTTGACAACAGGCTCTGATTCTCAGAGACGAGTTTCTGATCACCCTAAAGGAGCAAATGGGGAGAAGAATGCACCCTGGTTTCTCAAATTCAAGAAGTGCCTCGAAGCTAAGAAGTGTCTCAGAGGCAAGTACTGAGTCTGTGGTGAAAGAGTCAATAGTAAGCAGAGTGAAACAAATCAGTAAAATAGAATACCACAGTTCTGATCCATGGGAAGGACTCAGCAATGTGACTAGTGGTGAAGAGTAGCGTGGCCAATGAGTTGTGAGAGACTGAAGCCGAGTATGCCTGTGGAATGAATTTCACAGACTCTTCCTGAGGAGATAAGCTATGGGGCACATGTATCAAGCTAATTACCAGTTGCAAAGGGGCTGATTCCCTTTGCGACCTGTAATTAGGCATTTGGGATGCATCAAGCCTAAACCCAAGTACAAAATAGCTAATCGCAAAAATTGCAATTACTTATTTTGCAAATGCATTTATGGAATCGCAATTAACGATTCCCTAAATGCAATGTATGAAGCAATCTGAGATTGTGACCTAGCATTAAGGAATTGCAAATTACCACCAACTTCAAGTTGGTGGTAATCTGCAATTCCTTAGAAAAATGCATTTGCACTTAGAAAAATGCATTTGCATTTTTCTAAGTGCCATGTGGCGCACACACATGGCCTCAGAGCATGTGTGTGCGCCACATGTGCACACATGTCGATTTTCGGGGTGAATCAGGTGGCCTTTTGGCCCACCTATCACCCTTGAAATTGCATTTGCAATTTGCGAGTACCTATTTGGAACGTGCACATTGCACATGCCTTCCCATTCATTCCTATGGGCCTCTAGGAATGAATGGGGAAGCATACCCTAATAGTGAATCGCAGTTTGCGAGTTGCTATTACGAAATGGGTAGCAATTGCTATTTTTTTTGTGAAACCTACATGCATTGGCTATTGAGATTCCTCAATAGCGATTCCTTAATTATGGCTATTCAGGAATCGGAATTACCTAGCTTGATGCATGTGCCCCTAAGTGAATAAAATGACAGTGAGGATGAACAACCAGTAGTCAGAAGATCAAAGACAACAAGGGTGCCAAATTGAAGGCACTCGGTTCTTGTGTGGATGTACTTTACTGAAAGCAAGCTTGATCCATTATTTTATGAATCTGGTGACCAAAGGATAATGCCTGAAGAACCACTCAGAATAAGGCTACCACAGTGAACATTGCTAGATTTTTGGTTCTTGATTTCTAACACAACATTTTTTTTTATTTTTTATTTAATGGAAGTCAGGAAAATACATCTTTACATTATCCAGTTTATTTTACATTTGTTTTGCTACAGCACCATTATTCTCATTGTTGAATTCATTTGCATTGACACTACTATTTACATTCTACATATTTACACATACTTAGACATATTAACACCTATTTATATATCCCTGGATTGTTCTTATTTTCTTCCAAGAAATAAGTGGATCCCATATTATCATTCCTTTATTCTTAGCTTTAATACCTTTACATTTATATAGGGACACTTCCGGTTGACCAATATTCAATATCCTGTGAACCCATTGATGATACACAGGTGGTTCCTTATCTTTCCAAAGTGTAGCAACCAGTAATCTTGCCACTGCAACCAGTAGAAATAACAGATCTCTCTGTGGGGTATATAATTCCATTGTGCTGCCGTAACCCAGCAACATCAGGGTTGCGGGGATTTTTAGTTTGATATTCATCACTTGAAGCCAAAACATCTCTATATCTATTTTAAGTTCATCTAATTTCCCACAAGTATAGAAAATGTGAATACTATCTGACGGTTTACTTTGCCACCTTGGGCATTCGTCCATTTGACTCATACCCCAGCCAAACAGCTTCGCTGGCGTATAATAGAGATCGTACAAAGTTTTATATTGTTGAGCTTTTCGATTTGATGACAGCAAAACCATCTTCCCTATCTCAAATATCCTATCCACTACAAGTGAACTGCATCTATGAACTGAACTTTATTGAACTCTGAAGATCTTAGGGACAAAACTCCTGGGAAAGAGTAGGGTTAACACTCTAAAAGAAGACAAAAGTAGCGTTAAGGATAACTCACGAAGACAGCTGTACATAACAATAGGTCTTCTGGAACTACACAGTTTTGCAACTTTGAACAAGTAGAAATGAAAAGTAGTATTCATTATTTTGCTACCAGTTGTTCTTTTCTTGAGATCTGACTGTAGAGACTGAAGGTTATCCTTTCAAAGAATCAACGTAGGGTAATTGTGGCTATAGCACGATTGTCATTATCATTTTCATGATTGTTTTATTTTTAGGTTTAGGTTCCCCTCCGGATACTTGCCCTATCAAGTTTATTCCCAAAGCTTCTCCAGCTGCTTCCGAGCAGCATAGTTTTGATCTGAGAATTTTGCATAAGGATGTTTCTGAAGGAGAATTTTCCTCAAAAGTCTTTTTCAAGCAGTTACAAGAGTACACTAACATAATGCAAGCTAAAGACTGTTATGCATGTGTTTATGTACCAGCATCTATGGCGGGAGGTATAACTGACCACCATATTCCCCTTACCAATGGTATTTTATATAGCGTCCTGCTTAGTTTCGTGTACCGTTGAAGTCATTTGAATATATTATTCTTCGAATTATAATTTGGTCCTGTCAGAAATGCCATTTGAATCCTCAAGCTAATGTAGAAGAGATGGACATGGTGTGGCATTTCTTAAGGTCCCAAGTTAAACTTGATACTGCCCGTAACCACAAAAAAAAATTAAGGGCCAGATGTACGACCCGTTTTTGCAGGTGCACACAGGTTTTAGAACCCGTTTGCGCATGCAAAAACATATTGGGCCATGTACATAGCTTATTTCGCGAGTCACAATGTTTTTGCGACTCACTACATTAAATAGTTTTGAGACTCGCTATTTGGAAGGGAACACCCCTTCCAAATAGCGAGTCTCAAAACAAAGTACTAATGTACTAATGCAATTACGGTTGCAAAACACTTCAAGTAGGTGGTAATGCATTTGCAAATGGGAAGGGACCCCTTCCCTCTGCAAATGCATGCAAAATCATTTTTTTAAGGGCAGAAAGTGGTCCCAGGAACCACTGCCTGCCCTTAAAAAATTAAACAAAAATGTTTCCTTTTTTAAATTTTTTTTAAATGCACCCCGTATTCTTTTAAGTAAAATGGGCTGCATTAAAAAAAAAGCTGCTTTATTAAAAAGCAGTCCCAGACATAGTGGTCTGCTGAGCGCAGCAGCCCAACATCCCTGGGAAGGCTGGCATTCACAATGGGCTCTCAAATTGCGAGAGGATCATTAATATTAATGAGCCTCGCAATTTGCGACTGCATCGACAATCGCAAAACAGTGTCAACACACTGTTGTACATTTTCTTTAGCGCCTGGCAATTTGCGACTCGCAATTTGTCGCAAATTGCAAGGCGCTAAATGAAAGGGTCGTACATATGGTCCAACTTGTTTATTAAATCCTGATGAAAAGAAATGTATTGATGACCTGAAGGAGAGAAGAGCAGAAACTGAAAGGGAGAGATATAGCAAAAGATGTATAGAAAGAGGAAGAAGAAAAATACAAAGAGTTGAGAGTGCAACCCAGGCTGGGTTTAGTTTGGCAACACCAAGGAAAGATGTGTTTCTATAAGAGAGCAGCGAATGTTCCAAATTCTCAACTGATGAGATTGATTAAATGTGCTCACAAGTTTGAAGATCTGGGTAACACAAATCTGACACTTGCAGCTAAGAATTCTGCCTTTCATGGAGTTTATTATATGTGGAGACAAAATGCTTACTTCAAACTACTTGTTTGGGAACTTGCTATTTAGCACTAGTATTTCCTAAGGTATATCATGTAGATAGTGTTGATAGTCAGGTAGTTGGATTTCTTGGTAAAACTCAGCATAGCATTGCTTCACAAATAGTAGGAGACATCTTTAGCGCTGGCATTCTTTCTGTAGGTATTTATTACTGATGAGGGAGAGATGTGCGGGGGCACACTATGAAAAAGTTAAGCAATTGATCAGCAGTTAATCAGCTGTAGAATAATGTGGAAATCGGGTAAAATTCGTTTTTTTAAGAATCGAGAATACCACATGTCACGATATCACTGATGAAGGGAAGTATCCCCAAATGCATTGGGTAACTTTTTAAATAAATAAGTGACATTTGGAAATGGACTTTGGACCATATAAATCATCAACCTGGTGTGCGATTCTCAAATAGCGATTTTTTTAGAAATCGCTTTTTGAGAATCGCAAATAGGGATGTATGTACAAAATCGCAATTTTTTTAGTGATTTCTTAGTATTCCTTAATTGCGATTAGCAAATTGCGAATCGCAATTAAGGAATACTTTCCCATTATTTCTATGGGCCAGGAGGCCCATAGGAATGAATCAGAAGTTATTCTCAATTTGCGATTCGCAATTTGAGAATCGCAAATTGAGAATAATTTCAAGGGTGCAGGGGTGTCCAAAGGACACCCTGTTGCACCCCTGAAATCAGTATGGGTGCACATGTGGCGCACATACATGCCCTAAGGGCATGTATGTGCCTCACATTGCACTTTAAAAAATGCAAAAAAGTGGATTTTCTAGGAATTCGCAAATTACCACCAACTTGAAGTTGGTGGTAATTTGCGATTTCTTAAGGCCAATTTGCATTTTTTTTATGCTTCATACATTGCATTTAAGAAAAAGCAAAACTTGCGTTTCTTTAAATGCAATCGCAAAATAAGGAATCACAAATTTTGTGATTCCTTATTTTGCACGCAGATTTGTTTGATACATACCATTTTGCACTAATGCGTTCGCAAACGCTGAAATTCTGCGAATTTTGGCGTTTGCGAACGCATTAGTGCTTGATACATATGGCCCCAAGTTCCTGTGTTTTTATGGAGAAAGGCGCAGAAGAATGGGAATGAGTAAAATAAATTGACAAAATGAAGAGAAAAGTAATGAGAATAGAGTGAAAAAGTGAAGATTAAACATAAAAAACTTTTCAATTTATTGGATTTATTTGGAGATGAACTTGGTTGTGCAGCTTGAACAGGGATCTAACAGGTTCCTTCGTATTTTGTCTCTAACATTTAGCGCTGCTGGGTGGAGCGCAGAGCAAGCGAGTATGCCGCAACTGTTCTGATAAAGCTAAGCATGTTTACATATGAGTACATCGGAGTGCATCTCACCTCCTTTGTAATACTTTGGAAATAAAGCTTGTGCCAGGTCCACACTTTCCTTTATTAATACATAGAGTAGGCCCCAGACAGCCCAGAGCACACGGTGCAATGCATTCGAAAAGCAAGGTATGTAGTTTTAAGGTTTATGTGTCGTGGTAGTGAAAAACTGTTACTTTTTCTTTCACTATTGCAAGGCCTATATCTCGCATATGATATTATTAGGATTACCGTCCTACATTTTATACGTGTGATTTTCAAATTGAAAGATATATCTGGTTCAAGTCTGGAGCTTCTGGTGTACTAATTTTAAATCCTAACATTTGATGAAGTCGGATTTTAAATTACAAAATTGAAAATGTCACTCTTAAAAAGTTGGCATTTTCTTGCACCAGCCCTTTTTTGCCTGCAGCCTGTCTCTGGTCACATGACTGGGTATAGTTGGCAGTTGGGCTTTATGTATTCCTCTTAGACAGCCACACAAAATGGGTGCTTAGGTGTGACTGAGGGGGCCATCACTGGCAGGATGGGACAGAAGAGCTGGGCCCAGTCTCACTTACACCTGAATAGGCTCTTTCCTGTCCACACATATATCCCATGTAGTTGGTCTGTCGCAAACGGCATCTATTCATTTCAAAGACATGCCTCTAGAAGCTTCTCCCCACTTGAAAGGCACAACTGTGTATAAAAGTAGGACCTCAGACACCACTACTTCAGTACACTTCTGCACCTGTGGATATTCTGCCCGGACGAAGGACTACTGTGCTGCTGAAGGACTGTGTAATAATCCAAGGGAGGCAGTAGTGTAGGTCGAGATAGGTTTAATTAATGGCAAACAAAATACAGCCAACCAGTTCAGTTGTAGTCTAAGGTAAGAATGAATTCCCTAGTGGAATCCACCACAAGAGCACAGCAGGGTTCTAAGAATGCACGGGAGTCATACTTAAAGAGACAAGGTATAAATAAACATTGCAAAACAAACCTAGAGTATTACATCATCTCCTCTTCTTAACAGAATAAATGAACATGAGAAAAGCGGCAATGAATAACAGTATAGTTACAAAATGTATGTGAAAACTTATTCTCTAAATCTTGAAGGTCTATTTACAATACGAGAGCTCTTCCTGGTGCCTGTGTCAGAAGAGGAAGTATTGTTAAGTAGAGAAGTATTAGAGGGACCTTCAGAAACATGTGAGGAGGAATTAGCTTTAGGAAGAACTCCAGAGTCAGGGACAATTTTAGCAACTCTGTTGAGATTCCACCAGAAACCTCCTTCCACTTGTATGGCATTGCCTATGACTTTAACAACTTTAGAAGGAGGTCCAAACTTGCTTTCCCCTTTGTTAACATGCCCAGACTTCCTGATCCGTACAAAATCTCCAACTTCCAAAATACTCTCTTTTGTTCCTTTCTTCACATCAAAATATTCCTTTTGTTTGGACTGGGAGATTGAAACATTACTTTTAACAATGGACATGAGACTAGAAACATCTGAACTTGACTTAATCCATTTGGACATCCACCCAGGACAAAATGAAGTGTTTGGCTTTCGCCCTCTCATTAACTCGAAAGGAGAAATCTTGGTGGAGGAGTGAGGGGTGGTCCTATAAAACCAAATCATGCTCTTCAAAGCTTTACTGACCTCAACATTGCTACATCTAGCCCACTTCACACAGTCGCCAACAACTCGGTTCATCCTCTCGACAAGTCCGTTCCCTTGAGGATGATAAAGGGAACTCTTCACATGCTTGACACCAGACCTGGAGAGAAATTCAACAAACTCATGGCTCACAAATTGTTTCCCATTGTCGGAAACCAACACTTCAGGAAACCCTTCCCTGCTCCATACATCACAAAGGAACTCAATGACACTTTTGGTATCAACATCTTTGGTAAGTTTGAACTCTGGCCATTTGGAAGCATAGTCAACTAAAACCAAGATGAACCTGAAACAACCACTGAGTACGGAGTAGGGACCCATTATGTCAATGCCCAGTTTTGCCCAGGGACGATCTGGACATTCAACTGGCATAAGAGGAGGAACCCAGGTCTTGAGACTTTTATCGGAAGATTTACATATACAACATTCTGCGACAAAGCAGTCAATATCTGAATCCATGGCAGGCCACCAGAACATCTCTCGAATTCTACGTTTGGTGAAGGAAGAACCTAAATGACCCTCATGAGCTTTGGCAATTATGTCTTTTCTAAAGGCAGAAGGAGGGATGATTTTGTCATTACGTAATAAAATACCATCCTCAATGGAAATCTCATGTCCAACTTTAGAAAAGGGTTGAAGAGAAGCAGACAACACTTTCTCACGTGGCCAGCCCACCTTGACAAAATTGCAAACATCCTGCAGAATACTATCCTTAACAAAAGCCTTCCTCCACTCGACTTCAGAACAAACTTGTAACTCAGGAATATCCACGCAAGCGACTAAGCAATCATCACAATCTTCATCGATAAGATTAGAAAAGGGAATGTCGACATCGTCGTCACACACAGTAGGAGGAAAACGAGACAAGAAATCAGCCCTTACGTTTTTCCCTCCGGCAATATGCACAACATCAAAATTGTATTGTAGGAGCCTGGTGACCATTCTTAAAATCCTGGGTGTACAACACTTGGTGAGACCACCACCTAAGATGTTAACTAACGGTTTATGGTCAGTTTGAAGCAAAAAACGCGTACCCCAAATGAACGGTCTGAATTTTTCAATGGCCCAGGTGCAGGCCAAAAGCTCCTTCTCTATCACAGAGTATTGAATCTCAGCCGATCTCAACACTCTTGAAGCAAAACTGATGGTTCTTTCCACACCACCTTCATTTTGTGTTAAAGTGGCACCAAGACCGACGCAACTTGCGTCAACAGTAAGACAACAAGGTAAGGCAGGATCAAAAGGTTTAAGTACAGAATCAGACATCAGGGAAGCTTTCACTTTTTCAAAGGCTAGAACACATTCTTCGCACCAAACGAATTTGACACCTTTCCTCAACAAATTACTGATAGGGCGTACAATAGTCGCATAGTGGGGAATAAACCTGGAGTAGTATTCACAAATGCCCAGGAGAGATTTAACTCCAGTTTTATCGGACGGAGTAGGGGCTTTGGAAATTGCGTCTAAAAGTCCAGGTCTAGGCTTAATTCCATCTTGCGTCAGAATGTGACCGAGATACTCAACTTCCGTACACAAGAATTTGCATTTTTCAAGTTTCAAAACAACACCATGATTTTGAAATAAACTGAGAACATTTTCTAAAACACAATCATGAGAACCGACATCCTTGCCAAAGATTAACACATCATCTTGGAAGACTGTTACACACTTGACACCTTGCAAAATATTACCCATAACTCTCTGAAAGACCGAAGCGGCCGACGCTAGACCAAAAGGCATACGTTTATACTGAAACGTACCCAATGGGGAAATAAAGGCAGTAATGTGACGGGAATCGGGATGTAGCTCAACCTGGTGGTATGCACTGGCTAAATCGAGTTTGGTGAAGAACTTTGCTCCTTTGGTAGCTGCGAAGAGATCGTTAATGCGGGGAAGAGGATGAGAATCTACCCAAATCTCCTTGTTAACTGAGCGAAGGTCAACACAGACCCTAAGTTTCCCATCCCTCTTACGGGCTACAACCAAAGGCGAAAGCCATAGAGAGGACTCAGTAGGTTCAATCACACCACACTCACATAACGTTTCCAGTTCTTTCTTCAAATCATTTCTGACACTGAAAGGTACACCCCTAAGTTTGTGTTTGACAGGTGTTGATCCTTCTTTTACAATGATCTTGTGCTTAAAGCCTTTTATTTTGCCCAATTTTGAACTAAAAACGGAGGGAAACTTGCATTTGAGCATTTCTAGATAATCAGAGCATGTAGCAATAAAGACTTGTTCCCTCGCACCAGGTTTAAGTGTCATTCCAAAAAGACCCTGATGGAACCAACCCAATATGTTGAGTCCTTTGATAGCAACATAAATTTTCCCTCTAATTTTCCTTCCCTGAAAACATAGGATGTCTTCAAAGAAGCCAAGGAGACTGATCCTCCTCCCTTCGTAAGACACAGGAGCACGGTCAGGAGGAAGAAGAGGGCGAGAGTTACTCCAAGTAAAATCAAATAAATCCTTGTCAATCATGGTGATTTTGGCACCAGAATCTACTAGGAGTTTCAAAATTTTGTCACCAATAGTCACCTCAATGATGGGGTCAACACAGGAATTAGGATCGCCTTCAATTATTGATTCATCAGGAAAATCGGAAACAACTCCAATAGTTATTTCTGAATCTGAAGACGAATCAGAATCCACAACACCCACAACAGGTTTATCAAAACTTTTCTTATTTTTCAATTTTAAGCAAACTTTAGCAAAATGCCCCAACTTTTTACAATAGTTGCATACCACGTTGGAAGCAGGACACGAAGAACCTTTAAGATGTTGGGGGTTGCCACATCTAATGCACATTTGGGAGGAAACAGTTTTATTCCAAACTTTACCTTTAGAGGTATTCAGTATAGGTTTTCTTTTGTTAAACTTTGAAGAAGAATTTAAACTTAAAGCATTTATAGGTTCAATAACTTTGTCTTCCAGTTCTTTGAGAGAAACCATAGATGTTTCGACACTTTTAGCTAATTTAATGGTGTCATCAAGAGACGGGTCACTCAATGCTAATAACTTTTGTCTAATGTTTTTATCCTTGCAATGGCACACAAACTGATCCCTTATAAGTTGTTCATTGAAGTTCTCAAATTTACACTCAGATGCCAATCGGCGTAATATAGAGATATAAGTATCAATGTCTTCGGAATCAGCTTGTTTTCTTTTAAAGAAAGTGTGTCTACGAACCATAAGATTGGGTTGTTTATCGAAACGTATTTTAAGTTTAAGAATGGTGTCACTATATTCATCAGAGACAACACCCTCAGTAACAGGTAGGTCAGGAAGGTGTTTGTAGACAGATCTACCCTCAAAGCCTAGTGAGTGTAAAAGAAGACATTTCTTTCTCTCAGGACGAAATCTAGATGCTCCAATAGCTCCAAGATAATTTTCAAAGGCATCATGCCAGATTTCCCACCTAATAGAAGGTTCGCCAGGAGTTTCCAGGAAAGCTGGAGGTGGATTTACTGACTGTAAGGTAGACATGGCTAAGTGACAAAATTAGTGATGAGAAATATAAAACACAGTTGTATACAGTAAAATAGTGTGTGCCAGTGTAAATTAAGCAAATGGAATAAACATTAACAGCGTACAATAAACAAAGGAGCTGTGTACATCAGCGTGTGTCCAGGAAAAGCTGTGTACATAAATACGTGGAAAATGGAAACTGTGCGCATAAATAACTTGACGACAGGAGCTGTGCGCATCAGCGAACAAATGGTTGCTAAGCAATGAACGCTGTGCGCATCAGCGGTGAATGCGCGAAAACGAAGCTGAGAGCTGTGCGCATCAGCGGTGAAAACAAGTAGAATGTTCAGTACGTAATAAAGGTGAGCGGAAGGACCAATCCCAAGGATTAAAACATTTGTCCAATGAAAATGAACAATGAAGGACGAAGGGTGAGGACGTCAGACGCTCTGCACGACACTGCTCACAAACGTGCTGACATGGAGGCTGAGGCAGACGTCATGAGACCGCACACGGAAACAGAATGCAGGCAATCAAAGTTCCAGTAACCAAGAGGTCTCGAGGAATGGCACGAGGTACGAGATACAATTTTTGAATTGACAACGGTCAAAATGAAAACAGAGTAAAATGTCAGAAAAGTAAAATAATATAGAGGTCCGAGTAACCACAAGCGATGCCACACAAAGACGAGAGGAGAAAAAATAAATAGTCTTACAGTTTTTGCGTGGTCTTCGTTCGAAGTCGGTAGATTCAGACAACCGAAGTATGTGGTACACGGAAATCCTTTCTGAAATTTCCGCAGACGTAGACAGTTTCGAAAATGTAGGAAAGTACCGCCGTGACTGTAGAAGGTCAGCCTGATGATTCCGTGTGGATATAAGTGATGCCAACTCGATCCTGAAAGTGACGGTTGGTCAGCGATGACAGGAACGAAGCTCTATCTCTTGATGGCCAGGCCCAAGGGTATTACACAGCACGCATCGTCGCCAATAAATTTATGTAATAATCCAAGGGAGGCAGTAGTGTAGGTCGAGATAGGTTTAATTAATGGCAAACAAAATACAGCCAACCAGTTCAGTTGTAGTCTAAGGTAAGAATGAATTCCCTAGTGGAATCCACCACAAGAGCACAGCAGGGTTCTAAGAATGCACGGGAGTCATACTTAAAGAGACAAGGTATAAATAAACATTGCAAAACAAACCTAGAGTATTACAGACTGCCACTCTACTGGAGCGAACTCTGCTGGAATCCTGCTCTGCTGACCTGCTGACATCTTGCCTTGGTGAGATGGACTGGACCTGCATCATTTAAACCCAGATCCCAGAGTGCCTCCAAGGGCTAACTGACTGGCCACCTGTTCTTAAGTCTCAGGGACATAACAGGCTTACAAACTCCATGCACCTGCATCTGAACTCTGCCATGTGTGAGTCTTCCTTGCCATGTGTTTCTACCCTAGTTCAGGCCACCGGAAGTTGGCATAAGGGGCTTGCCAGAGGAACCGAATCATCTTCTCTGCCGAGTGGCGCATCCCCAAACAGAATTGACGCCTCTCTTTGGCTGAGTGGAACATCCCCTAGAAGAACTGTAGCTGCTGCATGGATTGGACCTGTTGCAACATCACCCAACACAGTCCTCAGAACGGACACATCGCCGACGGCACGGTGCATCCACAGCCCAGGTCCTCACATCTCTTGCCGACAGCAGCTTCCACTACGACGCTGGACTCTCCATCACAGCTTCATAGCTCCTCTGAACCAAGGAATCACCAGCTGCGCGCTGCCTCCCCAATGCCGGACTTCGGATCCCAAGCCCCATCGAAAGGGTCCTTGAACACGACGCAACAGGATTTTGCACTGCAGCCTCACGGCATCTCAGGATCGACTGATCATTTTCGCAGCGCAATGCATCTTTGATGAGGATCCACACAATGCTCTGTAACCAGGATATAATGTACTCTGGTCAGCGAGCCTAACTGGGTCTGTCCCAGTCAGCCTGCAATTTGTCCAGGTCCAACGCGAGCAGATATCCTCAATTGGAGCTTTGTGTTTTGGGCGCTATTTCAATACAAACTTTAAAATTCAATATCTCTAGTTCTACTTGTTGCCCACTTATATTGGCTCTGAATATAGATGGCCTCAAATGCATTTTGTAGGTCTTGTCCCACCTGACAGGCCAGTGAGAACTTACAGGAAAGGCTCAAGGCTACCTTGACCCCATAACTGTCATTGCCACTCCCTTTGAAAGGGTCAGCATCGACATATTTGGACGCTTGCACCCCAAGACAGCTTTAGGCAACAGGTTTGTCCTGGTCTTGATGAATCATGCCACTAGCTACTCAGAGGCCCTCCCTCTATGGTCATTGACTGCACCTGTGGTGACCAGCGCCCTGATGGGATTTTTTACCCATGTGGGGTTCTGCAAAGAGGTTGTGTCTGACATAGGCACTAACTTTATGTTAGCTTACATGAAGTCCATGTTGGATTGGTGTTGGGTAACTTACAAGTTCCATACCCTATCACACCCCAAACCAACAGTCTTATGGAGAGATTCAACAAAACATTGAAGAGCATGATAATGATGATAATGGGCCTAACACACAATTTGTACATCTTAGTGGGCTGCGTGTAAAAGAAAAAAGTGGACTAGAAAAAGAGATTGGACAAAGCAAGAGAGCACTTTGCTGTTAGGACAAGAATCCACACTCACCCGAAGGCGACATGCTTCATCATTGAGTTCCCTCCTCACACTAGTACTGTGAGGTACCAAGTGTGGGGTAAAAGGCAAAGGGGAGGAGCGGATGTGTTTTTTTTTAAGATGAGCAATGTATATGTACTAAAGCGAGGGGCAGAGTTGAAAGACTGTGAAAAGCGTAGATAAAACAATCTCATTATTGGGTGAAAATTGTCTTTTATTCTGATGCCCCCATTGGACAGAGTTAAAAAAAAAATATGAGTGAACGGGGGTAATGAGACTACCTTATCTTATGTGGTCAACATGTTTCTGCCAAGAAAGACTCAATAAAGTTCAAAGGCTTTCGGTAGGACCAAACGATGTGTGTCACTCTGCTATTGAGTTTTCATGAAATCATTTTTTTAATGCCAATCAAACATTCAACTTGGTCTTTACTTGTGTGGCCCGTCTCAAAGCAGCAGGGTCCAGCTATAACACTGACAGATAAATAAACAGCAGTTACTCATGCGATAAACTTTCCTTTTTTTGTCCAGGGCTGTATCAGGGTCAACAATGTAAGTCGCAAAAAACTAGCACTCATTTCAAAGGGTAATATGGGAAGAGTAGGCATACGGTTAATCTTACCCTGATCATGTCTAGAAACTCTGCTCTCTGTCATCAGTCCACACCCAAATTACAGAGCTGCACATGTATAACAAACAAAATGACCAAGCAAACAGTAATTTAAAAACGATTGTGCCCACTCATCCTGAATCTTAAATGTGTTATATGGAATATATTATTATGACTCAATCAGTGTTATAGTATGCTCCTTAAACCCTTCCTTCTCAAAACACACCTTCCTGGATAAGTAGACAAAGGAAGGTATTTCTATTGGAACAGCCACCCAGGACAGTAGATATAATGGGGGAATTTCTCCCTCCTTATCGTCTGGGGAAATGCTGCGAGTCCTGATGTGGAACAATGCATGTATTGTGTTAGCCTATGGGTTTTTAGTGCAGACAGATGCTTCAGAGAAGGGCATGGGGGTGGGCTAACAACGTTAAATTAGGAGGGCCCAGACCAATCAGTAGCCTTCATTAGCAGTGGGTTAGTTCCACAGGAACAGAGGTGGAGTTCAATTGAGGGAGGCCTTTCCAATTGTCTGGGATGGAAGAAATTGAGAGCATACTATTTGAGACTCACTTCTGGGTTCAGACAGTCCTCAGACCCCTCAGGTGACTCATGCAAATGAGGTGTGTTAAATCTGAAACTGTTGAGGTGGTCCATCTCCCTGCAGGGAATAGACGTTAGGGTGGAACACCGTTCTGGGTCAGACCATATGAAAGCTGATGGTCTGTCCCTGGTTCTTCTGCCTTAGTGGTGAGAACTCCCAAGGGGTTGGGTAGTTCTCCCCACTTTCAGCTGGGGGGGACAAATGTTAGACCTGTCCGAGTTAGGGTGATCTTCCCCTCAACTTTATGCCATCCTCCTCCATTTTTTCAGATCTCATTTTTGCTTGCCTTAGGACTCTTAGCACCTTACCACTGCTCACCAATGCTAAAGTGCATGTACTCTATCGTCTAAACATGGTAACATTGGCTTATACCAAATTGGCGTACTTTATTTACTTATAAGTCCCTAGTAAAGTGTGATGCATGTGCCCAGGACCTGTAAATTAAATGCTAATAGTGAGCCTTAAGCCCTTATTGTGCCACCCACTGAAGTAGCCTTTTCAACATGTCTCAGGCCTGCCATTGCAGAGTCTGTGTGTGCATCTTAAACTTACAATTTGGCCTGGCACAATAAACCTTTTGCCAGGCCCAAACCTTCCTTTTTTTAATATATACAAGTCACATGAAGGGTAAGCCCTGGACACCCCGGAGGGCAAGGGGTAATGTATTTAAAAAAAGGACGCCTGGTAGTGCACAACTATTCAATTTGTGTTTTACTAATGCAAGGCCTTTATCTCCCATAGGATAACATGGGGACTACCTTATTATATTTTACAAGGGTAATTTCCACATAGGAAGACATAAACAGATCAAGTTTGGTATCTCCGGAAGCCTAATTTAAAATCTAAGTTACGGTGAAGTCAGTTTTAAATTGCAATTCCGAAAATACCACTTTTAGAAAGTTGGCCTTTTCATGCCTTAGCCAACTGGTGCCTAAAGCCTATCTCTGGTCACCAGACTGGGTGTAGTTGCCAGTTTTTTGTATTCATCCAAGACAGCCACACACAATGGAAGCATAAGGGTAACTGAGGGGGACTTCAATGGCAGGATGGGCACAGCCTCACTGCCAAGTGAATAGGTTGCATACCCCCTGTATGCCTCTACAAACTTCTCCCCACTTCAAAGGCACAACGGTGTTTAAAAGAAGGACTTCAGCTACCACCACTTCAGTATACATCTGGTCCTGCAGATGCACAGCCAAGAACAAGGACTGCTGTGCTGCTGTAAAACTGTCCGAAGGGCTGCACTCTACTGGACTCCTGCTATGCTGTGCTGACCTGCAGCCAACTGCCCTCTTGTCTGGGTGAGAAAGACTAGACCTGCATCTCTTGAACCCAGAGTGAACCAAATGGCTAGCTGGCTGGCCTCCTGATCTGAAGGTTCAAGGTTATAACAGTGTTTCATCCTCTCTGCACCTCCAGCAGGACTCTGCCAAGTGGTGCCACCCCAGTCCTAGACCCTTGGAAGTGGGACTAAGGTTCTTGCCAGTTGAAACAACGCTCTTCTGACGCATCATCGAGCAAAAACAACGCATCCCCTCGGCTGATTGGCACATCCCAGAGCGGAAAAATGCATCATCACTACTGCTTGGATTGGACCCATCGCAAAGACCCACATCACCCACCGCAGACCCTGGAACTGATGCATTACTGATAGTGTGGCACATCAAGATCCCAGGTCCTCGCATCTCTTATCAACAGATGCCTAAACAACAACGCCAGACTCCACATCGCAGCTTCTCAGCTCCTCAGAACCATTGCATCAACATCTGTGCGCCACATCCCAGATGCTAGACATTACATTGCAATCCCCGTTTACTGGGTCCTCGACGATGATGCAACAGGACCTTGCCTTGCAGCCTTGCCGCATCTCGGAACCGATGTATCACTTTGACTGCGCAACACATCTTCGGCGCTGATCTACGCGAGTTAGGGTACTCTGTTCAGCAGACCTAACTCGGCCTCTGTAGCCAGCCTGCACAGATCGATGTTGGCCTTAACTTGTAACTTTGTGCCAGTCGAGCGCGGCCAGATATACACAATTGGGGCTCTGTATTTTGTGGGACTATTTTCTGAAAAAACTCTAAAATTCAGTATCTCCTGTTCTACTAATTTGATTTTTGTCATTTTGATCTTGTTGTTTTATTTTAAAAAACTATTTCTCTAAATCTGCTGTGGACTCCTTTCATGGTTTGCTTTCACTGTTTTACTGTTTAAAGTGTTGCACAAATACGTTACCCATTGCCTCGAAGTTAAGCCTGATTGCTCTGTGCTAAGCTCTCCTCTACTTCTACATTCAAAAAGAATCTAAATCCTTCCTAATGAGCAAATTCCTCCCTTAATCCACAGTATCCCGCTCATTACATGTCCTAGAAGCATCATTCAGACAATCAATCTACCCACCCAAGCCGCGGGAGTACCTCTCTGTAAGCTCATCCATTACCAGACTCTAGTGAAGTTCCTCATTCTCTCACTAGGCACATCGTGATGGTCCGTACTTGCGCGGAAACGTTTGCATGAAGACTGCTTCCTCTCCTGTCACACTGAGAATACCCAGAACAATCCCAAATGTATGATAAGCTATAACCTATGCTACTCTTATTGTATTCATGCTTGTACAAATGTTTCTCTTCATATTTCTTTCTTTCTTTTCTTTCTCGATCTCTACACCTCTCTTGTCCATCGAGGTAACTACATCTATAGTTGTCTATAGCAATGCTCAAAACTACGATGCTATATATATATATATATATTCACTGAAAAAAACCATAGGTTTCACACATGTTATAGTTAGCTGGACATTTCACAAAACCATTGGAATTTCCCCGTTATAGTTAGTTAAGTTAACTATAACTCGCGCACCCGCAATGCACTGCTGATGACGTCACATATTACATCACTCATGACATGGTCAGTGACATCACTCATAACATCACTGATGACATCTCAAATGACATCACTGGTGACATCACTGATGACATCATCCTTGTGAAAGTGTGGCAGACCTCCTCTAACCCTAATATAACCTTTGATACACACATTCAAAAATATAAACTAACATTTTCAAAACATTGGAGATACCAATACCAGTTACAACCTATTCAGTAATTCCAACATCTACATACACATCCACTCATTCACCAACAGTTCTATATAGTCACTCATACTAAACTAACTGTAACATGTGTGAAACCTATGTTTTTTTCAGTGAATTTCTAAGGTGCAAGAGATTTGGACTGCTACAATCATAAGACAGAATGCGAAGTATAATACATAGAGCGTTAGCAGTAAGATTAAATAATACTGCAATAGCATAGTTTGTAGCTTCTGACATGTATCCATAAAAATACATACATAAATAACACAGGCTAAAATGTGAATACTCATCTGGTGCTTCTAGCTAGTTCTACCCCAGTGTACCTAACGTGAGTGTAGTACGAGGTAAGAAGTAGGTGTTGTTTTTCTATAGTCTAGTTGGGGTATAGTTTAGATTGGTGTTGCCAAGATTTGTCAAAAGTCCCTCTAGGTTCTAGTCTGCTCCATACCTTTAGAATGAGAGAGGTTGGTATCTCTTTCCGGGCCTCGATCTCTAACACCCAGCAAGTGGAGTCAGAAACATTGGAGCTGGAATCTCTGCAAGGAGGATGTCAGCGTCTGGTCAGTGAATCAGGCGGGGACTCGACTTCCTTCCTGCCACATTTGCTCTGGCGAGCCATGCAAGTATGCAGTCGAACAGTGGTTTGCCATGGCAAGTGAAGGTATATTTATACCTGAAGGTGTTAAGGAATGCCAGTATTGAGTGGAACAGAGGAAAGTCATGAATGAACCCCTAGGAAATAGATGTTCATGCAAAATAAATGAGTTCTTGGAGAAATCAACAATCCAAGCAAGGGGAAGTCCTAAAGGCATAAGAGTCTGGTTTTCCAAGAACTCGTTGTGACGTGGATGGACGGATGTAGGTGGCCATGCCTGTATTTGGATAGCATGGATAATGCCTAAATAAGGGTAGGATTTCTATGCCTAAATAAGGACAATGCCAATTGTGGCTATATAAGGGCGTAAATCGGAGAACCTACATACGGTATCTAAATCAACACACAACAAAACAGCCCAATTACTTACATGGAGTATTGACAGATTTGAAATGATTGGAAGAGACAGGTGACTGGAAAGTAATTGGAGAGAGATTTTCTGCTAGAGGTAGTTGTCTTAGAAATTATGGTGTTTGTGTGATTTGCCTATTTGCTATGGTGAATAGATTTAAATATATGAGAGCCAAGAATAGACCTGTAGAAGATAAGGGTACAAAGAGGAAGAGTGAAGAAGTTAAGTTGCAGGACTAGCCCTGTAAGGTTTATGATGAGCTCAGGAATTGAAGAATTCCAAGAATAAGCAGGAATGAGTAGCAAGGTTCTAAAATAATGGTGGAGAGTTTAAATGTCTTGTGTGTAGCCATCAGAGTGGGAACCGGTGCTGCAAAATGTTAGTGCTCAGTATTTGTTGAACTTTGTTCTCTCTGCAGGGTCATGTCCAACGTTTTTGCCTTCACTCTCCTGTGTTCTGAACCCATTTGTGTTGGCTTTTAGGACTCTGCTCACTTAGCAGTGCTAAAGTGCATGTGCTAACCCCCTAAAACATGATACCATTGGCTCATACCCAGTTAGCACATTTAATCCACATGTAAGTCCCTAGAAGTGGTACTATCTGTACCCAGGGTCTGTAATTTAGATGCTACTTGTGGGCCTGCAGCATTAATTGTGCCACCCACTTAATTAGCCCTTTAAACATATCTCAGGCTAGCCATTGCAGCCTGAGAATGTAGTTTATACTCCAATTTCGACCTGACAAAAAAAATAAAACTTTTGCCAGACCTAAACCTTCCTTTCAATGCAAACAAGTCACCCCTAAAGTGTGGCCCCAACAGCCCATTGATTAGGGTGCAGTGTACTTAAAATGTTGGACATATACTTTTAGCTTTGACATGTCCTGGTAGTGAAAACTCTTACATTTGCTTTTCATTGCAGCAAGGGCTTCCTCTCAGGTTGCAAAAGGCACACAATGATGGACGAAATGCGGAACAAATCAAACATTCACCAACAGTCAAGAGACCTGTGTTAATTCATGTTCTTTGGCTCACCATGCCATCCCAATTTAGGCACAGCCATATGCAAATCAGTATTGACCGTGCTTCTCATTGGAGCAGTCCAGCCTGATACAGTAATTTATGCAGATACCTGTAATTACCCCTGACAAGTAGTTGCCTTCCCATCAACTGCCAGCTTCTCAGTTCTTAGAATCTCTGCTTACTACGTTCTAGTGCCCCAGCAAGGAGAAGCAGGATCAGCGATGGCTCAATAATGTCAAGGCATCAAGAGAAATTATAGAAATAGTAATATATTAGATATAACACATCCCCTTTCCACAAAACAAAAAAGACAAAATTCAAGATAGTAAAGTATCGCCCAAAATATATATGTCATACTCTTAAAAGATTTCAAACATACATATACCCATGACCTACGTAAACCTGGCCTCAATTGTAGCCTAGTCTTAGGAAGGAAGTTTTTTTTTATTTTTTAGAGAAATAGCTCTCACCAGTACTTAATTTGAGCTGGTGGTTGCAGGTGGGGCTCATCAATACATATTTTGGGGGGATTGGCATGTATTTGTTCTCATCAGATTTAGCAGGAGTGAGAAACACACATAATGGTGGAAATTTGAAGAAAAGAACGATGCAGTGAGAAAGAAATAAATCAAGGATGAAAAATACCTGAAAGAGTGGAGAAATATACTAAAAGGGGGTAGTAGGGGGAAGAGAAAGATGCCAAAACAGTGACAAGCAAGGATGAAAAAACCTGAGAGTGAGATAAAAGGGGCAGGTTGTGTAAGTTGGTGGATGAAAGATACATGGATGGAATCAACACTGGCCAGCTTTGGTATCCAGCAGTCCCGACATTTGATAGCACCTCTTACAGGCCTGTGAGCCAAACTATGGGTACCAGCACATGAGGGGCACAATTATGAGAGGATTGCATCACGTTTGCACCACACAAAGTGGTACCTGCGTAATGCCAGCCT
The DNA here is from genome assembly GCF_964261635.1 of Lissotriton helveticus. Classification (NCBI taxonomy): domain Eukaryota; kingdom Metazoa; phylum Chordata; class Amphibia; order Caudata; family Salamandridae; genus Lissotriton; species Lissotriton helveticus. The sequence continues at coordinate 272,797,762 of NC_136057.1, read as the reverse complement.
CTAAGTCCGATGTATTAGGCTGCACAAAGCTACTTTCCGTAGCTTTAAATGACTCCACAAATCTGAAGTAGCGCAACAAAGCACAAATCAATGAACTGCCTTACCCACCGCATGAGGCATTCCATTGGTGTTGCAGTGGGTGTTCCAACACAACTGCCATTGCTTTTTATGCATTCACAGATTTACAAGGATTTGTAAACCTGGGAATGCGCCAAAACCTTACACCTCCCCAGGCAAGGCATAATATATCTTTATTGCTCCTCGTCTTTTCATCTTTCTCTAGAAAGAGTAAAAAGCCTTTCAGGATTGTTTTTTGTGAAGGAAAGCACCCCTTTCTGCACAAAACAATCCTGCATGAAACAAAGGCACCCCTGCATCATTGTGCAAAGGTGCCTGCATTGGCGCTAGGCTGCTGTACTGCATTTGCCATTTACACATGCAAAATCAAATGTTGACCTCGATTCCATGCAGTCTGTGTTGCTGAATACAGATACAAGAAAAGGAGAGGGCGAGTGAGTAAACGGAAATTCCATTTAGCGATTACCAAATCAGGCTTATATTTTGACCCATCAAATTGGGACTCCAACATCTGGGAATCGTCTGAATTTTCCTCAGAAGGAGAGCAGCCCTTGCAGGGGGAGGGAAAGTACAAGGAAGGAAAAAATGCTAAGAGAGTGGAAGCACAGCCCATTCTAAGACGGAAACTTCAAATCGCTCCAGGGAACCCGGATGGAGTAATGTTAAATAGTTTGGAGGATTTTACATAGCGAGAAGTCAGTGATCTTTTAGCGAGATTTAGGTAGAAGCCTGGTGAGACGTTATTAGCTTGGATGGTGCGCCTCTATGATCAAGGAGCTCCTGGGGTCATGTTAGATGAGGGGTGGCTGCCAAATTTTGTACTCTCAGTACTGATCCCACTGTGCAGGGATACTTTCGGACTTTCCATTGTAATGACCAAACTACCCTGTTGCAGCTAGCTGCACAGGGGTGTGGTCACAAGTACCCCACAGATTCAGACTGGCCTGGGAATGAAAACCATGGTTTACCCTAAGAGATGCTTCGCAGAGAATTAAGGAGGAAGAGATGAAGCTGGCTTTTCTTGTAGGTGAGGCGCATAATTTGATGGGTCAGTTAATGACTGTTTCAATGCGGAACAAAATCTTCAAAGTATTAACACTGGAGTTAAAAAGCAATCCGGTGAAAGATGTCAGAATACATCTCAAAATCCAAGCTGACATTAAACAAAGTAACATTCTAGAATGCCTATAGCTAGTAGGTATTAGCGTTGCAAGCCTAGATAAAGAGATCTGATTTTCTTCTCCACACTGGACTGGCCACTTTAAGTCTGTGTAGTTCACCATTCTGAAACTCATGGTGTAAGGACACAGCACACTGGATACGGAGCACTTCAACAGCAACCCAGATACATTTAACACACCTTTATAATATAATAATTCCAGATGACAAACTTTTTGTAACAGACTTAAAAATATAAACTGCCACAATATTGATCTTACATAAAAAACGACGTAACATTTGTTCGACTTTTATTTAATTGCCATTTCAGATAAACACACATCACAAAACTCATTAGGACATGGTTAACTTTTTCCTCTAATTCCAGCCTAGTCACACAATGCAGAATCGCAGTTAAATGCCACGTTTGCATCTTAACAGACAACACAATGAGACCAGCTCTCTATTACCTGCCCAGGGACTCTGGGATCAGCCATTCACAGATGTCAACGAATGTTTTCCTGTCTGTCCAGTAAACCTACTATACATTAAACCTCAAAAGTAGTCAAAGATTGAGATCACAGCGAAAATTCTGAGTGTCCTGCTGATTATAGCCACCCAATAGCTGCCAATATTCTATATGCCACCTAATATGCCGTCATCAAGAGCAACATTTATAGCTATGGACACTTTGTAACTTGATACATGTAGTTTTGTTTTTCTTTTTTTAGAAGTGTTGTCAGGTAGCACCCGCTTTGGCAGTGATGTTGGCAGAACTGGGTGAAAGTGTTGCAAACTAGGAAGCCACTTAGCAGATATGAAACCTTGCCTAATCCTTGAAATCCTAAATCCATCAACGTCAATTGGTGATACGTGCTAAGGGTTACTTTTAATCTGACCTGTTTATGTTCAGACTACATGTATAGTAGTGCAATGAATCCCTTGCCTACAAATGGAATCAAGTAGCTTGTAGGCTCTGACAGTTTTACTCCAGAGCTCTGACGTTTTCTAGGTCCACGTGGGAATAGCTTACTCCAGCCACTGTTTTTCATTAAATCTGGGACTTTCAGTCATGTGTATGCCTTTATAAAGCCGGGACAACAAGCACCAGAATGCAAAGAAAAACATGGACTGGATCAGCTACTCGGTCATACAAAAACGTTCCACATAATTGCTGAACAACTTTCTTTGCTATATTATTCAGGTCACTTGGAAAATGACACATTCTTATTTTTAAGTTTATCCCAAGCATAGATGAGGTACATGCTTATCCAGTGTCTGATGCCTCATTTGTAGTTTGTCCCAAGCAGGCCGGTGATTCTCAAAAGTGCTCACACCACAGATCAGACCACTTAGCACCCAGTTCATCAATTTCCCTTCAACTGAGCTTTTTAAGCTATTAGACAGGGACTCACTCAACCTTTGTATATTCTTCACAATATATATTTAATTCATATAAATGTAAGTCAAACCAAATTCTGTGCGACTCAAGATGGGCAAGCCAGCGCTGAGCAAATGGAAAATCCTGCTTGTAGTAGGTAAATCATCATGTCTAGGCTGTAAGTTAATCGAATTAAACCTGCCAGCAGGTGACAATGAATACCCAGAGGTAATGCAGCTGAAACCTGGCAGCAGGTGACGTAAAACACACAGAGCATAGAGACACGGCTGAGCAATACTTGGCAGCAGGTGACATTATAAAACACAAGGAAATCCGCGGCAGGATACCTGTCTGCAGCTGCTACTATAAAACACCCAAAGCTGAGAGTTAAAGCCAAAACCTCTGAAAAATACTTGGCTGCAGGTGACAGTTTAGAACAAACAGCTCTGAGGCACCAATGAAGAATACCCGGCGACATGTGACAGTGTAAAACACACAGAGCTCAATAACACCGAGGAATACCTGCCAGCAGGCGACACTATAAAACACCTCCACCCACGTTTTGAAGGATTAAGAAAAAAAGAAGGGTGTAACGCAGATCATTACTCTCCTACAATTCGGTTCAAAATGTGACAGCCCAGGGAAATCCTTTGGCCTATTCCTCCAACAAGTGGCAAGCCCTCCTGAACAGAGCTTTTTTTTCCTAGGAAGGACGGCTAATCAAACAAGCCTGCCTGACCCCTATATCTGTCCATTCATTATCAAATAAAAGCAAAACCACACCGCATGCATATCCATGTCCCCGTCTCTTCCCCTTTCACCCAAACTGATAAACTTCGCATCTTCCCGACATCCACATAAGGTATATGTACATACAAAGAACCCCTGCGAATCTCGTTGACTTTCAGGAGGAATCCTGAACAGGGTGGCCTAAATCAAGCCCTCTGGGACTTCAGTTCGGCATGCACAAATAACTAAGACACTATTCAGTCCGTGCCAGTGCACCTCACAGATAACAAACCTTCTCGTTGAACAGCTTCTCGAAGGCATGTGCCCTGATCAGCACAGAGAGATGGTAGATTACCTTCCAAGCAAAGAAATATATGCCACGCACTAGGGTGCTTTTTTAGTGGACAGGGAAAGGAATTTATTTGAAGCATCTGGTGGGATACTCACGAGGAATAGGATAGAAAGTCCTGTATTTTCAATTACAGCTGTAGGTTTGTTAAATATTAATCTTTGTGCAGGTTCAATTTTTTGCATGCAAATGTATTCACAAAAACTCAATTTGAAGCATTTCCCAATCACTTTCAGACAATTACAAGATTTAGCTTTTTTTTGCTTCAGATAAGTCACTTAAGGCAATGTGAGCGCTTGGAGAGACAAGTGGGAAGAATGGTAAAAGCAAAGACAGGGAGCGAAAGAGAAGTACCCATCAGCATGTAAGGACAGACTTTGAAGAGTGACTGACCTACCACCACACCTGTAAAGGTTTCAGAAGATGTCCAATAGAAAATTGAGAGAGAGTGAAAATTTGACATGCTAAAATCAGAATGCGCATTATCTGGCACCTAGTTTCTACTCTAGCCAGGGATCCATGTAGAGCCCAAACAATGCAGGATTTTCACGACCTGGTGTAAACAAGGTACATTAATCTGCTTAATATGCGCCACAAGACGTTCTGCCCGGTGGCTTCAAGAAACCTTAAAGCACCTGGGACGAGATTTGAAAGAGGAGCAAGAGCATGCTTGTGTACTTTAAAGTAGCAAGGATAAAATGCTTCAAATTGGGGCATTTTCCACATCTGCGCTCTGCCAGTAGTAAAGAAACATTCTAATCTGCTTCAGATGCCAAGTACATTGCTGTGTGCTGAATGGCTATTAAATCATACCACCGAAGAAAACATTGCAGCAGCCGGTAGCAGTGTAAAACACACAGAGCTCGCAGACACTGCGGAAGCCTGTTTAGTACAGAATGATAACTGTGTAAAACACACTCAGAGAAGCGAGACACTCCCAAAGACTACTCTGCAGCAGGTAACAATGTGAAACGCACTTACGCACACAGATACACCGCTGAATAATACCTGGCAGATTGTGAGACTGTAGAACAGCGGGAGCCCAGAGGCACAGTCAAATGCTTGTGGCAGCACATGACACAGTGTACAACACACAGGGAGCAGAGCCACTGCTGAAGACTATGTGGCAGCAGGTGACAGTGTAAAAACACACAGACCACAGAGACACCGCCGAAGACTTCCTGGCCGCAGATGACAGTGTAAAAAACACAGGGCTCAAAGACACTGCTGAACATTACCTGGCATCATGCGAACGCATATAATTGACTAACTGTGGCCTTACCTGTACCGTGATGATGGTGAGGCGGGAGTCACACACACGGTCTGCTGCCTGCGCACGAGGCGAGCTCCAGCACCAGGCTATATGTCACAGCGGCGGGCGTCCCGAAATCACACAGTGATTGGCCTGCACTGGACCAGCCAATCCTGGCGCTGCATGCAGCGCCAGGATTGGCTAGGGGGGCACATTTGCTGCTCGCCCTGTCGCCCCTTGAATCCCGGGCTAGGCAGGCTCAATAGTACCCTTGGGCCCCGCTGGGGAACTTTCATTGCGCATTCTTGGGAAAGTTGGATCCCAACTTGCACTTGCGCACTACGGTCTGTCTGCTGCAGCCTGAGTGTACTGTCACTCAAGCTGCAGCAGGCCACCCCCCCTGCACATTCCGAAATCGCCGGGTGTGTCCCGGCGGCTGACTCGTAATGTTGTACACACGAGTAATTTTATTGTAAAAGGATTGCGGCCGCGATGCGGGTCCATGTGGCTGGTGGGGCTACGCCCCTACGCCCCAATGGGCGCACCATGGCTGTCGGGCCGATGCCAATGAGTCGAGGATGTCAGTAGGCATGCACGGTGGTGGATACCTATTCTGGCTATCTCATCGCCTTTCCATGCTAGAGAGCAACCCAGTCTAACACTCTGAAAATGTTGAATTTGTTGATCTTGTACTACGGAATTCCATTGCAGGTCCAAAGTGACAATGGGTCACACTTTAAAGGAAAGATGGTGCAAGATTTTTGTGTGCAGCATAACATTGAGTGGATCTATCATATACCCTATTACCTACAGGCAGCAGGTTTGATTGAGAGAATGAATTGTTTGCTGAAAGAGCAGTTGAAAAAGTTGTCTGATGGGTCATTGAAGGGGTGGAGGAATCACTTGTCTGATGCATTGCAGATTTTGAACAACAGACCTATTGCTGATGCAGAGACTCCTTTGATGCACATGTTGACCTCAGCTTTGCAGATTAAGCCCCATGTGGCCACAAACACGATTCTGTATTGGGAGACAGCTCCCGGAGTTTTGGCTCCATATCTTGCCACACCAGAGGCTGCTGGTCTTGATTTACATGCCTTGAAACTCTATCGATTGCAACCACGAGACATTACCTTGATTGAGACAGGAATTGGAGTTCAAATCCCCCCAGAGCATTTCGGGCTAATCGCCCCTCGATCTGGCTTGCCCTTAAAGGCATCCAGGTTTTAGGAGGGGTGGTTGATGCTGATTACCAGGGGGAGATCAAGGTTATCCTATTAAACAGTGGAAACAATGATCTAATTGTGCAACCCGGTGACCGTGTTGCCCAAATGGTCATCATGCCAGTTTATGGAGGTAATGTCAAGAAGGGGACAGCCCCAGCCCTTCTAACTGTGCGAGGAAAGGGCGGGTTTGGATCAACTGACAAGAACCCAGGGGCAAAATTGTGGGTGGAGTCCCCAAACAAACCTCCTGAACCTGCAGAATTGATCGCTAAGGGCAAGGATAATCATCATGAAACCCGGACAGGAAAAGTGGGAAAATGTACCTGCTGAAAAATGCTATTTGCAAGAGTGATTATACCAGTTTGTTTTCTGTTTCTAGATCACAGTATGGCTTGCCGCTGCGATGCTTGCGCTGTGTGGTCGGTGTTTGGGCGTGTCCGAAGGGGTCCGGGAGGGCCCGGGGATGCCGAAGGGGATCAACCGCCCGAGTCGGATGACAGCATTGTTGCAGCAACCAGATAACATATGGACCTACTTGGCCGGGTGTGTTGAACCCTTCCCACCCCCTTCCCTTCCCACTTCTGTATGAGAAATCTTCACAGTACAGCTGATATAATATCTACCTGTCTTGTCACCGTACCTACCCCTGCACATGTGCTCCTACACATCTTCAACCAAACTAACTTTGATGGGGTAGTGGAGGAAAGTGATGTTCGAACACATCTGAGTCTTTATGAGTACTATCGCTTTTGCCCGGAGATTACAGATAGCCTCTGGATGAACATGACGGGTATTGTTACTTACAATATCTCTACTGGAGATGTTTGCTATCAACTAACTTGTGACCCTGCCCAAATTGGCAAGTGTGGCCAATTGAAACTAGAGAAAAGCAAACAATTGACCCCTGATCAACAAACATTATGTCAGTCACGACATGACAGTTTTTGTAGTAATGTTACCAATTATATGGTTTGTAATCACACAGTATTAGCCGCTAGTCATGTAAACCATGTGAAATTACCTAAAGGATGGATGTTCTCGTGTGGTAATATTTCATACACTTACATACCAGCTAACATAACTGGAGGACCTTGTGCCTTATCACGATAAAGTCTTATGCTTTTTCCCATGCATTCTGTTACACGTATTCGCTCTTCTAGAGCCGCTATTCAATTACCTGAGGATTGTGACTCCAATATTCACTTGCTTTCTAGAACAGAATATACTAGTTTGGCTCTTTTCATTGTAGGAGTGCCAGGACTGTCTGTTTGTAATGCCAGAATGATTGCAAAGCTTGCCTGTTTAATTGTGAAAAATCTCAATCATACTTCTGCCGCTTTAGCTGAATTATTATTAGACTAGCAGCCCGTCCTGACGTTGTCAGGGGATGAAATCGTATGTCTGCAATGCTTTGAATTTGCAAGGCAATTTATTTTTAAAACTTACTCTGAATCGCCCCATCACCTGGCTCAGGCCCCGTGACTAAGAATCGCCTCATCACCCGGCTCAGCCCCGCAGAAGGATGCGTCCACTGTTAAGCCGTGTCCTCAATGCAATATGGGAACGTTTGTGTCGGCTGCAGACGAGAACGTGTTTGTGCACTCCAACTGACGCTTCGCTCCTGCCGACGGCAATTAGACGCCCCACATCGCGTCAACATGCAAAGCCCACAACAATGGTAAATGCAACGCCCACTTGTATTGGGACGACGCCCACTCGTATTGGGACGGCCCCGGCTCCATCCGGCAGAAATTACACACCCCACATCACGTCAACGGCCAACTCCTACACCAATGGTAAATGCAACGCCCCCTCGTAGTCCCAGCAGGCCGGTCCCATCACTCTATGCACATGCCCATGCACACGCCCAAATGATAAATGCAACTCCTCATCGTTTCGGGACGGCAGTCCAAGCATGCCGCGCCCATCGCTCTATGCAGACGCCCATGCACACGCCCTTGGCTTTCCAGCAAAACGCCCACACCCACAACGGACTACTTTTCCCCTAACGTTCTTTCTTTGGCCCACTGTTGCGGTAAATGCTACCCCCCTCTCACTTAGCACGGGGACACGCCAAGATGGCGTAATCATGCACTTTATAAAAAAGAAAGAAAAATTTATATGGTGGCCTGCTGTATAGCCTATGTCCATCTGCAGCAACTGTCCTTTCCAATGCTGTATTGGGTGTTGTGATTGGTGCTGTGGTTCCTGAGATTACCCGCCTCAAAGGTTTGGGCTCTCTCTTTATTATATTAGTATAGATGTTCAAGGAAAGAGAAAAGCTGTTTCGCAAAATAGGGCATCTGTGGACTATTTGTTGCTAAAATATAACCACGGTTGTGAGGACTTTGATGGGCTCTGTTGTTTCAATTTATCTGATCATTCTACGTCTATCCATGCACATATTAATGCTTTGAAAGATTTAGTGAAAGGGGTTACCCAAGACGTTGACCCAGGACAGTGGGATTGGTTGTTTGGATGGCTGCCTCATTTTGGACAGCTTCGTTAAATCTTGGGTGTTATTAGAGTTATTATGTGCGTTTTTGTCTCATTATGTTGTTGCATTCAATGCATTCCTAATCTTCTCTCCAGTTTTCATCCCAGATCCATGGTATTTAGGCCAATGGGGTATGATGGGTGAATCGAAGGTCAATGGGTAGAATGTACTGCATTTGCCATTTCACACGTGCTAAATCACATGTTGACCTCGGTTCCATGCAATGCTCTGATCTTCCATTTTATTTCATCGCCCTTCCATTTTGTGCTGCCTTGCCCTGTAGTTACACTTTAGCAGTAACATAAACATGTTTTTCATGTAAAACAGTACAAGTGGGTGCGAGGCATCTCGTGAGGATGCCTTGTGAGGTTATGTTGTACCTTCAGTGTGTTTTCGTACATTCCATACTTATCTCTAGGACAGATGGCAGTGCAAAGCTCCAAGGCCGTAGATAGGGAAAGGAATGTCTTTTGCCTCGGCACAGCCCAAACAGAATCTGGCCAGGTCTGTCTGGGCGGGTCTGATGCAGAGAGGGGGCCAGGACCTGTGAATAGATGGGCGAGAGCGCCTGCTAGAGGCTTCTCGAACAGGTTGATTTAAACTATAAAACGTGGGGTCTGTGGGGTGGAGCTCGGGAACTCAGTCTTGGAGTGGACGCACTCGCGGGACAACTTTGGTGCCCAAAGAGATTACTCCCTGAGCCCCGGTCTATGGGTTCCCGACTTGGTGTTCAGTGCTTGGCCAGGGATGTTGAAGCCTCTGGTGCTGCAAATGAATCTGGTGAGGTGCTTGGTACATTAACTGTTTATATAGCTGTTTTCACAGTTTCATATTTATGTATATAGTGTGGTGTATTCATTGTCTATTGCCTTTCACTCAGTGCCTAAGAATGTATTAGCTTCAGTGACTTATTGACTTTGCCTACGATATTAATAAAACTCATTTTACCTCCAAAGGAGCGTTGGAGTTTCTGTGTGAGTAAGTGGCGAGCGTAAGTTCAGATTACGCAAGTGGGCAAAGCAATACAGCTGCCAAAACAGCACCAGCGCTGGGAGAAAGGACTGGAATGCACGGTATTGGATAATTAGGATGCATTCCTACCCTTCCACTGTGATGCAGGGCAGCAGAGCATGTTGACTTGAGGCCCACTAAACTCACAAATATGCACCTTATTCTTTTACAAATTAAGCGCTGCCTCTCACTGTGCATTTCTGGCTCGCATACAAAGTCACTTTCCTTTAATGATCTGCATGCAGAGCAATACATTTTTTCTGGACCTCTGCTACTTTTGAAACCTCAAACAAAAGGCAAATTTTTGCTGTTTTTCATTATTTGTGCACTGTTTGTCATTATCACAGTTTGCAGGAACAAACATACTTTATCCACCTTATGACTTGATCAAATTATGTATGGTGTTGCTGGTCTTCCTGTTGCAGCCACGGCCCATGGAGGGAGTTACGTTGGGGCAGGAAGGTGGGGAGGGGGAGGGGCAGGGTGGAGGGTGCTAAAAACCGGCATATGGATAATTGCAGGTAAGTAAACATGTTAAGTAAATGCAAAATGCGATGCAGTGTGCGCTACGAAATTCGTTTTATTAATTAAATTGTTTACTTACCTGCAAATATCCATATGCCGGTTTTTAGCACCCCCCACCCTGCCCATCCACCTCCCCGCCTTTCTGCCCCACCGCAACTCCCTCCATGGGCCGCGGCTGTCCTGTTGTGGGAATATAAAACATTGTGGGGGAGACACAACAGTTTACACACTGGTGTCTGTGATTCAAAAATGAGTTCCCCTGCAACGGATTCAAAGTGACTCATCTCACAGCGATTGGAAACCTTTACTGGATAATTTTATCAAAGTTAGCCTGTTCAGATTATTTAGAGCACCATTTCTCTATGCTCAGTGCTTCCTTCTTAACATTGGAAACTTAATAAACCACAAAAGTATTGGAAGGAACTGCTTGAACCAACTGAACAATTGGAAAATGTGTTGGGCCCATTCCATTCCATTGTTTTTAGCTTGTTGTGCCATTAGCCCCTGAAAAACGTGAACAGTCACCACACATCGTTGAGTTATGTCTCCTTCCAACAGAAATACATGCAAATCCAAATGTGTTTTCACCTTGTTACTCATGATCGGAGTGGGGCAGAGTGACTTTTACAGTCAGGCCCAGATGTATAGAACTTCACGCAGAGCTGCAGGAAAATTTGAAAATCTGTATTGGGCAAACAGAAAAAAATCAAGGCTCCATGTTTACTCAAAGTATGTTTTGCACAGAAAAGTTGATTAACAATGGGGTTTGGGCCACTTTGTGCCTCGTAGCTCTGCTGTGCCTTATTTACCGCTTGTGCTAACATAAAGTAAATCTGGATCTAGCTGCATTACCACTGCCAGTGACTTAATACTTTTTCTTAAGGGCCTTAGTGGAGACTAGCATTTGTAAAGGGCTTCTGTCAAAATCTTTTTTTGGTCCAAATGTGGATTCAAATTCAATTAATCACATAACTTTATTTCGCCAGTAAAAACTGACATGAAAAATATTCTACACAAAGAAATTCATCCATAATTTCCACACTGTATTACATAAAATTAAATTTTTAGCCTCTATTCCTTCATATTTACTGCACTTAAAAAAATTTCAATTGTACATTTAACTTCTTTATTTCCATACACTTTATTAATTTTATTTCATTTTATAAGTAGTCGCTATACCCCCTGAGGCGACTTCACAGGCCACCAGGAGTCCCCGGACCACAGGTTGGGAATCACTGGTGGAGAGTATTCATTGTACCTGTATCCCGCAGCTTACTTACCAGATGAGGGGGAGTGCTGTACCACCTATGCTGGACTGAGACCCACTAAATGGTAAGTGGTGTTCTAAACTCACCTAATGAGAGAAATTCCAAATTAAATATTACAAAAAAAATTCATTTTACTTATAGTTGCATACATTATATTTGCTTGCATAATAATTGTATTTGACTAGATAATATGTTCAATTGGTCGCGTTCACTGAGATCAGAGTGTGATTTAGGATCGCTTAAACGTCATGTTTATCAAGAAGTACTGCATACCTGTATCGAATCAGTCTTTATTTAGATTTTTTTCAATCTTTAAAGACACCTACAGCAATATAAATACTAAACATTGGCATCCATTAAAACATACTATATTACAAATTTAAAAATTAAGTTTACCCATTTTTAAAATGTTAGAAAGTTAGAATATTTGCAAAATATTAATATTGCACATGTTATCCTGATACAGAGTTCATGGCATTAAATATACAGTTTTCATAATCACAGTTACTAACAGGCACCGACATAATATGCAAATAAAACGCAAATCTGATGCAAATCCAGGACTTCCACAAGTAAAAGTATGTATAGACACATAAAAATTATTACGAGAGAGGATTGACATTACTAGCACTTAGTTTCTTCAAATTATTCCTTCGAATGTCCCACATCCAACTCAGAAATGTTGCCAGTGCTATTACGATATCTTCATGTAAATTTGTTTTCAGAATACGAAATGCAGGGGCGTGGCTTGAGCGCCGCACAAGATGGCGGCTTAACTGCGGAGCTCCGGGCATCGAGCGCCGACACCAGCAGTTTTCTCCTCTCCCGCTGCACCATTCTGAGCGACGTCTGCATTTTCGGAAGTCGGAACATGAGGTGAGCGGACTGTTACCGCTTACGCTCCTCTGCTCCATTTCAATGCAGTTTTTCCGTGACTGACGCAGTGCGCTCCCAGCGGCCGCCATTTTCTCTACACTCTGCCGCGTATCCGAACTCAGTCAGCGGAGAATCTGCGCCACAGTACGATGCCTTCCAGGTGAAACGCGCTTCTTACAGCAATGCTGCATTACGCAATGTTCCTATCCCTTATTGACTGACTCTTCCTGTTGGCGCTTTTTCAGCCTTTGGAACATCTTTCTCCTCTAGCTTTCTTCTCGCTAGTGTTGTGTTCAAGCTGTTATCTTCATTTGGACGCCGCTATTCAATGACACTCACCAAACAGTATACCATATGTTTCTGGCTACCCTCAGTGATTTCTATCTGTTCCTACACAGGATGCGGACGATTTCCATGCTCAAGTTCATCGTATGCAGTGTAATTTCAGCAATGTGTGCACTTCTATTTTAATGATGTCTTCTATATGACGCATTTTCTTTTATTTGCACACGCGGTCCTGACATCAATGTGTTGAACTGTACCTTCCACAACACTGCTATTTTGTCAGTTTGAGGGGCGCCACCTTATTTCTACGGAGTCTGCAGGTACATTATTATTATTCTTATTAATCTCCCATACCATATATGGGGAAACTGCGCACTCTCAAGCTCAAGGCTTCCAAAACCAACCTGCCTCTTTCCTCTGACTCTGACTCAACGTCGCACGTCATGGAAGACATTGTTCCTTCAAAAACGGATATCACTCGTGGGGCAATACCTAAGGCTACTATCACCAGCAAACTTCCACAACCAGGCTCCACGAAACGCCACAAGAAGGATCCTCCTTCTCCAGGCTCTGAGACTCATTCCGCATCCATGGATCTCATTCTTGAAGAACTTCGAGCACTTAAACCCTTTATGGCTGAAACTACTAAAACACTGCAATTTCTTCATGATAAATGGTCCACTCTTGAATCCAGAGTCCTGTTAGTGGAACAATCAACGGAAGCTCTGCAATCTTCTTGTTCTAGAATTTCTACATTGGAGAAGGATGTCTCTCTCTTGAGGCGACAGACTGAGGAGTTGGAAAATAGAAATCGTCGCAATAACCTACGCCTTTATAATCTTCCAGAGCTCACAGAAGGGTCCAATCCAACCTCCTTCTTCCAAACCTTTTTACTGAAAATTCTAGATCTTCCACCTTCTGTCACTCTTAACATTCAGCGAGCTCATAGACTGGGTCCGAGAGTTTCCTCCAAACCACGCGGAGTCATAATGCTCTTCCTACAATACACCGATTTACTTCAGGTACTTTCGGCGGCCAAGGCAAAGAAACAAATCATCTGGGAAGGCCATCGTCTGTATCTGTCTCAAGATGTAGCCAAAGTGACAGCTGACCGAAGGAAACAATTTCTTGATCTACGACCACGATTGCGAGACCTTGGCGCCAGATTTGGTCTTCTACATCCTTGCCTCTTCAAGGTTACGTATAAAGAAAAGACAACGACTTTTGAAGATCCACAAATCCTTGAAGAATTCCTCCGTCGCCATGAAACCATCAACATGGACACTGCCAGACCAGTTTAATACTTCATGTGTTTTCTTGATTGATTAAGTATTTCTCCTTTTGTTTCCCTATTTGTGCCTAGTATCGACTTCCCTTATCCTACTTTTCACACATACCCCTTGTATATTATGTGTATATATTTTGTCATAATGTTGCGTAGCTCCTACATTTGGCGTTCTTATGTACTCCTAACATCTCTTCTCCATTTTGTCTCATCACAGATTCTCTCCTCCTGTTACCCATCCCGGTGTAGTTTTCTACTCCCTTCCATTGATCCTAAGCTGGTTCCTCCGGTGTTCGATGACGTGAGTTTTTGTTGTTGATGTCGTCCTCTTCTGGCGTCGTCACCCCCCAGTTCTCATTTGTATTTGTTGTTATGTCTCTTCTCTCGCTCTGTTCTCTTATCTTCCTTTATACTCTTTTCTCTCTCTCGTATTTTTCTTCCTCTCACCTTTTCTCTCTATCTCTCTCATACGTCTGTTCTTGTGATCTTACTACTTCCCTTACTTTATCATCTTTATTTTCTTTTGCTCCTTATCTCTTACTTTCCTGCTTCTCACATTTTTCTTACACTTCTCTTCAATTTCTTACTTCTATCTTACTATATCTTACCTCATATCATTTTACTAAGCTTACAAATTCCGAGTAGTTACATGGAATGTTAAAGGGTTGAATAACCCCATTAAACGCCAACGTGTCCTCACTCATTTGGCACGGCTTAAGGCCGATGTAGCTCTTATACAAGAATCCCACCTTTCGGACACAGAAGCTACTAAACTTAAACGCTGCTGGGTAGGACATGTATTTCATTCTCCTGCTTCAGGTAAAAAAAATGGTACTGTTATTTTATGTCATAAGAAGTTAAATGTTTCTGTTGTTACTCAAGAACATGATGATAATGGCCGCTGGGTTATTACTAAGCTCCTTATTGATAAAATACCTATTGTTATCTTTAATGTTTACGCACCTACAGGTGTTGACAAGTTGTTTTGGCCTGCTATTTCTGATAAATTAGTTACTCTTAATGAACAATATGTTATTTTTGGTGGTGATTGCAACCAAGTCCTAGACCCTTTTCTTGATAGAAATTCCAAAGTCAAATTTATCCCTTCCACGATGCATTCCCAATTTATTACCTCGATTAAAAACTATGCTCTAGTTGACATTTGGAGATTATGTAATCCTGACCTTAAAGAATATACGTTTTATTCCCCCACCCATCATTCACAATCTCGTATAGATTATTTATTTCTTAGTAAATCCCTAGCACAACTAGTCACCCATTCAGAAATCGGTTCCATTCTAATCTCAGACCATGCCCCCGTTTTTGTCGATATTGACCTTATCCCCTTTTCCCCTACTTCGGGACGTTGGAGATTTAATAATTCTCTACTTTTGGACCCCATTTTTACCACTAAATTTAAGACGTTCGCCTCTGAATTTTTTACATTGAATCACCTCCCTGAGTCTTCCTTTGTCACTGTTTGGGACTCTTTTAAAGCAGCCGCTAGGGGATTTATCATTAATTTTGTCTCTCAAAAGAAAAAACAGTCGATTCTTAAGTCAACTCAAATTTTGGATAAAATAAAGAAATTAGAATATACATATTATAAATCTTCCTCTGAATCTTCCCTTCGTGACCTTCTCTCTGCCAAAATTGAGTTTAATAGGTTTACTACTAACGCAGCTTCCAACTCTCTTCTTAAATGTAACTCCCGCTACTATGGAGGTCAGAACAAAATGGGCAAACTTCTGGCTAACTACTTAAAAATACGCAAAGAAAGAACGAAGATTGAGTCCTTGCTAGATGCTGCCGGGGTTTCTCAATTTAAAGACAAAGATATTCTAGCACAGTTTGTCTCATTTTACCAAACTTTATACACTCCTGAGTCTAGCCCTGATCCTGCTGACCTTTTATCATATTTCCAAGATATCCCTTCCCCTCAATCTTCTCATGTTGATTTTCAATCCTTGGATTTGGACATTTCCCCATCTGAAATTTCACATGCGGTTTCGATCCTCCGTAGAGGCAAGGCCCCGGGTCCGGACGGTTTTACTATTGAGTTTTACAATCACTTCTCCTCCCTTCTCCTCCCTAAGCTTTTACTCTTATTTCAGTCCTTTGTCCACTCTGGATCCTCTCGGGGATCTTTTCAGGAAGCATTAATTTGTCTCATACCCAAACCAGATAAAAATCATACGTTATGTAAAAATTATCGCCCAATTTCCCTGGTAAACACTGATTATAAAATTTTCGCCAAAATTATAGCCCTTAGACTTGATCCTCTCCTACCAGAACTCATTGGCCCGGAGCAATCCGGATTCGTTAAGGGTCGCTTATCATCCGATAATTCTCGTGTTTTCTTTAACATTTTAAGTAAAGCGATCTCTCTTCCATCTCCTCTAGCTGCCATTTCTCTCGACGCCGAGAAGGCCTTTGATAGAATAGGATGGGATTTTATGTTTCAAGCTCTTCGCTGGTTTGGTTTTCCACCTAAATTCATTTCTCTTGTTTCCTTACTTTATTCCAGCCCCCATGCCTCCATCTTTGCCAATGGTATTACTTCTGATTATTTTCCTCTTCGCAGAGGAGTCCGCCAAGGGTGTCCTCTATCCCCTCTTCTTTTTATTCTAGCTTTAGAGCCCTTCTTAACTAAAATCAGACGAGATGAGCACATTTCTGGTTTTCAATATAGCTCCCAACAACAGGTTAAGTTATCGGTCTACGCGGATGATATTTTATTTTACTGTTCCAACCCTCAAACAACCTTGCCTTCCTTCCTTAATCAAGTATCTGCTTTCTCTATCGTATCAGGATATAAACTTAATACGGAAAAGTGTGAAATACTTCCCCTGAACCCATTATGCCACAAACATCTATTTGACACATCTGGATTCTCCTGGCAACCCTCTAAGATTAAATATTTGGGTGTCTGGTTTGCCCCTCGCCTTTCTGATACCCTCAAATTTAATTTTGAATCTCTCTCTACTAAGATCTCTACTTCTACTACTCGTTGGAATCCTCTCTTTCTTTCTTGGTGGGGGCGATTGGACTCCATAAAAATGATGCTGGCGCCTTTGGTTCTCTACACCATATCTATGATTCCTATTCGCATTCCATTTCACTACTTCAAGTCAATAGATTCTATCTTGCTGAAATTTTTATGGAAAGGAAAAAGATCTCGAATAGCTCTTTCTGTTCTGAAGAGGGATAAATCTATGGGAGGTGTTAAATTCCCCAATTTTAAAGCATACCATACTGCCTTTTCTTTAAAACAAGCTTTACGCTGGCTCTCTTCTGATCTTCCGTATTTTCCTCCACTGTGGCTCACGCTAGAAACATCCTTCCTTCATCCCTATGACATCAGTGAAGTTCTTTCCTTTTCCTCTAATGTCTCCTCTCTTCGATCTCCTATAATTTCCCGCACTCGCACCCTTCTTCAGCCTTACTTATTATCCTCTTATCCTTCTACTTCTTCTATTCATACTCAACCCATTTGGCATAATAAGCATCTTCAAATTCGAAATCGTTCTCTCTATTGGAAATCTTGGCACTCTCGTGGTTTAAAATGGATTTCTCAACTTATTTCTGGTGCTGTTCCTCTCCCCTTTCACCTTCTTCAAGAACAATTTTCATTACCTTCCTCTACCCGTAAACAATATTTATCGCTAATCCCATCACTTCTCCGATATCTCTCCGATCTTCCCAACACCAATTCTATCCCTATACCTCATCTTTCTATCTCTAATGCCCTTGATCAATCCCCCTCTGCTTCTTTTCTATATAAAACTCTACAATCATCGACTGAACGCTCGAAATCTAAAGTTGAGTTGGCTTGGGAAAAAGACTTGTCTCAAAATTGGCTCCCTATTTTTTGGGATAAAATTTGGTCTAAAATTCACAAAACGTCTAGAGCTGCCAATACTACCCAAACCTTATTTTTTCTTTATAATCGTACATTATATACGCCCTCTATTTTATCATCTTTCTCAGCAGACTCTCCTTCCACCTGTTGGTCCTGTTCTTGTCCTATAGCTGATTTGAAACACATGCTCTTTGAATGCCCCCCCATTCTCCATTTCTGGCATTTAGTTTGGTCCCAAATCCAAAAACTTTTCAACATCACTCATCCCTTTTCCATCCTTCATATTTTTCTAGGTTCCCTTTCCCCTGATCTTCCTGGATCCCACCTCAAACTCAAACTACTGGACCTCCTGATTGCCATAGCTTTTCATCATATTACATCACATTGGAAACAGGCTAATGATGTCTCCTTCACTGCATGGTGGAATGCAGTGTGTTTTAACCATCGTCTAGACACAAATTTTGTATCACCTATTTCCCTAGCAATTCAACGTGACCTTTTATGGATCCCCCTTACCGAATATTTGTCCCAGATCTCCAGACCACCTCCCATTTCTCCATTACGCAATGTCGAGGTTCAAAAACCACCATGAATGTTTTGTCTTCATATATATAAATTTATTGTTACACACTATGTTTACTTATTATTATTTTTCAGATTTATATTTTAATGATTTTTTCCTTTCTCCTCGATACTCTAGCATTTCTTCATTTCATGTTGTTCTTTTTATTTTTATACATAATTCTACTGTAATGTAAGAGAAAAGTTGTGATTTTTATAACTTATGATTGTTTCTTCCTGTACTGCTACTGCTTTTTATTTCATTCCTTAATAAACTTCAAACTTAAAAAAAAAAAGAATACGAAATGCAATTTTGCTTGATCTTGTACCAAGTTCAGCACAAATCGGCTTTATCCATTTATCTCTGGGGCACTTGTAAGCTGGGCAAACAAACAATATGTGCATTATAGACTCATACATCGATGGGTATACAGAACATTTGATGTCAATTACATTTTGCCATGTTGACGTAAACGTTTTTAAGGGAAGTGAACCTACTCTAAACTCATGATACAGTTTCCTATCACTTGGTCTAGAGATAAAGTTCCAATAAGCTTCAAACCTTGTTTCAAGCTTGTGCTCCAAAAAGATACCAATAAGAGAAGCATTTTGTGTAAGTGACATGGACTTAATAATAACCCTATTCCAGCATGCTTCCTTATAATCTTTTTTTGATGGAAACGAGCTACCTGTTTGGTCTTCCCACAGATGTCTTGGGCCCATATCAACTAGCGTGCCCCTGATCTTTTGCAACCATTTAAATTTACTTGGTGAGTCATATTATTTTACATGTTTTAGTGCATTGGCATAAGTTATCAACTCCGGCGTCGTCCAGAGCCTTCTCTGGTAAGCAAAGGGCCTAAAGCGTGCTATCTCCTCAAGTGCAGTGCAGCCCGAATCTAAAAAGAGATGTTTGAGAGGGGTCGGTTGAGGGAGGCCTGTTGAGGATCTCATAAACTTGTTCTGCGCTATGGCAGGGGGTGTTATAGTTTCAAAGCCCCAGAGCTCTGCACTAAATAATATTGAGGCCCTGATCTTGGCATTATAAATCATTATTGCAGGCCTACCCGGCTTAGTTTTTGAAAGTCGGTGCTCTTTTAATAAGACACTTGCTAATTGGGCATGCCTATGGGTCAATAAATGTATCTGTGGCTTCCAATTTAGCCTCCTTCCTAGGGTAACCCCCAAGTATGTGAAAGTATCAGTTTGTTCCAGTAGAGTGTTGTCCATAACTACTCTCCCTTTCACTATTATGTGTCTATGTAAGACCATGAATTTCGTTTTGTCTACATTAACTACTAACTCATGGCCCAATTACTGTTTTGGATAGAATTATGGTATCATCTGCAAACATTAGTATGGGTACCTTCATGCCAGCAAGTGTGGGAGCATCTGTTGAATATGTTGAAAAGTAAGCGACAAACCTGGTAATAAACAATGAGAAAAGAGTAGGAGCCATAACACACCCCTGTAGAATCCCTTTCCTTACTGGGAACCGATCCGTTAACTTCCCTTGCATAATTTGACTCATGCAGTTTAACATTTAATAAAAGGAGTTCTGAGGGCATCCCTAATTCCTTTAATGATTCCCATAATTTATTGCGGGGGACTAAGTCAAACGCAGACTTTAAATCTATACAAGCTGCGTATAAAGTTCCCCAAGCTATAATTACTGTATTCCAAAAAATCTACATAAACCTAAAAACTTGGTTGATAGTACTAACATGGGGGGGGGGACACCTGCTTGTAATGAAGATAGAATATCATGTTCTCCTATCCACATTTATTTCTGCTCAACATAAGCCTGGCCAAAATCTTTTGCATTGTGTTGATTAAGCTTATTGGCCTATAATTACTTGGAAGAGTACGGTCCCCTTTTTTATATATGGGCATAATTTCTGCACCGCACCAATATTCAGGAATAGGAGCCCCTCTGGCTCTAGCATTAGTTAATATATGTATATATTTAACCCAGTTAGCCCTGTCGTGCCTGAAAAGATGAGCCGGAATACAATTCGGGCCGGGGGCCCTTCCCGTTGGGATCGCATCCAGGGCAGTTTCTATCTCCCTGATCCCAAAGGTCAGCATAGTATCAGGAACTATATCAAAGTGATTCTTAGGGCTATTTGACGTGGCAGCCAATTGTGCCTGGAAATAGGGAACCCATTGTTCTGGTGCTACATTGTTCACCGGGGCTTGCCTGATTTCTCATCTACCCCATTTTACTGTCTGCCACAATTTCTGCATATTTTTCCCTGTACGAGCTTGCAGAAGATCAGTCCATCTTTGATCATCAAACTCCTTTTTCGCTACGTATTGGGCTTTTTTATGCACGGTCCGTGTAGATTTACCTCCTCTAATGTTTTTTCCCTAATGGCTTGTGACAGATGCTTATACACAGTTCTACAAGCCTTATTATACCCCTTAGCTGACTTTTGTACTTCTAAGCTACTAGTTTTTTTCATCCTGTATCATCATTTTATCCAAATGTCTCAGTAAAATGTTGTCAGACTTTAGTAGAATGCAAGGCTCTATTCCCTAAGGAGTGACAAGAAACAAATCCTTCTCCACCACCGCAAGGAGCCCAGGCCTCCCTGTCACATGCCTAGGTAGCAATGGCTCTATGGGAGTAACAGACAACATCTACACCATGGATGCCGATGACAGTCAAAATAAAATCAGAAAATGGCTAAATGAGATGTAAGAAACCTTCCTCTCTCAACTTAATTTTCAAATTGAAGGGAACCAAGAATAATGGACCAACTTAGATAGGTTTCGCTGATGCTGAGACTATTTCTCCAGGTGCAGTCTTCCAATGGTCTCAAGTTGGGAAGTGGTCAGTAGGATTCATAACACAGTCTAAACCGAGAGGGATGAAGGTGCTGTGACCATGTTTCATGCCCTTAAAAGACAAGAGAAACAAGTCATTCACAAGTTAGCAAAGAACTGAGGGAGTCAAGGAGGCCATCCGGATAATTATCATGTATCAGCCAAGGAATAAAGAAAGTCAAAAAGTGAAAACCAAATGTCCTATCCTAAGTGGTAAATATAGATGCTCCACCTGCACAAGATGCATGCCACTTTGGTAAGCACAGAGGAGCGGGAGGATTAATGCAGGAGCGCAGACCCTGACACCTATTTTAGTTATTAAGCCCACCACAAGTGAACAACCATTAGTTTTTTATCCTGAGTGACTGGTTGTAGATGCATTACACTTTAAAAGCTTGGCAGTCTTTCTCTCTGTCCCAGCTCCCATTTTTAGGTTTCACCTGCACATGGCTTGTGCTTAGGGTGACCAACCGTCCGTAAATTTCACAGACTGCTCGTAATTTGGACCTCTTGTCCGTTGTCCGTGAAGGATTCTTTCACACACGCCTTTTGTCCGTAATTTCAGGTATTTGAGGGAGATGCCCACTGCAAGCAGTCTGAGAGTTTTGTAACTCTCACTGCAGGGGCCAGCTCGGCTCCTGCTGTGATCAGTGGCCTGCAACAGCCCCTCCCCGACCTGGCACACTCTGCTATCAAGCCCATTATCATTCTGTATGTCGGCCTAATGATCACATACAGAATGAATTGCGGTTTGGGAGGACATTGTTATCTTGCAGCTCAGAAACACAACAATGAATCTGCCGGACAATGGAGAGAACCAGCCTGGGATCGTGAGCGCCTGATGCCCAAGATCCCGGTGGTATCTGTTGGTACAAGCATCTCTGCGGGGCCGCAGAAGGCTGGTGCTGGTATGAGGTTGGACACCCTGGAAAGGGGGAAACATTGTCATGAGAGTGTGCACATATTGTGCGAACCAGATCAGTGACAGTATTTGCTGGGCCTCCTCCTGCCAGAGCCCAGGGCATGGCAAACTGCTTTTGTTTACCGGCTCCTGTCACCTCACTAGGAGCCAAGCTCTGGGGAGGTGGAGGTTTCATTTTGGCGCATGTTACCCAGGTGCATCCACTGTTAGCCTCTGTCACACAAGCAGTGATAATGGTACAGATACAATTGACCTTTATTATTTATTTATTTTTCTCTAATAGTGCAACGTTTCTGCTTTTGTGCTTTTATTATTTCCATGTTTGCCCTGGCCTTCCAGGCGCCTTTAGTGTTTACACATCACATCCCCTTGGGATGACTGATCAGATCAGGTGTTTTTTTTCCAGTGGGGAAGGCATAGAGGGCATGTAACATCTGAGAAGGCTTCAGCTTTGATAATTTTCACTCGCACACAAAACAGATACAATGCAAAGTTCTCTCTACCTAATATAAACTTATTTTGACTTGTACTTGTGTTGGTTGTCTATTTACTTATGTATTATTGCGTAACGTCCTCTGTTGTGTCTGCAAAACGTACCGTTTGTCCCGAATTTTTGTCCTGAATTTTTGTCCTGAATTCTGACCCTCTTTCCTGAATTTTTGTCCTGAATTTTGACCCTTTGTCCTGAATTTTTGCACTCACTGTCCTGAATTTGCACCCATGCCAGTTGGTCACCCTACTTCTGCTGTGCTTGAGAAGTCTGTTGTTTTGAATATAAACTTAAAAGGGACGTAACATCATGCCTCCGCTCTTTCCCATGGTCTCATTGTTTACTGTGTGTGCCATTTACCTTTCCTCCATTTCTATTGGCTGGCTGTAGCATATTTTCCTGCATTTACCAATGCTTGTTCCTCGTCTGCTTCTCTTATCAGTTTCCCACCACTGACATACTGTTAACATCCGCTTTGGTGGAACTATATATTCATAACGTTTTTCCTTTTACTATTGCAGCATATTTATATAGCAATTTATCATAGGGAGGAATAGAATCACAGAATTTTGCGGGGCACAAGCCGAAACTCGAACCAGGATCCCCAGCTCTTGATTCTGCAGCTCTGGCCACTGCGCCACATCCTCTCCACCTCTGTTATTTGACAGGGATCTTTTTCCTTCTCCCGGACGATGATTGCATGAAAACAGCTCTTTATTAATTACATTAATAGGCTTTCTTTTTAAACTGTCAGGATTATGTCAATTGCTCTGATTAATTTAACACTGCTTTAAGGGTGGCTGTTTGATTAATGCTTTCTGCCTTGGAAATCCCAATTCTATTTGGGTTCATTGTAAAATATGTAGCTCTATGTGCTTGCTATAATACAGTGAGGTCTCTCACCTCCTTTTGATGTTGTGTGCCACGTGCAGTGATCCGTCATGTACTGAATTCTGTGGAGCAATGTCTGGGCTAAACCTATGTTGAACTGTGTGGGATGTGGGTCCTGGTCAAAATGGGTAGAGATGCTGGTAGCTAACTGATCATGTAATTTTTAATTGGTATCAAGTAGATGCTTTGAGGTCTGTATTAATATTTGAAGTGCAATTCATCTTTCTTGCTGTTCTTCGTGTGTTTCTTCTGCGGCTCCTCCATCTGGCACTCCCCTCATCTCACTACACACCGTACAAAAGATTTACCACAACTCATTCATTTATTTATTATTTATTATTGCAATTTGTAAAGCGCATACGTATGCCCATGGGCGTCTTGGCGCTAAGATTTCAATTAGAGTCCCTAAGAAAGTGGCAGCCTGTCATTAAAAGGGCGAAAACAGACTCATTACTGGTTGAACAACCACGTCTTCAATAATTTCCTGAATTGGAGAAGGGATTGACTCGATCTGATCGTTAATGGAAGAGAGTTCCAGAGTCTGGCTGCTGTCACCGTTAAGCGTCTGTCTCCGCAGGTGATCGTCCTTGTGTGTGGTACCGCTAGTTGATGTAGCGTCATTGATCTTAATTGTCTGGTCGGACGGTAAGTGGAAAGCTGCTCTTGGAGGAACTTCGGCCCTTGTTTGTGGATAGCTTTGAAAGTCAGGCAGAGCGTTTTGAATTTAATCTGGTTTTTGATTGTTAACCAGTGGTACCTTCTGATTATTTGGCTGATTGGTTTAAATTTCGGGGTCCTAGAGAGTAATCTTGCTGCCGCGTTCTGAATCATTTGTAATTTGAAAATTACCCGGGCTTGGGCATTGGCAAATAGGCCATTATAGTAATCTAATGAGGAGAGCACAAGTGTGCTCACCACAGTTTTTCCAGCGCTGTCTGAGAGGAAAGGGATTATCTTTTTTATAAGTCTAAGTTTATGATATGTATAGGCCACTGTTTGATTTGCATGTGCCGCCAAGTTAAGCTTCTCATCGAAGACAATTCCCAAATTTCTGACCCTTGGGACTGGCATGGGTAACGCTCCCAAAAATGGAGGCCACCAGACTGATGACCATAACGGGGAGATCTTCCCAAAAATGACCACCACCGTCTTCTCGGAGTTCAACATGAGCCTTCATCCAATCTTTAATTGCTGACATACCTTCTTGGAAGCGTGCCACTACCTCTTCTCCATCATTGTTAATAGCAAGCACAAGCTGAGTATCATCAGCATAGGAGGTGAGGCTCATCTGATAGGTTTTAATAACTCTTGCTAAGTCCGACACATAGATATTAAAAAGTGTCGGACTTAGAAATGAGCCTTGGGGAACTCCACCGGGTAGAGCCAGTTCCAGCGATTTAAATGGTCCCAGCGTTACAGCTTGTGTTCTGCTGGTTAGAAATGAGGCAAGCAGGTCCTTTGCTCTAGATTGAATGCCCAGATTTCCGACACGGTCAATCAAGATGGAATGATTGACCGTGTCGAAAGCTGCCGATAGGTCCAGCAGTATAAGCACTGCTGTCCCCCCTGATCACTAATGGTTCTGATGTCATCAGCGGCTTTGATGAGGGCCGTCTCGGTGCCATGAAGCTTGCAGAACCCAAACTGTGAGTCATCCAGCAGATTGTTTTGCTCGATGTAGTTGGACAACTGAACATTCATTGGCCTCTCGAGCAGTTTGGCTAAAAACGGCAAACTGGCTGTTGGTCTGTAATTCTTCAGCAGGTCCTTGTCTAAACATGTTTTTTTAAGGAGCGGTTTTAGAAGAGTATTCTTCAGCATATCCGGGTAAATCCCTGACGTAAGTATCACATTACAGACTTGTGTGATGACTTCGCTAATGGAATCAATTACAGGAAGGTAAACTTTGGGGGGGCATGGATCTAAGGCCGATCCTGTTTTTATAAGCTGCATGATGTCCCTAGTTCGTTCCTCCTCCAGTTCTTCAAATTGAACTAGTGAGCAAATGGGGGGTTTGATGTAAGTCGCTCGAGGGGCCGGTGTATACTTAGCTGAAAACTCTGCGTAAATGTAATTGACTTTGGCACAGAAAAAATTAGCCAAGGAGTCACAGAAGGCCTGCGGTGGCATAGGAGCTGCATCTGAGGACTTCCCAGCCAGTTGTTTCACTACATCATATAGTTGTTTGCTGGAGTTCTTTGTGTTATCAATTTGATCTCCAACAAACTTCTTTTTGGCCTCAGTAATCATTGTTTTGTAAATATGCTGTGTCTCCTTATACCGTAGTTTACTAACCTGGTCATAGGACCTATGCCAATATCTTTCATGCTTTCTGCATTCTTGCTTTTGTTTCCTTAGTTCTTCTGTGAACCAAGGTGCCGAAGGCACCGTCCCGTTTCTCGAAATGGTCTTGGATGGAACCAATAAAACCATCGCATTACCTATCCAATCTGAGAATTGTTTGGCAGCTAAATTAGCATCCGTAGACATAATAGGGCGGGTCTTGCCAGGCAGCTCTTTAAGAGCTACAATATCTGTATCATTCCATACTTTAAAAGGCTCTTGAGTTAGGTGGGCCTATCTGTTTAAAGGAGCGTCAGTAATGGAAAAAACACAAAGAATGGCATAGTGATCGGACCATGTGAGGGGCAGGATATCTTGAATTGTTATCCTATTTATATTAGAAAAAATGCCATCCAAAGTGTGGCCGGCCTCATGTGTGGGTGCTTTAACCATTTGAACAAGTCCCAAGCTTTCCAGGTCGCCCATTAGTGCTTGGGTGTCAGCATCATCCCTCTTCTCTAAATGAAAATTCAAGTCCCCCAGAACTATAAAGGAGTCCTCGGTCACCGATGATTCAATCAATTAAGATTAGCCAGAAAATCAGAGCGTGGACCTGGCGGTCTGTAAATAAGTACTCCCTTAAGATTATACGAGGGAGTCACCTTAATGGCGAATTGAAAGGCTTCGCAGCTTGTGGACAATATTAAGAATATTCTGACCGAGAAGCTGTTTCGGGTGATTATCGCTAATCCACCTCCTTTCTTTCCCTGTCTGTCTAAACGATGTACCTTATATCCCTGCGGTACAGCGACCACTAGGTCTGGATCTGACTCAGCGTCCATCCAGGTCTCGGTAATGAATAATATATCTATATTCTTGTCTAGAATCAGATCTTGGATTTCCTGTCTGTGCCTTCCCAAGGATCTGGCATTAATGAGTGCAGTAGTCTCCTTCTTAGTTTTGTTATTAGCACCTATATTGGTACATGCTTTGTTATTAATGAAAGGTAAAAGGGAATCGCAGCTGGGGCAGGTAGAGATTACCGTTTGGGCTATGAGCTCAGGGTCATATTGGGGGCAAATGCTACATTGGACTGACCTCAGCTGCAGGAGATCAGCGACAGAGTAGAAGATGTGCTCCGGTGTTCTGTCTGGACCAGGGTCTTGGCCCTCGGCCCGGCGCGGACGGGGGCAGACGGGCTTGCCTTTGGTGCACCTTCGGCACGCCGCCGGCGTGCCCGCTGCGCCCGCCCGCTGCGCGGGCGAGACGACGCCGTCATTATATCCAATGTGGAGGAGGGCGGGATGCGGCCATCAACTGGACCGCAACCCTTTCCTCCGCCCAGTATGGCGGCTGTAAGCACTCTCTCCTACAGCGTCAGCACGTAATCTGCTGCGCTGGGAGATGCGGTGTGGTCGGAAATGAGGCTGCTAGTTTAAAACTTTCCCAAATTGAAATAAAATGGCACAAACAAAGTTGAAACGCACACTTTTTAAAAACACGCTAGCCTCCGGCTTTCCGCCTCAGAGGTGAGCCCAAATTGAAATCATTCTACTTTGAAGGGTAAATTGTCTTTAAACGTAGCTCTCGCTCTCTTTTATGTGGTCTGAGCGGTTTCACTGTTTTCTGTACAGATAATACACATCTGATATGTCTGTATCTCTGATCCTAGTGGACCTTTCTAGCAGTCCCTAATCTGGGTAACTCTCATCTGGTTTGTGCTGATTAGGCCGCGGGGTTGGGAAATCCTTAAATGGTCATCATGTTTCTCATCAGTGAGTGGAATGGTTCTCACCCAGCCATGAATACCACATTGAGGCTCTTTTACGGACACTTGCTTGAGTTATTCTGATTTACTCTGTTTCTATCTTCAGGAGGGTGTTGGATGTGCTCACATAAGGCATCTGAAGACCGTCTCAGCCGTGTTTTCCTGCACAGGATAATATTGTAGGCAGGAAGTATCCCTCTTTGATGTGGAGCCGATTTGGCATCTTGACTCTGGACGGGTAAAAGAATACAAGAAAAACGAATACAGCTAAAACGTTTACCTTTCTGTTTCTCTCAAAAAGACATAGGGCCTCATTTATGAGGCAGTGCGTCACTTTTACGCCGCTGGTGAGTCACTTTTTGTGACGCACCCGCAGCGTAAAAATTGTGCCTTGTTGCACCATATTTACAAAGTGACGCATCTACCTAGATGCGTCACTTTGTAAACCCCTGCGCTACATTATACCTACGCACGGTATAATGTATGCGGGGGGGGGCGTTTTGACGCAAGAAAGGGTCATGGATGTGACGCAGTGAAATCTATAAGATTTCACTGTGCCATTTCTTGGCCGCTAATGCGTCAAAATCTTATGCCTGCTTCATGGCAGGCGTAAGACGGACGCAGGCACTAACAACATGGGACTTGCCCATATGAAAGTACACATTGCTGGAGTTGCATCACTTTTGTGACACACTCCAGCAATGCATCACTTTTGCGCCTACAGATACGTCAGTAATACTGACGTATCTGTAACTGCTTGCGACATGATGCGTAATATTGTAAATATGACGCATCAATCATGACGCAAGGAGTGCGCACTGAGAAGTGACGCATCGCTGCTTTCACGCAGCGATGCGTCATTTCTCATAAATGAGGCCCATCCTTTCTAGTTCCCATGATCTCAAACTATGCACCTGCTTGTATCATTGTCTTTGAGCTAGCCTCCACAAACATTGACTGGGAACTCCCTGGTCAATTGACTCTGGGATTCACAGAATGTTCATTTTTCTTTTGTCAAAAACCCTTCCAGACTCAGATTGGTGTGTGAGATTTCTTTGACAGAGCCTGTTCCTTTTTGACTGGAAGCGACTGCCCTTGGCTGGACCTGAGGACCGAGTCTGACTGGACCTCCACATGACAACCCGAAGCACCAAGGGTAACACAGAGGTTTCTTTATTAAGAAGCTTGGGTGGTGGACAGCCTGGTGTTTTGTCCAGCTTGTCAATCCAGCCAAAAAGTGTTCAGGGCATTTTAGTATTTTGCAATTGGAGTTTGATTGTGGTTACTGCCTGTAATAGATAAAACATTTTGTTTGAATTGAGATTAGTCAACTGTGCAGGTGACAACAGGATAAAACTGGTTTAGTCAGGTATGAGGGTGTCCTGGGACTTAGGAGCGAGAAGCATGAATGGAACCTATGGTATAAGAGCAAGAGGTTCTAGTGCAGGAGACAAGAGTTGCCTTGAACACCAGTATAGATCCCAGTGGATGAATGTGTTGCAAGAGGTACACTGACACAGCTGCACCATACCTTCTACAAGGTTCAGGAGGCTGTGTCCAAAGATGTTCTGATTGCAGGTTGCTAAAGTATACAACAAGTGAAGGATGGAATGCTTGAATTAATCACAGCCACTCCTTAATTTTCACACCATGCCCCTTCACTTTGAACTCAGCTATATGCAAATCAGTATTAACCCTGCTCCAATGGGAACCGTCCAGCCTGCACTGCCAAGCCAGGTCCTTCCTGAACATGAACACAAGCAATCCAGGACCAGATTCACCCTTAATATGGGTTCATCACCCAAGTATAACTTGTTGGGGGTGACAAAGTGTGTACAAGTCCCACGTCTGGGCTTACCCATCCCACTTAGGGTAATATATTAACCCCTTGGACGCTCATGACGAGCTAAGCTCGTCATGAAGTACACCTCTTGTACACTGATGACGAGCTGAGCTCGTCATGAACCGCGGGGTTTTGAATTATTTAGCGCACAGCCACACGCATGTGGTTAAAGTTTACAAAAAGTGATGGATGGAATGTTTGCATTAATTTCAGCCACTGGTAAGTGATCGGCCGTATCCGAATCCATCATTATTTTACACATCACACAACTTCAGATTGGAACAAGCTATATGAAAATCAGTCTTAACTCTGCTTCAATGGGAACCTTCCTGTCCTTACTGCGATCCAGGTCCTCCCTGAACTGAAACACAAGCAACACAGGACCGCTTTAGCACTTGTTATGGGCTCATCAGCTGGGTATAGCTTCAGTACAATACCACAGTGTGCACAGGAACCTCGTCTGGGCATACCGGTTCCGCTTAGGGCAATATACTAGAGTATACAAAAAGTGATGAATGTAATGCTTGAATTAATCTTTGCCACTGGTAATTACTCATGGCCGAATCTCAATCCATGATTATTTTTCACACCAGGCCACCTCAGTTCAAACATTGCCATAGCCAGGTTGTGACACCAGAAGCATAACTCATTGAGCAATTTTAATATGATCCGATCTTGTGACTTTGGGGTTGTACTTGGAAATTCACAAAAAATGAAGGAACGCATTAAGCAGTCTCCTAGAATTCAACTTGTGACCTCCAGGTCGCTCACTTTGCTCTTCAGTGATACATACAAAGCACAGTTACTATTGCACCAGTATTGGAAACTGAGACCTGCTGGAAACAAACAAGTATCTGCTGATGTTTCCTTAAACTATTGTCCTTTTTTAACAGCTGCAACACTTAGGGCCAAATGTAGGTGGCCAAATAGCAAGCGCTAACGCTGAAATTCGCAGAACTTCGGGGTTTGCGATCGCTATTTGGCAGCGAACAATGTAGGTGTCAGGACTAGGGTGGCTTGCGGTCTAGGGCCCGCCCCACTCAACAGAAGAACCAATCCTCCGTCATGTCTGGTGCCCTTGTGTGGTAAAATGCACCAGTTGTCTTTAGGAGGGCGCTGGTGGCAGATATGTGCAAGGAGGTTTCATTGCAAGAGTGCCCATAACATTACCTGTGCTTAAAGCCTGTATTTTATGTTAGTCCGCCTGATGCGTGAGCTTTCACGTACTTGTCGCATGCGTGAGATTTTGCTTGGGCGTTGTCACGTCAATATACGCGATCGGCTCCAACCTTCCGTGCTCACTATTCTGTGTGTGTTGGAGAGGAGGCAGGCGGTTCTTGGTTCTCCAATCTTGTTGTAGGAGTTGGGAGTCCATTTCACGGGGCTGAGCTGAGGCGGTTTGAGGACCAGTCCAGGGAGCCTTGCAGATTCGTGTTTTGGCTGGAGAGCTGATATCCAGGTCCTTTTTCTGGGAGAAGACCATCTTCGTGGGTCCAGAGAAGCTTCCTCAGTCTTCCAAATAGTAGAGTAGGTCGTACTCTACAGGTAGGAGGAAATTAAGCAAAAGACTGTGATTTCTAAAGTTTAATTCAAAGGTAGTAATCTGGCATAATCTTCTGTAGAAGCTATAAAAGTAACTGAGTTTAAAAGCTTCTTTCTAAGTATTTTTTTGGGCACAAATCAGTTGTCTATCTTTGAATAATTGTGGCCCAATAATATTTATTCTTCGATTTTTTAGGCGCAATTCTGTACAGTGCTTTCGCAATTTTGTTGTTCCAAACATTATTGAAAAGTAAATGATTTCTTCTGTCAAGTTTAGAATTAGACTGAGCTAGTAATCAGTTTAATGCTTAGTAAAGAAGTTTATTTACAGGTATAAATGAGTCACGAACCCCTGAGTAAATGTTCTATCGGTATTTAAATCTGCCAAGAAACCTAAAAAGGACATTAAAATATTGTTCATATTTTTGGATTACAGAAAAGTCTATTCTTGCCGAAAACTAAGTAAACTATTACTTTATATTGGTTCGATCTTAGAGATTAGAAATCTTTGATTGTATTATTATAATTTGATTAGGCAAGTATAAAGCATAGGAATACTTGCAACAATAACTTTTCATTTTCAGATCTCCTTCCCTGCTGTTCCCTTCCTAATTCCCTTTCCCCCCCCCCGCTTGATCACTTCAAAATTCTGTGTAATTATTACAATCAGAATTGGAGGTATCGAGAGGTGGGCCCTTATAACTTCACATCAGACCCAGAGGAAGACTACGTCTGACAGTAGGTAAGTTGAAACCTACTAGCAAAATAAGGAATTGCAATTTGCAATTCCTTATTTTGCTCTTGCATTTAAGGAATCGCAAATTGCGATTACTTGAATGCAATGTAAGTAGCACAAAAGAAAGTGCACTTTAGTCTTAAGGAATCCTTTAAAAAAGCACTTTTTTGCTTTTTTTAAAGTGCCATGTGGCACACATTCATGGCCTTAGGGCATGGTATGTATGTGCATCACATGTGCACACATGCACATTTCAGGGGTGCAACAGGGTGTTCTTTTGGAAGCCTTGCACCCTTCAAATTGCACCCGCAATTTGCGAGTGCCTCTTGGTGACTCGCATATTGCGGGAGCAATTCTTATTCATTCCTATGGGCCTCTTGGCCCATAGGAATGAATGGGAAGGTATTTCTTAATTGCGAATCACAATTTGCAATTCACAATTAAGGAATATTAAGGAATCACAAAAAATATTGTGGTTCCTACCTACATGGCATTTTTCGATTCCTTAATAGCGATTCCCTAAAAAACACTATCAAGGAATCGCAAACATGCATTTACCTACATCTGGCCCTTAGACAATAGATGTAGTCATTTGAACAAATCTGTCTGAGGGCAATGTGAATGTCAAAAGTTAAAAATGTCATTGATGCTATTATTTACAATGTCACTGAACTGCAATATTGTGGCAACCTTATAAATATGAAATACCAGCATTTGTAAAGCGCAGAGCTACCTCCGGAGGGGTGTCCCGGCGCTGGGGGCTGTCGGGAAGATTAAGCAAGCTATTGTCCAGAATCACATGGTGCTGGGCTAACCTGCCGCCAGAGCCAGGGATCAAACCGTGAACCCTGTGGTCCAGAATCAGGCACCATGGCCGCTGCGCCACACCTCTTCCAAACAATGTGTGTATGCTGTTGTGCATTCAGGTGCTGGGAAAGGCTTTCACTTTATTACATGGGGGTTGCTTAAAGTCCAGACCTTTGCTTTCAACAAATGTATTAAATCTTTTGGCAGCCTTCCCAAGTGACCAGCCCCACTTAGGTAGTAGGCATGGACAAGGGGAAACTTAGCCTATCCAATCCCCCTTTTTCCACCTAATAGTTCCCTTATCCAAATGCTGCAGCAGAAAGGCATTGATCATCGGGAGACTGAGTCGAGTCACGGTTAAGATGTGCATCTTTTGGATACAAATAAATATAAAAACCTGAGGGTCTGAATGCCGTTTTAGCCTAATTTTAAAGATGATAATATATAGTTACTTCCTGTTTTTTGCACTTCTTAGTTTCCAGTCTGATGGTGTCCTGGCTGTGAGAGAGGGCCTGTGTTGTGCTCCAGCTCTAGGGATGCTGGATTACAACTAATCCTTTTTGTTATTCTGCTATGAGCGAGAAGGTTGCACATTGTTAGTTCTTACTCAAAGTCATGGGGGTGTCCGTAGACCAGTTTCCTATTCCTCAGCTACTCTAGATCCAGTAGCTTCAGCGTTGCCCGGATGTCTCAAATCCATTGCTGTAACCGGTGTCAGCATTGAGAGATGTGAGAGCAGTGTTATGGGTTATCCACTTACAGTTTTTGTTCCACATTCAGTTGAGCTCCTGATGACGAGGACCAAGACACAGCACCTGACGAACAACAGACTTACATGCTATGAGCAGGTTATTCTTGCCTCGGAGACTGTGACTCTGAAAAAGTGCTCTGTGTAATTCCTGCTACTTTAATGCCTTTTCCAAATGTTGATGTTGGAAATTGTGAGGACCATGACTGTCTCAATGTGACTGAACTTTGCACCAAACCGAGACCTGGCATTGTTGATGAACCTCTGCCCGAGTCTGATGAAATCTTTTTTGTAGATGGTTCATGCTTAAGGGACAGTGTGGGTCATTTGAGAGCATCCTTTACTGTATGTACCATTTCTGGAGTGGTGGAAGCTGCTTGCTTACAGGGAGTGTACTCCGCACAAGTAGCTGATTTCAGTGCCTTGACTCGTACCTACATAGTTGCTGATCAAATCCGAATCACCATCTACACCAACCGCCAGTACTGGTTAGGTGTGGTTCATTACTCCGGTCACAGAGAGGGTTTTTAACATCATCGAACACGAGAAATAGGTGTGGTAAAATGTGAAGCCCACGTGAAGGGGAATGAATTTGTGTCATTGGGAAATCGATATGCGGATGTAGTTGTACATTTTTGCGCTGAACAAGTGTGCATTTTCACTAGAGATTATACTGGAGAGAGCCCAGAAAGAACCGAGCTCAGCATTATGTTAGCCATGGCAGACAGCTGGGATGAGCTCAAGCGTCTGCAGGGAGAAATTTCAGAACAGGAAGAGGGTGCTTCAATTAGAGCAGGATGTGAGAAGAGAGATGATGGGTTTCAGGTGATGGTCGAGCAGTGTTACCAGATGAATATTGAGCCCTATGGCAAGACATATTCAGGGAGCAGTGCACATTGGAAGGGATGCTATGGCGCAAGTGTTCAAACAAACGTGGTACAATCCACGGTCTGTGCGTTTGCTGAAGAAGGGTGTCATAGGTGTGTTACGTGTCAGCAAATTAATGCTGGAAAGAGAACTGTGGTTGTATTGAGTCACATTGGGAGGTCTGGAGGGCCTTTCAATAGAATCCAGCTCGATTTTATAGAGATGCCTAGGTGCAATGACTTGAGGTACATTTCAGTTGTGGTGTGTATTTTCTCACGGTGGTTGGAAGTGTATCCGACAAGGTAATGTGATAGCCTTAGAGTAGCAAAATTGTTACTTAGTGAATTGATACCACGATTCGATTTTCAACTTCATTTGAGTCGGATAGAGGAACACACTTCCACAGCGACATTATGAAGTTACTTTGTGCCGCTTTACATGTTGCTCAAAGACTGCTTTGTCGCAATCAACCAGGGGCTTCTGGTATTATGGAACAGACTAACGGGACTCTAAAAATGAGGATGGGAAAGTATGTTCGTCTACATCTCTGAAATGGCCTGATGCATTGCCACTGGTGTTGATGAGTGTTTGTAGTATCCCCGATAGGAGAACTGGCCTTTCATCACATGAGATCCTGATGGGCAGGGCGATGCGGGTGCCAGCAGTGCCATCTACAGCCTTGATAAACATCACAGATGATTTGATCCTTGATTATTGCAAAGGACTGGCTGACGTGGTCCGTTCTGTGTCTCACCAGGTTGAAGCTGCAACTGCCCCGACCTTGAGGGACCTATGCCACGACCTGTGCCCAGGTGACTTTGTGCTAGTCCGCAAGCATGTGAGGAATAGTTGCATTGACGTCCGTTGAAGGGGCCATTACCAGGTGATTCTGGTGACAAATACAGCAGTGAAGTGTGGAGGCTGGCCAAACTGGATTCATGCCTCTCATACTCGCAGAGTTTCAGAATCTTTGGAAGAAACAGCTCCTCTCATACAAGAAAATCCAGCTGTAGCAGCAAGGCCACTAGAGAGGATAAACCAAGCGGTGGGGGTTGCTGACGAAATTGGTTGTCCACCAGAGTAAGCTGATGGGGGGTCACGCTACACAAGACCCAGGTATTGACTCTGAGGGAGAAGGTGAAGTTGCGAATGATATAGAGTGAGATTCAGCTGAAGGAACTGGTGCGCAAAATGGTCAGGTTAGAGGAGGAGAGCTGAACTTGCAGAAGAATCGTGGCCTGTAAGACAAAAGAGCCTGAATCTGAAACTAGCTCCTGAGAAAGATCTTGCTCCTGTGTCGGAGACATCTGAATCAGAACTGAGTGACGCAGAGCAAGCTCAAGAAGGTCAAGTAGTGTAAGGGTGCCTTGCCAGAGACACGCTGCCCCGTAGTGGACTTATATAGTCACTGATGCTGGAAGTAGTGGAGACCGGGAGACTGAGGTCTTCACAAGTGGCCAGCAGACCACCTGAGTTTAAAATTGATGTGGGACTCATAGTTCCTGAATTGGAAATAGAAGGAGTGCTGACAATAACTGTTCCAAGACCTCCAATATTGAGCAGAGTGCAGATCCTAATCCTTCAGGAACTGTCCTTTCCTTTGGATATCAGCCATCAGCTCATGAGATTGCAGCAGTATGTCTTGAAATTTTGCAGCGTGCACTTTTTGAAATTGGTTCTGAGCTTATAAGAGACTGTGATTGAACTATGAACCGTAAATAAGTGATTTAAGAAGAAAACCTAGGTCCGGATGGAAGAAGAATGAATTTAAGCTTTTCTATATAAGAAGAAAGAGGGCTAAGGAAGTCTTTTTGAACTGTGTAAATAAAACCAGAGCAACAAACTGTGAAAGAAAATAACTGTTTGAACAGCAATTTGAGGTGAAGGAAAGAGACTTTCAGTGTATCCTCTTGCTGAACTGAACATACAAGCTAAAGATGGAGGCTTGATGTTCGAGCCATAGGTCTAAGTGTGTGATAGGTACACTCGTAGTAGGGGTGATAGTGGTAATAGCAGTAGTTAATATTGTAACAGTACAAATTACACATGATGCAGAAGTTGAGGGAGTGGGGGTACAATGGACATCCACACCTCCTACTTCTAGCACTGATGGTATGGTATCATAGGAGCTGAAAAGCTATGCTAGATCAAACTAGTCGTATACTGCATGTAGATTTGTCTAGAGGGGATTATACGCTTAATGCCTACGCGTAGCTGAATATGAATATGTAAATATGATGGATGTGATAAACTGTTATGTGTGTATGCAGTTGCCTGTGTCTGTAAAAGAAGATATTCGTTATCATTATCTCCCTTTGACGTATGGTATTACATATAGTTTATTGCTTAGTATGTTTTATGATATGGGTCATTATGTTTAAGGGCCTAAATTAAATATTCACTTGTGTGTTGAAGGCCTATTTATTTATTCTTATGCTGGCTGATTTATGTAGGCCTGAAAATGTAATTTCCCTGGTAAGCCCTCGCATTTGAAGGTAGTCGGCAAATTTCATATGCATGCAAGGTTGTTCTGTTCTCACATTTCTTTTGCAGGTGGAAGAAGCTGCCTTTGTTAGTTAAAACTAACGCATTTTGTTTTAGGAGTTAGGCATGGAGGAGACGTGATACATCTAAACGGAATTTCGATAATTGGGAGCCTGTGTTCTTTCTCACTGAGGAGGCCTGGGAATCAAGGTCATTGAGCCGAACTTGGATGGAGTGAGGAAGATTAACCTATGAGAAGTGCCCAGTGAGATGAGGTGATCTGTGGGTGTGTTTAACATCTGTGCATTTTGTATTAGGGACAGTATCCCGAGGGGTGAGTCAGGAGAAGAAAGGAGTAAGGAGATGGGGTAAGGAGATCGATGAGAAAAGAGAGAGCCTCTTAGAACGAGCTCTGTAGCTTTGGCTACTTGACCCACACAACGTGAGTGTACTTCTTAGGAAGTCTTCACGAGCTGACACCTTTAATTGATCTTGCCTGGGGAATGCTGAGTAGGGCAGCCACTTTAGCGATAGAGTAGGAATAGTCTAATGCTTTTCTCTTTTCAGCCGCCGATGAAGTCTGACTCAGACGTTGGGGCAGTCCTTGCCTGTGTTCCATTTTAAGAACTTTTAATTCTTTTCATGATCCCTTGGATTAAGCTCAATCATAGATATGGCTTTGTATTAGTTCCCATGTACTTTTACAACCTCGTCCTGAGGTGTTTGTACATTCTCGTTTTGTAATAAACCCACTAAATTGAAATTTGGAGTCTGTAAAATGTTTGATTGCCTCAAATTCGTTATTTATCCCCTTCACACTTCTCAGCAGGTAACAAAATATCCAGTGACCTATGGTTCTAAGATAAATTCTGAAAGCGGATCCCCGGCCTTATCACTGACATGCTTTTATAAAAAGGGATAGCCAACGTACGTAGCCACGATTATATTTTTATATTATTTTCAACCTTTAATTATTTTCATGTTTCCTGGGTGAACATGTCATAAAACTAATGGATGTTGAAATAACTTTGAACCCACTAATACGAGTTCCGGACATGCATTAAATACTTCCACGTGTGCCGTGCCATGTAGCTTTGTTTATATGCACCAGCCCCACCCCCAGGAATCAACCACAGCCACTTGCAAACAATGCACACGGTTTTCTGTCAAGCAAAAACGTATTTCTATTTTTTTAAATACAAGTTCTGAGCCTGAGCAGGACTTGCGCAAAGTAGTTCTCTCTAAACAATTCACTGTAAACGCACTCGTCAAGAGGCCCCATATTATGTGCTTCACCATCGCTTTTTGAAAATACAAGTGAATATCAAAGCATTTTTGCTCTGCAAAACTCCAAAACCAGTTGTTTTACCTGCTTCTGGCACATGTGAACCCCGGAAAAACATTCTTCCACCTCTAAAGTGGCCACCCTGGACAACTAGGGGGCAAGCTTCACACCAGGGGCTGCTGCCACAGGTGAAGCAACAGGAGCTGTTGTCACAGGTGAAGCAACAGGAGCTGCTGTGACAGGTGAAGGATATAATTATGAACAATAAATGCCAGAAAAGGATCAAGTCATTTGCAGAAACCCAAACAACAAGAGGCCCATTCAACTGGCAAGTTTTCATAGCTGAATGTGTGAATTTAAAGCGGCGGATTGCAACTCAGTACATACATGAACTAATCAGTGGCATGAATGCATCTTTGCCAAGTAGGAGCTTACCATACACTGCTCTGTGAGGCATCAAGTGGCCTGAGCGTGACCCGTCAATAAAGTGTATTGTAGTAGCTCAGTGGGCTAATGTGCATACTTCAGAGAAATTCTGTCTGAATTGTGGGCACAAAATCAATGTAGGGTAAGGAAACAAGGTTGTTTGGGCTGCAAAGTATGTGTGTCGTCGGGATTGTCAAGATTCCAATCCTAGAGAGGATGTTCATGGGGCTAATGCACCTGCTTTGCAAATATCGACTCCTGCTTTTCTTGGTTCCCGTATCAAAAATAAGTGTGCTGCGATGATCTGTAATGTGTTGGTTTAAGTCCTTGCAAGTCAGCTCAGTGGGTCAATGTGCCTTTTGTAGAGATTATATTTTTATGGGTAGCTCACAAAATACCAGTGTCAGAAAATAGTTGAGCAGGGGGTGTCTGCTGTGACAGTCTTTACTCAATTTGCATATCAGAGACTTGATTAAAATGCACCCTCACTGTTATCATTGTAAGGGTACTACAATTAAAGTTTATCCGCGGTTGACAGCGGTTAACAGAGCAGCAATAAAGTGGCTTACTTGGCTAGGCATATGGGGCATCTGTTATGGGTGAAATAATATTAACCTTTTACACGCAATGCCTCAAACTGGATTATCTTTTATAATTCAACTAATTTAATTACATGGATTCAGCTTCCTGGCTGAAAGTGTGATAGCGATACTAAGCTATGTTCTTTTAAAATCGAGTGAAGAAGTATTGTATAAAGCACAAAGTTATCAAATTTACATTGTGGAGGCACTGCTGGGGTGCACTGCTATACTGCAGCCTTATATACAGACCTCCCCAGCAGGTGCTCAATCCACTGGGCTCTCCCTCCCCCTTAAGCTGAGGTTCGAATCCCGGTGAAGCTATTCAGAATTTCATCTTTGCGATGTCAATAACATACTAATGTCGAGCTGAGTGACTTTTAACCAGGGTCGGACTGGCACAAAAAATATGGCCGCGCACCAACAGAAAAGTGGCCACCATTAGCGAAGGAGATAGCTGAAAAAGTCCTAGTATCAGCGAAATCAACAGTAAAAAGCATTTGCAATGCACTAGGTCTCGCATTCACACGAGTTTGCGCTTCTTGCCCTCTCCGTGATTTCATTGTGCAGTGTGGCATTGCGTAATGTCATTGCTATCTTTGACCTAATAAAAAAACACTCCAGCTGTAGTAGGGCCCTGGCTTCACCTCCTGGTGCACGGCAGGCTATGCTTTATGGCAGGCATGGAGGGAGGGCGGGATAGTCTTGGGTGCAGCACAGGCCCCGTACAGTGCCCCTGCTATTAGTAGTGAACAAGAGGAATGAGGTGGTGGTATTGGTAGTGGTGGTATTTGTATTAGTGGTGGTGGCATTGGTGGTGGTGGCGATGGTATTAGGGGTATTGGTGGTGCTGGTATTAGTGGTATTGGCGGTGGTGGTATTTATGGCGGTGGTGGTATTGGTGGTGGCAGCCTTGGTGGTGGTGGTACTGGTATTATTGGTGGTGGTATTGGAGGTATTGGAGGTGGTATTGGTGGTATTGTTTGTGATGGTATTGGTTGTGGTATTGGTATGGTGGTAATGGATTGGTAGTTGTGGTATTGGTGGTGGTTGTATTGGTGGTATTGGTGGTGGTTGTGGTATTGGTGGTGATATTGGTGGTGATGGTATTGGTGGTGGTGGTATTGGTGGTGGTATAAGTAGTGTTGGTATTGGTGGTGGTGGTATTGTTGGTGGTGGAGGTGGTGGTATTGGTGGTGGTGGTATTGGTGCTGATGGTGGTATTGGTGGGAGTGGTGGGGGTATTGGTGGTGGTGGTGGTATTGGTGGTGGTATTGATGGTGGTGTTGTTGCTGTTAATATAACAGGCTTTTGAAAACAACCCTCTCTGGTGGCTTTAGTGCAGATGACATGTAACACAGCTGTGCTGTTGTCAGCTTCAGCCCATTAGCACACTATTATGTGCTACCTGGAATTAACATGACTTAATTCACTAATCATTTCTAAATCCATTTTACTGGGGGGGTTTGAAACAGATACGAGATAAAGCAGTTTCAGCTGAGGCGTCGCATGTCCAGCCTGCAGAAAGACTCAATAATATAAATAGTGCTTACAGACTAAATAACAGGTCAAGTGTAACAACCAACGTAAAAGGGCCAGTGCCATGGGAGGATACAAATGATGGCATGGTCGTACCAAGGAGGGACCAACAAGTCTCATAATGAATCAGAAGACAGTATTTACAAAGGACAAACACATGAGCCAATAAAAAACAAAAGCGGTGGAATGGGCAAAGCTTCTCTCCATAGTAAACTACCACAGCTCTTCGCAGAGCAGCACTTGCACGCTAGCTCGCGCCTAACCCAAGAACTGGCCCACATGGCCAGAAAACCAATCCACAACTGCTAAAAAAAACTGACACTCACACTGATCTGTCCGACCAGCCAATCAGGCCTGGTTGCCCTACAGGCCAATCCTACTCTGGTTTTATAACAACTACCAGTGCAGTATTTGAATACCTTGCTGTTCTGAAAACAAAAACAGTATTTAATATTTTGTGTGCATAAGGGCCGAAGTTAAATGGGTTTTCTTAAAGAAAGGTGTCCCCTGTCCAGGCAGCAATACATGTTTCCGTTCTATTGCTCCACTATCTCTTTCTGCGGCACTTGAAACAATGCAGACATACATGTGCTCGGGAAGGAGAAGCGGCATGTCATGGGCTCCGACTAGAGAGCATCGTCTTGTTTTAAAGACTCGTCCCCATAAGTCTTGCACCCCTTACTGACGATAGGTCATGAACCTTTTGTCACCCAGTTCAAAATTCATTGCGCTTAGATTTGCTTTTGTCTCAGCCTGTTGGGAAGGTGGCCGGGTAATGGTGCAGGGTAATTGGCAGGCAGCACAGAAAAATGCCCCCAGGAGAATGCCCTTAGTGCGCTTCCCATTGCAGTTGAGGCTATCATAACACAATTCCACGACACACCACATATATCCAAATCACTTTTTTTTAAAACATAGTTTATTAGGTTTTTATCATCGTACAAGGTAAAATAGTGTCTACTTCATCTATAATCATCAAATATGTCTTCATGTTTCCTCCCAACGTAACCCCCGGATCCCTCCCCCATACAGCAATTCGTGTGGGCTCATTCCAAATATACATAACACAACATATTACCAGTCAGAAGGATATTGTTCATAACACACTGCACATATTTAGTATCACATGTACATTCCTTATATATCACTCCACATCATCTCTTTGTGAGTCCTGCAGAGCCTGCACCAATGTTTCCCAAGCCTTGGCCATTTCTAAAACTTTTTCATTAGTTGAGCATTTGGCCTGCTGCAATCTAATTGTGCTCTCACTACTAGCCCATTTATACAGTTCAGTTTTCCATCTCTTGCCTGATTGCCCCTCTTGCGATTTCCAATGCCATGTAAGTTCGCGCTTTGCAAATAGAAGCCCCAGGTCAATGAATTTACTGGTTATTTTAGTTTTAGAAGTATGAGGAAACCAATGCAGCAATCATGTTGCCATGTCATAGTCTAATTGTCTATCTGTTTTGTCATTCAAGAGCTCCCCTACCTCTGTCCAATATTGCCCCAAAGCGGGGCAGTTCCAGAGCATATGTTCTATTTCTACGCCCTGTTCTAAGCACCTAGGGCACGCTGCGTCGTGGACCCAGAAATATTTCTGAATCTTCCCGGGGTTCAAATAGGCTAGGTGCAGTATACAAAATTGCACCTGCTGGAAGCACGCATTTCTGCTCCCCTTCCATGTCCTTCTAAGAACATGGCCCCATGCTGTGTCTGGTATTGGCCTGCCTATGTTCGCCTCCCATTTTAGCTTTAAAGCCTCTAGTGGTCGTAATCCTTCATTCAGCATCCGAGACTGAAGGCATGTGACTGCTTTGTGGGTTCCTGCGGCCATTACAACATATTGGCAAGCCATAGTAGTCACCAGTTCCTCCTGCCCCTTCTTCCAGTGCTTCCGAACCGCCGCCACCACCGCTGCATGAATCAGGAAGCTACCGTCCGGGAAACCATATCTCTCCTGTATAGCCTGGAAAGGCAACAGTCCCCCATCTTCATACAAGTCCCCCACCATTTGGAGTCCCAGCAGTTCCCACTCCACGAGAGGGGACCAGTCCCCACCGTGCGGCAATGCTGTCAGCATTCCCAGCGGAATTACTGGTGCATATGGATGAGCCACCCCTGCTCTACGTTGACTCCTGTTCCAACACAGTCTCAGGGTTTTCTCCTCCGTCGTTAAATCCCTCAGAGTAAGTTTTTGTTGTAAGACTATATACGAAAGGACATGCCTCTGTATACCTGCGCCTCGCAATTGTTCCGGTCCACGAAACTCCGCTGCAACATTGTCAAAACCCAGCTCACCTGAGTGTCTGTTCAGTTCTGATGGAGGTTGAAGACAGTTCGACCCCACCCTGAAACTGCTTGTTCCAGCACACTAGTTGTAAACAATGCACTAAGAACCAGAAGCTCAAGGGAAGGGGGCAAGTGGATAAAATAAAAAAAAGAGAGACAACACCGTTCTTGCGTTTCCACTGTTGAAGTGCTGCTAAAATCTGCGGCCCTCTCTCACTTCTGTAGAAACTGGTGCCTAATGAAACATAAACAAAGAACAGATAAGTGCAACCTATCCCTAAATGTGTTCCTGACTAACCCTTAATCTATTAGAAATTCTCTTCTAAAAGTACCTCTTGGATCCTGGTCTCTAGCTTCCAGGTTTGGAATGTGTTACTGTTCTGGGATGTGCTTTCTATTACTGTAAAACTTCTATAAGATCAAACGAATATCATTATCAGAATTTCCAACATCAAACATTCACCTTAATATAACTAAAGCCTAAATTCTTAATAGCAAACTCACTTTTCACACATTTCCAGACTTTTTATAAAACAAGTACTGTACTTTTACATCAAAATACAGCAGGTAATTTGTGCAAGTCCTTGATTTACTGTTTGCCTTGCTGTCAATGGTTTCCTCTGTTCGATTCTTAAAAGTTCCATGTAAAACAATGTTTATTTCACAAAGTTCCACAAAGTATTCTTGTAACAAAGGGTTTGAACCACAAGTTTGTGGGAGATATCTTGTTCCAAATTGTCTTTACATGAATCCAAAAATCGCCGTCAAAGTTCTTTCCGGTAATAAAACGTTTTGCACTTACTTGTTGCTGAAAAGGGATACTGATCAGTCTAACCTTGTCCTCTTTCTCTTTTGCAGGTCGATTGCAGTGGACAGAAGAGGGGCTGAGGCAAGAAGGAGCCGGAAACCGGAAGAAGGAAGAGCCAGCAGCCGCGCCCGTTGAAGACAATGAAGGACTGGAGAGAGCAGGAGTGCCATCGACGAATGATCTGTTCTCGGGTAAGTGGGAGGTAGACGAGCACAAGCACTGGGTGAGGCTCAGGGGCTGCCTTTTATAGAGAGGGCTGGGTGTGGTTTGAAGAGCTGGGTGTGATTCGAAGAACTGGGTGTGGTTCTCACAAGGTGTGCAGAGCTTCAGTTATTATGCTAATGAGTTGAATTAACACATGCTGCACATGTTCTAGAAAGGAGTGCAGAGCTTCAGTTAT
This sequence comes from Lissotriton helveticus, assembly GCF_964261635.1. Lineage (NCBI taxonomy): Eukaryota > Metazoa > Chordata > Amphibia > Caudata > Salamandridae > Lissotriton > Lissotriton helveticus. Next base: position 272,753,884 of record NC_136057.1, on the reverse strand, counting down.
TATGCAAATGAGTGGAAGTAACACATGGCCTAGGGAGGAGTGCTCTAAATAAGCCTTGGTAAAAGCAAGGTCCAATGTGCAAACAAGACAGCAATGTCCAAACTTGTGAATACATTGAGCAACATACACAGAAGTCTAAGGGAGGGGGCTGAGATAACAAGAAAGGCTTTCAATAGTATGTTTAAAGAGAGCTATTACAGAGACCACTAGTGCAATGAGAGGGGACATGCTCTTTGCTGTGCACAAACCCTAACAAACATTTTGTGTAAGTACCTACAGCTGGGCTGACAAATAATAAAGCTCAAAATCAGGAACTGCCATCCCGCCCTCGGCTTTAGGCCTCATTAAGGTATTCAGCACCACTCTCCTCCGTCCATTCCCCCACAAAAAGCCTGTAGTCAATGATCGCAGTTCTTTAAATATGCGCGGAGGCATCCAGACCGGCAGAGTCCGGAAATAGTAAAGCAGTCTAGGTAGCACCCCCATTTTAAGGAGGGCTACCGTCCCTACTACCGAAAGAGGGAGAGTGGACCTACGTCCCTTCAGTGCACTGATACAGCGCCCCACATTCCCTTCCAGCATATCCGTAGCCTCATGGTAGATGCGAACCCCCAGATATGTGATACATGTCTGTTCCCATTTTATCTCTCCACACAGCGGCGGCGGTTGTGCACATGGTCGCATTAGGAAGAGGCATGTCTTGCGCCAATTCACCTTAAGGCCTGAAAGGGCTCCAAATCGTTACAACACAGACACTGCGCACCGCAAAGCATCCTCTGTATTGTCCAAAAACAGGAGCAGGTCATCTGCATATAGTGATATATAGTGTGGTACTTCTTGCAGCCATAGACCCCGAAATATTTACCCTGTTCTAACTTGTACTGCGAGAGGTTCTATCGCTAGAGCGAACAACAGCGGGGACAAAGAACACACCTGTCTCGTCCCACGTAGGACTGGGTACTGGGCAGAGATCACCGCTCCCAGCCGCACCCTAGCCCTCGCCGAGGAATACAATGCCTTCGTCCAGGCTCCAAATTGCTCCCCCAAACCGAATTGCTCCAGCACTGTGTAGAGGAATGCCCACTCCAGACTATCATAAGCCTTCTCTATATCCACCGAGAGGGCCGCCGGTAATCGCGCGTCATAGTGGCTGTCTCCCATTATCCGCACTAATCTCTGACTATTTGAAGCTGCGTTCCTAGTCGGAATGAATCCCGCCTGATCAGCATGCACCAGCGTGATCATAAACGGCAGTAACCTGGTTGCTAAGATCTGGCTCAGGATCTTGTAGTCCGCCGTCAGCATAGACAACGGTCTATAAGAGGTCACATCTGCATCTTCCCTCCCAGGCTTTAAAAGGGGAATAATCAATGCTTCCCGCATGGATGTAGGCAACTGACCTAGCCCCCTGGCCTCTGTATACACCTCCAGTAAGCGGGGCGCCAAGATATCTACATATTGTGCATAAAATTCAATTGGCAGCCCGTCTGCTCCCGGTGTCTTGTTTGGGGCCATGTGCCTGATCGCGCACCGGATCTCAGATAGTGTGATATCTTTCCCCAATTCCTTCGCCTGTTCTTCCTCTAGTCGCGGAAGCGGGATCTCCGCTAGGTATCTCTCTATATCCGTTCCTTCTACTCACAAATTACGCTGGTATAAGTATTCATAATATGTTAGGAACTGTGATAGCACCTCATTCTGTGAATGAACCATGTCCCCAGCGGCTGTCCCTATCCTCATGACCGTGCCCCCTCTCCGGATCGGGCTCGCCATTTGCGCCAATACCGTCCCCACTTTGTCCCGCTCTGCGTGAGCCTTTACTGTATAAGTTCTATATTCAAAACTTCGCAAGCGTTCTATTTCACCCGCTACTGTTTCTTTTGTTTCTACGAGCTTCGCCTGCAATTCGGGCAGGTCGGGCCTTTGCTTCTCTATCTCCCTCAGTAGTTCCTCCGCCTTTGCCACATCATTGAGTATCACTTTCCTTACCCCGAGTATTTACTGATACAGAGCCCCCGTATCACCACTTTGAAAGCGTCCCATTCCCCTGCTCTAGTGGAAGCTGTCCCCTGGTTTTCCTCAAAGTAACGCTCAATGCCCTCTTTAACCTCTGTTTGAAAAACCTGGTCCTCCAGCGTTTCGGGGCGGAGCCGCCAGGTAGGTATCAACGATCTCTCCCGCAACCAGTTAATAGACAGTAATTGTGGGTTGTGGTCAGATATGGTCCTGGTTAAATACTCTGAGTGTGTCGTCATATGGGCTATAGACTGGAAACATAGTATTGTATCTATCTTGACATGTAACTCGTGCAGAGCTGAAAAAAAGGAATAATCCCTATCTTGAGGGTGGTGTACGCGCCATGTGTCCACTAAGCCCCAACTACTCTGCCATTCTGAAAGTTTCCCAGCTAATCGACGAACTGGAGAGTGAACTAGTGGGGGATGTGACCTATCAAGAACTACATCCGTTATGGAGTTAAAATCCCCTCCCATTATCACAGGGCCGGCCAGGCAATGCGCTAAAGCCCCTGATACACGATCTAGGAAGTGTGCCTGATCCACATTTGGAGCATAAACTCTACTAAGTACAACATCCCTGCCGTACAACCTCCCCTCCACCGCTACGTATCTGCCTTCTGGGTCTAAAATATGGTTCGTGGCCTGGAAGGGGACACCCGCTCGCACCCAGACCAGCACCCCTCTAGCAAACGCCGAATATGACGTGCTAAACACTTGACCCCTCCACCTACGCTGCAGCGCCTGCCCCTCCACCTTAGTGAGATGGGTCGCTTGGAGCAGAGCTATTTCAACACCTCTTCGCACTAGATAAGCATGAACCTTATGCCGCCACGCCATAGTGTTCAGACCTCGTATGTTCCATGTGATACAACGCAATTCAGGTAACGTCCCCATGACGGACCTCCTTCCATCTCCTGGTCTTCACCATACACATGCCCACGCCAAAGTCGCTTCCCCAAACTACAACATCTCAATCAACATCCCCCCACCACCCCCCAGAACAGGACCTAATATAATACTATCAGTCCCCATCCAAACCACGTTGCAACTCACACAACAATCTCCCACAGTAGTCACTACAGGCCTGCCTTAAGGGCAATTGGGGTTTGCTCGGCCCCAACAGGCCACCACGCCAGCCCCGCACCCCGCAGCCCTACGATCCCCCCAACAACTTGCCAAATCTATTCCCTCCTACATCAGTCTCAGTTGCAACCATACGACCAGGCATTCCGAGTCAGTGTGGCAACCTCCAGTGGCCTTCCGGTGAGATTATTCATCGAGCATGCCCTCCGCTGTCCCGGGCGTAACCTCCGGGCCCCTATTGCTATCAGTTTCTGATTGCTCAGCGTCTGAACGCAACTTATCTTCCTCTGTGTCTGTCCCTATCGCCGACTCAGTTCTCTGTGAGCCAGTGATCGCGGATGTCGAGTCCAGTGCTCCTTGTCTCTCCGCCGCTGATTGTGACATCCTGTTTCTTCTCCGTATCCTCTGGGACTTACGCGTCCTAGGAGCTTTGGGCAAGTCTGACTGGTGCCTCTCTTTGTGATCCGTGCCCGCTCTATAGGTTTCCAGCCAGGCCCACGTTTCCTCCGGTGTGAGGAAGAACTGTGTTGCGTCATCTACAATAACTCGCAGCTTTGCAGGGAAAATCAATGAATTCTGGATCCCCTCCTCTCTAAGCTCTTTCTTAACTGCCAGGAACGATGCACGGTGAAGTTGAATTTCCTGCATGTAATCCAGAAAGATTGTGACTTTACTATTCCCCACCGCAAAGGGGCCAGCCGTTCGCGCCTTCTGTATCAGCAGATCTCTATCCTTGTAGTGAAGCAATCTAGCCACTACTGGCCTGGGGGGGGCGGCCCGGTAGTGGAGGCCGCGCCGGAACCCTATGAGCTCTTTCAAGTGCGAAGAAGGTGGACAATCCTTCCAGCGCAACCGCCGTCTTAAGCCAGTTCTCCAAATAGGCGATCATATCGGCCCCCTCCGTTTTCTCCGGAAGACCCACCACGCGTGTTTTATTGCATCTGTTTTGACTTTCTGAGTCTTCTGCTTTCGTTTCCAATGCCACTATACGGTCCACAGCGTCTGCCATTTTGGCTGCCAGTGCGGCATGGGCCGGCGCCAATTCCTGGAGGGTATCTTCATTAGCCTTCACTTTGTCTGCCAATTTCGAGAGGTCTGCCCGCAAAAGCCCTAGCCCAGTTGCCACTTGCGCAATGACCTGTTGAAGGGCTTCCTTCGACGCAGCTATGGTGTCCAGGATCCTTTCAAATTGCTGCTGGAGTCCTTGTTCCGGCATCGCCTCCGCGGCACCCTGCCTCGTGTGACCAGCATCATCCACGGCTGCAGACTCGTCCTTTTTGTCCTTAGGCTTCATTACAGCTAGGGAAGTGCTCCCAGTCCTGTGCAACATTCTTGCTTCTGCCTGTCCCTTGCTGAGTCCTGCTCCTCCTCTATGCCTCCAGTAAACAGCGAGCCCCACTTGGATTGTGCCCAGTAGCCTTCAGGGATCCAGTTGAAGTCGTGAGGTGGAGCTGACCTCCTCCGGACCGATCCCGTAACACCAGCGCCTCCTCGGTGCCCCCATCCCTGTGGAGTATACTGTTGTTTGGTGCCTCTTAAGTGTTGCGCAAGCGGCTGATCAAAGCCCATTGCTACATAGGCTTATTGCAATGGCTGGTCATCCTCAAACATATAGCGCTTTGCTCGTGTTAGCTGTTGCCCAGTTATGCCTGAGCCCAGGAGGATTACATCCAGTTCTGGAGCCTCGGCTGCTCGAAGTGCTCAATGGGCGCCTCGGTGCGCTACCTTCTCGCAACGGGACCCAGTTGGGGATGTGGTGCTGTCCCCTACAGCCAGTTCCTGTGATCGCAGGATGCCCTGCTTTCGCCTCCAGTGGTCGCTGCTCAGGGGAGGAAACCCGTACCACCCGCACCATTTCTCTGTGTCAGTACGGCACTGTTCCCGGGGCCCGATGCTTTTAAGCACACTCCTTCATCCAGGTGCATGCCGTGCTGTGCTCCCGTTTCCCGCCTCAGCTTCGCAGCACAGAACTCACCCGGAAACCGTTGTCGGGGTTCTTCGGCGGCTGCACTCTGTCGCGTACGTGCTCCGCCGCACACTGTGCTGTGCTGCGATTTCCACAATGGCCTCAGGTCACCGTCCCCGGCCTCCAGCTCCCGGTTACACCACCACCACAGGGCACTCTGGGCTCCGGTCCATTTCCGCTGGTGGTATCTCCCAGCCACTGTCCACCGATGCAGGCTCAAATGTTCAGCTCCACAACACACCCCGAAGTGATCTTTCGTATTTGCGGCTGAACAGCCACTCACCCGCCATTTGCAGTGCTCGGCTATAAGCTGCCACGGACCTTAGGGCTCAGAGCGCAGGTCTCGCTGCCACCGCTTGCCGCTTCTTCGTGCGGCAGAGGCAGCTCCTCAGAGCACCTATGCACACTTGTTGGTCCCGCAGTCAGTCCCCAATACGTTCCGCACCGCGGAGGCTCAGCAACCTCTGGACCACGCCGTCATCTGGCCGTCCGTCTCAGGCTGGCTCCTTCACGGCGATCCGCTCCCATGGCCGGGCAGGAGGCTCCCGCTGCTCTGCATGCGAGAGTCTGCGTGACGTGAATGCCCCAGAGACCCGGTGTGCAAGGTCTGATCAACAGCGTATGGGGATTATCAGGATGTTTGTAGGGATCGGGCACGGAGCACCGGGCTCACGCCGCCCTTCCCATCGGTGTCCAAGCCACGCCCCGCCATATATATCCAAATCACAACACATAATTCAACATCTTACTGCAAAACTCAACAGCACACCGCATTATTAAACTCCACTACATGACACTCCACAACCCAAAATTCCATTCCACATAAGTACACTCCATGACACACAATTCCCCTCCGAAGATAATTCCAACACACTCAAAACACATAATTACTATCCACATAACACCACTGGACACCATGCCACATAATTCCACTAAACAAATCGACTCTACACCACACAATTTCACGCCAGTCAATACCACAACTAACAATGCCAATCCAACCCACATAATTCCACCACATACATCCACTCCACAACACATCGGTAGGAGCCATTTACATTTACAATGCCAATAGCTCTAACTCTCTTTCTTTAAAAAAAAAAAATTTATTCATCTATTTAATTATTTAAGTTTTCAATAATGCTGGCTAGACTCAAGGAAATTAGATCGCTATACAACATTGTTAGGCAATCAGTCAGTAATAACACCTAATAACATTGTCAGAGGCCTTGTCAGTCAATAATAATATAGTATGACTGAAGTGTCAAGTGTGGAACCACACCCAACCACACAGATCTGGAGCTTAGCTCTTACCTAATTGTGTTTTTTCATTACCAAAATGGCAAAACTCTCCCCACAGTTCCACGCCACACAATTTGACTGTATACATTTCCAATTAGCACCACATAATTTGAAACCAAATGACGTAATACAACTCAACAACACAATTACACAACAGACCATATACATCCAATCCACACCACACAATAATATGCAGGGAACTAGGATATTAAATGACTTCCTTACGTTAATATGATACAGCGCGCCGAGGCTTCCGAAGCTTCCGAAGTGCCATGAGCCAATTTGTATACCACTGTCATTTTATGTGATTCACTCATTACGATTGTTGTAAAGCACTCCAAAACCTTCGGGTCTGGCCAGTGCTATATAAAACTCCTTATTATTATTAAGAATAATAATAATAATAATAGCAATAACACTTCATGCCACAAAATTCAACAGCATACCACATAATTAAACTGCAATACATACCACTCCACAATACAAAATATCAATCTATATGATTACATTCACTATGCCACATAATTCCACTACACAAATACACTCCAAACCACACATCTCCATGCCGCACAATTACAAAGCTAACTAATACGAGATAACTCACATAATTCTACCACACACCACTTATATACACTCTAACACATGGGTAAAAACATGCAGTTCACATTGCTAATAGCTCTAACTCAAATAAATGCGAGACCAACTGCATTTCCAATACTTGTTTAGATGTACTGTGTTTGAAAAGTATTGGTGCAACCATTAGAGCAAGTTTAAATTGAAGCAAAAGGAGCTATAGGCAAGAACACTTAACTCCCTCAAGTGGCCATAGGAGAAATGATGATTCAGGTGTTTGTGCAACTTTCCGAAGTAAGCCTTTAGTGGCGGAGTGGCAAACGAAGGCAGGATCTTTCTTCCAACCCATGTGTATCCAGCAGGAACGAAGGACCTAAGAGACGGACCCTAAGTGCCCCATGCAAACAAATGAATCATCCACGTCACCCGTTGTCATTTGTAATGTTTCCTGTACCACTGGTACAACAACCACATCTTGGACTTCGAGCAATGAAGATAATGGGTTAGTAATCGGGCCAATAACAGTCATGGTGCCAGAGCCAAAAGAAGGGTTGTGGGTGCAGGTGTTATTTCTACATAATACTACTTTTTTATGAATCAGTGACTTTTTTTCAAAGCTACGCTCTATCTCAGTTATGTATCTTTATATATTGACAGCCTCAGTCCTAATCTTCGATCACTTTCCAAAACTGTCGCTGAAAACAGTTTCCCCCGTGCCTGGCAGATCGAAAATCAGTCTGACGTGTTTCAGTATCACTTTGGTGACCCTTCTGTAGTAAAAAAGGAGGGCAGTTGCACAGACTTGGGGGCATATTACCAACAACTAGCGATAATTATCGCTATGTTGGCTTAGCAGCAATAATTTTATCGCCATGTTGCGGCGATTTTTACCGCTTAGGAGCCTTGCTATTATCAAGGTTTATCTCCTATGCGATAAAAATCGGCCGAAATGCATGAATATCGCTGTGAAGTCAGCGATATTCATGCATTACCGAGCTAATGCACTTAGCCATGTTATCCACCTCCGAATGGATAACATGGCTAAGAACTGCTCAGGGCAGGTGTTAGCTTTTGGAGATATTCGCGCTTAGCGCGAATATCTCCAAAAGTTGGTAATAGGAGATAGCGATGTTAGCGACAGTTTCCAGTCGCTAACATCTTGGCACGCCCACTTTGCATGTCATTAGTGATAAATATCTCTGACATGCAAAGCAGGGCCCAAGATGGTCGCTATCTCCTACTAGCTGTCGCTAACTGGTGCTAGCGACAGCTAGATAATAGGGAGATAATTTTACCTCCGCTTTCTTGGCTTTTAAAGCCAAAAAAGCGGAGATAAATCCCTTGATAATATGCCCCTTGGTTTCCATGACTGAGATATGCCCTTCTGGCGGCTACGTAAACAAGTGTTGGCAAAGCCAATGGTTTTGGGTTCTGTATATTGCAAACTTATTTTCATGTTTGAAGAATCCACACAAGAGCCAGAACGAGGGTAGCAGAAGTTGTTATTTACAACACACACGGGATATTGCACTGCTAGTTTATGTGATGTTTCTGGTCTGTGTGTGTGTCTGTAGAAGAGTCTGCTGCTGACGCCTGTTGCTGTGCCAGGGAAGCTTGCATTGCTGCTGCCCGTGCTGTATCTGTGTTGTACGTCAGTGCCGGTGGATTATAGCAGGGCGCAATGTTTTAGAAGGGTTTCAAGGTGCAAAAAGGAGTGCAGAGCTAAGGTGGCTCTGAGCAGTCTGAAAGGGACAGCAGTGGGTGAAGCGGATGAACCCAGGGAGAGTGCGGTGTTCACAGGAGCATGCTGTATGAGCGGGGTGCACGGGGTGTCATGGTGGGCACGCAGTGTGGTATGCTAGGAAATGCAGGACAGGAGGGGGTAATGCAAGCTTCCACTGTTCGCACCGGCAACAGTATTGGCACACAGGATAGCTACCCCTGTACACACAACAGGTATCTATCGGGTATAAAAAGTGCAAGCTTCCTTTGCAAGCACAAAACAAGGAACCCAAGATTATTTTGCCCACAAGAAGCAGGTATGGCTCCTGGTCCAATGAACTCTAGCCCTTTGATTTGTAAAGGATATCAAGTCTCTCTGATGTCCAGACCACCAGATCCAAGGGCCTGTTTTTTTGTTTTTTTTATCTGATATGATTCCATTTAAAACCACTTTTTTCCTGATATGCTGAGTCTGAGAATGCCCGGTTAGTCACCGGTACTCTTTATTACTCCGAATCCTGGTCTTCCCATTCCATTCCTTAACAATGAGAAGCTTATCTTCATTACAGAAACCTATTACCTAGCAAAGTCGATTACTTCCCCCAATATGGGACCGCCCACCTGGCCCAGCATGCAAAAAGGGGGAAGTGAGTCATTCACACATCCTGAGAATACCAAAGAAATTCAAGAAGAAAAACACAAACCAAGCACCATAAACAGAAACAGGGAGGGAAGGACGGGCTCAGGAATGGAACCGGAAGACCAGGACTCGGAGTAATGAAGATTACTGGTGAGTAACCGGGCATTACCTTCTTGTCCGTCTTCATGACCCATTCCTTAACAATGAGCCCATACCCAAGTGCACGGTGACTGAAACACAAAGACCAGAAGGAGGCGGCAAACGCCAACAGGTCAGTTTAATGACAACAAAAAAGATCACAAACCTGCGGCCATTAGGTGTGGTTCTCTCCTTATTTCACACGCACCGGTGCCATTTTGGAAAGGTCAGTGGTCTAGTCTTGAGACCGGCTGACCCTTTCCCTCTACCTAATGGGAGCCGCAGCACGGACGCGTGCTTCGGGCAAGCCACTGGCGTGCCAAAGGCAAGCCCATCTGCACCCGTCTGCGCTCAGCGCCAGCCCACATGCCAATTTTGCTCCCCAGCGCCACGATGGCTTGAGGTACTTTAGGGAAGAGCTACTCATTTTTAATTCTGAAGCCCGGTTCTGTACAGGCCTCACGCTGTCCCCTGCAGATGCACCAATATGTCAAACCTGCCCAGTCTGCCCTCACTGACTCAATTGCTGTAAGTTAAACTTGCCTAGCTTTTCTGTGGTTAGTACTCCGAAATGCATGGCAGAAATGATAAAATACTCTTTGTTGAATGCTCGTTCGCTCATAAAACATGCAATGGAAATGGCAGATTTTTTGGGACAGTGCTAATATTGATATCGCTTTTCTAACCGAGACATGGGCAGACGCCACTTCGGGCCAGACTTGGTCTTTGCCACCTCATTGTGCCTGCCTACTTGTTAATCAGGCTGGATCATATTGGGAACAGAGGCAGTGGCTTAGCAATTGTCTTTAAAGACAAATTCAACTTAGGTTTGACCCCTTACCCCATCCTGGATGTGAAGCCCTGGCTTACAAAATTGGTCTTTCAAACCACTACTCCTTTAACGGTGCCTTGATTTACAGACACCCAACCCGGCCCTAGAAACCTCTTTTTAAATATGGATAAGTCATCATGGGAAATTAAGGCCAACTCCTCTGATTTTACTATCCTTGGTGAGGATAAGGAGGACCCAGATACTCAGGAACTTATAGCCTCTTTGTCTCTTTTAGGTTTTTCGATGTAATTTTTTCAGATTTTCCTTTTAGTTAGGTTTCTCCCTCTTTACCGTTCAGATGGTCAGACCAAAAGGCAATAATGTTCCTAATGAACTTAGTGGGCCACAGTCTGGAAGAGCCTATGATCTCACCTACTTCCACCTATTAACCTTGGCACTTTATTTCGGGAAGCCAATCACGAGGGACCTAACTCAATCTAATAAACCAGTATTTCCTGATCTTGATCAAGCAACTGATGATTATCATCAATGGATTAGAGATTCCATTAGCAGTCTAGCACCGGCCAAACACGGAAATAATAACCTTACTGTACCATCTGGACCTTGGTTCAATGAAGAGCTCAGACTGGCTAAACAATCATGTAGAAGGTTAGAGAGAAAGTGGAGGTTGAATTATAGTACAGAGGATAAGGATCTTTATAAGGCAGAACTATTATGATACAAAAAATGTCTGACAAAAGCCAAATCCAACTTTTCTATAAATAAAATTAACTCAGCATTGAACACTCCCAAAGACCTATTCTCCATAGTGGTCAAGCTAAGTAATCCTCCCCAGCCAGAAATTTACATGTGGATGCCTCTTTCTGTGACAAACTCGCTATATTCTTTAAAGATAAGGTAGAGGTTATTTTTAACTCTTTAACTCCTAGCCCAAGCCCGGTAGGGACTTGCTCGAATGATAACCCAGAGTCAGAGGTTTCCAATGGGTCCAAATTAGGAATTGTTATCAGTGAAGCCAACTCTTTGTAGACCGATTTCTTAGTACCATCTCAATCTAGGAATACCACTCTTTTGGCGTTCTCCTCCTTACACATGGTCAAGTAACCAACTTGTTTAATCAGAACATGATCGCCTTTTGACCCATGCCCCCCTAGAGTTTTACAACTAGCCTCTGCTATAGGTCCTGGACACCTCTTACTGATTTTATTCAAGTGCTCCATCTTGGCTACTTCCCCAAGAGTTGGAAAATGGCATAAATGTTTCCTCTTTTAATAAAAAACAAAGCTGGATGCTGGTAATCCCAACAATTATAGGCCAAATTCTCGACTTCCTTGTTGATGGAGAATGTCATAAACACCAAGCTTTCTCTATTCATCGAGGATCATAATTTATTGGATTCCTCCCCGTTTGGCTTTAGAAACCAACACAGCACTAAGACAGCTTTGATCACAGCTGCTGAATATGTCAGAACAACTTTAGATAAAGGAGGAAACGCTGCCCTAATTTTGTTAGATCTTTCAGCAGCGGTCAGTCATGAACCCTTTATCAATCGTTTGTTCGAGATAGGAGTTAAAGGTACAGCTCTTAAGCTCCTCAGATCCTTTTTCACTGACAGAACGTAGTTCGTGGAATGTGACGGTCACCGATCTACATCTTTTACTCTTCCCTTTGAGGTACCAAAAGGGTTGGCATTGAGTCCCACTCTTTTTAATCTGTACATTACCCGTTTGGCATAACTAATCAAAGGCCTTGGCTTCTCAGTTGTCTCTTATGCGGACGACACCAAAATTGTAGTGTTAGTCGAAAAAAATCCTGACAGCACAGCAGACGGTTTTAACAACTGTATGTTACAGATCGGTAGTTGGATGTTCAACAATTGTCTGAAATTGAATTCTGATAAAACTGAGGTGCTACTTTTTGGCATTCACCCATCATTTTGGTCCCCTAACTGGTGACCTTAAGAAATGGGTGCGCTTCCAACTTCTGTCCCAAAGGTGAAAAATCTGTGAGTCCACTTTGATGAAAACTTTCCTTTGTGGGACATGCAAATGCCATCACTTTGTCGTGTTTCTTTATTTTTAAATCACCTAGGAAGATTTTCCCTTTCATCACGATGGATCTACGCAAAGCTGTAATCACTGCACTGGTCTTTTCTAAAATAGACTACTACAATAAGCTTTTCTTGACTGCCCATAAGAAATCTCTGAACAAGCTCCAAATGGTCGAACATCTTGTGACCCATTAAACAACTCTTGCAACAATACATCCCTTCTAGGACTTTACTATCCTCCTCCCAGACCAAATTGGTTGTACCTAAATTCAAAAGAGCCACTTGGGGAGGCAAGAGCTTTGCAGTGGCCACTGCCAAACTCTGGAATGTGATGCCTCTGACACTAAAAACCACAGAGAATCAGTTTATTTTTCACACGGCTCTTAAAACCTGGCTGTTTAACAACTAGCTCAGTACTTCTACTTCTCTGAGCCTCACTGTTGTCTGGCGCCTTTCTTTACCATCCTAATTTCATTTAATTTCAAACCACAAAACACGTACATCAGACAAAACATGATCTCCTAAAGCAGCAGAAGCCGCCACCCCCTACAGAAGACGATAAGGGGAAACAAAAGCATCAGGAGAGGCTCATGCAGCAGCACTGCAAACATCATGGAAGGAGGCACCCTGAAACATGAGCCAGGCTGAGGAAAACAACACCCATCTGAGTCAGAAGGGACAAGGAAAGCACAAGATCCCCACCTAGAGAGACGGCAGGTGACACATAAGGAAGCCACCACTCAAATGCACAGGAGTGACCCAGGCAGATGGACAAAAACCCTTAAGATCAACTGAAAATAGGGGTGCAAAGTAAGACCAACTGAAAACAAGGGTGCAAAGTAGCACAAGGCAATACCAGAAGCACCAATGCAAGACCCCAGATGGAAACAGCAGAGCAGGGAACAGGATCTAGGAGCAAAAAAAGGGCCACCATGGAAATAGGAGACAGACTCGTCCCCCTTCCCCAAGAGCAAAAGCACCCCCAATGAAGACTGCAAGATGCCAGGGTCGAAAGACCATGAGAGAACCAGATGGAGTGACAACAGGGACAACAGGGACAACAATCCCAGGACGACAAATTCCCAGTCTGAGGCGCAGAAGAGAGGACAGCAGAAAAGATGAACAAGCAATGGAGATGGATGCACAGGAACCAATGAACGCAGGCTAGCAGTAAACCTATAAGAAGGGGAAACTACGGTCTCGAGACAAGGACAGAACTAACAGAAGAACTGCCAGCAGAACCACTCAAATCCCCTTGAGGAACCACGAAAGTAAGGACCATGGGATGAAGGAAGCAGTGAATGCCCAGGTTGGAACACAAGGGAACCAAGTCGCAAACAGAGGAAGAAGGGCCAACAATGCCAAGGGAAATAAACCCAGCCAGGGAACCGGACCGGGAGAACAACTTCAGAACGAAAAGGGGCAAACCCAGGTTTAAAAGAAACTGCAGGTGCTAGAGATCGCGGGTCACCCGACCAATAATTTCGCCACTTCCGGCTTCGGGCCCATATATTTCAAATCACCATATACATTGATCGGATGACGTCGCAATCTTCTACCAATAATTGTGAGTTCCTTTTCTATTTTCTAGTGTACCCGACTTACCATCCACTTTTACGGGTACCTATGACCACAATGGATCAGGGAGCTAGCTGTAAAAGGAAAGGCAGCAAAATACAAACCCAACATGTGAACCTGGGATTTATTTCATAAAATGACCACGGACAACTGAGAAGTTTTAAAAGCTTTTATCTCAGAATTAAATTCTTTAGAACATACACTGCATTACAAGGAGACAGTCTAAAATCAATTTTGCAAAGAGTACATATCTGTATAAAAGAACTCTAAGGGCAATCACTTATGTTTTAAATGCTAATGCAATAGAAAACCAACTGAGAGAGAAATTAGACTAATTCAAGGTTTCTTCAGTAAAGTTTTGTGAGAGAAAATTAGAGACCATATCAAGAAATAGCAAACTGCAATGGCGAAAATAATTTCTAAAATGTAGGGTAACATAGGAAACACGCTATGAAAATAAATGCATACGTTTCATGAGATGCAATGAGTTGCGGAAAGCATGGAAAAACTTATCATATGCAAAGATATGTCTTTATTGAAGCAAAGACAGAAAAATAGAAAGGTGCAGTTTCAAGAGATTCAGAGCGATATTTACCTAGACTGGTGTGAAAACCAAACCCTGGCCACGGGTCAGTTAAGGACAAGAAACCCTCAAGGAAGGATACCCCTCAATGGACAGCAGGTGCAGAATGGACACCCAGGACAGGACAGGAAACCCTCAGATTAGGATCAGGACAGGACCACCAGGACACGACCAGCACCCGCAGTTTGGAAACAACGCCTGCGCTCCACCCTCTCTGCAGCTATCAGTCAGAACCCCGATTGGGTCAGCGAACTCCCAGCAAAGTGCTCCGCCAGCACTTTTAAGGTTTAGTAAAACCTTAGTCTATGGTCAATTTCGGACAGAGTGCTCCGCAGCGCTCTGCATCAAGTCACCTATTGAGTGCGTTGGGTCAGTGACAGGTCAGCTATTCAGACAAGTCGGACAATTTCCCTAGGTGAACCCAGGGTAGATATACTGTTTTGGGACAGGGTACCACCCCCCCAATGTTGCAAAGTGTCAGAATCCCCAAATTTCGATTGGTCCTAAGGTAGGATTTGGTTAACACACCAATCAGAACTGACTATTCTAAGGCCTATTTTGCATGTTAACGTGCCGCCTAGCAAGATTGGGGTTCCCACGAGAAGTCGCAGGGAATACAATGGAAAGAATACAATTTGATACAATAGGGTACAATCTAGATGCTCTTGCTGGGTGAAGGTGCATGTTCCCATGCAGGCTCTGGCATCAACCTTCTTTGGCTTGGTTTCAATGCCACCGCACCATCGATTGATTCTGCGCAGAAGTACCCTCCAAGATGGACTCCCCAGCCCCATCACCCCTCAGTGCCGAGGATACATGAAAAGTAAGCGAAAACAAATTAGTACATAAAATAAATGAAGGTACTTCATGTCATGATTTCGTACTTTAGTTTCATCATTATAAAAATATACTATGCAATAACGGGTAAGTGCTACACATAACGACACGATAAGCAATAGCACGAGCTTCAATTCATTATCACATTAAACTGCCATTACATGGCGATTACGCATGCGCACCCTTTCCCTCCAAAACTATCTCTACTCAAAGTCACGTGAGTGTGACTGACGCATGCGCAGAAACGAAAAGGCACGCAGCGGCCATTTTAGGGACAAGGATTAATCGTATTAGTAGAACACATAGGCAAGCGTCTCTATGATACCCACGCACATTAAAAATACATAAAATTAGTAAAACAAACAATTGAACTTACGAGATTATAAGAGATTTTCGAGGTTCTTGACTCGAGCAAGTCGCGATGCGAAATCTTGCTCTATCAATCCCCTCTTTGATGATATTTACTATCATCACAAAAAATGGAACCAGATGCCAACTTTCTTTCACACTTTGTACAACTCTATCTCTTCCAACATGCGATTCAATTTTTCCTTCTCATTTTTGGTAGGGTGAGAATTTTTCACCCTTTTGTAAATCTGATTATTTATTTCCTCCAATTCAAGCTCATCCGCATTCCGTTTCACTCCTCTTGCATTCACCTGATACTTCTTAGTATGCCTTCGGCATTTACAACAGACACATATGAAAAATAGGATAAGACCTATAATTCCAATTGGCATCAGTACTTTGAACAATAAGCTTCTACCTAAGTTAGCAAACCAGTGACCTACATTTGAGAGACCATCAACTAGTCTCTTCCAGGCACTGTCAACCTCGAGTGGTTTGAGTTCCCTTTCCAAATTAGTAATGTTTTTCACATATCTTTTGAGCTGCACGCTTTTGTCCGGAATGTAAGTGCAACAATGTTGCGCCTTCAACATCCGTCAGACTCCGCCCTCTTTTGCTAATAAGGTGTCAAGAGCAAGTCTGTCCTGTAAAACCATTGATCTGATCGCAACCATTTCGGTATTGACCAGCAGAAATCCATGAGCTGTGTCGGTAGACAGCACATCCACTATGGTGGACAATTTGCTAATTCTGTGAGTGTTCAGAACCACTCCCACTCCAGGTATCAGTGCACTAAAAATACTACCCATTATTTCACCTACGCTTTCTCTTTTACTACGCACTAAGCCATTAGTGTTTTCATTGCTTCCAGCAATTTCATTCACATGGTATATTTTCGGGAAGACAATGCCAAAGTAGCAGCTTCCATACCAGTGATCCGGCAATTTGAAATAAGCCTTGTCTCCACATATATAATAAATTCCAGGAAACACAGGCTCTGACCCATTTTTGAATCCCCAACCTCCAATTACCTTGTAATTGTGTTCACATTGACTGGAACTAATGAAAATGTTATTATAATAATCAGTCTTCTCGCGGTGAAGACAGAGTTTCCCTTTCTTTTCGAAATCCAGCAACAGAGCAGGTCCCGCCCGCCAGTTGAGGTGCTTTCCATGTTCTCAGCCCATATAGGGGTTTTCTGCCCTTTGTCATTTGCCTTTCTTTGGAAACTCTCCCTTCTCTTCTCTGCCATGTTTAAAAATATTTTCTCTTGTTCATGCAATGAACAGGTCAGGTTGTCTCTATGTGCTTCAGCTATGTCTATATTGCCTATAGTCAAAAAGTAGTCTCCCATATAACGTATTACGTCACTTTTGGTATGTACAGGATTCAAGTTTCCCCGTATAGGAAGTTCGGAAAAAATCACGTCATTGTTAGAGTAATAGTACTGTAACGGTCCTTTTTTGTAAAATAAGCTTGCTAAAATACTACAGGAAATTCCATATGTCAGGGGCAAGTGATGGTATGTCACGCCTTCAGCTACAGAGGTAGGTAGCTTCATGCAGACATAGCAATCCTCTATCTCCATAGTCTCTACATAGTGTACTAACAAGTTTGCGAAAACATTTGAGTGTGTCTGTTTGCTAACTCCGTGGTAATGTAGTCCTTCCTCATCTGATGCATCTAAGTCTCGTTTTGTTTGTCTGAGTGCTTTCTCACGTCTTTCTACACTTCGTGTTGTCAGTTCTTCAGGGTCAGCAATCTGAGTAGGGGAAATATTAGTATTCTTACTAACCATAAAGGGAATGAAAACTGTTAGTCCTATCCAAATTAATATAACTATAACTATACTACATATACATACTTTGCAGCATGTTTTGCAACAACTACCGCTAGGGCTTCCATTCGTTCTTGACTCAGACATTTTGGCTCAGAAGAAGTTTCTCAACCCCTCTTTGTAAGTTTACACAGCTAGCTTACTCTGTGCAACCTCAGGTGAGCTCGTCTTCCTCTTCTTCAGAGTACTCAGCAACCGGTTCTCCGTCACTTTCGTCAGTGATGTCAAGTTCCTCAAAATTTTCCAATATTAAGTAGGTCCACTCCGGGTCCTGATATTTTTTGTTTCGTCTTTTTATTCGCTCACTTCTTCTCTTGGAGCTATCTTCAGGTATTTCTGCAATTCGGGGACTTTTTCTTATATCTGCAAGTTTCTCTTGGACTGTTTTTAGTCTTAATTTCAATCTCTTAACATACCTTGGCTCAATGTGTTTCTTTTTCTTTAGTCTTTTAGCTGGCACTGAGATTTTGCTTTCTTCTAATGCTCTTTTATTTTCACTTGTCTGTGGCACTTCTGTTTCTGATTCTTCCCTTCCTGTCTGACTAGTCCCAGGTCTTGTATCTATTTCTTCTCCCTGGTTACTAAGCTGGCCTTGTTCAGGTATATTTTGCGTTTGGCTTTCAAATGTCTCTGTTTCTATGTCCTGAACACGTTCTCCTATTTCTGCCTGATCCTGCTCGAGCACTTCGATCCCTTGATTTTCTTCTGCTCGAACTATTACACTATGTCTAGTCTATCCCTTTTCGATTTCAGGAGTCAGTGGAGGTGTGTCAATCACCTGATCTGTCCCTGTCTGACCTTCTTCTTCGTCCTCAGACTTGATGTGAATCTCAATGATCTGAGGGTCTACGCCTGTGCCTTGCTCGACCTCTCTATTCCACTCTCTGTCTTCTTTTATTCGCTCTCTTGTTCTGAGTGGGTCTCCAGGGAGCTCGACAATGGGTATCCATCCTCTGGCCAGATTCCCGGCAGCTCGTCATCAGCTACTTCTGGACCAGCCTCCGTTGGATGTTCAGCAGTACTGGTGCTTGACCATGCGTCATCAGCTACCTCCGGGCCAACGTCTATGGGACCCTCCGCTGGGCTGGTGCTCGGTCGTCTGTCGTCAGCTACTTCAGGACCAACATCTGCAGACCCCTCAGCTGGACAACCTTCTGCTCCAGGCTCCTCGTCAGGTATCACCTTCTGGGTATGGCTGGCATGGATCCACTTGGGAACGCCGGCGCACTTCACAGCAGTCGTCGTTACCAGGATTATTTGCCGCTTTTTCCCCCACCTTGGTGCAAGGCAACTTGAACGAGTGTGCTTCTTTATTTTAACCCAGTCACCAGGAACCAATTTGTGAACTGGGGTTGTCGGGTTGGCGATGGCGTCTGCCCCAATCTGGCGAGAGATAGAACGCACTTGGTCACCCAGTTGCTTGCAGTATTCAAGTACCAAATCATCAGAAATGCTTAACAGTTTGTATCCTGGTACCCATGCTTGTCTCATCACTCTTCCCATCAAGATCTCATGGGGGCTCAGGCCTGTTCTCCGATCTGGAATGCTTCTGAGTCCCATCAGAACAAGAGGCAAGGCAGCTATCCAGTTCATGCCAGTAGAATCACATATTTTGCCAATCTATTCTTGATAGTGCCATTGATTTGCTCTACTACTCCAGAAGCCTCTGGATGATATGCACAATGCAGCTTTTGTGTGATCCCAAATGCTTGACAGAGTTGAGCCAGTATTTCATTCTGGAAATGTCCGCCTCTATCTGAGTCAATAAAGACTGGAACCCCGAACCTCGGTACTAGCTCTCTCAGCAACATCCTAGCTACTGATATGGCATCACATTGGGAGGTTGGGTAGGCTTCCACCCATTTTGAAAACAGGCAGACAATGACAAGGACATATCTCTTTCCCTCACAACGGGGCATGGTAATGAAGTCAATTTTCCCCAGCTCAACTACTGTTTTCTTGCCAGCGTTGAACTGCTGACATGTCAAGCATCTCTGGCAAAGGGACTCTGCTGCCTTCCTGAACTTCTTGTTGTACCAAGTCTGTTGAAATACCAGAACCATGGCATCCCTACCAATGTGTGATCCTTCATGTATCAGTCTGGCCATTGGGGCAAGTAGTTGTCTGGGTAACACAGCCATACCATTCGGGCCCACAATGACACCATCCTCACGTCTTGGTTTACAACCTTCTTCCTTCCACTTCTCTTTCTCCTCCCAGGGCGTCACATGCTGCCATTCTCTCACTTCATCCCATGTAGGCACTTCTTCAAACCTCCTAAGTTGGCAGCTGTTTCCAGCCCCACCCCGTTTCGGATTTATTCGCATCTGATCCATGGCGCATTGCTTTGCCACTCGATCAGCAAAATCGTTTCCCAAAGATACAGGGTCAAGGCCTTTCTTATGAGCAATACACTTGACCACTGCCAATTCTTTTGGTAATTGAATTGCCTCTAAAAGGTCTTGAACCACTTTTCCATTTCGTATGGGGGTACCTGATGAAGTCAGGAATTCTCTTTGTAGCCATAACTGGCCAAAGTCATGCACCACCCCATAACAGTACTGGCTGTCAGTATACACTGTTATTCTCTTGTCTTTTCCCAATTTACAAGCTCTAATCAGAGCGATCAATTCAGCTACTTGGGCAGATTTTACTCCAAATAAATAAGCTGCTTCTTCAATTTTCGTTAACGTGACCACAGCATAGGCAGCACTTAGGCCCCCCAGTTCATGCCTTAGGCAGGAACCATCCACAAACCATTCCTCATCATGCACAGGCAAAGGAGTTTCCTTAATGTCTGGGCGAGGTTTAGTACTGAACTCTGTCAGATCAATACCGTCATGCTCATCATCTCCCTTATCTTCCATTACCATTGAGTCAGGGAGTAGAGTGGCAGGGTTTAAAATGTTGCATCTGGTGATGACAATGTTTGCAGCACCCATGAGAATCCTCTCATATTTAGTCAGCCGACTAGGGGTGAGATACTGAGTTTTTGTTCGGGTCAATAGAATCACAACTCCATGTGGAACATACACAGTTACAGGATGTCCCATGATAATGGACTCACTCTGTTCTAAACTGGTGCATGTTGCAGCTACTGCTTTCAGACATCCAGGTAATCCAGCAGCCACTGGATCCAATGTGGCAGAGAAATATGCCACAGGCCTTCTGGTCGTGCCATGTTCCTGAGTCAGGACTGACAATGCACAATTGTCACGAGTGTCACAGAATCGGCCAAACTCCTTGGAGTAATCAGGCATCCCTATTTATTTATTTATTTATTTATTTTTAATATTTATAAAGCGCATCATTTACCCTTGGGCGTCTTGGCGCTAATGGAACCAATTTAACTATACGGTCAGTATGAGGAAGGGATGATCATTGAGCAAACAGCCAGGTTTTTAAAAGTTTGCGGAATTGGAGAAGAGAGGAGCTATCCCTGATGTTTGAGGGAAGCGCGTTCCAGAGCCTTGGGGCGGCCACCAAAAAGCGCCGGTCGCCCCAAGTGACAGTTTTAGTGCGAGGAATGACCAGTTGATTGAGAGTGGCTGATCGAAGTACTCTGTTAGGTTTGTATTGTTGTAGCTGTTCTTTCAGAAAGTGGGGTCCTTGGTTGTTGAGTGCTTTAAACACAATACAGAGGGACTTGAAGTGGATTCTATTTCGCACAGTGAGCCAGTGGAAGTCCTTTATATTGTTGGATATGGATTCATATTTTGTTTTGCCCGAAAGCAGACGTAAAGCAGGGGCTGTACACAGACAATTACGCAACTTTGTGAAAGCTGTCAAGCTCTCGTCATTCCATTCCACTGGGTCCTTTGCTCCTTTCTTTGTCATTTGAATCAAAGGCTTTGCAAGGACTGCGAATCCCACAATCCATTGCCTGCAGTATCCTACAACTCCAAGGAACATTCTGATTTCTTTCTGAGTACGGGGTAATTGCATATTTTGAATTATTCTGACTCTCTCTGAGGTAACTTTTCTGATGCCTTTTTCTATCTGGTGTCCCAGATATTTCACTGATTTCGAACAGAACTGTAATTTCTCAGGGGCCACTTTATGTCCCTTTTCACTCAGGTGATTTAGTAGGGCAATGGTGTCAACCACGCAGTCCCTATGACTTTTAGACGCCACCAATAGGTCGTCAATGTACTGGACCAAAACGGACTTTCCAGGTAAGACTAAAGTTTCAAGACATTTTTTCAAGATCTGATTAAAGATAGAGGGGCTTTCTGTGTACCCCTGGGGGACCCTGTTCCAGACATACACGTGACTGTCGAAAGCAAATGAGAAAAGAAATTTGCTGTCTGGATGCAATGGAATCGAAAAGAATGCATGACATAGGTCTATCACAGTGAACCATTCAGCATCCCAGGGGATCTGATACAGAATTACTGCTGGGTTCGGGACAATAGGGCAGCAAGGGACCACTATCTTGTTTACCTTTCTCAGGTCCTGCACTACTCTGTACTTGCCATTAGGCTTTTTGATGCCCATAATGGGTGAGTTGCATGGGCTACTCATTACTTCCTGTATGATGTTTGCTTCTAGCAATTTCTGTATTTCAATGGCAACACCTGCTCCCACTTCTGCACTCATTCTGTAAGGCTTGGTATTGGGGTACACTGCATTTTCTCTCATGGCTATTTGTATGGGGTCTACGTTTTTCATTAATCCTACATCTTTTCCTGTAAAGTCCCATACTTCTGGCTTCACTGTCTGCTGGAGTTCTTCAGGTAAGTCCTGTATAGTCAGTCGTTTTATTTCTGAGTCAGGTCTAATTAACATTAGCTTATAGATACCATCTTCATTTGGGGTTTGAATTTCGACGCCCTTTGGTGTGCAAAAGATGGTACAATTCATTTTGCACAGCAAATCACGTCCCAGTAAGTTTACCGGACTGGTATCACAGACAACAAATCTGTGCATTTGTTTAAAATTTCCAATTGAGATCTCCATGGGCTCGGTAACAGGTGTACTAATCAATTGATTAGATACACCCACTACTTGGATGGCTTCTCCCGAGAGGGGTAGGTTTGGAACATCCACTGTTCTTACAGTAGAACTGGTACCACCAGTGTCCAACAGAAAGGTGACATCATTTCCATCAACCTTTCCTTCAATGTATGGTCCCGACTGGTCTACCGGCAAGGAAGCGCCAAGTACGCACTCCTCGTCCTCCCCTCTCAGGCCCCGTCAGTACTGGTCGTCAGAGAAGAAAGTGTCATTCAGTAGATACTGCGAAGTTGCTGTATTTCTATTTTCATTGCCTCCCCAGATTTCTACGTCATCACCCTGTGGTGATTTTCCTTTAAAATTAGGTTTTGGCGCTCTGGGCACTTGGATCGTTTTTACCTGCTGCTGGGTCTTTCTTTGTTTTTCATTCTGCGTCTGTGGAATTAAATCAGGTGTTTGGGCATTATCATCTTGTAAATAGGGACACTCGTCTCTCCAGTGTCCAATTTCCCCGCACTGATGGCAAGGAAATTTTTTCTTGGCTTCCTCTCTACTCATTTTCGCTCTGGGCTTTCCTCCACCCCCACCCCCAGGGCTTTGGTTCGGGGTAGTTTTGTTCATCTTGCTTAACTGCTTTTCCTGCTGTTCTGCGAGCTTTACTTGAGCCCACATCACTTTCTCTTTGAGAGCCTTTTTCTTTTCTGCCATTTCGTCCTCGCAGTACTTTGCGTACCGTAGGACCTCATCTATCTTTTTAGTATGCCAACAGATTTTATTATCCTTTATCCACTGACAGATTTCGGGCCTTAAACCGTTTACAAACCTGTAAATGAAGTGTGTCATATCCTTCATCTCGATGTTATCTATACCACTGTATGTTTTGAACACCTGCAACAGCCTTTCATAAAAGGAATGCACTGTCTCGTCTCTTTCTTGCGTGGTTCTATCTATCTTGGTCCAATCAGTTTCCTTTGCGGGCACTTTTAGTTTCAGATGCTGAATTACCTGATCATATTTTCTCATTACTTCCTTCGATGGTTCTCCTGTTTTTTCATCTCTCGCGTATTCCTCACTAGGCCAAGCTATGGCTATTTTACACTCGGTCCACAGATCTACAGGGACCACTATGTCGAAGAACCCATCCAGGTCCTTTCACAGGCATTTTTGCACCTTTACGAATCTTTCTACCTGCCTATACCAATCCACGGGCTTTTCTCGTAATTTCGGAAAATCATTAGTAAAGGATACAATATCCTCTCTGGACCATGGAACGTGTACATATTTTCCACCTGGTACTTCGCGCATAGGGCATAACTGTTCTGGTTTGTCAGCTTCCTTTAGAACAAATTCGGGAGTTGCCTGCCTAGACCTGGCCTCATCCTTTTTCTTGGCCCATCTGGCTTTCCATCTTTCCACATCTCCCCATTTTTGTAATACTGTCAATAGTTCTTTGACCTGTGCTTTCTTCCCTGAAACATTCAAGTTTTCCAAATCCTTGTCTGAGAAATCTGCCCTATATGGTTTCTGCAGAGGTTTCGATTTTGAAATATCTATTCCCATGCTAGCAGCAGTGTCTGTCAGTTTTTCATGAAGTACTCGAGTATTTCGGGTGAGACTCTTGCAGATAAACAGCATTTCGTCTTCGGAGTAGGTATTTAATCTGTCTAATCCTACGTTTCCTGCCATCAATTCCTCTATTTCTATTCTCAGCTTGTAGAGATCTAAAGGTTTCGTTGGGGACGCTTGTTTTTCAAATTCTTGACTCCATCTTTCGATTTCTTCAGGAGTCACCAATGTGACACTCTTAGTACCCGAGGTCGATTCCATTTGAATTTCCCTCGCATTAAAAGGATTATGTCTTTTCTGTATCTTTTTTCCGGCATTTCTAACGGGCAGATCTAGCAGCGAGACCTCCGACTCGCACTCACTTGTCTGGTCATCTACAATTAAGGGTTCTGGTCTGGTCGGTGCAATGACAGGAGTAATTACTGGAGTTTTCGGACTCTCTTGACGGTCCCCGTACAACGGAACCACCGGTCCGATAGTTACTGGGATCGTCAAGGCTTCAGGACTTGTATTTAGCTGTGACATTTTCTGTATTATCTCAGCTCTCTGCTTTGCTAGCGCTTCTCGCTCTTTCTCTTCTAATAACCTGTCCAAAGATTTGTCATGTAACACCTGTGGGGTTAGAGTGGGAGCATAACTCGGGGCAGTGGGATGTGTTTCACTTGGTCCTTCGCCATAATTAGGTCTTGGGAACAAACTTCCTGTGCCTAGAATCCTCGGCTCTTCCTCATCCTGTGGCTGTAATAATGGCATTCCTGAACCTAAGGATCTCACCTCACCTCCGTAGGGGGGACGAGAACAAAAATCTCCTTCACGTGAATATCCCGTCTCCCCACCAACGTGTCTCCTGGGGTAAATACTCATGGTTTCTACGGGTCCTAGATTCTCAGTATAAGGAGGAATTAGATAACCCCCTCCTACACTTGCGGACCTGACCTCTTCCCTTTGTAGAGGTCTCCGGGGAATATCCCCTGCACTCGAAGGTCAGTGTCCTTCATTATAAGGAGGCGGACTTCTCATGCACATGTCATCTAACAATTCGTCATCCGATTCTCCGAGGGGCCCCCAGTGTTTGGATTTCTCTGTCCTTTCCCCCCCCCCAGGAGGATCTTCTGCTGGCATCATGGGAAACAGTCCCTCAACAATCATACTCTGCCTCCATTGTTTCATCTTTTGGGCTCGGGCTTCTTGCTTCAGTTTTGGATAAAATGTTGTCAATCCTTTATCCAATCGGGGCTTGTCCCTTTCAAAAGCCTCAATCTCCCATTCCTCTAGGGCTTCGTATTGCGTTAACCTAGGTCTGGGATGTAAATCATTCATTCGGGTTCTCAGATTAAATAGAATCCTGCTGTTAAAGGTACCCTCTAACGGAAAAGCCAATATTCCGTCATCTTTCGTGTATTCCGCCCAATTTTCCAACCATACACAGGTATTGTACCCTTTATCGAACATCATGAAAGATGCGGGAGTATTTGGTGGCGGAATGACAACACCTTCTCTAGTTTTAATCTGCTTATCTTTCTTGAAATAATTCTTTACTTTATTTACAAGGGACAACTTTCGCTTGTTTCCATACATAATGTCGTGCTTTATGCCTTTAAACTGATCTCTCTGAAATCCCAAATCTCTCGGATCGGGTCTAGTATGCGGTCTGTACGAGTGCCACATACGATTCATACGCTTAACTTTGTTTACAAATTACTCCCAATCCAAATGCGTCTTTTAATTTCGTGCGACCAATGAGGTGCACGAGTTCAAATAATTTCGACCAATGGGTGCGCGGCCCTTTCGCGAGACAGTTCTCACGCTCCCGTGCTCACCCCTCCTTTACAATTCCAGCTCCGCTACCAGCCCGCTGCGTCTACCAATCCCAGCGCGGCACGGAGTGATGTCAGAGCGGCTTCGCGACTGACTCCCTCCTTCACAAGGTAACGGAAACTTTCTTACTTTCTAAAGTGCTTAGTGCTTGGTTATTTTACGACAATTACACATTCGCCACCGTGCTCAAGTGTCTAGATAGAAAGACATTTTTCACAGCAAGTAAACTACTTCCATTTACTTTTCACTCACTACGGATAGGTCTTCTCTGCCTACCCTTCACTCTAGCATCGGAGAACCTGTTACTCCCCTAGACTCATCCACTTTACCGCGATATATCCGAGTCTAAGGTTTCCCCAGCGAGCCCCTTTGCTTTCAGCCAAGCTCCGATGAACCTGCTACTCTTCCGATGTGACCCTAAATAGGTTTATGCCACAATGGGAATTTTGCCAATGAACCTCGTTACTAACATTTATTCAAACATGCATTCGGAAAAAACCCTAGTTAGTGCTTCCAGTTCTGCCTAACCTGCACCAACTTTCCTTAGAGCAGGTGACCTCAACACGAATGGATTCTATTCACCACTCGCTATTCAATTCCCCGGGGATTCCCAACAAAACATTTAACAATTACGGACGAAATAGGTTAATACATATATCAATACAACAATAAGAAAAACAGTTTAAAACATTTCATAATTTTTCAAAGCAAACCTTTCAAGTGACTGATCAGATCTCCTGAAGTGCCTACTTTTGTAGCAGCATCAATATACTAGCAGCTTCCGACTTAGCTAGACTAACTAGTCCTGCCTCACCTTTAACTATTCCCTAACCATAACTCTGCTACCAGAAAATTACTGCTAGAGATCGCGGGTCACCCGACCAATAATTTCGCCACTTCGGGCCCATATATTTCAAATCACCATATACATTGATCGGATGACGTCGCAATCTTCTACCAATAATTGTGAGTTCCTTTTCTATTTTCTAGTGTACCCGACTTACCATCCACTGTTACGGGTACCTATGACCACAATGGATCAGGGAGCTAGCTGTAAAAGGAAAGGCAGCAAAATACAAACCCAACATGTGAACCTGGGATTTATTTAATAAAATGACCACGGACAACTGAGAAGTTTTAAAAGCTTTTATCTCAGAATTAAATTCTTTAGAACATACACTCCATTACAAGGAGACAGTCTAAAATCAATTATGCAAAGAGTACATATCTGTATAAAAGAACTCTAAGGGCAATCACTTATGTTTTAAATGCTAATGCAATAGAAAACCAACTGAGAGAGAAATTAGACTAATTCAAGGTTTCTTCAGTAAAGTTTGTGAGATAAAATTAGAGACCATATCAAGAAATAGCAAACTGCAATGGCGAAAATAATTTCTAAAATGTAGGGTAACATAGGAAACACGCTATGAAAATAAATGCATACGTTTCATGAGATGCAATGAGTTGCGGAAAGCATGGAAAAACTTATCATATGCAAAGATATGTCTTTATTGAAGCAAAGACAGAAAAATAGAAAGGTGCAGTTTCAAGAGATTCAGAGCGATATTTACCTAGACTGGTGTGAAAACCAAACCCTGGCCATGGGTCAGTTAAGGACAGGAAACCCTCAAGGAAGGATACCCCTCAATGGACAGCAGGTGCAGAATGGACACCCAGGACAGGACAGGAAACCCTCAGATTAGGATCAGGACAGGACCACCAGGACACGACCAGCACCCGCAGTTTGGAAACAACGCCTGCGCTCCACCCTCTCTGCAGCTATCAGTCAGAACCCCGATTGGGTCAGCGAACTCCCAGCAAAGTGCTCCGCCAGCACTTTTAAGGTTTAGTAAAACCTTAGTCTATGGTCAATTTCGGACAAAGTGCTCCGCAGCGCTCTGCATCAAGTCACCTATTGAGTGCGTTGGGTCAGTGACAGGTCAGCTATTCAGACAAGTCGGACAATTTCCCTAGGTGAACCCAGGGTAGATATACTGTTTTGGGACAGGGTACCACCCCCCCAATGTTGCAAAGTGTCAGAATCCCCAAATTTCGATTGGTCCTAAGGTAGGATTTGGTTAACACACCAATCAGAACTGACTATTCTAAGGCCTATTTTGCATGTTAAGGTGCCGCCTAGCAAGATTGGGGTTCCCACGAGAAGTCGCAGGGTATACAATGGAAAGAATACAATTTGATAGAATAGGGTACAATCTAGATGCTCTTGCTGGGTGAAGGTGCATGTTCCCATGCAGGCTCTGGCATCAACCTTCTTTGGCTTGGTTTCAATGCCACCGCACCATCGATTGATTCTGCGCAGAAGTACCCTCCAAGATGGACTCCCCAGCCCCATCACCCCTCAGTGCCGAAGATACATGAAAAGTAAGCGAAAACAAATTAGTACATAAAATAAATGAAGGTACTTCATGTCATGATTTCGTACTTTAGTTTCATCATTATAAAAATATACTATGCAATAACGGGTAAGTGCTACACATAACGACACGATAAGCAATAGCACGAGCTTCAATTCATTATCACATTAAACTGCCATTACATGGCGATTACGCATGCGCACCCTTTCCCTCCAAAACTATCTCTACGCAAAGTCACGTGAGTGTGACTGACGCATGCGCAGAAACGAAAAGGCAAGCAGCGGCCATTTTAGGGACAAGGATTAATCGTATTAGTAGAACACATAGGCAAGCGTCTCTATGATACCCACGCACATTAAAAATACATAAAATTAGTAAAACAAACAATTGAAGTTACGAGATTATAATAGATTTTCGAGGTTCTTGACTCGAGCAAGTCGCGATGCGAAATCTTGCTCTATCACAGGCCCTTTACCACCTGCAGAAGAGAGACTCCAGAGAGAGAAATACGAGACTCCCCACAGCTCACAAATTGGCCAAACCTCTGGAGAAATCAGAAACAGAGACAGGCACAACTCCCCCCACCTGTCAACTGAGGCACGAATGACCAGGATGGATGTCTGAACACAGATAGCATGGGGAAGAAAGAGGAGCTAAACAGAGACAGTGCCCACCATAATGCCACCTATGCTCACCAGGACAAAGACTGGAAACCCCAGCAATTTGAACAGCTGGCCAGATCAGAAAAACCGATTGCAACCATGAAAAGTTGAAAAGAAGAACCCGGAAATGGCAGGAGCATAAGCCCAAAGCAGACCAACCAGATGGCAGAAAATAGGCGGTCAGGCATCCAAAAGGGCAAAGGATGTGAGGAGCAATCTACAGGAGCAGCGAGGACAGTTCTGTGGAAGACAGAGCAGAACTTCAGGCCCTGCTCCACAACCGGGTGCAGACAAAAAGGAAGGGGACCAACAATCCCCCTGCATGACATAAAAAAGAACCATGTCGTTTGAACTTCCATCCGAACACACCCACGTGATCCCTAAAAGATGGGAGGAAGCCAAAACCGGTACCAGGGTCAAAGCTCACCAGACCCAAAAATTGAGAGATCCCCCATCCATACCAAAATCCCTTGTAGGAGGGGCAGACCCAACAGGGGCCTGGAGAGCACAACATAATTAAACGCAAAACGCAAAATGCACATTCACCCAGAAGGGTATCTTGGCAATGAAGAACAGATGGGTATAGCCACCCAACTCTATGGTACTCATTTCATCGACCTCAGAAGGAGGAAAGGCTAAGTGGACCATCATGATCTGAACAAGTGACCATGCGGCCAAACACAGGCCCCAAGTGTGGGTGCAATACTCTACTAAACTATCAGACCAGGCGAGCCCAATGTTGGAGGACCACCGATGGAAAAGTATCGATAACATGTCCGAAGGAGAACACTGTGGCAGAAAATAAAGTAAAAAAAGGACCTGCACTACACCACAAGAGGTCAGACCAGGGGTGGAGCCAATCCAATGTAATCCTAAATACGAAATGGAGGGAAGGCAAATCAGGTCACAGCAAACCCAGCCCCCTCTCCACAAGACCCTATTTTACTGAAGGCAGTTAACCTTAAATGATTTAATTGAGAATATTGGTCAATGAAAACTTTTGTTGTTTATTTTTTTATCCATTTAATGTTGGCTTCATAGTTTTGGAGGAACATGTTAATTTAAGGCATGTTACCTTTTGTCAAGGAGAGTACATTGAAGATGCTACCTACTGTTTGACATTTTTTGTAGAGTTTTGCTTCCTAATTTTTCACCTGTCCTTTAAAATTCGTTTTCGGGGGTGCAGCCCTGCAAAGTACAACACATCAGCCTAACGCATTTCAGTGTGATGGTCCGCATCACTGCACTGAAATGCACAGCCACACATTTATAGCACAACAAGTCATAGGGCGGCTAAATTAGCGCTTTTACAGAAAGCATGCAGAGCGCAATCTGCACTGCTTGCAGCAGGTTTGGGTGCTGGCTCAGCTCGCTCTGGACTCAGGCAGGCTACAATGTTGCTAAGGAGGGAAGGAGGTATAAGTATTCTGATTGCCTTTGGCTCTTGTGATGAGAGACGTGCCGCTCCTACCTGTGAGTCGGATGTATGAGGTGAGGGCTGCGGACTGCAGCTTCAGTTGAGGTGCTGCTTACTTTCACACTGAAACAGCCCTTCTGGAGGTCGGGGCTCCCTTGTTGCAGGGGAGCCCCGAAAGCAAGCAAGCTTCTGTTTGTGCAGTCACAACCCTAGACCATCGTAGAGCAAGCTTCTGCCCCATAAAAACACAGCACCACACTCCTGTACAGCTAGGTTCCATTCTCTACAGGCACATTACCATACCTAGGTAGAGCAAGCTTCCGCCTTATGAAGGCACAGCACTGCACTATGATACCACAAGCGTATATTCTCTGCCAGCACAGCAGTACACCATGGAAGAGCAAGCCTTTTCTCTATAAATCACCAGCATCTTTGCCTGGTACAATAAGCTTCCATTTTATGTTGGCACAGCGCTATTCCAGGGTACAGCATGCTTCCACCCCATGAAGGCGCAGCAACACAATCTGGGCTCACGCAGGCTACAATGTTGTTAATTCACCTGAGTGTTTCACACATATAAGGTGGGCAGCCTGGCTGCGGCAGACAGTTTCTGCTCACGGTATGCATTGTTGGCTTGTGCCCTGCCCGACAGCCATTAACGTCGTAACCCTGACCCTGGCCACCGCCAAAGTGATGGTGCCTCAACAGGCACTGCAGCCTGCAGCACTGCAGTGAGTCCAGCAGCACCACTGAGGCCATGCTCAGAATGCCGCTACGATGTCGAGCCCTGCACCGCAGCCACTGCTCACGGTGCAGGGATCATCGTGGCAGGCTGGCCTGTACCAGGATGACATTACAGTACTCGTGATACTAGTAAGTGCCACTCTGACTACCTTCTCCAATATCCTCTGAATAATTAAATTTCCTTTTGTTTCACTACCCCCTCCTCCAATATGTTAATAATTGAATTTATTTTTAAGAGTGCATGAAGCCTCATGATCACTATGAGCCTTAAAGTAAAGTTACAGCTGCCGCTGAGGCCTTAAAGCTTAGCTATCAGGCAGCATGATCCGTGCTGGGGCCCCTTTCACATTCTGTATTTAACGTCGGGTCCTTCGTGGCAGAGACCCTGAAAAGACTCTGACAATTGATCATGATCTGATCATACCATTAATTTGATTGATTGCCAGCCAGGGAGGAGCAAGGAGGCTCACTCAGGATCAGCACAGTCTGGCTAAGGCAGGGAATCTCTGTTTAATGTATTGTTTCTCTGCTGCCCTTCCCTGCAAAAGGTGTCTGACCTATGCTGTGGGCTGTACCATGCTACTACTAAGTGTGGGTGACATTGCACTGTATGTGAGAAAGTGTCACTCATAGTCGTGAATGTCACTCATGATTACACTGAAATTATGAAAATGTCACACATAAGCAATCTCAAACCTTGGGAGGTGGTAAAATGTGGCACCTCACCCTGCCCTCACCCCAAATAAAACATTTCTGCGGACGCCCATGACCTTAGCATAACAATCCTCTTCAAAAGTTATTCTCAACTACTTGGATCTTTTTTGTGGTAGTGCAGCTCAAAAGTAACTACATTGAGGGATTAGGTCCCCTTGAATCCTGAGGTTCCCTAGGGTCCCACTAGGCCACCAAGTACCACCATTAAGTGCCACTGAGATGGGTTGCAAAGAGGTGTACAAAGGGGTGTGGCCTAAGACCACCACTCTGCAACGCATCTCTGCATTGCTTACTGGAGGTACCTGGTGGTCTAGTTAGCCCCCAGGGATCCTCAGGTTTCAAAGGGACTTAATCCCATAATTTGCAATGTGCCAGAGACTGTGTTTTCACACTTGACATATCATGCCACGCCCCTTTCCTGCACCACTGTGCAAACGCGCCACTGGCGTGTTCTAAATTGGGGGATTAAGTCCCCTTGAATCCTGTGGGTGTGTGGGGGTCAACTAGCCCACCAGGTACCTCCGGTAAGCACCACAGAGATGAGTTGCAGAGCGGTGTAAAAAGAGGGCATGGCCTTGCACCACCTCTCTGCAACACAGCTCCCTGGCGCATACTGGAGATACTTGGTGGGTTATTTGGCTCCCAGGCACCCTCAGTATTCAAGGGTAATTAATTTGGTAACTTACAACACACCGGAGGGCACATTTGCAGATTGCTAAAGGGAGGGGCCTCCGGCGCGATGCCGGCTTTTTTTTGTAAAAGGGGGGCTGTGTGGCCCCCCTTCTTTTTGTATTTTTGGGGCCTAGGGTCCCCATCTTCTAGGGCCTGACCCCTTTTCCTCTTCTTTTTTTTAAATGGGAGGGTGCTGCGTGGCCCCCCTCCAGAGGCCAATTATGGCCTGGGACCCCATCCCCACGGCCCGGGCACCCTCTTTTTTCTTTATCTATTTTTTTAAGGGAAGGGGGCCGTGTGGCCCCCCTCCCTAGGCCAATTATGGCCCCTGTGACCCCATCCCCTGGGGCATGGCCAGATTTTTTTTTTCATCTTGAGGTGGGCCGAATGGCCCCCCTCCTAAGGCCAATTATGGCCCCAGGGACCCCATCCCCGGGGTCGGGCCTTTCCTTTTTAAAAAATGTAATATTGGGGAGGCGAGCCACGTGGCACCCCTCCCAGGTCACTTCGTTTGCGAGGACCCCATCCCCAGGGCAGGCCCTTCCTTTTTTTTCCCTCAGGGGAGTGGGCCAAGTGGTCCCCCTACCAGGCCACTTCTGGGCCCGGGGACCCCATCCCCCGGGGCCTGTCCTCTCCGTGGGAGGAGCACCAATTGCCCCACGGTCCCTTGCTTTTCCACAATGAGAGCAGCTAACATGCAGTTCTCCTTGTGGAAAAGCAATCTGCTTTGGATTTTGGAAGCGAGAGCAGGAAACCTGCTCTTGATTTTAAAATCCAAACCAGTGTTTGCTATAACAGGGCGGTAGCCGTGCGGCTCCCGCCCTGCCATAGAAAGATCAGTGTCCCAGGGATGGGCACCCCATGTCACTGCAGGAGCCGGCCCTGGGGGGTGGCTGTCCCCAGGGCCATGAGGGGCTCCAGGAGGGGGGCCATGTGGCCCCCCTCCCTACCATTACAAAGCCCCAGGGAGGTGGTGGTCCCAGGGCTCAGGAGTCCATAACAGACCCCCGTATTTACATATTTAGTGCCCCGGAGAGGTGGAGGTCCCTGGGGCGTGTGGGGGGGTCGAGTCCCCCACACAGGTTTGAATTAATAAAAGAGCCCCGGGGATTGGGAACCCCCCCCACACTTTTTTTTAACTGTCCCGGGAAGTTGGCTGTCCCTGGGGCTGCGGGGACCCCAGCGTGCCCCCACTAATAAATTGGCAGTGCCCCTGGGACCTGGCCCACCCGGGGGCTTTTTTTAAACAAAGCGCAGGAGCCCGTGCTTTATTTTTTTTTATAATTACGCCGGGATTCGCAACCCCACCAATATTATATGAAAAATATGCTTTGTTTTGCCCTTGTGGGACCCGTGCGAAGGCCTAGGGGCTCAGGGTGTTTCTACCCTGCCCCCTTTTTTTGTTTTTTGATGTTTTTTCTACTGCCTTTTTGTTACTCGGTTCTATTGAGTCTCAAGATGGCTGCCAACACTTCCTGGTTTGGAGTGTTGGCAGCCAATTAGAATGAAACTCGTGTTCGGGAGAGTTTGTGAACCCACCACTGCCCCAGATATCGAAAAAATTTCTTTTTCTAATTTCTCGGGAACTAGTGAATGGATTTACACCATTTTACAAAAAGGGATCTTTCTGAACCAAGATCTTCAGTTTTGCCAAATTTTGTGTAATTCTGTTTTGGGACCCCCTTTTTTCTTGGCACCAGCTTGATGAATCAGCCCGAAACTTTCAAGACAGGAGCTGACCGGATCGGGTCACTAGTTTTGGAAAATTTCGTGAAGATTCGTCAACCGGCGCCAAAGTTATTGGGAAAACAAAAAACAATTTTCCTATGGAAACTAGGTCCTACCTATAACTACTTACTGGCGCTCCAAACAAAGGCGACTCAAGCACAAACAAAGGAGGAGAAAAAAACAGAGTCAATGGGAACCAGAAGAGGGGGCTACAAGAAAACACAATAACCATGGATAGCACACCAGTAAATAAAACCATTGTTAACCTCTCATCACGGCCTCTATCCCACCTGGAGAAAACTACTCTGTGCTTAGGTTTAACATTTTGCCCTACTTAATTGTTTAACTATGCTAACACACGTGTGGACATTTTTAAATTCATACAAAAACTGTAACTTTAAAAATGGCATATGTTGAGGAGCAACAGACCTCCTGAAAGTGAGGTTCTCACACCTGAGGACATGGGTCAACCAGATTTAACAGTGGGGGATGCAGATATGTTACAAACTGTGTATGAACTAGGTAATACTACATGTACTAATTGGGAAGGACTAGAAGATCAGGAAGGCATTGCCACTGATAAAGCAGCAAGCACCAATTTTAAACCTGAATCAATCTTTTACCCCTTACTTTCAAATGACTCTATTGACACGTTCCATGACGTAGTTACTAAGGCACTGACCAGACAAAAACATAAAATAGCTGCAAGAAATAAGATGAATTTCAATTTATCATTCCAGCAAAGGGAAATTATTCTATCTTTGGCCCAGGACAACAGCATAGTAATAAGACCATCCGATAAGGGTGGTAACATTGTGCTATGGTTCAAACAAATGTACATTGATGAAGCTAAGAGACAATTGAATAATGTTGACTTTTACTGTAAATGCAATACTACCGTTTCCAACAAGAGTATTACTACTACCTGGGAAAAACTGTCAGAGTGGCAGCAGGCAGGGATGATTACGTGGCATGAATATTGTTTTTTGAAAAAAGACTACCCAAACTACCTATACTATATCTTTTAACAAAAAATCCATAAGAACCCTGAGGTACCACCAGGAAGGCCAATAGTATCATCAGTAGGCAATGTGAATGAGAACATATCAAAGTATGTAGATCACTTTTTAAAGGAATATGTTATTGAGTTGCCATCCCACATAAAAGATACCAAGGATTTTTTTAGGGTATCAGATGGGAGGAAGAATTTATTCTAATTACCCTGGATGTGAATTCATTATATACCATCATTGATCACGTCCAGGGAATTGATGCATGCATGCATTTCCTGGGTAAAAGAGACATATGTTACCTAGAACAATCGAACATGCTAGCTGACATGATGAAGATATGTCTCACTAACAACATTTTCATGTTTGATGTGGACCTCTACAGACAGACAAAGGGCACATCGATGGGGACATGCTTCGCACCTACTTTTGCAAACCTCTTCCTGGGAAAACGGGAGAAGGCACTTCGTGATAATGCAAACTTCGAGTCAGATTTTAAGAAAATTGTAGTATTGTTGAAGTACATCTACAACCTCTTTATTATATAGAGAGGGAATGAAATGGAGGTCCCTGACTTTGTCCTAAGACTCAACAATAACCCATAAAACATTACACTGACACACAGCATCAGCAAGGAGAACGTAGAATATCTCGACACACAGGTCACAGTAAAAGGTAGTGCAATAATCATTAGCCTACATCGCAAAGAGACCACAGGGAACAGTCTCCTCCATGCCGGTAGTGCTCACCCTGATGCACTTAAATGGAGCATCCCATACGGAGAGCTACTGACGGCCGGCAGGAACTGCAGCACAGAAGAAGCTTACACTAAGAAACAAGACACCATGCTAAAGAGATTTAGGGAGCGTGGGTATCCCGAGTGGGTCCTCCAGAAAGCGAAGAGTAAAATCAAAGAAACAGACAGAGCAAAGTCTTTGACATATGCAGAGAAAGAAATTAAAAACACACAACCAACTAGAGTGATTACCTCATTTTATCACCAATCAAAACAAGTCCACAAAATCCTGTCAGATAATTGGAATATTCTTAAAACTGACACCGTCATAGGCCCCAACCTGAGCGACAGACCTACAGTAACCTATAGGAGAGGCAGAAGTCTCAAAGACATACTGGTTAGAGGCGACATCACTGAAGCCCAGCAAGGCAATATACATAACCTTAAAGGGTTCTAACCCTGCAGGGATTATAAAGCATGCAAATCTAGTCAGACGGTGAAAGAATTTGAAATATAGGGATCCAGAAAGAACAGAACAATAACACAATTCCTGACGTGTAGTACTAGTTACGTCATCTATGTTTTAGTATGCCCTGTGGACTCAGATACGTAGGCAGTATGACCTTTATGGTAAAAAACGTATCCATGAACATCTCAGGGTCATCACTTATATGGCATCACATTACCCAATTGCGTGACACTTTCAAGAAAAACATCCCTCTAAAGACTCTCTCCTACAATTCTTCACTATTGAACAAATCAAATTGGGGGACAAAGGAGGTAAAAAGGAACTAGCACTTAGAAAAGAAGGAGTCCAAATGGATTTTAGAATTAGAAACCGTATTCCCTGGGGGCCATAACCTCGATGATGAGTTAGCAACCCATTTACATGAAGACTGATGATCTTAATTGATAATGACCTTACCATGTTTGAGAGGTATAATGTAGATAGGTTTTAATCTATTCTTTTACCTTACTCTTTTCACAGGATGAAAGGAAGGGAACAGTCACCATCACATCACTGGCTCCCTACCCTTTTCATCGACAGGATTATGTTCTGCACTAACCACAAGATAAGAGACTTCTGTTTTTTTTGCACTTTGCCACTATGGGTTCATAGGGCACGATCCACAGAACTAACTCAAGACAAAATCCTAAACTTACTACATTTAGGAGTCCTAACTTTACTACTACTAAATTGAGAAAAATCCTCATTTTAAGACTTTCAGTATTCACAGAAGGCATTTAGGAGTCCTAAAGTTAGGAGTCCTAACTTTACTACTACTAAATTGAGAAAAATCCTCATTTTAAGACTTTAGGTATTCACAGAAGGCATTTAGGAGTCCTAAAATTAGGACTCCTAACTTTACTACTACTAAACTGAGAAAAATGCCAATTTTAAGACTTTAGGTATTCACAGAAGGCATTTAGTAGTCCTAAAGTTGGAGAAGCGTGGCTCAGTGGTTAGAGGCGGCAGACCCGGAAGCTGAGATCAGCTGTGGACCAGGGTTCGATTCCCCGCCTCGGCGGGTCTCGGGCTCAAAAATTCCACGGACTCGATAATTCTCGTTCCGGTGCCTACTCAACTCACGGGGTCACACTCTGCGACTCTGGGCAATAGCTTGCTTAATCTCCACTACGGCCCCTCGCGGCGGGATGCCTGGCTTTCACCTTGTGGACACCCTGCTGGGGTATCTCACAGGGGAATACCAGGACGGGTTCCCTAAGCAAGCGCCGAGATGCCTACGGGTAGTCGTGCGCTATACAAGAGCGTAATCATCAAGTTAGGAGTCTTCACTTTACTACTACTAAACTGAGAAAAATCCTAATTTTAAGACTTTTGGTATTCACAGAAGGCATTTAGGAGTCCTAAAATTAGGACTCCTAACTTCTGTGAATACCGAAATGAGTAAGTGTCTTCTGTGAATACCAAAATGAGTAAGTGCCTTCTGTGAATACCAAAATGGTAATAAGTTTAGGATTTTGTCTTAAGTTAGTTCTGTGAATCGGGCCCTTAGAATTTTAGTTCTTGTTTTTTTCTTCAAATACATGACATAGGACATGTAAGGAATCAGCTGACCAACTGCCACTGGGTTCTTTAAATATACTGGCACAATGCGGTTGCATTTGTTAATGGCAATAGATGGCATGCCAGGTCACATTACTAGTCTCTTAAACCCGAAGGCACTAGTCTGCCTGAAATATACAACACCAACACTTAGTTATCTCGTATAGAGCATGCCGGCAATCCCCTGTGATTTAACAGAGGATAGAAACTGCTTAATCACGCCCCCCTGAACCAAATCACATCTATATTATGGTAAAACGCTAGTCTTATATACTCGCGAGTACAATGTACAATCTTGGCACAGTCCTGCAATAGTGGTGCGCATTTTTGAAACACTATGTAATATTGCAGGTACTGTATCACTGCTACATTAATATAAATTACCAAATAGCCAAGGAGCAGTAAGCTGGAATTGTAACAAATATCTTTTATTATGTTTATGTAGAAGTATTTTAGGAGGATGTGTTCATTACTAAGCACAAAACTCATGTTACAAAATGGCTGCTATGTTTACCACAGTAAGCCAGCCACACAAGTCTGAACTTCTATGTCTATTACGTTTTGTATGCATATGCACGTCTTTTCGAAGCTACCAGATCGTGTGATCAAGACA
This sequence comes from Lissotriton helveticus, assembly GCF_964261635.1. Taxonomy (NCBI): domain Eukaryota; kingdom Metazoa; phylum Chordata; class Amphibia; order Caudata; family Salamandridae; genus Lissotriton; species Lissotriton helveticus. Next base: position 272,715,337 of record NC_136057.1, on the reverse strand, counting down.
CTTCTAGTGTCTAAACGTGTAGCAGTTGAAATAAACTTCTGGTTTTGGTATCTGGACCCCTGAGAGCACGTTATTATTGACTGTTTTGATTGGTGATATATGTATATATATATATACATTCACTGAAAAAACCATAGGTTATAGACCATATATAGTTAGGAATTAGCATTTACAAAACCTTGAAAATTCACTGAAAAAACCATAGGTTATAGACCATATATAGTTAGGAATTAGCATTTAAAAAACCTTATTTTACTCACACAAAACCATTGAAATTCCATATATAGTTAGTTGTACTAACTATATATCGCGCACCCGCAATCCACTGCTGATCATGTCACATATTACATCATTCATGACATGGTCAGTGACATCACTGATGACATCACTGATGACATCTCAAATGACATCACTGATGACATCACTGATGACAACATCCAGTGATTGTATTTTTCTGTAAAGTTAAAATATGTCTTACATATTGAAGAATGAGTGGATGTATAAGTGTCTGGATGAAGGATTTAGTAGGGGCATGACTGACTGTATGAGTGAGTGATTAAATGTGTCTCACTGAGTGCATGGGTTAGTGACTAAACTGTCTTAATTTGTGCATCATTATGTCTGTTGTTCTGTAAACTGCTGCATGTGTTGATCAGTAGCTATATGAGTAACTATATGGGTTATTGATTGGTTGCCCAAGCATTTGTATGGGAGACTGAGTGTGTGTGTGGGTGGCTGGGAGGTGTATGACTCTGTGCATAGATGTGTGAGCAGTTGATTCACTAGATGTATGGGTTCAAAAGTGCATGTGGAAACAGCTGTATGGGCGGTTGACTGTGTGCATGAGTGTATTGGTGAGTGAATGGATATCTCAGTGCTACATGTCAAAGTAAGTACATATGTAAAATACAGTACATGTGAGAGTTGACATATATAAATAACTGTGCATAAGAGCCAGTGATTGTGTGAGTGGCTGTATGGATCATTGTGAACTTGTATCCAGGATTGTATAAGTGAGTAAATATGTTTTAGTATATGTTTGAATAAGTAAGGTGTGTATAACTGTATAGTTGAGGAAATGGAGGTGTGATTGATTCTTTGCATGACTGACTAGGTGTGTGAGTAACTCCATGGATGAGTGACAGTCTGTGAGTGTATGTTTACACTGAGTGTATCTAAGGTTATATAAGAGTCTGAAGAGGTTCATCATAATATCACATGAATGATGTCATCAGTGATGTGATCAGTAATGTCAAATGAGATGTCATCAGTGATGTCATTTGAGATGTCATTTGAGATGTCATCAGTGATGTCATTAGTGATGTCATTTGAGATGACATCAGTGATGTCATCAGTGATGTCATCAGTGATGTCATTTGAGATGTCATCAGTGATGTCATCAGTGATGTCATTTGAGATGTCATCAGTGATGTCATCAGTGATGTCATTTGGGATGTCATCAGTGATGTCATCAGTGATGTCACTGACCATGTCATGAATGATGTAATATGTGACATGATCAGCAGTGGATTGCGGGTGCGCGATATATAGTTAGTAAAACTAACTATATATGGAATTTCAATGGTTTTGTGTGAGTAAAATAAGGTTTTTTAAATGCTAATTCCTAACTATATATGGTCTATAACCTATGGTTTTTTCAGTGAATTTTCAAGGTTTTGTAAATGCTAATTCCTAACTATATATGGTCTATAACCTATGGTTTTTTCAGTGAATTTCATTGTTTTTTTAAAAGCTAATATCTGTAGCTGTAAAATGTATTCTTCTTTAAATCCAAAAATATATTTTATATGTTTATTAATAATTTTTTTTAAATATTTTTTTTTGTTCGCTCCCGGTTCGCGAACCGGTAAGCTTCCCGTTAGCTCAATTTAATGCCGCGACCCAGTCCGCGAACCGGTAAATGTTCCGTTTGCGCAACTGCCGCGTTAGAAATCAACATCGTGACGCGTCGCGGAAGCGGGACATATCACGTTGTCGCGTAATGCGTCTTATGACGCGCCGCGTTAGCGCACCCGGAAGTGCTCCGGTACGCGAACTGAGACGCGAAGCGCAGCTCCCCGGAAGCGATCCGGGGCGCGTCGCGAAAGCGCGACGTAACGCGTTGCCGCGTAATGCGTCTTATGACGCGCCGCGTTAGCGCACCCGGAAGTTCTCCGGAGCGCGAACCGAGGCGCGAAGCGCAGCGACCCGGAAGCGATCCGGGGCGTGTTCCGCAGCGCGTAACATAAGCGTAACAGGTCATGTGACTTGTTAATAAAACTTTTCATTGGTTCATTTCACTTTTGGTTTCATAATGATGTAAGGCTAGGTCAGGTGACCTAAAAATAACACTTTTCATTGGTTTAGAACTATTGTTTTTCCCAAATGATGAAAACCCCTCCTTCTTTCCTCACTCTGACTTTCATCTTTGTGAGAGGAAGACCTTTTTTGATATTTGAGCAATGGCTTCATTGGTAGCTTCAGCTGGTGGACCCCCACCACCACCACCACCTCCTCATGGGAAGAGAGGACCACCTCCACAGTTCATCAGCAACACAGAGGAGGAAGAGGATGAACAAGAGGAAGAGGAGACAGAAGGACCACAGTTTTTACAAGAGGAGCCCCGGGTTTCTCATCGTAAAACCAGTTTTATTTGGCAGTTTTTTTCAATCCCTGAAGGGCAGAAGAAAGTTAATGCTAGATATGTCACGTGCCTCATATGTAAGGAGGACTTATCTAGAGGCACCTTAAAAAAGTATAGCTTTGGCAACTACACCATGCATCGTCACATGAGCAGGTGGCATCCATTAAACTACAGCCGGGCAGAGATGCGTGACCTGCAGGACAACCCACCAACTCCTGTGGCCACGACATCAAGACAGGAATCTTTGACAGGACCAGAGGCACGGGAAACCGTGCCAAACATTCAGGACAACTTTATCCATATGAAGATTACCTGTTTGTATTGCGGTACATTACTGTCATGTGCCAATATGAGCATTACCTTAATCAACCGAGCTTATGAAAATCACAACTGCTCTAAACGCCCCAGACAGTAAATTTTTTTTTTGCTCCTGTTGAGCCCTTTCCAGTGCCTGTTTTTTGTTGTTTCCCCTCCCAAAAAAATAAAAAAAACAAAAAATTGTTCAAAAAATACAAAAAAAACAAAAAATGTTCAGAAAATTAAAAAAAATATATAAAACAACAAAAACACAAAAAAAAGTTCTTTTCAGAACTACCTCCCCTTTAAAAAAAAATTGCTAGAATGTTTAGCACTCTGGCAAGCTCTATTTCTTTTGGTTCGCTTCCCCGTTCGCTCACCGGTACGCGAACCGGGAGCGAACCAAAAAAAAAAAAAAAAAAAAAAAGAAGAGTAAGTATAAGGGAAGTAAACAGAGAGTAATGTTAAAAGAAAGACAGCTATAGGGTCTAAACCAGAGATACTGTTTAATAGATTTATTTACCGAAGAAAAGAGGGAAGAGGATATAATTGTGAAAAACAAAATAGATAAGGAAGTGAAAGAATCAAGCATAGAAAATGCAATAGGTCTCGCAATAGAAGAGTTTGACCTTTTGGTTTTGCAAATGGATGAGTGGCGTTGCGTGTATGAGTGGCGTTGCGTGGATGAGTGGCGTTGCGTGGATGAGTGGCGTTACGTGGATGAGTGGCGTTGCGTGGATGAGTGGCGTTGCGTGGATGAGTGGCGTTGTGTGGATGAGTGGCGTTGCGTGGATGAGTTGCGTGTGTGAGTGGCGTTGCGTGTGTGAGTGGCGTTGCGTGTGTGAGTGGCGTTGCGTGTGTGAGTGGCGTTGCGTGTATGAGTGGCGTTGCGTGTGTGAGTGGCGTTGCATGTGTGAGTGGCATTGCGTGTGTGAGTGGCGTTGCGTCGATGAGTGGCGTTGCGTCGATGAGTGGCGTTGCGTCGATGAGTGGTGTTGCATGAATGAGTGGGGTTGCGTGGATAAGTTGCGTGTGTGAGTGGCGTTGCGTGTGTGAGTGGCGTTGCGTGTATGAGTGGCGTTGATGTGTGAGTGGCATTGCGTGTGTGAGTGGCGTTGCGTGTGTGAGTGGCGTTGCGTCGATGAGTGGCGTTGCGTCGATGAGTGGCGTTGCGTCGATGAGTGGTGTTGCATGGATGAGTTGCGTGTGTGAGTGGCGTTGCGTGTGTGAGTGATATTGCGTGTGTGAGTGGCGTTGCGTGGGTGAGTGGTGTTCCATGTGTGAGTGGCGTTGCGTGTGTGAATAGCGTTGTGTATATGAGTGGCATTGCATGTGTGAGTGGCGTTGCGTGTGTGAGTGGCGTTGTGTGTGTGAGTGGCGTTGCGTGTGTGAGTGGCGTTGCGTGTGTGAGTGGCGTTGTGTGTGTGAGTGGCGTTGCGTGTGTGAGTGGCGTTGCATGTGTGAGTGGCGTTGCGTGTGTGAGTGGTGTTGCGTGTGAGAGTGGCGTTGCGTGTGTGAGTGGCGTTGTGTCGATGAGTGGGGTTGCTTGGATGAGTGGGGTTGCGTGGATGAGTTCCGTGTGTGAGTGGCGTTGCGTGTCAAATCAGCAGTGAAAAACGTGTTTATTTGTGAGCAGCTTAAAAGAAGTAAACTTAAAACTTGTCAAACACCATACCTCATAAATTAGGCAAAATAGCTATAACAAGCTGAACTTTTAGCATCCATTATCGTTGCTCGAGTGATGCGCCCAAGATCACACAGAGGCTAGGAGAAAGACGGAGGGCATTGCTGTGGGGAGGGGGGGAGGAGAAATGCACACGGCGGGCAGGGGAGGGGGCGGAGCGGCATGAGGGTGTGAAGCAGCCGTGGCCTTTGAAGTGAAGCTAAGCTTCACTTCAAAGGTGTGGGAGGAGTGCGGCTAAGGGAACAGACGGCGATTTGGTGATGTGCACGTGCATTTTAGGTCAATGCGCTTGCGCATTGACCTAAAAGCCACGGGCACAGCACCAAATCTCCACAGTTAGTTAAACTTTGTTTAAAACCCTATAGTCTCGCTTCTCTCAATGCGCATGCGCATTGATAGGTCACGAGACCTAAAAAAGGAGAGTAGAAGAATAACAAAGAAGATTTTCTTGGAGAATGTGAGTGAATGTTCAAAATAAGATTAAAACATGTGGAATAACAGAGAGAAAAAACAGAAAACAGAAAAGAAAAAATAACAGAAAAAGATTAATTGAAACAGCAAAGAAATGTAAATAACATAGGGCCATATCATCAACATAGGCAATAAAAGTTTTGCAGCTTTTATCGGCAGAAATGTGTCGCTAAAGCCGCTTTTGCGGCAGAAAACTGCCGCTAAAACCACTTTAGCAGCAGTTTTCTGCCAATAAAAACAGCAATAATTTTATTGGCTGTGTTCATAATATGCCCCTTAGTGTGCTTCAACTACACAGAGAAAGCATAATGAACAAGTAGTGAAAGAGTGATCAGTCAAAGACACTAAGAGTAATAGAGACGGAGTGAGTCAACAAGAGTGAGGAACTATGAGAAGAGAGGGACTGAGAAAAGGAGTGGAAGGAGTTGAGTAAGTAGGTAATAGAGAAAAGAATGAGGGAAGGAGCAAAGGCAGGAAACTGAGGGTTAAAGAAATGAAGCTGTGGAACTAATAGTAGGTGAATGTGATAGAAATGTAACGAAAAGAGTACAAAACATTTACCTTATAATTGTCGTTAACTTACTCACTTTTTATTTTTATACTTTCAATCTGTGAAAGAGAGAACAAACATTTGAAAAATATTAAAACATGTATTTAAAAATTTGAAAAGACAAGGGAAAAGATTGAAGGACAAACAGTTTTTCAACAACTTTGACACTTACAGAAGCTTCTGCTTCTCCAGGCCCCCTACACAGTCCTAAAGATATACATTTTAAACTAACAGTATCTTGATGCAGATGAAGTGAGGCCTATCTTAAAACATGGTGCATCTTTTGCTCTGCTGTTGTCTCACAAAAGTGTCGCAAGACACTAACATTTTAAATGATTTTTCAGGATGCCAATAAGATGTGTCCTATCCAGAGGTTTGTTTGAGGTGAGGCCTACTCAGGGTTCCAAATGAAATTTCGAGTTGTTGAAGAGAACAGAGGAGATAATATATGTGAAGGCCTACCAATGAAGAAAGTCATGTCCACTTCACTCTTGAACAAAGGCCAGACCTCTTCTGTGTCCGTGGACAGACCTAAACTTCATCTGCACAATGTCATTCGTAAACTTAGGAAACACAGGTGATGTAATTGAAAAATGTGGAGTTTCTTTTCCTCATTTCACAATCACATCACCTGTGTTGCCTTTGGTTAGGTATCTCATAGTGCAGATGGAGTCTAGCATATCAAAGAGTACACAGAAGTGGAGCAGTGTATACAACAATTTTGACATTTACAGAAGACTTAGCTTCTTATCTTGTTGGAGATGAAGTGAGGCCTGTCTTGCAACATGGTGCATCTTTTGCATCACTGCTGCATCAGTTTCATGTGGCACGGGTTTTTTACAGCATGACACATCTGCCTAGATGAATCAATTTTTAAATATGTCGCCACATAGCAAATCTTTTGCACCGCCGCTGCGTCACAAAAGTGACGCACAGTGGCGCAAAAGAGGCATACACCTATCATAAATCTGTCCCTAACATTTGAAATGATTGATTCAGGATAACGATAAGGTGTGGCCTCTCCAGAGGTTTGTTTAAGGTGAGGCCTACTCAGGGTTGCAGATCAAATTTACGCTTGTTGAAGAATACAGAGGAGATAATACATGTGAAGGCCTACCAATGAAGTAAGTCATGTTCACTTCACTCTTGAACAAAGGCCAGACCTCTTCTGTGTCCGTGGACAGACCTAAACTTCATCTGCACAATGTCATTCGTAAACTTATGAAACACAGGTGATGTAATTGAAAAATGTGGAGTTTCTTTTCCTCATTTCACAATCACATCACCTGTGTTGCCTTTGCTTAGGTATCTCATAGTGCAGATGTAGTCCAGCATATGAAACAGTACCCAGAAATGCACACTGCATGCAACAACTTTGACACTTACAAAAGCTTCAGCTTCTGCATGCCCCCTACACAGTGCTAATTATATACATTTCAAACTGATGGTATCTTGCTGGAGATGAACTGAAACCTATCTTGCAACATGGTGCATCTTTTACACAAAAGTGACCCACAGCGGCGCAAAAGAGGCGCACGGCCATCATAAATCTGACCCTAACATTTTAAATGATTGTTTCAAGATGCCGATAAGGTGTAACCTATCCACAGATTTGTTTCAGGTAAGTCCTATTCAGGGTTGCAGATGAAATTTAGGTTTGTTGAAGAATACAGAGGAGATAATACATGTGCAGACCTACCAACGAAGTGAGTCATGTCCACTGCACTCTTGAACAAATGTCAGACCTCCTCTGTCTCCTGGAACAGGCCTAAACCTCATCTACACAATGTGATGTGTAATGTTTGGAAACACAGGTAATATAATTGAAAAACGTGCAATTTTTTTGCTCATTCCACAATCATATCACCTGTGTTTCCTTTGCTTAAGTATCTCATTGTGGGAATGTAGTCTATCATATGAAAGACTACGTAGAATGTGAGCACTGTTTGCAACAACTTTGACACTTACAGGAGCCTCTCCTTCTCCATGCCTCCTACACAGTTCTAAATGTACATCATAAATGCAAACAGTACAGAATTAATTATACATGTTAAATGGTTTATTTTTGCTGTTCTCAGAATGTATCAAATTTCACTAAAAACAGTGACTTGAAGGTATTCATCATATAACAGCGGGGAAAAAAAACACAATCAAAATGATTGTGTTTAAAAAACCCATACAACATAACAAATCAGAATTCAGAACTCCTTAAAGTTAACTTACTTTCCATGACGTCGAAGGATGTCCTATGAACAGCTTACACTCTGTTGTGCTGTTTTACTTTCAGCCCGCCACTTTCTGAAAGAAAACCTCCATCGTTTTGAAAAATATGTCACATACAATAAATGACTTCTCGCTCTCTACCACACGTTTCCACAAGGCCAAATAATGTAAGAGCTATTTATAACTCTTGGAATTCTTGTAAGCCAATCCTGTCATTTTATATTTCCGCAACTTTCAGAATTAAAATGTTGAAGATCATTTTCACAATCCTGGACTACTAATATCTTACCCTTCTTGCTCACTCATGTTCTACATATCCTATGACACTGATACTGCTTACTATGAAGCAGACTTACACTACCTCTATGAATACTACAATTATTTAATTCTCTACATCACTTTTAATCACAAAGCAATATAAAACAGTAGACAGCATTGCAGACTTACATTCCCTCTACTCCATGTTTTGATTGGCTCCTTGAATTAGCTTATAAAAAGAAATACTTTTTCTGAACTCATTCAAAGTGCAGTTATTTTTCCATGATGTCCAGTGTTATGGTAAGAAGTTATGTCTCTGTACTACACTTATCCTCAAGGCCAAATCGTGTAGGATCCATTAGAACTTCTTGAAATTCCTCAGAGCACATCCCGAGATTCTTTCCCTAAAATTTTGGTTTTAAAAACACCAGGTAAGAATTTTTAAGGTCATACGGCAATTTTTTTTTGAAAATTAAAACAGAATCATTGCAGAATGACCAGCCATTTCTAGACTTTAAATAAGCTGTGTAATGTCCTGATGTTATTGAAGGACCGTCATGATATATAATTGCTACAGTTACAAAAGTCCTTCCTGATATTGACAACTGTGAAGCCACAAAATTTTTAATTAAAGTTGTCAATTTTGTTTCATCAGGCCTACATCGTTGGAACATTAAAATGACATACTGGCCATATGTTCGTATAAATAATGTTGACATCATTTCAGATTTACATTGGCTACACTCCATGTTGTGATCAGCTGCTTTTACTAGCTTATTAAAAGAGACTGATTTACTGTCTGGCAAAGTTAAATATATAAATCTTTCTGAGTCTACACTAGTAGTACTTGGTACCCTACAGTTCTCGCAGTCATTGATAAGAAAGCCCAAACAGGTGATCTACATCTACACCTTCAGCATGCAATACATCAAGTATATACATTAAAAACTCCTGACAATCTTGCTGAATATTTTGAGAGAATTGTGTTTGACCTGAACATCTGTCTAACAGATTTCGAATTTCAGACACACTTTCTATTTTTGTTCTATCAGTGCTACATTTCTCTAACACAGAATTTAACAAACTGCAAAATCTTTGATCAGAATTGACCACAATCTCTTCTTTTACATTTTCTAGAGAAAACAAAACATTAACCACTACATTAGCATAGCAGTTGACACCAGAACTGTTTTCAAATTGAAAACCAACAACATCTTCAACAGAATCCTTTTTGTTTCTGCTTATAATTTCAGGTTCATCGACTTTTCGTCTTTTTGCTGCAACCTCCCTAGTATTGGTCACATTTCTTCGTTTCCGGCCTACCACACGTTTCTCAAACAAAGGATATTGAGGCAAATGTGGCGCATACTCTCTTCTTAACCTATTGTATTCCTTAACAAAATCTAGATCCGCACAAATGTTTGTGACATCACACTCAATCAAGTACAATCCCGATAAATTTCTAACTCATGACAATGCCACATATGCCATACCCTCCTTGAACACAGAACTGCCAATATTCACCAATGCACTGTCTACACTTAAACCTTGCGATTTATGGATTGTCACCGCATATGCCAAGCAAACAGGAAACTGTTTACGGCGAACATATAAGTCTTTTACAAGCAAAAATCTAGCAGAACAATGACCAATTAGCTGTACTTCCTCAATGCCATCAAATTTAATTTTTAAAAATTCAATTCCATCTCTATTTCTGTATTTCACAAAATCAACAACATTACCCATTGATCCATTTACCAGACCTCTTTCAACATGTAAATTCCTTCTTAAAATTATACGGCAGTTTAAGCACACATTCAGAGTCTTTTCAAAACCTGCAGTTTTAGATATAGTCTTCTCTAATGAATCCAATTTTGATTTCAAATTCTCAGACAAAATAATTGTTGATCCCATATGCTCTACTCTGTCAATAGCTTCCAGTTTCACAATCTCTTGCTTTTCTACATACAACATTTTGTTGTTGAAGATGGCACATTCTGCAAGAGTTGGCATCAAACATATTCCAGATTTCTTCTCAGTAATTTTCTGAAATATATTCTCAGGCACAACATCTTGTTCTGGATATAAATTTGACAGTAATCGTGCATGTAAAGCTTCTTTCCCATGCTCGGTCACTTTTCCAATTCTAACATCTTGTAGAATATTCTTGTAAACTTCATCCTTCGCCTGACGCATATTTTCATGCAGTTCAGCATAATTGAAGTTTAACCATATATTGACGTTGCCAATGCTCCCTAGACACTTCCTGGTATCCTCATGCGTGAGCATTTTGAACACAGGTTGTCCTTTCACTGGTGTCAGCTGCAGAAGATCTCCGAAAACAATGATGTGTTTGCCACCAAATAACACATCATAGTCTGTTTTGAGAACTTCTTGCATTCTCAAATGCACAAAGGCAAGCATGACATTGGAAACCATGCTTACTTCGTCAATGATAAGAAGTTTCATTTTCCTCAAGACTCTTGAAACTTCACAACAAGCATCTCCAGATAGCTTGTGATATTGTAATTTGTTGTCATGCTCCACTGGCAGCATCAGTAAACGATGTAAAGTAATCCCTTTAATGTTATGTGCTGCCAGCCCAGTTGGAGCGGTAACAACACAAGACAGCGGTGATTCAGTCCTTTTCTGCAGATAAGATACAATTGCTTTAATCAGAAAACTTTTTCCAGTTCCCGCTTCTCCACTCACGTACAGTCGGACAGGCTTCAACGACGTACATGAGCACTCTTTCTTCTCATGACTTAATCCATGATCAATTTGCATGGTAACTTCGTCATATATTTTCCTCTGCTCAACGTTGAGTTGTCTTTCCAAGTCTTCTAAGTTAACTGCATCCTCCTGAGCATGTGCCATGGCTCTTTCCACTTCATTCATGGCAGTGGCAGCTTTATTTTCGATAACAGGTCCTCCTAGTGGATCCTGACTCAATGAAACAGAACTCTGACTGTCCTGAGAACTGTCTCTGGCAATCTCGGCTGCAATCGTTGCTTCCTGCTCGATTTCCGCATTCAAAATTTCTACATATTTGGGAAAAGCAGGACATTCTATGGTCTCCTTGGCGGCAGTGAAAGAGTCTTCGTAACAGAGGAAATCTCCAAGCAGTTCATCTTCTGCACGCCAAGGCTTGAAAAGTTGCAAAAGTGCTAAATAGAAAAACTCCTTTTTTTCAGGAGATTCGCCACTCAATTTTCGATGGTTTACCAAGTGACATTTTCTTTGCTTGACCAGACATCCCTCACTTCCAATTACAGCATACACTCCTTTCTCAGTATCTTCTTTGATGATCCTCTTGAATATGTAAATTTGTAGAACCTCATACAGACAAACATTCTCGAGGTGACTGCTTCGATTTGGATAATATGTATCCAACATGTTGGTCTTCAAAATGTTGGTACTGTTTGGCTCCTTTTCCGCCAAATACTCAATTTCCCGCACAGGTTTCAGAACTCGATTACGCGTTGCAGCAAGACCAAGACTCGCCCAAACGATACTCCTAGATTTGGCATAGAGACTTGCTGAAGACAACCGGTCAGAACATTCGTAAGCTCCGATTTCTCGATGCGACAACATCTTCAGACTGAAACTGTACAACTTCTTACTGAGGCTCTTTTCATGGGAAATGTCCTCCCACATATCCTTCAATTCTGTCTTCTCTTTTTTGGTGATGTAAGATGTCACATACCGAGCCACAGCCATACAGTTATCAGCCACAAACTGTATATCCATGTTAGCATTCCACATGGACAAAATCACCGGGTTGTAGTCGTTGATGTACTTGGACTCTTCGTTCCTCTTCAAATTGTATGTGTTTTTAGGTGATTTCTTCATCACATTATGTCGCAGCGAAGACATCAAACTGTTTACTCTTCCTTTAGAAATCACCGGTCGTGGAAAGACGAAACGACATTTGGTGTAGAACTTGTCCTTGTTTCGGAATTTACGACGACAGTACTTTCCACAACGATGGCTTTGGAAACGTAGAACTTTTTCTCTTAGGCTTTTCTTCTCCTTTGCGTTTGGAACAGCACACGTAGAATACTGTTGTATGAAACTCATCACTGAGTCTTCTGGATCTGTTCCAAATTTAGGTGCATCCTTGATCCACAACAGCATATGTATGTGAGGAGCACCTCTTGCTTGGTACTCCTTTCTCCAGAAGAAATCCAACACCTCTCCAAGAGGTGGATTCTTCTTATTCATGATGAAAGACATCATAGCTTCAAATCTATGATTGAAGTACCGGCATACATTGACTGGATCCAAAGAGCACAGTTCTCCGGGTGTCTTGAATTCGATGTTTTCGATGTTTCCATTTGCCTCTCGTAGAAATTCAAGTAAGTCTTCCCAGCCATACTCGGCACAGCTCAGAGTGAGGAACCATGTGGGAGTTCCTAAGTTCCTCAGCATACATTTTAAATCACCATGACGACGGTACCAGTACTCATTAGTACCACGCTGACACGCCATGAGATTAATCAGGTGAGAATCCAAAATACTGTCTTGGACATTGACTTTATCCATAAAGTCACTTGCCGAGATGTTTTGCATGTGTATACCACTTTTCAAGATGTGGTTCACTGCATATGACAGTCCAGACAGATCGCTTTCAAACAGGAGATGAAACAAATAGGGAATACATTGTCGAAACCTAGCATCTCCTGCATACAATCGCAAAGTCCGGTATTCAGAAGCAGGAATTTGATGAGGTCGCTCATCATATCTTCCTCCCTGACCTGTTGGAAAAAGCTGTGGGAATCACCGAGCTTCCAAACTTTCCTCCCAAACACTAATGGGACTCCCTTTGGCTTGTTTCATTTGAAACAACTCAATAGCATTCCCCATGACTTCCTTGGAATGCAAAGGATGAACACTATAATGTTCATATATTTCTTCACTAGTAGAGGGTTCTACTTTCTCAATTTGACCAGCACACAAATCGCTATCCTCTTCCTCACTTACTTCCTCTTCTGCAACATATATATTCTTATAGTACTTATTATTTTTTTTCAAATACAATGTTGCCTTTTTGACTTTCCTAACATCCACTAAATCTTGCCATATTTTCTTATTCTTTGTCGGAACCCCATTAACTAAGATAACCAGAGGGTCCTCTTCCACTTTTTCTACTCCAATTGTGTTAATGTTTTTCTTCAAATCTAGAGGCAAATAAACAACTCTTCCCTTTAATCCTCTCTGTAAATCTGATGGAGGCAATTTCCCTGTCTTTGGCTCCATTCTTACAATAGCCTGAAAGGGATGGATACTTTGAATCAAAATAGATTCATAAGTATTTAAATCCTTCAATTCAGAAGGAATCTCAACCAATTCCAGATTATTATGAACTGCTCTAGCAGGCATCTGGTTTTGATTTAATTTGCTACAACAATAAGTACACACACGTTGATCCGATCCCAAATCAAAGCAATTTTCTACCATCAAGTATGTTGCGAAATACTTCCATTCACTATTATTTTCCCTTTCACTTTTTGCATATAAATCCACTAACTTAGTCTGATTCTTATAAGTGCGTCGACAACACACACAAGTGAAATTAGGCCTCTCACTTGATTTCACCTGAAACGTCGCAATTTCCCTCTGAAAATTATCTGTACTGGAAACCTGTACACTATCTTCCACATTACCCTCTTCTTCTTGGTCAATTTCAACATTCTCCTCTTTACTTCCAAAGTAACAAAACTCAATTTCTTCACAAATATTCTTCACATCTATTTCAGAACCATGCAAAAGAGCAGCGCATAATTGTTTAAGCATAATTGCTGGACTCTTAGCATAATACAACATTCTAACTAATTTCCTCACTTTATTATGATGCACTGCTAGCATCCTGAAATGATGAAAAACACTCTGGCATACTCTCCTGGAAAGACAAGCCAGTGAATGACCATGCAAACCTGTCACTTCTCTCACTCTGCAAGGATCTAATTCTTGCAACAACTTCATTTTCTGCTTCAAACTTTTCTTATTAAATGTCCGTACAAAATCACAAAGCAAATTGATGGAATCCTGTCGCACACTGCAAATACTACTACACTTCCAGGTGTACACAGGACCCTTAGGACGTCTTCCTAAAACCTCATTACCTAACACCTCTTCTGTCTCTGTTGTCACAAGTTTTTCTTTTTCAACTGGACAACCATCTTTCACTTCATAAGCTCGACCACTGGTGTCAACTGCATGCACCAAATCATTATCCTGGAAATAACTCTCCTCGCTAAAAAATGCCTCACAACTTGAACTATGCATCCATTCTCCGGAAAAAACTTCACAAAAATTACTACGATTAACTATTCTCTTCCATCTACTATTTCTTTTGAAATCATAAATTGCCTTGTTTAGCTTTCTAATTCTATTGATTATCAAAATAAATAACTTACGTTTAATTTCAAATGCCTGATCAATAACTTTCTCAACTTTTTTTTTTCTCTTATAAAAAACCACTTTCTGTTGACCTTTCTTAATATTTTTTAACAAATTGCCAATTATCCTGTTGCGGAACATTCGTTTACGAATGTCCCTAAACTGTTGTTTCCTTCTACTATCATGCACAGAGTTATCTCTTGCTCTAGCAGTAACATTTTTGATTGACCTTTCCTTTCCGTTTAAATTGCTTCTCTTTTTCTGGACTGAAACATTTTCTGTAGTAATACTTTTTTTACTACAAATATTTCTTATGAAAGTTTTTGTGGTCTTACCCGGTGCTTTCTTGGTGACTTGACAACTTTTTTTGGTAGAGGACTGCTGCATTATTTCATGGACCTGCTGTCTTTGACGTTTTGCAGCCTTTCTAAGTCTATCCTTGGTTGGCATGCTGAAATCTTGAAATGATATGCAGTTGAATCTGCGGTAAAATATAATAAAAAATGTTATTAACCACTATTACCAAACAGTAAATCAATAACAGTCATCACAAACTTAACACACTACTTCACATTTTTACATAGAATATTTTTTAGTGCTTGGCAAATTTAGAATACAGAAATAGCAGAAAAGAAATGGAATTCATATTCATTTTACCTGTGCTGTTTTATATGTGAATCTGATCTAATTTTATGAGCATATTTTAATATTTTATTGAAGACACTACACATAACCTGTTTTTGAAGGTGTCTTTATTTTTAAATGAAACGGTTTACATTTTTACTTTTCATTTATTATAAATTTTTATATGTTTATAGTTCCATAGGCTCAAGCACGTCAGCTTCCCAGCCTATATCATACAATTCTGACAAATCGGCATCCTCATCATTTTCTTCATCATCCTCAGAATTTAAATCATCCAAGGGATCTACTTCCACTGACGTTTCAATTACAAGTTCAATGAAACTGTCATAATCAACTGATTGCTGATTGTCACTCATGGTTGATGTTGTCGTTATCTTTAAAGAAAGAGAACAACAATGAGATGTTGCAGAGTAAGAGACAAATCTCAGAGATTATAATAGTAAAATTGTTTAACAAGAGTAACATTTTGCAGCTATTATTTAGCCATGTCCAGCGATGCTGAGGAAGTGAAGCCTATGTCCAAGTTTTCAGTGAAGATGACTCATCTCTTCTTAAACTTGGATAAGCCTCACCGACTCTGTGTCCCCTGCTCATACTTAAATGTACAGGGGCAGATTTATGCTAAATGGCGCATCCCCACGGATGCACCAGTTAATGTGCACCACTGCTCTGCCAGCCATAGTGTGCCGAATTTACAATGTGCAGCACCATTGAGCAAAAACAGCACAGATGCGTCACACATCTGTGCCACAAAAGCAGCACATTGCAGGAATCACGTCATAAGCGCGACATGTCTACTGCAATGCACAGGGGGAACCCTCACATTGCATGGTGCATCACTTCTTATGCCTGTTTCAAACAGGCATAAGGATTTGATTCAGCAATGCTATAAAGCTGACTCAGTGAAATCTTCTAAATTTCACTGTGTTAGTTTTACAGGGCTTTCTTGCAAATTAATGCATACCTTGCAACAAAACACCTATATGAAAACTGACGCAGGTTTCATGTGGCACAGGACTTTACAGCATGACACATCTGCCTAGATGCATCAATTTTTAAATATGTCGCCACATAGCAAATCTTTTGCACCACCGCTGCGTCACAAAAGTGACGCACAGCAGCGCAAAAGAGGCACACGGCTATCATAAATCTGTCCCTAACATGTTAAATGATTGATTCAGGATGACGATAAGGTGTGGCCTATCCAGAGGTCTGTTTAAGGTGAGGCCTACTCAGGGTTGCAGATCAAATTTACGCTTGTTGAAGAATACAGAGGAGATAATACATGTGAAGGCCTAATAATGAAGTAAGTCATGTGCACTTCACTCTTGAACAAAGGCCAGACCTCTTTTGTGTCCGTGGACAGACCTTAACTTCATCTGCACAATGTCATTCGTAAACTTAACCCCTTCCACACTCATGACGAGCTGGGCTCGTCATGCAGTAGCCTCCCAGCACGCTCATGACGAGCCCAGCTCGTCATGAATAATGGGTTTTTGCATATTCCAGCACAGGGCTGGAACTCATCGAGCATCGATGTGGTTAAGAAACACAGGTGATGTAATTGAAAAATGTGGAGTTTCTTTTCCTCATTTTACAATTACATCACCTGTGTTTCCTTTGCTTAGGTACCTCATAGTGCAGATGGAGTCTAGCATATCAAAGAGTACACAGAAGTTGAGCAGTGTATACAACAATTTTCACATTTACAGAAGACTCAGCTTCTTATCTTGTTGGAGATGAAGTGAGGCCTGTCTTGCAACATGGTGCATCTTTTGCATCACTGCTGCATCGGTTTCATGTGGCACAGGTTTTTTACAGCATGACACATCTGCCTAGATGCATCAATTTGTAATTTTGTCGCCACATAGCAAATCTTTTGCACCGCCACTGCGTCACAAAAGTGACGCACAGTGGCGCAAAAGAGGCATACATCTATCATAAATCTGTCCCTAGCATTTTAAATGATTAATTCAGGATGACGATAAGGTGTAGCCTATCCAGAGGTTTGTTTAAGGTGCATGAAGCTCTAGCAGTACATATCCAGAAATGTAATTGATTTCAAAAAACGTTTTTAAACACAACATATAAATCAATTGTATACCTACATTCATGGGGAAATTACTTAAAATGAAATTAAAATCGTTTGTGAGGAAAAGGAATGCTTTTAAAATTTATGACAAGGAAATAATGGTGTCTGCTTCTTCATTTCATTTCTATTCAGCATTTTTGGGTCACTTTTAAAATGGCTATGTAACTCAAAGACTCAAAATCTAAATTTGCCAAGCACAGGTGCGAGCATATTTACAAGGAATTTGCACCACGGGGAAAGGTCTTAAATTAAAATGGGAAAAATAACATCAGAGACACTCAAATGCCTTATAAAGAAGCAGACACCATTATTTCCTTGTCATACATTTTAAAAGCATTCCTTTTCCTCAAAAACGATTTTCAAGTCATAATTTGAAATACTGCACATGGGGAAATGACTGAAAATGTCCTTAAGACACATGAAAGCGTTTTTTGATTGCCTTTGCAGCATTTTTGGGTCACTTTTAACATGGCTATGTAACTCAAAGACTCAAAATCTAAATTTGCCAAGCACAGGTGCGAGCATATTTACAAGGAATTTGCACCACGGGGAAAGGTCTTAAATTAAAATGGGAAAAATAACATCAGAGACACTCAAATGCCTTATAAAGAAGCAGACACCATTATTTGCTTGTCATAAATTTTAAAAGCATTCCTTTTCCTCAAAAACGATTTTCAAGTCATAATTTGAAAACACTGCACATGGGGAAATGACTGAAAATGTCCTTAAGACACATGAAAGCGTTTTTTGATTGCCTTTGCAGCATTTTTGGGTCACTTTTAACATGGCTATGTAACTCAAAGACTCAAAATCTAAATTTGCCAAGCACAGGTGCGAGCATATTTACAAGGAATTTGCCCCACGGGGAAAGGTCTTTTAATTTAAAATGGGAAAAATAACATCAGAGACACTCAAATGCCTTATAAAGAAGCAGACACCATTATGTCCTTTTCATACATTTTAAAAGCATTCCTTTACCTCAAAAACGATTTTCAAGTAATAATTTGAAAACACTGCACATGGGGAAATGACTTAAAATGTCCTTAAGACACATGAAAGTGTTTTTTGATTGCCTTTGCAGCATTTTTGGGTCACTTTTAACATGGCTATGTAACTCAAACAATCAAAATCTAAATTTGCCAAGCACAGGTGGGAGCATATTTACAAGGAGCTTGCACTACGGGGAAAGGTCTTACATTAAAATGGGAAAAATAACATCAGAGACACTCAAATGCCTTATAAAGAAGCAGACACCATTATGTCCTTGTCATAAATTTTAAAAGCATTCCTTTTCCTCAAAAACGATTTTCAAGTCATAATTTCAAAACACTGCACATGGGGAAATGACTTAAAATGTCCTTAAGACACATGGAAGCGTTTTTTGATTGCCTTTGCAGCATTTTTGGGTCACTTTTAACATGGCTATGTAACTCAAACAATCAAAATCTAAATTTGCCAAGCACAGGTGGGAGCATATTTACAAGGAATTTGCACCACGGGGAAAGGTCTTACATTAAAATGGGAAAAATAACATCAGAGACACTCAAATGCCTTATAAAGAAGCAGACACCATTATGTCCTTGTCATACATTTTAAAAGCATTCCTTTTCCTCAAAAACGATTTTCAAGTCATAATTTGAAAACACTGCACAGCTCCTATGCACAAAAACACCCTGTCATTACTAATACTTCACATTTTCTCCAATTACAATTTCTCAAAGAAACAAAATCTATTTGTAAAACACTTGAGACAAAGCAACATTTTAAAAACACAACTTTCTTCATAATTTTCTCCTTAAAGCACACTATTCTCTATCTAAATTAAATACATCTTTTCTCACCTTAGCAAATACTTTATGAGTTTCAAAACAGTCTCAGAAATACACCAATTTGTCTTCAGCAGAACAAAGGGTATGCACTCCAGAGGCTGCAGCTATAGAAAGCACAGAAATGCTGTGATTCTTCACACATATCTCTCATGTCACCCAATCAAAACTCTTCCCTCACTTTTTTCAAATCAAAACCCTTCCCCCCTCTGCCCTCTCTGCCTTTTTTGCATAGCAACCACCTCCTGGAAGACCTCTGGTGTTTGCAAGTTCACACAACAATGTTTCAATTGAACTCTGAACTCTCAGTGCACCTGCATATCCAGTGCAATCTTTCATTTAATGATTTTTTATTGACCATTCAAAATACATCTTTCAAAGAACTCATCCATGCACCCTAACTTTCTGTTTTCAGCAATCAAAATCCACCAATCACTGTTACTGCTTCATTAACACAGAAACTCCACAGTTTTTTTCATTTTAAACTCTTATTTTTTCAACTGCCATTTCGCTGCCACAATTCATCTGACTGCAGCAGAACCTTCTCTCACCATGTTTTCTGTCTGGATTGTTGGACATAGTTACATCTATTGGGCTCAGAGGTATGCTGAGAACAGAAATTTACCTAACCTCAATTTACAAGATGTGGAAATTAAGTGGTTTGGCCACAGAGGATTAAAATGTCACCAATTGATACCATTGGTGAAAACCTGTATGCATTTGCCAAAACCTGACCTGTTAATTGTGCACTGTGGAGGTAATGATTTGGGCACTTTGACTGGGGTAGGTCTGGAAATGCTTTTAAAGGACACCTTTGAGCAATTAATGGCACTTTTTCCTCAAACTGCCTTGGTATATTCAAATATATGCCAAAGACAGAAATGGAGGTGGTCGAACCAATTTTGTCCACAAATTGAGAAGTCGAGGAAGCATGTAAACAAATCTGTTTCAGCTTACATGAGAGACCATGGAATGGGCTCCGTGTACAACAATAACTTGCGTTACTACATGCAAGATATCTACAGAGGAGATGGAGTTCACTTCTCAGATGAGGGCAACAGAATTTTCATTTTGAATTTAAGACTGTGCATTGGTACATACTTATAAGTACCTAAATGTACCATAAACCCAAAAGCTCTTCTCAGAGCTACCCTACATCTGGTCACTCACAATTATTATTTTACTCTAACTTTTTTCACTAATTTTCAACAAAGTACGCTCCCCGGGGCGCTACCCGGTACGCGAACCGGAAGCTAACCTCGCGAATTTTTTAATTTTTTTTTATTTTTTTCGCACATATGGGCCTCCTCAGCCACCCTCAGAAAACCTAGGGGGTCAAGATAAGTCTACCGTGCCCCCTTCTACCCATTCTGAACATTATTTGCCCTCCATCTTGTATCTTAATTCGACCGAAACACAAAATGGTGGACTCCCGTAACGCTTCAGGTTCGCGTACCGGGGCGCTCGCTAGTTCGCGTACCGGGGCGCTCCCCGGGAAGCGCTCCATCAAAAAAGGTGGGAAAGTAATTTACAGAAAAACGACTGGAGACACTTTCACCAAATATAGATTAGCTCATACTACATACCAATCCCTTTCATTTTCACAAATTTGATTGAAATTCCATTTAGCCTGTGGACCTCTCTAAATACCGTGAGGTAAATTACTTCACAAAATACATCTGAAGTGTTGGAATTGACAACCAATGAAAATGTTACTTTCATTTTCTACTTTTTTTACCTGACATTTGATTGGTTATATACCTGAATATATATAAAGGAAGAGAAGAAAACACAGCCATTTTGACTACTACTTCCTGGTGTACATTTCAGTAGGATTTTCACTAATCACTTCAACTTCTTTGTAAAGGTAAGTTGTTATTTTAAAAACTGAAGTATATTGTGCACTATAAGTTAATATGGTAAACTTTTTCTGATAGTTATATACTATCCCTCTGTAGTAGTTATAGATTTAGATAGACTTCTCTGTTATAGTTATGGATGGAGTTAGGTTTCTCTTGTATAATTATGAATTTACTAACGTTAAATCACATACACTGTTTTATATTCCTACTTCCACTCTGATACTATACACTGCCCAAAGATAAATTCACTGATAAAAACTGCCTATCTAAAATTAATCCCAACAGTGCCCTATCTCTACTAATATATTTTTTTTTATCCAAATTTCAGGCAAAATGGAAGGCGAACACAAAGTTTCATTTCAAATTGTCCTACAAGAGAGCAACCAAGAAATAATTGATCCAAATTATATAGAATTTATGGATGAAACTTGGGACCAAGAACTACTGCAATGTGTGCAAGCAGTAGATGACCTCCTTCAAAATGAGGACATTTTACACACTCAGACATTACAAGCTATGTTCAATGAAAATAACGACATTTCAGACAGTGAAATGTTAGAAATTTTATTAAATTTTAAAACACAATCACAATAATAAATAATTGCTTAAAAAATAAGAAATTAAAAAATAATCAACAAAACAAACAATCAATTACCATACAATATTAGAAAAGTCTATCATTTTTTTCTCCTTTTAGTACGCTCCCCAGAACGCTTCCCGGTTCGCGGACCGGGCGCTCCCCCTGCGGGGCCCTTTTAAAGCCTCCACATCAAACCTAGGGGGTCAGGGAGCATCTACTATGCCCCCTTATGGTCATTTCCCTCTTTGTTTTGGCCTCCTCTTGTCTCTCGATCCTACCGAGAGACAAGATGGCGGCCGCTCCGGACTGTTTAGAATGTTGACAGACACCTGAGAGCCAATCAGCTTCGCTACGCGAAGTTCCGTTACGCGTCAAGTACGCGAACCGCAGCGCTGCCTGGAGCGCGCTTACAGATATATATCTTTTTTTGAATGTTAATTTCTCAAAATCCACTGGAGCACATATATTGAGACCTAGCAAAGGCACATCGGGCTAACAGTCCCTACAATTTTGCCAAGTTTCGTGCAAATCCATTCAGCCGTTCGGCCTAAAAGTGAGGCCAACCGCCCTATGGAAATTAACATGGGAAAAACGCGTTTTGGGACCCCCCTTTTTTCTCAGCCCCCCATTGACAAACACCCCCCAAATTTCCAGTGGCTGCCAGAAACAAAATGTTCCATTTTCCTGAAAATTTCAGCCAATTCCGTCCACAAACGCATAGAATTTTCAAAAATCCCATAGGGAAAAAATCCTAACTATATATACCTACTGGCGACCGCCAGTAGGTAATATATATATATATTCACTGAAAAAACCATAGGTTATAGACCATATATAGTTAGGAATTAGCATTTAGAAAACCTTATTTTACTCACACAAAACCATTGAAATTCCATATATAGTTAGTTGCACTAACTATATATCGCGCACCCGCAATCCACTGCTGATGATGTCACATATTACATCATTCATGACATGGTCAGTGACATCACTGATGACATCACTGATGATTACAACATCCAGTGATTATGTGTTTCTGTAAAGTTTAAATATGTTTTACATATTGAAGAATGAGTGGATGTATAAGTGTCTGAATGAAGGTTTTAGTAGGTGCGTGATTGACTGTATGAGTGAGTGATTAAATGCGTCTTACTGAATGAACGGGTTAGTGACTAAACTGTCCTAATTTGTGCATCATTATGTCTGTTGTGATGTAAACTGCTGCATGTGTTGATCATTAGCTATACGAGAGGCTATATGTGTTATTAATTGGTTGCCCAAGTATTTCTATGGGAGATTGAGTTTGTGTGGGGGTGGCTGGAAGGTGTGTGACTCTGTGCATAGATGTGTGAGCAGTTTATTCACTAGGTGTATGAGTTCAAGAGTGCATGTGGAAACAGCTACATGGGCAGTTGACTGTGTGCATGAGTGTATTGATGAGTGAATGGATATCTCAATGCTACATGTCATAGTAAGTACATATGTAAAACACAGTACATGTGAGAGTTGGTATATATAAATAACTGTGCATGAGAGCCACTGAGTGAGTGGTTGTATCGATCATTGTGAACTTGTATCAGGGATTGTATAAGAGAGTAAATATGTGTTAGTATATGTTTCAATAAGTAAGGTGTGTATAACTGTATAGTTGAAGAAATGGAGGTGAGATTGTTTCTTTGCATGACTGACTGGGTGTGTGAGTAACTCCATGGATGAGTGGCAGTGTGTGAGTGTCTGTATACACTGAGTGTATCTAAGGTTATATTAGAGTCTGAAGAAGTTTATCGTATTAGCACAAGAATGATGCCAAATGAGACGTCATCAGTGATGTCATCAGTGATGTCATTTGAGATGTCATCAGTGATGTCATCAGTGATGTCACTGACCATGTCATGAATGATGTAATATGTGACATCATCAGCAGTGGATTGCGGGTGCGCGATATATAGTTAGTGCAACTAACTATATATGGAATTTCAATGGTTTTGTGTGAGTAAAATAAGGTTTTCTAAATGCTAATTCCTAACTATATATGGTCTATAACCTATGGTTTTTTCAGTGAATTTTCAAGGTTTTGTAAATGCTAATTCCTAACTATATATGGTCTATAACCTATGGTTTTTTCTGTGAATTTCATTGGTTTTTTAACAGCTAATATCTGTAGCTGTAAAATGTATTCTTCTTTAAATCCAAAAATATATTTTATATGTTTATGAATAATTTTTTTTTAAAATATTTTTTTTTCTTCGTTCCCGCTTCGCGAATCGGGAAGCTTCCCGTTAGCTGACCTTGATGCCGCGAAATAGACCGCGAGCCGGTAAACGTTTCTTTACCGCAAGTGCCGCGTTAGAAAACAACATCGTGACGCCTCCCGTCCGCATGACGTTTCACGTTGTCGCGTGATACGTCATATGACGTGCTACGTTAGCGAACTGGTACGCGAAGCGAGTCGCAAAGCGCAGGTTTCTGGAAGCAAACCGGGAGGCCCTGCAAAGCGCTTAACGTAAACACAGCAAGTCATGTGACTTGGTAATAACACTTTTCATTGGTTCATTTCACTTTTGGTTTCCTAATGATGTAAGACTAGGTCATATAATCTAAAATGAACACTTTTGATTGGTTGAGAACTCTTGTTTTTCCCAAATGATGAAAATCCCTCCTTCTTTCCTCACTCTGACTTTCATCATTGTGAGAGAAAGACCCTTTGTGATCACTGAGCAATGGCTTCTTTAGTAGCTTCAGCTGGTGCTTCCCCACCACCTCCACCACATCCAAGGAAGAGTGGACCACCTGCTCAAGTTCTAATTCAACAAGAAGAAGAAGAAGAGGAACAGGAGGACGAGCACGAAGAGAGGCAGTTTTTGCCTGAGCAGCCCAGGACGTCTCACCGGAAAGAAAACTTCATTTGGCAATTTTTTAAAATTCCCAAAGGTCAGAAAAAAGTAAATGCAAGATACGTAACTTGCCTTATATGTCAAGATAGACTGTCCAGAGGGACCGACAAAAAATACAGTTTCGGAAACTACACAATGCATCGCCATATGACTAGGTGGCATCCTAACAACTACAGTGCTGCACAGTTTCGGAACGACCTAGATAATCTGCCTATTATGGCCAGAAGATCTGTTGTACCGGAAGTAACGGGACCAGAGGGCAGGGAGATGGTGCCAAATATACAAATGAGATTTGGTGATGTAAAACACATCTGCGCATTTTGCGATGGATTCATTTCCTACGGAGAAAAAAGCATCACTCTGATCAACAGAGCTATTGACTATCATATGCAAGTTTGTCCGAAACGCCCAAAATAATAAATACTTCTTTTTTTTGTTTTGTTGCTCCTGTTGAGCCCTTTACAATGAATCGTTTTCATTGCCCCCTCCAAGAAAAACCCAAAAAAATATAAAACTGTTCCGAAAAATTCTAAAACAGTAAAAAAATGTTCAGAAAAATAAAAAAAAAAGTTCTTTTCAGAACTACCTCCCCGTTATTAAAAAATTGGTACAATATTTGGAATTGTGCCAACCTCTATTTCTCTTAGTTCGCTTCCTAGTTCGCTCGCTGGTACGCGAACCGGAAGCGAACCAAAAACAGTAAGTATAAGGGAAGGAAACAGACACTTATGTTAAAAGAAACACAGCTATAAGGGAGTAAACTAGAGATACCATTACCCGTAATCCACTGCTGATGATGTCACATATTACATCATTCATGACATGCTCAGTGACATCATCAGCAGAGGATTGCGGGTTTTTTGGCAACATGCCTTATCCACGGTTTAATAACGCTGCCTTTTGCTTTATATAAGTTTTCAAATTGTATGAAATATATACCAATAGGTCGTTATGAACCTTTAGGTAGTGCTTTTCTTCATGAGGTCTGGTCGCTTCCATACACATACAGATGTTTCAAAGATGATCAAGAAGTTTATCTGAATGGAGAGGAATGCACTGAGACGCCAGATCATTCACTAATGTGTAGGCACATACAGTTACACGGTTCATGCAACAAACACCGACCAAATATGGCTTGCGTGTTGCAAGGCACGCCAGTTCCTGCTATCATCCCCACGTTCAAGTTGTTGGAAAATGGTAGTTATTTGATGCTCAATAATGAAGATTGTTCTGAGTTAATTAAAAGTATTCCTTTTATCGTAACAGTAAGTGAACGGGTTATTTGCTGCAGAAATGTTCTATTTCCTCCCACACATGAACATAGGGAGTTTTCAATCTGGCCACAAATACCAACCTTGGGACACGTTTCAACGGCATGGCAAGAATAAGAGCTCTTTTGTCTCAGAGAGAGGTGGCCTTGAGTTCGGCCCGTGAAACTTTCGTACTTCACATAGCGAACACCCATACAGAGGTGCACACCCTTTTCAATTAAGATTTGCCTTTCAATTTCAGCAACATGTTTCCGACTATCTTTAACGCATCCTCCACAAAGTCCCTGGCACACTTTTTTAAAGTTGTTACCAGTGGTCTCGTGACTTCATTTGAGAAAATCTTTGGAGTCATCCCTGCTTCCTTTCATTGTATTTTCTGCACTCTGGTTCGTAGATTGGCATTTTTACTTGCATTACCAGCGGACGCTCTTGTGCTTTTTTACATTTTTAAATATGGATGTCCCTCCTATGCAACCTCCGACCCTGCAGCTGCTGACACTGTTCCGCAATCGCATGCTAGAATATTATGGCACAATGCCGTTGGCGATATTAAGCACGGCATATGGATTATCTTTTCGGTTCTCCTACTTCACCTGTGTCCAGCCTGTATTTCACTGCCTGACCTGTGATTTCGATTGGGCCATTGATTTGTGTCTCTGCGGACCGGTTTCTCCTGACGTCGACTTTAATCAGCTGATGACTCCTATCATTACTCACGAGTTGGTTTGTCCTGGCGAAAGGATTATGGCTGTGGCATTGATGCATGGACTACTTGGTCCCTGGAATTTACTGGCGGCAGCACAGTCTTTCTTGGAACAGAGCTTTCTTGAAAACCCACCGAGCTGTCCTCTGATGGTGATAGAGGATCCGGTGCTGGGAGAGCACGTATGTTCTTTTCCGCTTTTAAATTGGATGGCTGAACTGTTTTCGGATGAAGACGGTGACTTCCTATTGGAGGCTGTTGCAGCTTATTTTGCATACACAGTTATGTCATAGACCTTTTTCATGTTTGATATGCTGAGTACTAGCATTTCATTGACAATTCATTGACTTATTTGTCAAGTTTTTATTATTTACCTTGCCTATTGGCTTAAGACTCGATAAAGTACTTGGCTGTTTTATTTTTCTTTAGCATTACATTTTCCTAGTTTTTAATGCTTTACCTTGCGGACCGTCCACATATAAACTTGCAATCTGCTCTCATGAGATGGCACTTCTATTATCTTATTCAGTTCGTTTCCGGATCATGAGGAGGTGTCATCTAGGTCCTGGATATCTTTACACCGTGTTAAGTTAGCATGGGCTCATTACCGGTTTAAACGCCATTTTTCCTTTTTTGCAACTTCTGCACACGACACTTAGTTGTTGCTTTAGCTTTCCACCTAGTAGTTCATCGTGGTTTACATGAGAATAATATGTTATTGGTCTACTATCTGCTTTACTTGTTAAACTATATCTGTACAGCGAGTGCTAAAGTTTCAAGAACAACACGATACAGAATTGTTATGAGGTCTGATCTCCACGACTTCATACTCATAACATAAGTGCAACTTCTGCCAATTCTGGGCATGAGGCGGGTTTTATATTGCTTTGCCGAACACACATACACAACAGTTGATGCGGTTCACATGAAGAGAGAGCTGGTGTATGCTGATGTGATTCCTTCAAATCTAAGACACTAAAGTATGGGCACGCCCTAAACCAACACAAAGAGACCTTCTTAGCAAATAATATAATATGTGTATTAGGGAGGGTGAGATATAAGCAGCCGCGGGCCGTGGAGGGAGTTACGATGGGGCAGGGAGGCGGGGAGGGGGAGAAGCAGGGTGGAGCCCTCTCTACCTTGCCCCTCCCCCTCCCCGCCTCCCTGCCCCACCGTAACTCCCTCCACGGCCCGCGGCTGCTTATAAGTGTTGCTAACTCTTATTCATTTACAGCATGTTAACATACTGTCACCATTCGCTTTTAATGTACTAGTAACTATGCTGGTAATTTTGCTACTGATAATATGTGTACTTGTATTCTCCACCCTGCTTCTCCCCCTCCCCGCCTCCCTGCCTCACCGTAACTCCCTCCACGGCCCGCGGCTGCTTATAAGTGTTGCTAACTCTTATTCATTTACAGCATGTTAACATACTATCACCATTCACTTTTTATGTACTAGTAACTATGCTGGTAATTTTGCTACTGATAATATGTGTACTTTTATTATCTAAGGTACTACGCCTGAGAAGACGGCATTAGTAAATAAACATTTCAAATACACATCTGTTCTTCTTAACTCCATGTTCTGGTTTCTAAGAAATCTATAACGACCGACTGTTCATGAGTTCCACGTATCCTGAGGTACTATAAGTTCATATTCTCGATTGTCTAAACATTGAGAGTTTGTTATATCCAATGTGACACTGTACCTAGCTTGCTAAGGAGTTTTTGATTACTAACGTGAGTTTTGGGACACCCTAATTCGCCGAGGTTCCAATCCTCTGTCCACAGTTCTGTGTGAGAACAGAAACCCTGCGACAGGGGCACCCCCGACCCTTGCTGGAGCTTCATCACACTTGCGATACAACTCCAGCAATGCATTCGCCGAGGTTCCAATCCTCTGTCCACAGTTCTGTGTGAGAACAGAAACCCTGCGACAGGGGCACCCCCGACCCTTGCTGGAGCTTCATCACACTTGCGATACAACTCCAGCAATGCGCCACCTTTACGGCACAGATACATCACGCATCTGTGCTGTTTTTGCCCCATGATGCGCCGCATTGTAAATGCAGCACACCATAGGTGACGGAACAGCGGCACAAAATGACTAACACATCCCTGGTGATGCGCCAGTCATCATAAATGTATCCCTATGCTTCTTATCTTGTTAGAGATGAACCGCCATATGTATCATCAAAGTTATTTGCATTTCCTAAATAGCGAACTTTAAGGAATAAATAGCGATTCTTTACCATTCCTAGTTTGCGATGAGCTATTTGCTAATTAGCCGAATGTAGCCCAATGAAGCCCAATGTAGCCCAATGTAGCCCAAAGATGGCCGCCAGACACACAAAAAAACAAATGTAGCCCAAATATCAGCCAGATGTAGCCCAACTATAGCCCAGTGACAGAATGACCAATCAGCTTCGCAAACCTCCGTTACGCGAAGCGGAGCGCTGTTACAGATATATATCTTTTTTTGAACGTTAATTTCTCAAAATCCACTGGAGCACATATATTGAGACCTAGCAAAGGCACATCGGGCTACCAGTCCCTAATATTTTGCCAAGTTTCGTGCAAATCCATTCAGCCGTTCAATTATTATTATTATTATTTTTTTTTGCCCCGCGGGGCCCTTTTAAAACCTCCACATCAAACCTAGGGGGTCAGCGAGGATCTACTATGCCCCCTTATAGTTATTTCCCCCTTTGTTTTGACCTCCTCTTGTCTCTCGATCCTACCGAGAGACAAGATGGCGGCCGCTACGGACTGTTTGGAATGTTGACAGACGCCGGAGAACCAATCAGCTTCGCTTCACAAAGCTCCGTTGCGCGAAAAGTCCGCGAACCAGTGCGCTGCCCGGTCCGCTGTTACAGATATATATCTTTTTTTAAACGTTAATTTCTCAAAATCCACTGGAGCACATATATTGAGACCTACAAAAGGCACATCGGGCTACCAGTCCCTACAATTTTGCCAAGTTTCGTGCAAATCCATTCAGCCGTTCGGGCTAAAAGTGAGGCCAACCGCCCTATGGAAAACTCAATGTTAAAAACACGTTTTGGGACCCCCCTTTTTTCTCGGCCCCCACTGGACGAACCCCCCCCAAATTTTCAAGGGCTGCTCAGAAACAAAATGTGCCATTTTCCTGAAAATTTCAGCCAATTCCGTCCACAAACGCCAAAGTTATTAGACATAGAATTTTCAAAAAACCCATAGAGAAAAAATCCTAACTATATATACCTACTGGCGACCGCCAGTAGGTGATATATATATATGTAAGCTCCTTCGTTCAATGAACGCACCACACTCACGACGGGGATAACAAAGTAAGTGCTTTATTTTGGCAGCATGCCGAATGGCTTCAGGGCTGGGGAGAAAAGTCTCTGATGAATTCAGGACAAAAGTTTGTCTAAAGTAAATCCGACGCGTTTCGAAGGCAAGATCCTTCTTCTTCAGGGAAAGACGAATACTGCGGAGATATGCTCCCAAGTCCATTTATACATGACACGCCCCATTTGGGGGCTAGGCATATGCCGTGGTGTCTTCTGGTACTTGAAGTACAGCAATAAATCTGTATGCTGCTTTCTCCCTTTAGTGCCCCATATATATTTATATATATACAAAAAAACAATCCGCTCCAATAGGAAAGATCAGAGGACACAGCAGGGGAAATTCAGGCAGCCGTTTATTTCACAAAGTGCAGGGCATAATGCATTTCAGCGGGTTTGCCTTCCTCAGATGCCTGTTGCACTGAGCTTCGCTTAGTCCCTTCTTTAAATACTACACGGCCCCTCCCATGGGTGGGAGTCAAGCTGGAAACACTGTTGATTGGTAGCAGCTGCAGCCCTAATGTCCCGGACTCCAGTTCCCATAATCCATCACTTCAGTGAGTGTCAAAAGCGGTTCCTCATAAGCTGATGTCAGCGCTATAGTGCCTGTGTTGAAAGAAGGAATAGGTTTACTAACAACCTAGCGAGTCCCAAATATAAAGTGATCCCGGTTGCCTTGGGTCCCCAAACGCCTCAGCCACAGTCCTGAATCCCAAGTAGGGCCGTGACACGCAGGTAAATTTACCGCGCATCTCCATGCAGTGACGGACTGTTCATAACAGCAGCCACATTCCCGGATCCTGTCGTGTGGTGGGCCTGCAAAGATTCCAAATACCTTGGATGATTCGCCACGTTGCCACTTTTGTTGCAGGTCACTTGGTGAGGCGGGTCCTCTTACACGCGCAATTGGCCAGCACGTGGAATTGATAAACAAAAAAACGATCCGCTCCAATAGGAAAGATCAGAGGGCACAGCAGGGGAAATTCAGGCAGCCGTTTATTTCACAAAGTGCAGGGCATAATGCATTTCGGCGGGTTTGCCTTCCTCAGATGCCTGTTGCACTGAGCTTCGCTTAGTCCCTTCTTTAAATACTACACGGCCCCTCCCATGGGTGGGAGTCAAGCTGGAAACACTGTTGATTGGTAGCAGCTGCAGCCCTAATGTCCCGGACTCCAGTTCCCATAATCCATCACTTCAGTGAGTGTCAAAAGCGGTTCCTCATAAGCTGATGTCAGCGCTATAGTGCCTGTGTTGAAAGAAGGAATAGGTTTACTAACAACCTAGCGAGTCCCAAATATAAAGTGATCCCGGTTGCCTTGGGTCCCCAAACGCCTCAGCCACAGTCCTGAATCCCAAGTAGGGCCGTGACACGCAGGTAAAGTTACCGCGCATCTCCATGCAGTGACGGACTGTTCATAACAGCAGCCACATTCCCGGATCCTGTCGTGTGGCGGGCCTGCAAAGATTCCCAATACCTTGGATGATTCGCCACGTTGCCACTTTTGTTGCAGGTCACTTGGTGAGGCAGGTCCTCTTACACGCGCAATTGGCCAGCACGTGGAATTGATAAACAAAAAAACGATCCACTCCAATAGGAAAGATCAGAGGACACAGCAGGGGAAATTCAGGCAGCCGTTTATTTCACAAAGTGCAGGGCATAATGCATTTCGGCGGGTTTGCCTTCCTCAGATGCCTGTTGCACTGAGCTTCGCTTAGTCCCTTCTTTAAATACTACACGGCCCCTCCCATGGGTGGGAGTCAAGCTGGAAACACTGTTGATTGGTAGCAGCTGCAGCCCTAATGTCCCGGACTCCAGTTCCCATAATCCATCACTTCAGTGAGTGTCAAAAGCGGTTCCTCATAAGCTGATGTCAGCGCTATAGTTCCTGTTTTGAAAGAAGGAATAGGTTTACTAACAACCTAGCGAGTCCCAAATATAAAGTGATCCCGGTTGCCTTGGGTCCCCAAACGCCTCAGCCACAGTCCTGAATCCCAAGTAGGGCCGTGACACGCAGGTAAAGTTATATATATATTACCTACTGGCGGTCGCCAGTAGGTAGTTATAGTTAGGACCTAGCTACCATAGGAAATCCGCAACATTCTATTGGGAATAACTTTGGCGCCGGGTGAGGAATTTGTGTGTAATTTTCCAAAATTTAGGCCAGCTCCGCTCTGCTCCTTCCCTGCAAGTTTCGCGGGGATTCGTAAAGTGGGGGCCGAGAAAAAAGGAGGGGTCCCAAAACGTGTTTTCCCCATGTTAATTTTTATAGGACGAATTGACAAGGCTACAGCCCGAACCGCTGAATGGAATTACGCCAAACTTTGCAAAATTGTAGGGACTGGTACGCAGAAGTGCCTTTGCTATATTTGGTGAAAATTGCTCCAGTGGTTTTTTCGAAAATTAACTTCAAAAACACATATATATCTATGGGCGCGCTCCAAGCGCTCACCAGTACGCATACCGGGGAGCTGGAAACACTGTTTATTGGTAGCAGCTGCAGCCCTAATGTCCCGGACTCCAGTTCCCATAATCCATCACTTCAGTGAGTGTCAAAAGCGGTTCCTCATAAGCTGATGTCAGCGCTATAGTGCCTGTGTTGAAAGAAGGAATAGGTTTACTAACAACCTAGCGAGTCCCAAATATAAAGTGATCCCGGTTGCCTTGGGTCCCCAAACGCCTCAGCCACAGTCCTGAATCCCAAGTAGGGCCGTGACACGCAGGTAAAGTTATATATATATTACCTACTGGCGGTCGCCAGTAGGTAGTTATAGTTAGGACCTAGCTACCATAGGAAATCCGCAACATTCTATTGGGAATAACTTTGGCGCCGGGTGAGAAATTTGTGTGTAATTTTCCAAAATTTAGGCCAGCTCCGCTCTGCTCCTTCCCTGCAAGATTCGCGGGGATTCGTAAAGTGGGGGCCGATAAAAAAGGAGGGGGTCCCAAAACGTGTTTTCCCCATGTTAATTTTTATAGGACGAATTGACAAGGCTACAGCCCGAACCGCTGAACGGAATTACGCCAAACTTTGCAAAATTGTAGGGACTGGTACGCAGAAGTGCCTTTGCTATATTTGGTGAAAATTGCTCCAGTGGTTTTTTCGAAAATTAACTTCAAAAACACATATATATCTATGGGCGCGCTCCAAGCGCTCACCAGTACGCATACCGGGGAGCGCACCCGGCGGGCTACGGGAGTGCGTGAGCGGAAAGCTGATTGGCTGTCGGATGTCTGTCAACATTCTAAACAGTCCGGAGAGTCCACCATCTTGTGTCTCAGTAGAATCGAGACACAAGAGGTGAAAATAAAAAGGGGGAAATGATTAAAAGGGGGCAGGGTACACACCCCCTGACCCCCTAGTTTTTCTGAGGGGGGCCTAGAAGGACCCTGAAGGGCAAAAAAAGAATTTATTTATTTTTTGCAATTTTCGCGGGGTAAGCGCTGGGTGCGTTCCCATGTACGCTCCCCGGTACACGCACCCTGAGCGCACCACGGGGAAAAAGAGTGTAAAAAAATTAGAGTAAAAAAATAATTTAGAGTGCTTAGTGGTAGAGTAGCTCTGAAAAGAGCTGTTGTGTTATGTGGGTGTTTTTTGTACCTACAAGTAGGTACCAATGCAGAATCTCAAATTCAAGAGGAAGACTCTATTCCCCTCATCTGTAAAATGTACATCATCTCTCCTATAGATGCCTTGCATGTTGTAACGCAAGATGCTGTGGTAAATGGAACCCATACCATAGTCTCTGAGGAAAGGAGAAACAGATTTATTCACATGTTTCCTTGCTTTCTCAATCTGTGGACAAAATTGGTTGGACCAGTTCCATTTTTGCCTTTGACATATATTAGAAAATACCAAGGCAGTTTTTAGAAAAAGTGGCATCAATTGCACGCATAACATTTATATAGCGCGCTACTCACCCGGAGGGGTCTCAAGGCGCTGGGGGAGAGGAGTCTGCTACTGCTCGAAAAGCGAGGTCTTGAGTTGCTTCCTGAAGGAGAGATGGTCCTGGGTCAGCTGAAGGTGGATGGGGAGGGAGTTCCATGTCTTGGCTGCCAGGTAGGAGAAGGATCTTCCTCCGGTGGTGGTTCTGCGGATGCGTGGAACGGCGGCGAGGGCGAGGCTGGTCGATCGTAGCTGGCAGTTGGGAGTGTAGAAGGTCAGGCGGTTGTTGAGGTAGCTGGGGCCCAGGTCGTGGAGAGCCTTGTGTGCATGGGTGAGGAGTCTGAACGTGATCCTCTTGCTGACGGGGAGCCAGTGCAGGTCTCCCAGGTGTCTGGAGATGTGGCTGTGTCGGGGGATGTCCAGGATGAGTCGTGCGGAGGCGTTCTGGATGCGTTGGAGTCTTTTCTGAAGTTTGGCTGTGGTTCCGGCGTAGAGGGTGTTTCCGTAGTCCAGTCGGCTGGTGACGAGTGCCTGGGTGACCGTCTTCCTGTTTTCAGTGGGCATCCACCGGAAGATCTTTCAGAGCATGCACAGGGTGTTGAAGCACGACGATGAGACGGCGTTGACTTGTCTGGTCATCGTGAGGGAGGAGTCCAGGATGAAGCCCAGGTTGCGTGCATGGTCCGATGGTTTGGGAGTGGTGCCCAGGGCAGGGGGCCACCAGGAGTCATCCCAGGCGGAGGGCGATGATCCCAGGATGAGGACATCCCTCTTGTCTGAGTTCAGTTTCAGGCGGCTGTTCTTCATCCACTGGGCTACGTCTTTCATCCCTTCGTGTATGTTGGTTCTGGCGGTGGCGGGGTCGTTGGTGAGGGAGAGGATCAGCTGGGTGTCGTCGGCGTAGGAGATGATGTTGAGGTTGTGTTGGCGTGCAATGGCTGCGAGGGGGCTCATGTAGACGTTGAAGAGGGTGAGGCTGAGTGATGATCCTTGTGGTGACTTCGGTGGCCTCGGATCTGAACGGGGGAGGCGGACTCTCTGGGTTCTTCCGACGAGGAACGAGATGATCCACTCCAGTGCCTTCTCTTGGATTCCGATGTTGCTGAGGCGCTGCACTAGGGTTCGGTGGTAGACAGTGTCGAACGCTGCGGAGAGGTCCAGGAGGATGAGGGCCGCTGTTTCCCCGTTGTCGAGCAGGGATCAGATGTCGTCAGTGGCTGCGATGAGGGCGGTCTCGGTGCTGTGGTTGGCTCGGAAACCGGACTGCGAGTGGTCGAGGGATCCGTTCGTCTCGAGGAAGGCGGACAGCTGTCTGTTGATGGTCCTCTCGATGACTTTGGCAGGAAAAGGGAGGAGCGAGATGGGGCGGTAGCTCTTGAGGTCGGTGGGGTCAGCTGATGGTTTCTTTAGGAGGGCGCTGAGCTCGGCGTGCTTCCAGCTCTCCGGGAAGGTGGCGGTGTTGAAGGAGCTGTTGATGATGTCCCGGAGTTGGGGTGCGATGATGGAGTCGGCCTTGTTGAAGACATGGTGGGGGCAGGGGTCGGTTGGTGATCCGGAGTGGATGGTGTTCATCGTGCGGGTGGTGTCTTCGGTGCTGATCGGGGTCCAGGCACGGAGGGTGGTGGTGGGGGGCGTTGGTTCGGTGGTTGGGTGCGTGGTTTGTGCTCCAAAGCTGTTGTGTATGTCGGTGATCTTGCTGTGAAAGAATGAGGCGAGTGAGTCGCAGAGGTCTTGCGAGGGAGTGATGTCGTTGTTTCCGGCGCTGGGGTTGGACAGCTCTTTGACAATGCTGAAGAGTTCCTTGCGGTTGTGGGCGTTGTTGTCCAGTCGTTCTTTGAATGCTGTCTTTTTGGTGGTGCGGATCAGCTGGTGGTGTTTGCGGGTGGCGTGCTTGAGGGCAGTCATGTTGTCTGTGGTCTAGTCATTGCGCCAGGTTTTCTCGAGGGTGCGGCAGTTCTTCTTGGAGTTCTTAAGTTCGTCGGTGAACCAAGAGGCTTTCTTGCTGCCGGGTCTTCAGTGGAGCGAGGGCGTCTGCACAGTTGGTGATCCACTGTGTGAGGTTGCTGGCTGCTTCGTCGGGGTCCGTTGTGCTGGCGGGAGGGTTCTGGCTGAGGGAGGTGGTGAGCTGGTCGGCGGTGATCTTGTTCCAGTTCCTGTGAGGAACCTGTTGAGGGTGGTGGTGGGTCGTGGTTCTTCTGAAGCTGAAGTGGACGCAGCTGTGGTCAGTCCAATGAAGTCCGGTGGAGTGGCTGAAGGAGATGTATTTGCTGGAGGAGAAGACTGGATCAAGCGTGTGGCTGGCGTAGTGGGTGGGGGTGTTCACCTGTTGCTTGAGGTTGGCGAATGGGAGAGGGGAGAGGGAACAGAAGGAAAGGGGGTGGGGGCCGCGGGGGAGCAGCGGCAGGGAGCTGGGTGAAACAGCGGGAAAAGGCGGCAGACGCGAGAGGTAGAGAAATACAAAAATCAGGGGCACAGTCGAAAAACAGAAGAAAAACAGAAGTACACAATCAGGGGCACAGCCGACAAATACTGAAAAACAGAAGTACACAATTAGGGGCACAGCGGACAAATACTGATACTAACGGAGGAGAGACCAGGGGGCAGAGAAGATCTCGACTCCAGGGGCAGCGGCGACCAGGCGGCGGTAACGGGGGGACCGGGTGACCTCAGGAGGAGACACACGGCGGGTTGAGCGACCGGCACTGACGAGGTCAGGTTAGGTCACAGCTCCCCGTCCTACGGCCACAACCTTAAGTGCCCAGTGGAAGGGAGGAGCAGCTGGGAGGTGGGATTGGGGTGGCGAATGGGAGAGGGGAGAGGGAACAGAAGTAAAGGGGGCGGGGGCCGCGGTGGAGCAGCGGCAGGAAGCGGGGTGGAACAGCGGGAAAAGGCGGCAGACGCGAGAGATAGAGAAATACAAAAATCAGGGGCACAGTCGAAAAACAGAAGAAAAACAGAAGTAAATAATCAGGGGCACAGGGGACAAATACTGATACTAACGGAGGAGAGACCAGGGGACAGGGAAGATCTCGACTCCAGGGGCAGCGGCGAGCAGGCGGCGGTAACGGGGGGGGGCCGGGTGACCTCAGGAGGAGCCACGCGGCGGGTTGAGCAACTGGCACTGACGAGGTCAGGTTAGATGTCCTTTAAAAGCATTTCCAGACCTACCCTAGTCAAAGTGCCCAGGTCATTTCCACCACAGTGCACAATTATGAGGTCAGGGTATGGTAGATGCATAAAGGATTTTATCAATGGTATCAATTGGTGACTTCTTAATCCTCTCTGTCCAATCAACACAATATCCACATTTGGTAAATCAAGGTTGTAAATACCTCTGTTACTTGCAATTTGTTCACTCCAGTAGACAAAGCTATGACCCACAAACCAGACTTTTGGCATCTTGAAGGTAGATGTGTTTGTATTCAGATGAGTTGTGGAAATGAAATGGCAGTTTGAAAGTAGGAATTATGAAAAAAAAGTGGTTGAGATTCAGTGCACTTGAAAAACAAGAAATGATTGGTGCTTTCTTAAAATTCACCACCTTAAATTAGGGTGCATGCTTTTTTTTTGGAAGAAGTCATTTTAATGGTTGAGAAAAAGTCATTTAAAGAAACATTGCACATGATTAGCTAGTACATTGAGAGGTCAAACACCCTTGCTGGATTCTTTTGCAACATAGTATGATGAACTTTTCAACTGTGTGCTGGGTTAGGTGGGAGTTACCATGGTAACAGGGTGAATGAGCACGGGGGATGGGTGAATATTATGTGAGTTTCAAAGTGTTGAAATGTAGAACCAATTAAAATGTTACATTGGTTTTGAAATAGTGTGGGAAGAACTTTAATTGGTTAAGTCCAGGGATATGTGTGAAGAATTACAGGGAATCAGAGCCATTTCTGGTTGCAGTGTTTCAGGAGCAATTCAGAGATTCTGCTTAAGAAAATCTGGTGTGTGTGGCTGACACTATTCTAAATATTCCAAAGCATTTTTAAAGGTGAGTAATGATTCTTTTAATAAAGATAGTCTGCTGTATGCACTATGGGGAAGATTAAGAAGCATATTGTGCGTCTTTATTCTTGCATTGTATGTTATGTTTTTTGTAATGCTGTTAAAAAATTTAATGGGGCATATTTGAAATGTATTTTGGAAATGAGTTAGGTTTCTGCCTTGTTTTGTAGTGGTCATTTAAATAGGCTGTGCTCTGTGTTAAAAATGATTTACTATGGAAAATGTTTTCTGGTAAAAGGACTGGCTTTTAAATTTTGGTCAAGGATTACAGTGAGTGTCACCTGTGTCTGCTGTCAGTTTGCCTCTCTTAGCTTAAAAGGTAATCTGTGCCTGTGTTTCATGTCACTTTGCACGTGCATAATCTCTCTTTTTCTGTGTGTCATTTCTCTCTTTGTGTGTGTGTCATGACATGTGTCTCATGTGCCTAAGATCACACTGTGAGTCAAGCTTGATTTTAAATGGATCTGGGTGAATAATTAGCTTAGTTGATGTGTTTAAAAATATGGAAATACATGTGCTTTTTAAAGTCAGTTAGGCTTTAGAATATGTACTAGTAGGGAATCTTAGGCAGCATGTCTGTTAGGCCTCTTACTTCACAAATAGGCTCTAAGCTGTGCAATCAAGATCCAGGGTGTGCCGTTGAAATGAAAAAGGAATGTTATGTATTGCTTATATATATGTGGTCTGTTTTTTGCCAGCAGAGACAGTGAAATAGTATGAGCAGAGACACACATATTGCATGCAGAGACAGACATGGTAGATTACATGTAACATCCTGGTCAGGTGCCTAAGATCACACTGTGAGTCAAGCTCGATTTTAAATGGATCTGGGTTAATATTTTGCTTAGTTGATGTATTTAAAAATATGGAAATACATGTTTTCTTAAAGTCAGTTAGGCTTTAGCATATGTACTAGTAGGGAATCTAAGGCAGCATGTCTGTTAGGCCTCTTACTTCACAAATAGGCTCTAAGCTGTGCAATCAAGATCCAGGGTGTGACGTTGAAATGAAAAAGGAATGTTATGTCTTGCTTATATATATGTGGTCTGTTTTTTGCCAGTAGAGACAGTGAAATAGTATGGGTAGAGACACACATATTGCATGCAGAGACAGACATGGTAGATTACATGTAACATCCTGGTCATGTGCCTAAGATCATACTGTGACTCAAGCTTGATTTTAAATAGATCTGGGTGAATAATTTGCTCAGTTGATGTGTTTAATAATATGGAAATACATGTTTTCTTAAAGTCAGTTAGGCTTTAGCATATGTACTAGTAGGGAATATTAGGCAGCATGTCTGTTAGGCCGCTCACTTCACAAATAGGCTCTAAGCTGTGCAATCAAGATCCAGGGTGTGCCGTTGAAATGAAAAAGGAATGTTATGTCTTGCTTATATATATGTGGTCTGTTTTTGCCAGTAGAGACAGTGAAATATTATGAGCAGAGACACACATACTGCATGCAGAGACAGACATGGTAGATTACATGTAACATCCTGGTCATGTGCCTAAGATCACACTGTGAGTCAAGCTCGATTTTAAATGGATCTTGGTAAATAATTTGCTTAGTTGATGTGTTTAAAAATATGGAAATACATGTTTTCTTAAAGTCAGTTAGGCTTTAGCATATGTACTAGTAGGGAATCTAAGGCAGCATGTCTGTTAGGCCTCTTACTTCACAAATAGGCTCTAAGTTGTGCAATCAAGATCCAGGGTGTGCCGTTGAAAAGAAAAAGGAATGTTATGTCTTGCTTATATATATGTGATCTGTTTTTTGCCAGTAGAGACAGTGAAATAGTATGAGCAGAGACACACATACTGCATGCAGAGACAGACATGGTAGATTACATGTAACATCCTGGTCATGTGCCTACGATCACACTGTGAGTCAAGCTCGATTTTAAATGGATCTGGGTGAATAATTTGCTTAGTTGATGTGTTTAAAAATATGTAAATACATGTTTTCTTAAAGTCAGTTAGGCTTTAGCATATGTACTAGTAGGGAATCTTAGGCAGCATGTCTGTTAGGCCTCTTGCTTCACAAATAGGCTCTAAGCTGTGCAATCAACATCCAGGGTGTGCCGTTGAAATGAAAAAGGAATGTTATGTCTTGCTTATATATATGTGGTCTGTTTTTTGCCAGTAGAGACAGTGAAATGGTATGAGTAGAGACACACATATTGCATGCAGAGACAGACATGGTAGATTACATGTAACATCCTGGTCATGTGCCTAAGATCACACTGTGAGTCAAGCTCCTTATTTCATACAGACACTCTGTGTGATCCTTGTCAAAAATGTTAAAGCCATACTTTTTACCATGACAA
Organism: Lissotriton helveticus; assembly: GCF_964261635.1. NCBI lineage: Eukaryota > Metazoa > Chordata > Amphibia > Caudata > Salamandridae > Lissotriton > Lissotriton helveticus. The sequence goes on along the minus strand of NC_136057.1, from coordinate 272,675,380 downwards.
ATTTACCAGAGTGAGATGAGACACACGCAAACAGACAAATGACACACAGAAAGAGAGAGAGATGAGGCAGGCACAGAGTGAGATGAGACACAGGAACAAAGTGAGGTGAGACACAGGCACAGAATACCCTTTTAGTTTAGAGATGCAAACTATGAGCAGACACAGGAGACATTATTGAAAAATGTGAAAATATAATTCCTTATTTCATATAGAGACTCAGTGTGATCCTTGTCAAAAATGTTAAAGCCATACTTTTTACCATGAAACATTTACCAGAGTGAGATGAGACACACACAAACAGACAAATGACACACAGAAAGAGAGAGAGATGGGGCAGGCACAGAGTGAGATGACTTAGCAATCAACAAAAAAGGACACTTGTAACACTGCTCGACTTTCGGTTCAGTGCAAATAAGGAAACCCTCAGAGAGGTCAATGTATACTTGCGAGTAGCGGTATATTAGCTTCATCCGCCCCACATTGACACTCATGCAGTTATCATCGGGTTTTTCCTCTTGGTATGTAGTGCTAGCCTCATCCAGAGGCACCTCAAGTCTCGAGTGTAGTGTCCAGAGACAAAAGGACTTTCTCAAAAGGATTGATTAAAAATGAAAAAGAGTACCCAGAATTTTTTTTTAATATTGGGTAAACTTACATTATTAAAAATTGTGAATACTCATTGGTAGACCAAGTTACGTGACTACATGGTATTGCTAAAGTGGTTTTGTCGACATGTTTCAGCTCTATTGGGCCAGGCAGTCTGTAGAGCTTTCGTCAGGACTAACAGGGGATAATACAAACAAACATATATAAAACTACTCACACGAATTGTGCGGTAATCCCACAACTCAATACATTGATTTGAGTATTCTTCTCAATCTATGAAGAAATATACACATAAAGCTATGTTATACTTCATGCTGTGAGGCCTAGAGGGAGGTAAGTGCAGTAACATGCATAGTGCTAATATTAACACTCTTGCAGGAATCATGAGATATTATCATGAAGAAGAGCGTTAATGTTTCAGGTAATAGAATTGCTTTACACTGAAAAACGCTCGTGAACTATTGGGAAGGTAAGTGGCTGTGGCTATAGATGCTATTTTCAAAATAAGTACAAGCGCTAAAAGATTTAGTGGCGTGATGTAGTCAAACACTGGTAATCACAAGTGCAAACGCAACCACGCATCGTCTGTGGTATTACATGATCATTCATACAGTCACAAGGTTGCCGTTTCATTCGCTTCGATTATTTACTTAGAAATGCATATCAATATTGACATAACTCTCGCCTGAGTGGCGCCTTGTTTACATTTAAGATTACGAGAAGGTCGCTCTGCATTAAAGTCTAATAGGCGGCGGGGTTTAGGCAAACACAGAGCGGCTGACGCAGCATTGCGAAGGGCTTACCTGTCGTTATTACGACTTCTACTTCCTTCGGGGGTCCTTCAGACGCTACAGAGCTGAAGCGGAGAAGGGACCTCGATCAGGGCCAGTTAGATTAGAAGGGCTTACCTAGAAAGGAGGTCTCGAGACTATAATACACTCCGCCAGTACCCGCATGGAGTCCTTCCTCCTGCCTTGTGCTGACTCTGCCCCCGGAGTGCTGGGAGCCGGATTGTAGTTTCTTTTTATAGGAAATAGGCACCTCAGAGAAAGTACATTATAGACGCGTTGTGGTGGCTTGCTGCTGAAGGGGTTATAAATGCCGTTTTTTTATAGTTTAAGGCAATTACGTCTTCGTTGTTGTAAATGGACAAATAGGTGGGAAATACACCACCATGTGTAGAGGCATAGGTAATATCTGCAGGGTCAATGCCAGGGTCAATGCCACATGTCGATTATAGAGTCCATTAAGTCTAAAAACAGACATTATTGGGTGTCAGATGTGGGGGATGTTAAATCTTGTTGCACTGGTAGAAGTTGTGGTAATTTACTGCGCAAAGTGATGCCAAGCCACATTATCATTTAATCCAGTGTCAAAAGTACGTAAACGGTCCACCCATCTTTGCTCTTTTTCATAAAGGATCTTCTCAGCATTGCCGGATCTGTTGGTCAGCATTTCTATAACTGTCCATTGCATTTCTTCATGTGTGTGATTTTTTTCGATGAAATGAGCACAAAGCTTCGTAGTATTCTTTTTCAATTTTATGTTGCTCCTGTGCTCTCCTATCCGGAGTTTAACCTTGCGGCAGGTCATCCCGATGTATCTCTTTTGACACGGGCACTGGATCATGTAAATCACATGAGATGAATTACAGTTAGTAAACTGTTTCTGGGTCCAAACGAAATCCTCTCCCATTCTCAGGCTTTTTGTCGCTGTTGTAGTTTTGCAGGCTCCGCACGCTCCGCAGGGGAAATGCCCTGAGAGCGGGGTCATGTGAACGCTGTTGGTTATAGGTGTTGTAGCTACAGACCTGGGACGTGTGTGTACCAGGGTGTCTTTAAGGTTCTTAGTCCTTCGATTCGCGAATCTTGGTCTTGGCCAATCGAACTTTCCAGTGTTGACTATATGCCAGTTCTTCTTAATGAGTTTTTGGACAGCATATGTAGCTGGGTTATAAGTGGTCACACATGTAGTTAGGTCCTTTACTGGTTCCTTTGGGAACGTTTGCAAAAGGCACTCTCGCGGTTGGTTATCAGCCCTCTTCTTACATCTTTTGATGACTTTCTCTGTGTAGTCTCGCATTTTCAGTTTCTTGCTCAATTTAGCTGCTTGTGTTTGATAATCGCAATTTTTGCTACAATTCCTCTTCAAGCGTAGGAATTGGCTAAAAGGTAAATTGTCCCGTAGAGGTTTCGGGTGGTGACTCTTGTGGGACAACAAACTGTTTTTCGCAGTTGGCTTCGTGAAAGTTTTGGTTTGTAGGGTACTGTTGTCATCGAAAATTGTTAGGTCCAGAAAATCAAGATGGCTATTGCTGGAGGTGTATGTAAATTTCAGCCAAGGATCCAAAAAATTAAGCCATGTCATGAATCCAGGGAGGTCTTGTTGGGTGTTCCATATTAGGAAAATATCATCGATATATCTCTTCCAGTATATTATACTGGAAGAGAAAGTGTTATTTTCATTGAAAACCAACTCCGATTCGAAATGGCTGACGTATAGTCCTGCCACCGAGGGCGCGAAGGCGCTGCCCATGGAGGTACCATGGCATTGTAGGTACAGTTGGTCGTTGTACCTGAAGAAATTTTCTTTTAGTGCCAATTTGCAACACTCCAGTACAAAGTGTCTGGGTGTATTGTACTGCCATGTTGATGAATAAAGGACATCCTCTAGCATCTGTAGGGTGGAGTCTTGGGGTAGGCTGGTGAAGAGGGATTCAACATCCAGACCTACTAGAAGCATTGTAGCGGAGTTGAAGGGCATATTTTCAATTTGTATCAAAAGATCCTTCGTGTCTTTCAGATAAGAGCTTGTCTTCTGCACCAGGGGTTTTAGAAATTCGTCTGCGAATTTCGACAGGGGCTCTAGCACCGATCCGATTCCGGACACTATCGGGCGTCCCGGAGGCGGTATTCTGTTCTTGTGAGTTTTTGGGAGTGAGTAGAAGTAAGGAGTGACTGGCTCCCTAGCCACTAGAAATTCTGCCTCTTTTTTAGAGACCCAACCTTTGATTTCAGCCTCATATACCATGATCGCTATGGTGTTCTGTAGTCTTTCGGTGGGGTCCAGTAGGATTCTTTGGTAGAATCTGGTGTCGGAGAGGAGGGCTAGGCATTGTTGGTTGTATCCTGCCTTTGAGAGGATTACTGTGCCTCCCCCCTTATCCGCAGGTTTTATCACCAGGTCTTCATTTTTGCTAAGAGCCTCCATTGCTAGGCGTTCTGTCTTAGTTAGATTTTGAAAAACATTTTTATTGTTTACGTCTAGGTTATCTATACCTTTGAGAAGTGCTTGTTCGAAAGCTTGAAGTTCAGGCGGTATGCAGGAAACAGGAGGGTTGAAAGTAGATTTCTTGCGGAGAGTAGTATCTCCTTCAGGTTGTCTCGTGATGGAATCAGAGAAAAAAGCTTTGAGTTTCAAAGTTCTACAAAATTCAGCCAGTTCACTCTTGATTTTGAAAGTGTCTATTTTCGGAGTGGGAACAAAACCTAGTCCCTTGTTCAGGACTGATATCTGGTCATTTGTGAGTTGTATCTCCGATAGGTTCACAATTAGTGAGTGTTCTTGCTGGTTGATGGTTGCGCCGCTGCCATGCTCCGTGTTTGTACGTTTCTTTGTTGGTCTTGCCAGGTCAGAGACTTTCTTTTTCCTCGGGGCTGGGGGCGGCCTCTGGATAAAAAAGGCTGCTGGTCTTGTGGTGGTTGATTATGCTGTCCTACCATTTGTTGGTCCATTAATTGGGGCATTTGTTGCATCCCTTGCATTCCCTGATGAAAAGGATCTACCCAACCTCCATAGTGTGGAACATATGGTTGGTAGTATGGTATGTTGTAGGATGGGTGGTAAGGACGTTGCCACCTATTGCCTCTTCTCGGTCGTTGGTGGCGAAAGTTATTTCGACCTCTGGTCGGATTGTAGTCGTCTGAACTGTTGAAAGAGTTATTCGATGAATTCTTTCCAGTGAATTCATTATCCGAGTTTGTTTCTGTAAAGACAAAATCCTCTTTTATATAGGGGTGCATCTTTTCCTGACTGAATTTCTTGATGTCTTTTGCGAGTTTCTGTAACTTGTTCTGCATCAGAAACTCTTGCGTTTCCTCCATTTCCTTGGTTATTTCGTCAAGTCTTTTTTTGTATACTTGTGGGTTGATACCCTTTTTCAATTCATTTTCACAAGCTTCTATTTCAATAAGTAAAGCTTCCGATAGGCGTCTTGCAGTTTTAATAATTAAAACTAAGTAGTCCAGGGTGCATTTCCATGAAATGGAAGACCAGTCCTTTCGAAAGGCCAGGTCGTGGAGGAAAATGCGGGGTGCATTTCCGACCCATAGGCCTCTGGGTGCTATTTTGGACCGTAAGTATTCAGTCATAATGATGCCGTGGATCGCAGTTCTAATTTGGTTCCTCTTTTTTTCGGATAAGGTATCCCAATCATCCGTCTGACTTAAGGCTTCGGTTAGGTCTGTGTTGTTAATCAGTGGTTGCGCCGCTAGTAGTTCATCTATTTCACTCGCATCATAGCTCAGGCCCACGATTCCTTCCATAGTTGACATCTAGTGTACAAGCTTTTAGGAGAGCTTTTTTTTTTTGTTTTCTTTTTTTTTTTTAATCCCGCAGCTGTGCGCTGCTTATATACGAAATTAATCAACTGGGAGGGATGAGGAATTTGCGTGTCCGTTTCTTTCCCCAAGGTATTCACTTAGCAATCAACAAAAAAGGACACTTGTAACACTGCTCGACTTTAATTAATTTCGTATATAAGCAGCGCACAGCTGTGGGATTAAAAAAAAAAAAGAAAACAAAAAAAAAGCTATCGGAAGCTTTACTTATTGAAATAGAAGCTTGTGAAAATGAATTGAAAAAGGGTATCAACCCACAAGTATACAAAAAAAGACTTGACGAAATAACCAAGGAAATGGAGGAAACGCAAGAGTTTCTGATGCAGAACAAGTTACAGAAACTCGCAAAAGACATCAAGAAATTCAGTCAGGAAAAGATGCACCCCTATATAAAAGAGGATTTTGTCTTTACAGAAACAAACTCGGATAATGAATCCACTGGAAAGAATTCATCGAATAACTCTTTCAACAGTTCAGACGACTACAATCCGACCAGAGGTCGAAATAACTTTTGCCACCAACGACCGAGAAGAGGCAATAGGTGGCAACGTCCTTACCACCCATCCTACAACATACCATACTACCAACCATATGTTCCACACTATGGAGGTTGGGTAGATCCTTTTCATCAGGGAATGCAAGGGATGCAACAAATGCCCCAATTAATGGACCAACAAATGGTAGGACAGCATAATCAACCACCACAAGACCAGCAGCCTTTTTTATCCAGAGGCCGCCCCCAGCCCCGAGGAAAAAGAAAGTCTCTGACCTGGCAAGACCAACAAAGAAACGTACAAACACGGAGCATGGCAGCGGCGCAACCATCAACCAGCAAGAACACTCACTAATTGTGAACCTATCGGAGATACAACTCACAAATGACCAGATATCAGTCCTGAACAAGGGACTAGGTTTTGTTCCCACTCCGAAAATAGACACTTTCAAAATCAAGAGTGAACTGGCTGAATTTTGTAGAACTTTGAAACTCAAAGCTTTTTTCTCTGATTCCATCACGAGACAACCTGAAGGAGATACTACTCTCCGCAAGAAATCTACTTTCAACCCTCCTGTTTCCTGCATACCGCCTGAACTTCAAGCTTTCGAACAAGCACTTCTCAAAGGTATAGATAACCTAGACGTAAACAATAAAAATGTTTTTCAAAATCTAACTAAGACAGAACGCCTAGCAATGGAGGCTCTTAGCAAAAATGAAGACCTGGTGATAAAACCTGCGGATAAGGGGGGAGGCACAGTAATCCTCTCAAAGGCAGGATACAACCAACAATGCCTAGCCCTCCTCTCCGACACCAGATTCTACCAAAGAATCCTACTGGACCCCACCGAAAGACTACAGAACACCATAGCGATCATGGTATATGAGGCTGAAATCAAAGGTTGGGTCTCTAAAAAAGAGGCAGAATTTCTAGTGGCTAGGGAGCCAGTCACTCCTTACTTCTACTCACTCCCAAAAACTCACAAGAACAGAATACCGCCTCCGGGACGCCCGATAGTGTCCGGAATCGGATCGGTGCTAGAGCCCCTGTCGAAATTCGCAGACGAATTTCTAAAACCCCTGGTGCAGAAGACAAGCTCTTATCTGAAAGACACGAAGGATCTTTTGATACAAATTGAAAATATGCCCTTCAACTCCGCTACAATGCTTCTAGTAGGTCTGGATGTTGAATCCCTCTTCACCAGCCTACCCCAAGACTCCACCCTACAGATGCTAGAGGATGTCCTTTATTCATCAACATGGCAGTACAATACACCCAGACACTTTGTACTGGAGTGTTGCAAATTGGCACTAAAAGAAAATTTCTTCAGGTACAACGACCAACTGTACCTACAATGCCATGGTACCTCCATGGGCAGCGCCTTCGCGCCCTCGGTGGCAGGACTATACGTCAGCCATTTCGAATCGGAGTTGGTTTTCAATGAAAATAACACTTTCTCTTCCAGTATAATATATTGGAAGAGATATATCGATGATATTTTCCTAATATGGAACACCCAACAAGACCTCCCTGGATTCATGACATGGCTTAATTCTTTGGATCCTTGGCTGAAATTTACATACACCTCCAGCAATAGCCATCTTGATTTTCTGGACCTAACAATTTTCGATGACAACAGTACCCTACAAACCAAAACTTTCACGAAGCCAACTGCGAAAAACAGTTTGTTGTCCCACAAGAGTCACCACCCGAAACCTCTACGGGACAATTTACCTTTTAGCCAATTCCTACGCTTGAAGAGGAATTGTAGCAAAAATTGCGATTATCAAACACAAGCAGCTGAATTGAGCAAGAAACTGAAAATGCGAGACTACACAGAGAAAGTCATCAAAAGATGTAAGAAGAGGGCTGATAACCAACCGCGAGAGTGCCTTTTGCAAACGTTCCCAAAGGAACCAGTAAAGGACCTAACTACATGTGTGACCACTTATAACCCAGCTACATATGCTGTCCAAAAACTCATTAAGAAGAACTGGCATATAGTCAACACTGGAAAGTTCGATTGGCCAAGACCAAGATTCGCGAATCGAAGGACTAAGAACCTTAAAGACACCCTGGTACACACACGTCCCAGGTCTGTAGCTACAACACCTATAACCAACAGCGTTCACATGACCCCGCTCTCAGGACATTTCCCCTGCGGAGCGTGCGGAGCCTGCAAAACTACAACAGCGACAAAAAGCCTGAGAATGGGAGAGGATTTTGTTTGGACCCAGAAACAGTTTACTAACTGTAATTCATCTCATGTGATTTACATGATCCAGTGCCCGTGTCAAAAGAGATACATCGGGATGACCTGCCGCAAGGTTAAACTCCGGATAGGAGAGCACAGGAGCAACATAAAATTGAAAAAGAATACTACGAAGCTTTGTGCTCATTTCATCGAAAAAAATCACACACATGAAGAAATGCAATGGACAGTTATAGAAATGCTGACCAACAGATCCGGCAATGCTGAGAAGATCCTTTATGAAAAAGAGCAAAGATGGGTGGACCGTTTACGTACTTTTGACACTGGATTAAATGATAATGTGGCTTGGCATCACTTTGCAAAGTAAATTACCACAACTTCTACCAGTGCAACAAGATTTAACATCCCCCACATCTGACACCCAATAATGTCTGTTTTTAGACTTAATGGACTCTATAATCGACATGTGGCATTGACCCTGGCATTGACCCTGCAGATATTACCTATGCCTCTACACATGGTGGTGTATTTCCCACCTATTTGTCCATTTACAACAACGAAGACGTAATTGCCTTAAACTATAAAAAAACGGCATTTATAACCCCTTCAGCAGCAAGCCACCACAACGCGTCTATAATGTACTTTCTCTGAGGTGCCTATTTCCTATAAAAAGAAACTACAATCCGGCTCCCAGCACTCCGGGGGCAGAGTCAGCACAAGGCAGGAGGAAGGACTCCATGCGGGTAATGGCGGAGTGTATTATAGTCTCGAGACCTCCTTTCTAGGTAAGCCCTTCTAATCTAACTGGCCCTGATCGAGGTCCCTTCTCCGCTTCAGCTCTGTAGCGTCTGAAGGACCCCCGAAGGAAGTAGAAGTCGTAATAACGACAGGTAAGCCCTTCGCAATGCTGCGTCAGCCGCTCTGTGTTTGCCTAAACCCCGCCGCCTATTAGACTTTAATGCAGAGCGACCTTCTCGTAATCTTAAATGTAAACAAGGCGCCACTCAGGCGAGAGTTATGTCAATATTGATATGCATTTCTAAGTAAATAATCGAAGCGAATGAAACGGCAACCTTGTGACTGTATGAATGATCATGTAATTCCACAGACGATGCGTGGTTGCGTTTGCACTTGTGATTACCAGTGTTTGACTACATCACGCCACTAAATCTTTTAGCGCTTGTACTTATTTTGAAAATAGCATCTATAGCCACAGCCACTTACCTTCCCAATAGTTCACGAGCGTTTTTCAGTGTAAAGCAATTCTATTACCTGAAACATTAACGCTCTTCTTCATGATAATATCTCATGATTCCTGCAAGAGTGTTAATATTAGCACTATGCATGTTACTGCACTTACCTCCCTCTAGGCCTCACAGCATGAAGTATAACATAGCTTTATGTGTATATTTCTTCATAGATTGAGAAGAATACTCAAATCAATGTATTGAGTTGTGGGATTACCGCACAATTCGTGTGAGTAGTTTTATATATGTTTGTTTGTATTATCCCCTGTTAGTCCTGACGAAAGCTCTACAGACCGCCTGGCCCAATAGAGCTGAAACATGTCGACAAAACCACTTTAGCAATACCATGTAGTCACGTAACTTGGTCTACCAATGAGTATTCACAATTTTTAATAATGTAAGTTTACCCAATATTAAAAAAAAATTCTGGGTACTCTTTTTCATTTTTAATCAATCCTTTTGGGAAAGTCCTTTTGTCTCTGGACACTACACTCGAGACTTGAGGTGCCTCTGGATGAGGCTAGCAGTACATACCAAGAGGAAAAACCCGATGATAACTGCATGAGTGTCAATGTGGGGCGGATGAAGCTAATATACCGCTACTCGCAAGTATACATTGACCTCTCTGAGGGTTTCCTTATTTGCACTGAACCGAAAGTCGAGCAGTGTTACAAGTGTCCTTTTTTGTTGATTGCTAAGTGAATACCTTGGGGAAAGAAACGGACACGCACATTCCTCATCCCTCCCAGTTGATTAATTTCACAGAGTGAGATGAGACACAGGCACAGAGTGACACAAGACACAGGCACAGAGTGAGATGATACAGGCAGAGAGTACGATTAATAATGAAACTGTACTGCACTGTTACTGTGACACAATTGCTGTGGTATAAAGTAACTTATGTTGTAAACTAGTGTTTATATAGTTTACTTATTGTAATTGCTATGTAGTATGTTTGTAGTGGTCTATAATATATTATTTTTTCTTTACCACAGATTGTAATCATCTTTAGAAAGATAAAAGAATATGCCGTCAAAGGAAAGACGTCAAAAGAAATATAAACAGGATTTAAAGTCCAAGAAAACAGAAATACAAGACTCATCCAAAACACAATATTCAGTGAAAAAAAATAATGCTCCTGGTAAGCAAACTAAGGACTTTTTAACCCCTTCCATGCTCATGACGAGCACAGCTCGTCATGCAGTACACTGCTCCTGTGCTGATGACGAGCTGACCTTGTCATGAACAATGGGAAATCTGGAGTAACAGCACCCAGGGGGAATTGCCTTAGCACCAATGTGGTTAAGGAAGTTATTGAAATGTCAAAAAAAAGATGTTTCAAAGAAGAATAAGGCATCTCTAAGTAGAAAGAAAAAACTGTGCCCCTCCAAAAATGTTAGACCTGTAGAAGGAGATGATATTGTCTATAGCAATAGAAGGAGAAATCAATGTATTGAAATTCGTAGACGAATGTTTTATAACAGAATAGTTTCCATTTTTTTTTACTTTTTTTTATTTTAATATTGAGATGAATCAAGTATTTAAATTATTTACATTACATACATTATTGCACATATCAATTCATTAAACAGTCATTATACAATAATGATAAATATTCAGAAGGATATTAAGATCAGGGTACTCAGACAAAGGGGGAATAATAAAACAGAATTTAGAAGAAAACACGATTCTCATATGAACCAGACAGTCTTATAAATTATTTTCATCTTATCAATGTCTAGATTCCCTCCATTTTCTAACTGGAGCCCACATTTTCTTACCAAATTCACATTTTTTTCCTCCCCTTAAACTCGTAAAGACATTCTTCAATTCTTCACCCCCCCCCAAGCGCCTTGAGACCCTACGGGTAGGTAGTGCGCTCTATAAATGTCTTTGATTGATTGATTGATTCAATGTTGCGCATTCCTAAAAATATTGAGAGCCATTGTTGAAAGGTGGGTGGATAAGGATCTTTCCATCCCGCTGAAATTAAGAGACGAAATATAGCGACAGAAATGAAGACAAGAGCTTCCGCACCACCATCTGTCTTCATTTTTCCGTCAATACCCACTAAAAGCATTGTTGGGGATAGAACGATGTTTTGTTCTAGCAGCCCCTCTAAAAATAGCTGTATCTCTTTAATAATTGGTGTCAAACTCGGGCAGTTATAAAACATATGGAGTAAATCTGCCGGTCCCATTTTACACCTAGGGCATCTATCATTATCTCTCACTCCCCAGGCAAACAGCTTTGAAATACAGGTTAAAAAGGGTCTTATAATGTTGAGCCCTTAGATTTGAGGAGCGAAAAATCTTTTTATTTAATACTACGGCGAGATCCAGGTCAACATCCGGGTCCCCTAATTTATGAGCTAGAGTAGTTTCGACCTTATCCATGTCATCGTCTAACTCCTGCAGAAGGTTACCATAACAAATTTTAATTTCCTTTCCTCCATTTTTCAAATATTCGACTAATGTATGGCTCACCAGAGGAGATAGCCTGGGCCTGAGTGATCTGATTGTTTGGGCCAATTGTGCATGAAGTAACCAATGGCTAGATGGGAGCCCAAATTTTTGTTGCAATGTGTTAAAATCAATGATCTCGTCGCCTAATACAACATCACCTAGACACTTAATTCCCTTTTCCCTCCAAAATCGGCTATTAATATTTTGGCCTAGGTGCACAAAGGTATTAGATTTCCATATATCTATATTTGCGTGAATTTTTGGAATCTTTAAATACTTCCCCACAGACTTCCAAATTCCCCATACAGCCATAAAGATCTTGTATCTGGATCTCTTGTAAAATCTCCTTTCGACCTCTCGCATCAGTAATCCCACTGCCTTCCTACCAACTAAGAGCTCGTAGATAGTGGGGATTGTTCGAATATCAGGTGGAGGTTCAACTATTCCATCATCCTGTTTAAACAATATATTCATTTGGACTAACAAACACGTCCAATGATACAACCTGATATTGGGCATAGCCAGGCCACCCCTCATGAGTGGTAGAGACAGACGTGCCAACGACCTTCTAACTCTCCAGTACTGCCAAATGAATCGGATAAATGTTCCTTCAATCTTCCTAATTGTCCCCTCCACCAACAGCAGTGGTATAGAGCGGAAGAGGTAGAGCAACTTAGGAAATATTGTCGTATTCCACAAAAAAGGAAAACCTAAAAATAATCCAGGCTCTTATCGCCCGATCTCCCTTATCAATTCTGATACAAAATTATACTCTAAGATATGGGCGATAAGGTTGGGAAGGATCATAGGTCGGTGGTCTCCCCTTGACAGCATGGGTTCGTGCCAGGCCATGACACTACAGATCATATAAGACGAGCTATAGCTCTGTTCGATGCCTATGCTGCCAGGGGTGAGGATATGGCCATGATCCTTCTAGATGCTGAGAAAGCATTCGATCGGGTGACACAGGAGTGTTTATGGGGGATCTTGGTTGGTAGGGGGTTTGGTAAGAAGAGTTTGAAGGCAATTAAGGCTATGTATAGAGATCCGGTTGCAAGGGTCATGGTCATGGGGCAAAGCTCTGACAAAATAATAATCAAAAGAGGTACCCGACAAGGTTGCCCATGTTCCCCGATACTATTCTCACTGTATATAGATCCCCTAATTAAAAAAATACTGATGTCCGAACAGATCATTCCGGTGAAACTCAATAGTTATACAACCAAAATCTTGGCATATGCCGACGATTTGGCAATCATCACAACTGCTCCCCAACAAGCAATGGTGGAGATTAGTCAACTGGCCAAGGATTTTGGTGCACAGTCAGGATACCTCTTAAATGAGGAGAAAACACAGATCATCTGTACAAATAACATCATTAAACTGGATCATAGATATGTGGACTCAGCAGTATACCTAGGGGTAAGAGTAAACGCTAATGTCAACAAGATCATTTCGGACAATTACTATCCACTGTTAGAGTCAATTGAGAGGGAGCTAAGGAGGATTGATGTGCTACATTTGTCATTGATCGGTAGGGTAAATGTTATAAAAATGACTATGTTTCCTAAGTTGCTCTACCTCTTCCGCTCTATACCACTGAATAGTTTCAAATTTATTAAAAAATGTCAAACTGTATCAAAAAAAGACTGCTTTTTACAAGAAAAAAAAAGCATAGTGAAGATAGTGGATGAAGCATTTAAAGTGAAAAATAAATTATTTTGTTTAGTAATCAATAGAATTCGTACACTAGATGAGGTAATCAATGAGTTCAAATCAAAATGTAAGTGGAAAAGAGTAATTAATCGGACAAATTTTTGTGATGTTTTTTCTGGAGAATGGAAGCATAGTTCAAGTTGTGAGCCATTTTTAATGAAGAAAGTTACTTTCAGGATAATGATTTGGTGCATGCAGTTGACACCATTGGTCGAGCATATGAGGTGAAGGACGGTTGTCCGGTTGAAAAAGAAAAGATTGTGCCTAGAAATACAGAAGAGGTGTTAGCTGATGAAGTTTTAGGGAGATATCCTAAGGCTCCAGTGTATACTTGAAATTGTAGTAGTATTTGTAGTGTGCGACAGGATTCAATTGATTTATTTCTCAGTTTCTTACGGACATATACTAAGAAAAGTCTAAAACAAAAAAGAAAATTTTGCAAGAGTTAGATCCTTGTAGAGTGAGAGAAAAAACAGGTTTGCATGGGCATTCACTGGCTTGTCTTTCAAGAAAAGTGTGTCAGAGTGTTTTTCACCATTTTAGGATGTTAGCAGTGCATCATAATAAAGTGAGGAAATTAGTGAGAAGGTTGTATTATGCAAAAAGCCCAGCACTTAAGCTACAACAGTTAAACAGTGTTCTTTTGCATGGAACTGAATTAGATGTGAAGAACATTTGTAAAGAAATTGAGTTTTGTTACTTTGGTGAAAAAGAGGACAGTGCAGAAACTGATACAGTAATAGAAGGTAATGTGGAAGAGAATGTAGAGATTTCAAGTACAGAAACATTTGACCATGAAATTACAAAGTTTGAGGTCAATTCAAGTGAAAGGCCTAATTTTAGTTGTATGTGTTGGCGACAAACTCATTATAAGAATCAGACTAGATTAGTTTATTTATATGTAAAAAGTGAAATGGAAAATAATAATGAGTGGAAGGATTTTGCAACTTATTTGTTGGTAGAAAACTGTTTTGATTTGGGTTCTGATCAACGTATTTGTAAATATTGTTATAATAAATTAAATGAAAACAGAATGCCTGCTAGAGCTGTTCATAATAATCTGGAGTTGGTAGACATTCCTTCTGAATTGATGGATTTAAATACCTATGAGTCTATTCTGATTCAATGTGTGCATCCTTTTCAGGCTATTGTTCGCATGGAGCCTAAGACAGGGAAATTGCCTCCTTCTCAGATTTACAGAGAGGATTAAAGGGAAGAGTTGTTTATTTGCCTCTAGATTTTAAGAAAAATATTGATACAATTGGTGTAGAAAAAGTAGAAGAGGAACCTCTGGTTATTCTAGTTAATGGTGTTCAGACAAAGAGTAAGAAAATCTGGCAAGAATTAGTGGATGTTAGGAAAGTCAAAAAGGCAATGTTGTATTTGGTAAAAAATAATCCCTACTACAAAAATGTATATGTAGGCGAAGAGGAAACAACTGTAGAAGAGGACAGTGATTTCTCAGCTGGGCAAATTGAAAAAGTTGATGCCTCTAGAAGTGAAGAAATTTATGAACATTATAGTGTTCATCCATTGCATTCCAAAGAAGTAATGGGGAATGCTATTGACTTGTTTCAAATGAAAGAAGCAAAAGGAAGTCCCATTAGTGTATGGGAAGAAAATTTTGAAGCTCGTTGTTTTCCACAGTTATTTCCAACAGGTCAAGGGGACGATATGACGACCGACCTGTTCAAATTCGTGCATCTGAATTACAGACTTAAAGATTATATGCAGAAGATCCAAGGTTTCGTCAATGCATTCCATATTTTTTCAATCTACTGTTTGAGAGTGACTTGTCTGGACTTTCTTATGCAGTGAACCATATACTGAAAAGTGGAGTACATCTACAAAATGTTCCGGCAAGGGACTTTATGGATAAAGTGAAACTGCAAGACAGTGTTTTGGAATCTCAGCTAATTAATCTCATGGCATGTCAGCGTGGTACTAACGAGTATTGGTACCGTCGTTATGGGGAATTGAAATGTATGCTAAGAAACCTAGGAACTCCGACATGGTTCCTCACTCTTTGCTGTGCTGAGTATGCTTGCGAAGACTTACTTCAATTTCTACGAGAGGCAAATAAAAACATTGAAAATATTGAATATTGAATACAAGACACCTGGAGAACTGTGCTCTTTGGATCAGTTAATGTATGCAGGTATTTCAATCATAGGTTTGAAGCTATGATGTCTTTTATTACAAACAAAATAAATCCTCTGCTTGGAGAGGTTTTGGATTTCTTTTGGAGAAAGGAGTATCAAGCAAGAGGTGCTCCTCACATACATATACTGCTATGGATTAAAGATGCACCAAAATTTGGAACAGATTCAGATGAGAAAGTGATGAGTTTCATTGAGCAGTATTCCACATTTGCTGTTCTGAAAAGTACAGAGGAAAACAATTTAAGACATCAAGTTTTACGCTTTCAAACCCATCGTTGTGGAAAATACTGTCGTCGAAAATACAAAACCAAGGACAAGTTCTACACAACATCGAAAGGAATAGTGAACAATTGTATGTCTTCTCTGCGACATACTGTGACAGGAAAATCACCTAAAAATACATACAACCTAAGAAGAAATGAAGAATCGAAATACATAAATGAATACAACCCAGTCATTTTGTCCATGTGGAATGCTAACATGGATATTCAATATGTTGCTGACAACTCTATTGCTGTGGCTCGATATGTGACGTCTTACATCACAAAATCAGAAAAGACGGAACTGAAGGAAATGTGGGAGGAAATTTCACATGAAAAGAGTCTAAGCAAGAAATTATACAGTTACAGTCTGAAGATGTTGTCGCATCGAGAAATTGGAGCATATGAATGTTCTGATCGGTTATCATCAGCAAGTCTATATGCCAAATCTAGAACCATCATTTGGGTGAGTCCAGGTCTTGCTGCAACACGAAACCGAGTTTTGAAATCTGTACAAGAAATAGAGTATTTGGTGGAGAAAGAACCAAACAGTACAGATATTTTGAAGACAAACATGTTGGATACATACTATCCAAATAGAAGTAGTCATCTTGAGAACATTTGTCTGTATGAAGTTCTGCAAACCTATACTTTTAAGAGGAACGTCACAGAAGATATCAATAAAGGTGTATATGCTGTAATTGGATGTGAAGGCTGTCTGGTGAAACAAAGAAAAGGCCATTTGATTAATCATCGAAAATTGAGTTGTGAATCTCCAGATAAAAGAGAATTTTATTACTTAGCTCTTTTGCAACTCTTTATGCCTTGCCGTACAGAAGAGGAACTACTTGGAGATTTTCTTACTTATGAAGATTCATTCAATGCAACCAAGGATACCATAGAATGTCCTGGTTTTTTTCAAAATATCTGCAAATGTTGAACGAGGAAATACAGCAAGAAGCTACAATTGCAGCAGATATTGCCAGAGACAGTTCTCAAGACAGTCAGAGTTCTGCTTCATTGAGTCAGGATCCACTGGGAGGACCAATTATACAAAATGAAGCTGCCACTGCCATGGATGAAGTTGAAAGATCCATGGAACAAGCTCAGGAGGATTTAGTTAACTTAGAAGATTTGGAAAAAGAACTAAACGTTGAGCAGAGACAAATATATGACGAAGTCACAGAACAGATTGAGCATGGTTTATCTCATGAGAAAAAAGAGTGCTCATGTACATCATTTATACCTGTCCGACTGTACGTGAGTGGAGAAGCAGGAACTGGAAAAAGTTTTCTGATTAAAGCAATTGCAACTTATCTGCAGAAAAGAACGGAGTCATCGCTGTCTTTTGTTGTTGCCGCTCCAACTGGGTTGGCAGCACATAACATTAAAGGGATTACTTTACATCAGTTATTGATGCTGCCAGTAGAGCATGATAATAAATTACAATACCACAAGCTATCTGGAGAAGCTTGTTGTGAAGTTTCCCGAGTCTTGAAGAAAATGAAACTTCTTATCATTGATGAGGTAAGCATGGTATCAAATGTAATGCTTGCTTTTGTGCATTTAAGAATGCAAGAAATTCTTAAAACAGAGTATCATGTGTTATTTGGAGGCAAACACATCATTGTTTTTGGCGATCTACAGCAGCTAACTCCAGTGAAAGGACAACCAGTGTTTAGAATGCTTACACATGAAGATACCAGAAAGTGCCTAGGAAACATTGGAAATGTTAACATATGGTTACATTTCAAATATGCAGAACTGCTACAAAATATGCTACAGGCAAAGGATGAAGATAATAAAAAGATTCTACAAGATGTAAGAATTGGAAAAGTAAGTGAGCATGGGAAAGCGGTTTTACATGCACGATTAATTTCAAATTTGTTTCCTAAGGAAAACATTCTCCCAGAGAATATTTTTAAGAAAATTCCTGAAAACAAATCTGTCATATGCTTGATGCCAACTCTGCAAGAATGTTCAATCTTCAACAACAAAATGTTAAAGTTGGAAAATCAAGAGATTGTGAAACTGGAAGCTATTGATAAAATAGAACATGAAGGAGCAACTATTATTTTGTGATTTGTGAGAAAAGTTGAAATCAAAATTGGATTCTTCAGAGAAGACAATATCTAAAACTGCTGGTTTGGAAAAGACTCTGTATGCATCTTTAAGTTGTCGTATTATTTTAAGACGTAATTTACATGTGGAAAGAGTTTAGTAAATGAAGCAATGGGTCATGTTGTTGATTTTGTGAATTACCGAAATAGAGATGGAATTGAATTTATAAAAATTAAATTTGATGGTATTGAAGAAGTACAACAAATCAGTCGTTTTCCTGCCCGATTTTTTCTTGTGAAAGATTTATATGTCCGCAGAAAACAGTTTCCTGTTTCTTTGGCATAAGCTGTGACTCTTCATAAATCTCAAGGTTTAAGTGTAGATAGTGCTTTAGTGAATATTGGAAGTTCTGTGTTCAAGGAGGGTATGGCATATGTTGCTTTATCTCGAGTCAGAACTTTATCTGGATTGTACTTGATTAATTTTGATGAGACAAAGATTAATTCAGATCTAAATTGTGTACAAGAATATAATAGGTTACGAAGAGAGTATGCTTCAAATTTACCTCAATATCCTCTATTTGAAAAGCGTATGGTAGGCCGAAAACAAAGAAATGAGAAAAATTGTAGTGAAGTTGTAGCAAAAAGAAAAAAGTAGATGAACCAGTAATTGTAAGCAGAAAGGAAAAGGATTCAGTTAAAGATGTTGTTGGATTTCAGTTTGAAAACAGTTCTGGTGTCCACTGCTATGCTAATGTAGTGGTTAATGTTTTTTTTTTCTCTAAACTGTACAAGAACAGATTGTTGAAAATCGTGATCAAAGATTTTGGTTTTTGTTGAATTCTGTGTTTGAGAAATATAGCAGTGATAGAACAAAAATACAAAGTGTTTCTGAAATTCGAAATGTTTTAGACATATGTTCTGGTCTAAATCAATTTTTACAGAATATTCAGCAAGATTGTCAGGAATTTCTAATGTATATGCTTGTTGTATTGCAAGATGAAGGTGTAGATGTAGAAAATCTTTTTGGCCTTTCTTATAAATGGCAGCATGACTGCGACAATTGTTCCTTTTCAAGTAGTGCTACAATAGACACTGAAAGATTTATATATTTGACTTTACTAGACTACAAATCAGTGTCTTTTAATAATCTAGTTAGAGAAGCAAATCAAAACATGGTCTGTACTCAATGTAAATCTGCAATGCTATCAACATTATTTATACAAAGATATGGACAGTATGTAATTTTAATGTTCCAGCGATGTAGATCTGATGGAACTAAATTGACAACTTTAATTAAAATTTTTGTGGCTTCTCATTTATCAATTTTAGGAAGAACCTTTGCAACTGCAGCAATTATTTACCATGATGGTCCTTCAACAACATCAGGACATTACACAGCTTATTTAAAATGTCAAAAAGGCTGGAGTAATTATAATGATACTCAATTGACTTTCAAACAACGTTTGCCTTCTGACTTACAAAATTCTTACCTAGTGTTCTTACAACTGAAATTTTAGGGAAGGTAATTGGCCTATGAAGATTGGAGCAGTTAATAAAACTTAGTTTGCTGTTCAAAATTACTTTCCAAGTGAGAGTGATCAAGATAATAAAAAACATGTAGTTCTCATAGAGGTAGTATAAGTGTATCACGTAGTGTGTGATGTGAGTATTATAGGAAATATTAATCAAAAGTAAGCCAGAGGTTGAAATTAAACTATTGTTTCATAATGTAAAAGATGTTGGAGCTTTTCTTTCAGAAACTTGAGTAAATGGGAGATTAAGAATACTCTTGAGTAATTTCCAAAGAAAAGGACTTTCCATATACTATTTGGCCTCGTGGAAAATTACGTGGATCAAAAGTGAGTTAAGATATGTTTTTTCTAAATTTTACATTATCTATTGAAACGTTGTATGGGTTTTTTAAACACAATCATTTTGATTGTGTTTTTTTTTGCCCGCTGTCATATGATGAGTAGTATTGAAGTCACTGTTTTAAGTGAAATTCAATATATTCTGAGAACAGCTAAAATAATCCATATAACATGTTGTACAAATTATTTTGTATTTTGTATTATCAAATATATATCATGCTCCCCTTGTCTTATGCTCACTCACCTTTTTCCACCCTCTATCACTCCTCTTAACTCACCCTCACTAGCCTTCTCTCACTCTCTCTCATCTCCCTTCCCTTATTCCACTTCCCTCACTTATCCTCATTCCCCATTCCTTCACTGCCCTTACCCTCTCTCCCATCCACCACTTTCCAGCTGTCAGTCACTCTACTTCACTCCCCCTCCCTGTCTCTCCTTTCTTTGCTCCCTTAATAATTCCCCTTCTCTCACTCACCTTACTCCACTTCACTCACTCCTTCTCTCACTCCCTCTGTTCTCTCACATCCTTACTCCCCTTCCCTCACTCCCTCTCTCTTAGCCTCACTCTCTCGGTCCCCTCACTCTCTCACTCCTCTTCCATCATGCTCACTCCCTATAACTTACCCACACTCCCTCACTTACCTTTCTTTTCTCCCTTACTCAGTCATTTTCTCTCACTCTTTCCTTCACTACCTCTAGGTCCTCACTCCCTCAGTCCCTTGTCTTACAATCACTCTCCTTTATCCACCCTCTATCACGCCTCTTTCCTCAACCTCACTGCCCTTCTCTCAGTCTACTTCACCCGGTTCCCTTACTCCACTTCCCTCAGTTATTTTCATTCCCCATGTTTACTGCCCTTTCTCTAACTCCCCTCCCACACTCAACTTCTTTCAGTCTCCTTTCTTCACTTCCCTTCCCCTCTCTTTCCTTCCTTCGCTCCCTCACTCATTCTTCTTCCTTTACTCACCTTACTCAAATTCTCTCACTCCTTAAGTCACTCCCTCTGTCCTCTCACTTCCTCAGCCCCCTTCCCTCAGTCCCTCTCTCTTAGCCTTACTTTCTCCGTCCCTTCAGTCTCTCACTTCTCTTTTGTCTCGCTCACTCCCTATAACTCACCCACACTCCCTCACTTACCTTTCTTTGCTCTCTCACTGTCACTCTTTCTTTCACTACCTCTATGTCCTCACTCCTTCACTCCCCTTGTCTCATGCTCACTTGCCTTTATCCTCCCTCTAACTTCCCTCTTTCCTCAACCTCACTGCCCTTCACTCACCCTCCCTCACCCTTGTTCCCTTACTCCGGTTCCCTCAGTTATCCTCATTCATCATCCTTAACTCCCCATCCTCTTTCTCTCCAGAAGCACTCACCTTTTCCCAGTCCCTTTGCTTCACTTCTCTTCCCCTTCTTTCCTTCCTTTGCTCCCTCAGTCATTCCCTTTCCCTTACTCACCTAACTCCCCTTTACTCACTCTTTTTCTCACTCCCTCTGTTCTCTCATATTCTCACTTGTCTTCCTTCACCCCCTCTCTGTTACCCACACTCCCATTTTCCCCTCACTGTCTTACGACCCTACATTCACCCTTACTCACCTTCCATCCCTCAATGTCATGAATCCACCGTCACTCACTCCTGCTTCCCTGTCACTCACTCCCCTTTCTTTACTCCCCTTTCTTTCTTTAGTTTTCCTAATGCACATTCTTTTAGTATCTTACTCACTTTCACTTCATTTCTCTCTCCTTCTCTTGTTCTCTGTCACTGAATATATCCATGTCATTATTTGCTCTCCCTCTATTTCTTTTTCACTCTCTCTGACCTTCACCATTCCTTTGTTTTCCTTTCTGAGTCCTTCACTCCTACTTTATCTCTTACTACCCTTTTATGACTTTTAATCTCCAGTTTTTATTTAGATAATGGCAAAATGCTTCAAGTCAAATCATTTTGTTACTTAGGAATCACCTATGCCAACGACGGGTCTTGGAAACCCGAGCTTGATAATATCAGGATGAAAATGTTGCGAACTACCAGCAGCGTATTTAGATTTGCCTCCAAGCTCGGATCAAGAAGTATCTGAGATATGATCAATATATACAACATACGCTGTGTTCCCTCTGCATTGTACGGGGTGGGTGTGTGGGGCCACATAGATGTCACTCTCCTACAAAAAGATGAAAATAAGTTTTTAAAAAGAGTGTTATGTGTCCCCCATTCTGCTTCTGTTCAACTAATCCATGACGAGGTTGGGGTCGAGTTTATTTCTGACTTAGCAGCCGTCCGCCCACTTTTATTGTGGCGCTCTATTTGGGCTAAGTCAGAGACTCGATTCACTCAAGAAATTATTCTTGATTGTATAGGTTTGGACTTCTCATCACGCATCCTTTGGTTGAAATATATCCACTTTTGGTACAAAACTTTGTTTGACATCGATGTTTTCCTTGACCCTGAACTGACGGTTGAAATACCCAAAAAAGAAATTAAACAAACTTTTTTAAAGTATAAAAAGAAAGGGCGAGATGAGGTGTATGGCAAGTTGGCTACTGTGAAGTTTTATAAGGAACTTAGTTTACCACCGGGGTTCCAAGTCTATCTTTCTATAGTCAGCCGTCCATCTCATCAATTTGTCCTAACTCGTGTTAGGTTGGGTATCGTACACCATCTTGTTGCGTTTCCAGTACAGAAACTCAAATCAGAAACTCCCTGCCCTTGTGACAACACTTCACGCCAGAGCTGCTGCCATTTTTTACTTTTTTGTAAATGTTATCACTTTTTAAGAATAAGGTACCTAAAACCCATTTTTATCAAATATAATATACGGTCTTTTAAGAATGCCCTCGCGTTACTATCAGCCCTAGAGAGCGTGGATATTTGTTTCTTTGTTGCCACTTTTATTCTGAAATGTACAGCTGCCAGGAAATGTATTGTATTGCCATAATTGTATATGCTCCTGTCTGTACTCATTGGTTTTTATATATAGTTTGTGGCAAACAATTATGTAAATTGCCATTTTACTCTGGGTTTGATTCAAACTGTACAGCTGCTAGGAAGAGTACTTTCTGTGATAATTACTTTTAACCTGTCTGCACATGTATGCTCCCCTGCCTTCCAGCCTTTAATGTTTAATTATTATCTAACGTATATATTGCACCTGAAGTCCATTTTATTCGAAAAGTACAGCTGCCAGGAAGTGTCTAGAGTTGCCACATTTTTACACTGCCCTGTCTGTACTTATCTGTCTTTTAAATCTACTTTGTAATTTATTATGTTCCATGTCTTTGGCTTGGGGTTTGTTTAAAATGTACAGCTGCCAGGATATGCACTCCATGTGATAATTACTTATTCCTGTTTACACGCGTATCCCCGCATTTTCTAGTTTACTACTATAACGCCAAATATGAACTGAAGTCTAGTGTTTGTTACTATTTGTTCTCTCCTCATATGAAATTTCCCGGAGTTCTCTTGTATATCTTTGCCTTTTTTACAATAATTTTAATGTAACGAATTGTATTATAAGTTTTGCTTGTATGATTTGTACTTACAAATCGAATAAAAGCTTTGAAATTGAATTGAATTGACTTTTAATCTCCTGCTTTGTCTCTTGTATTGTGAAATATATGTTATAAATATTATAACTTACTTTTTTTTCTCTTTCACAGATATTAAATTTACTGAAAATATGTAATTAAGTTTACATTACTTATACGGTAAGTTTGACATACAAAATGTAGTTTCTCAACACTCTTTTCCTTAACCTCACTACTCTTCTCTCACCCACCCACACCCCCGTTCCATTACTGCGCTTCCCTCACTTATTCTCAATCCCCATGTTTACTCCACTTTTCCTCACTCCCCTCCCACACTCACCTTCTTTCAGACCCTCTCCTTCACTTCCCTTCCCCTCTCTTCCCTTCCTTCGCTCCTTCAGTCTTTTCCCTTCCCTTACTCTCCTTACTCCACTTCACTAACTCCTTCTCTTACTCCCTCTGTCCTCTTACTTCTACACTCCCCTTCCCTCATTCTCTCTCTGTTAGCCTCATTCTCTCCGTCCTGTTAGTCTCTCACTCCTCTTCTGTCACGCTCACTTCCTATAACTCAGCCACACTCCCACACTCACTTTCTTTCAGATCTCCTGTTTTACTTCCCTTCCTCTCTCTTCCCTTCCTTCGCTCCTTCACTCTTTTCCCTTCTGTTACTCTCCTTACTCCACTTCAATAACTCCTTCTCTCACTCGCTCTGTCCTCGTACTCCCTCACTCCCCTTCCCTCACTCTCTCTCTCTTACCCCCATTCTCTCTGTCCTCTTAGTCTCTCACTCCTCTTCTGTCACGCTCACTCCCTATAACTCAGCCACACTCCCTCACTTATCTTTCTTTGCTCCCCCACTCAGTCCCTTTCTGTCACTCTTTCCATCAGTACCTCTATCCCCTCACTTTCTCACTCCCTTTGTCTTACCCTCACTCACTTTTATCCACCCTCTTTCATCCCTCTTTACTCATGCTCTCTGCCGTTCTTTCACTCCCGTTCTCTTAGTCTTGTTCCCTCACTACCCCCCATTCCTTATCTTTCTCTCCCTTTCCTTTTACTTTCATCCCCCACTCACCTTCTCTCAGTACCTATGCTTCAGTCCTCTTCCCCTCTATTCCCTTCATTCGCTCACTCACGCATTCCCCTTACCTCACTCCCCTTACTCCACTTCACTCACTCTTTCTCTCACTACCTCTGTCCTGTCACATCCTCATGCTCCTTCCCTCACTCCCTCTCTCTTAGCTTCACTACCTCCGTCCCCTCACTCTCTCACTCCTCTTCCGTCACGCTTACTCCCTATAACTCACCTACACTCCCTCACTTATCTTTCTATGCTCCCTCACTCAGTCCTCTTCTCTCACTCTTTCCTTCACTCCCTCTGTCTCCTCACTCCCTCACTCCCCTTGTCTCACGCTCACTTGCCTTTATCCACCCTCTATCACCACTCTTTCCTCAACCTCACTGCTCTTCTCTTACCCTTCCTCACCCCCGTTCCCTTACTCCGCTTTCCTCGCTGATCCTCATTCCCCATGTTCACTCCCCTTCCCCTCACTCACCTCCCACACTCACCTTCTTTCAGTGCCCCTACTTCATTTCCCTTTCCCTCTCGTCCCTTACTTTGCTCCCTCACTCATTTTCCTTTCCTCTCTCACTGTACTCCACTTCACTCACTCCTTTAGAATATATAAAGAATATAGCTCTTTTTGGAGAATTGGAGGTAGTTCTAAAAAGAACAGTTTTTTCTTCTTTTTTAGTTTTTTTTTTTTTTACTTTTTCCGAACGTTTTAAAATTTTTGGGGTATTTTTTTCAGAACAAAAACAAAAATAGGGAATGCCAAACCGCTCAACAGGAGCAAAAAAAAGGGGGAAAATTAGGGCTGGGGAGGTGTTGGACCTGCGATGGGCAAGCCCAGCACAAAAAGGGGTTGCTTGGCTAAAGTGACAAGGCAAGTGAAGGCTTTAGTGTTAAGCCGGCTCTGACCCAATAATAACTCCCTGCGCAGTAACACCAAAAAGAAGGACACCACACCACTGCTGTAGAAAAATACGATTCCTTTATGTAAAAGTTCTCTGTTGTAAATAGGGTTCGGTTGGGAAAGCACATTTGCATTTCTTTAGTCACAAACCTCTGGGATTCAGTTGCTGAAATAAATACTGTAAATAGATCTTCAGGAATAAATAGCAAGATAAATAGAATAAATATCACAAATAAATATCACTTTTATATAGCAGAATAAATACTGGTTCATTTAACTAAATAACCACATGTTCATTCTGGTATCGCTGCCACCAATTAAATGCTTTAGGAAGATTACACTTGCAATACGTTTCAGCTCGGAAAGATAACTCTTACAGTTCACGTTGGTTTCAAGGATAACGAGTACCGGCTTCCCTAGGCACAAAATAAGCTTTAGACTCTTTAGGGTTCACTCAGGGAGTAATGCGCGTTTATCTAGAAGGCAAGGAAAAACAGTGAATACAGCATTTGCACTCCGCTGCCACCGGGATGAGATCTCTGCTTGCCGGTGGAGTCTATGCGCACCTACCAGCTTTGACACCGCTAGCACACAGGCGGCACCAGTTCAAAGTCTTTAGACTGACGAACGGGCTGCCGGAGGGGTAACACAACCTTCGCGCTCAGTCAAATGAATGCCGGTTCACAGTTCCTTCACAACGCTGCACCCCACCTGAAGAAACGGGCCCACCTCGCATCGGCTGCAATCGGAAAGCGATTCAGTCAGGGCACAGCACTTCTCACGCCAGCGACAGGGTTTTCAGGGGCTCCACGGTCCTCCCTCCGACTTCCTCATACGGGGTGGATCCCGCCCACAGCTACAGCTTCCGGCTCACTGGGGAAGGGGCAGAGACGCTAGTCTCGCCCAATGAAGGCCGGCTTTTCCCCGCCCCGGCGCACCACCTCACCTTCAGTTCGCACAGGAAGCGCTCTACGGCGGTGGGGCTCGGAGACGTCCGAGCTCCCCCCTGGAGGCACCTGTCGCGAAGGGGGCACTTCTGAAGATCGGGGTCGCGGCGAACTTGCTCTCGCCTCGCGACACGCAGTATCAGTCACGATATCACCACCGAGGGGGGGCGGGGAGGCACTACAAGTATGGCCACAGTCTTTGGGGCAATGAGGCACTTGCTGGGCAGGCGCTGTAGGCGCAAGGTCACCACTCACGCAGCTGACTGGAACGCCAGTCGGAAACAACGCCAGCAACCTTTGCTACTCTACTGCCTACGCTACCAGCCACCTCAGGGTGTCAACAGGGCAGGTGTCAATCTGGTTTCCAGTCTGGAATCTCCTTCTTCTTTTCTTCTTTCTAAAATGGCCGCCAGGGACTGGGCCTTTTATAGCCAGTGCCCTGGGGTGCTGGCACGAGCCAGAAGGTTCAAGAACCTTCTCTGGCTGTGACAATGCCTTGGCACTTTTGAGGTATATCTAGGTCACTAGCAGCCACCGTACTGTGGCTCTAGAGCAGCCATTTTGTGTATCTGAGGAAAACAAAGGGATTCCTATCAGGAATGTGCGTCAAACAAAGGGCGCCAAAACCTCAAAAGGCCAGAGTTCAGGGAGGCTCCAATGGGAGTCACTCACATGAGGGAAAAGGGTGTCCACCATTTTAGGGCCACTCATACAGGTTGACAACCCCAGTTTGTAATGCCACAGGTTCCGCCAGGCAGCTTGTGAGCAACTGGGCGTCAAGGAACATCTAGCCCCATGAAACAGCACATAAAAATTCCTGGCAGACAAAGAAAAATGACAAATTTTGGGAGGTACGGGGGAGCAAAAGAAATCATAGTGGTGAGGGGACTCTCAGTAGCAGACGGGTCTAACACGCGTCCCCCCCAGCTGAAAGTGGGGAGAGCTACCCAACCCCTTGGGAGTTCTCAACACTAAGGCGGAAATACCTGGAGAGACCGTCTGCATTGGCGAGGTCAACTCCGGGCCGGTGTTCCACCCGAAAGTCCATTCCCTGTAGGGAGATAGACCACCTCAACAGTTTGGGGTTTTCCCCCTTCATTTGCATGAGCCAACGAAGGGGTCGGTGGTCTGTCTGAACAAGGAGGTGTGAACCAAACAAGTATGGTCGCAGCTTCTTCAGTGCCCAGACCACCGCAAAGGCTTCCCGCTCGATGGTACTCCACCCCTGTTCCCGGGGAAGCAGTCTCCGTGACAGAAAGACCACGGGTTGATCCAGACCCTCTTCATTGAGTTGCGATAGCACCGCCCCAATGCCAATGTCGGATGCATCTGTCTGGACAATGAATTCCTTCGGGAAATCTGGAGTCTTCAGGACTGGAGCTTTACACAATGCTTGTTTCAGAGTGTCGAAGGCTCGCTGACAAGCCTCCATCCAGATGACTCTCCTGGGTTGCTTCTTGGCTGTGAGTTCTGTAAGGGGTGCCACGATAGTGCCATACCCCTTCACGAACCGTCTGTAGTAACCTGTGAGGCATAGGAAGGCTCGGACCTCAGTCTGGGTCTAGGGGGGGTTCCAGGCCATGATTGCCTCAATCTTCGCCTGAAGGGGCTGCACCGTTCCCCTGCCCACCAAGTGGCATAAGTACACTACCGACCCCTGTCCAATCTGACATTTGCTGGCCTTGATCGTCAAGCCAGCCCATTCAGGGCCTTGAGAACGGCTTGCAAGTGCTGCAAGTGATCCTCCCAACTGCTACTGAAGACAGCTATGTCATCCAAGTAAGCAGCAGAGTATGACTCCATCCCGGTGAGGATCGTGTTCACCAGCCGCTGAAAAGTGGCAGGAGCGTTCTTGAGCCCGAAGGGCATGACGCAGAACTGGTAATGTCCATCAGGCGTGGAGAAGGCTGACCTTTCCTTCGCTCCATCAGTCATGGGAATCTGCCAGTACCCTGCAGTGAGGTCAATGGTACTGAGATATTGGGCAGCTCCCAACCGGTCAATCAGTTCATCCGCCCGAGGGATCGGATGACATCCGTCTTGGTTACCGAATTTAGTCCTCGGTATTCCACACAGAATCGCAATTCTGGTGTGCACCTGGTGGGGCAGCTTTGGGAACCAAAACCACCGGGCTAGACCAAGGGCGACTTGAAGGTTTGATGACTCCTAGCTCCAGCATCTTAGCTACTTCGCTTCGGATGCTGGCCTTCACCTTGTCAGACAGCCGGTAAGACTTTGACTTCACAGGTGGGCTGTCCCCTGTGTCCACGTCATGGGTACACAGGTGGGTCTTACCCGGGACAAGGGAGAACAGAGGAGCGAATGACCCCAAGACCTGGCGACATTCCTCCTGCTGCTCAGGAGTCAGGGATGGCGAGAGTTTCACTCCCTCCACTGACCCATCCTTTTCTTGAGACGCGAAGAGGTCGGGGAGAGTCTCAGTGTCCTCTTCCTCCGATCCGTCAGTCACCATAACCAGCATGACTTCGGGCCTCTCGTAGTGGGGCTTGAGGCGATTGGCATGTAACACCCGATGCGGATGCCGAGGGGTCTTTACGTCCACCAGATAGGTAGTCTTGCCCATCTTCTCCAACACCTCATAGCGGCCTGTCCAACGGTCCTGGAGGGCACTCAGCTCTCCAGGCTTGATCACCCACACCTTCTGGCCAGGCTCCAACTCCACTGGGGGAGCATTGTGGTCATACCACGCTTTCATGACTGCCTGACTGGCTTCCAAGTTGTCAGAAGCTTGCTTCCACAACTTAGCCATTTGGCTCCGGAAGGCCAGCATGTAGCTCACTACATCCGGGGGAACTTTCCGGGGAGACTTTTCCCAGGAGTCCCTCACCAGACTGAGAGGTCCGCGTACAGGGTGCCCGTACAAAAGCTCGAAGGGGCTGAAGCCCACTCCCTTCTGTGGCACTTCCCTGTAGGAAAAGAGATAACAGGGTAGGAGGACGTCCCATTTCCTCTGCAGGCTTTCGGGTAGACTTCTGATCAGAATCAGAATCAGAATCAGAAAGTACTTTATTCGGCTAAAATCATTAACCATAAAAGTAACAACAACATAGACAGCATACTACATAAAGAAACTGGATTAAAAATAAACATACTAGTTATATTTCATTTACACTAATACTTTTCCTTAATTTCAATACATGTTTAAAATAATTTAAAAGAACCACAACAGTAAAAACAGTGTCCATTCTCTGACATTCTAGGAATGCTAATCTACATCTTTTTAAATTCATATCTTTAAGAAAGGGGATTAAAAATGTTCGACGGGGAATAAAATAAAATTTACAAAAAAATAAGATGTGAATATCGGATTGGGACGAGGAATCATCACAAGGGCAAGTAGATAAAGTCTGTGACCATAAATTCATCTTTGGGAAGGACAGAAGTCTAAAAACGAGGTTCAATCTAAAACGAGTTAAAAGAAATCGTTCATGATTTGACATCAATAGGGTCAAATAGGGCTGTACTTTTACTCCAGTCAGTATTTGGTTATGGCAAGCAACTGTCTTTTTGTTTGCTTCTGCTCTTCTTCTTTTATCCACGAGGTATTCCAAACACAGTTTTTTCAAAAAACTTCTAGGTATGGTTCCCATAGATAATGGATCCTCGTAGTATTCGCAGTGGCCAATATCAAACATGAATTGCTTAATATATGCTAACCATTCAACCCTGACCAAATTTTCACTGTTCAAAATGTCCTGTATCACAGCCCAGTTAACTACACATTCATTGGTAGTCCACACCCTGTCCCACACGAGAATGGGCTGTATTCGAATTAAATCTGACAAATAAGGTTGACCCAGCTCCACATGACAAATGTAAGTAGAAACACTCTGTGGTACAGATAAAATATCCCATAGGAAAATGTTTTCAGCTATTTGTAGTGGGTCAATATTCGAGAAGCCCCAAAGTCCCGCACCATAAAGTGCTACGGATATACATGTGGCATTATATATGGTCAAGATTTCTTTTATAGGTTTTTTCCCCAGCTTTTTCATGAAAATCCTAACGGCCATTAAAGTTTTTTGAAACAAAAGAGTTCTGGCCTTTATGGCACTCAACCAGCCTCCCCGTTCATGAAACAAAATACCCAAGTAGGGAAAACACGAGATATTTTCCAAGGGGACCTTATTTAAAAACATGGTTTTCGACTTTTTACCAGATTTTGTGCCGCAGTTCATGGAGTATGTTTTACCACAGTTAATTTTCAAATCTAAACTCAACATGAATTTTTCAAAGGATACTAACAGTTTCTGCAAGGCCAAGGGGGTTCGAGCCATTAGGACAGCATCGTCCACATACAGAAGCGCGGGGATCGACCTCCTCCCCACTCTAGGCAAATCCCCGCACTCCTGCAGAAGACGATCTTCAAGTCCGTTGATATAAAGAAGAAATAGAAACGGGGCGAGAACGCAGCCCTGACGTACGCCGCGACCCACACCAAATCTTCTAGTGCATTCTCCCCCACGGCCAAAGCGGACTGATGCCGTGGCACCTGAGTATAGATCTCTCAAGAAGCAAATTATGGCTTCATCAATGCCCAGCCCGTGCAGGATATCCCATAGTTTGGTATGCGAAACACAATCAAATGCCGAAGACAAATCAACAAATGTAAAATATAACCGTTCCCCTTTAGCCCTAATATATTTTTGTTGGATAATCATTAAATTTAAACATTGTTCCACGGTTCCCAAACCTTTCCGGAAACCGTACTGTAGGTCACTCAAAATATCATTATCTTCAGCCCAATTCTGAAGTCTTGCCAAAATTATTCTCCCAAGGATTTTTACAGATGAATCAAGAACGGAAATTGGCCTATAGCAGGCACAGTTTTGTCTCTCACCCTTCTTGAAAATTGGCACGATTATTGAAGTGAACCAGGATGAGTGCATGCCGTTAGCTAGGGCGGCGTTAAAAAGCTGTGCCAACTTGGGACCCCAAATCTCCACATTTGCTTTATATAAATCTGCGGGGATCCCATCTGGGCCAGCAGCCTTACCACCCTTAGTGACATTTAATCCGGTTAAGACTTCCTCCAGGGATATCACCAACTTTTCCACGCCCATTACACTATTCTCAGATGTAAAAACATTAGTCAAACATGGGGCATCCTGCGAGCTATATAACGTTGAGAAGTGTCCCACCCATTCCTCTTCGGTAATCACTGTCTCAATACGGGCCTTGTGACCATCGAAGAGAAAAGGTGCGTTAACTGCCCTCCAAAATGCCGAAGCATCTTTAGACTTTGCAGCATCGCAGAGTTCTTCAAGGGCCTCCTTTTTTATAACAGTTTTTCCTATTTTTCAGGGCCTTATTGTAGGAATTCCTTAACCCTCCTATTACTAAGTGATCCCGGGGTGATTTATGGATGGCATTTTTCAAGTCACTTAATGCCCTGGTACAAGCGGTATCAAACCAGCTTTTGGAACGCCTAGTCTTATTTCTTAGCTCCATCCACAAACTTTTCTTAATTTCAAGGGCTATTTTATCAAAATGCTCTAAAATCTGAGTGGGGCAGGCTGATTCCCCTAGGCATATAGAAAAACTATCTGAAGAAGTATTTAATAATTTTGCTAGAAACTTTTCAGGCATAACTTTACCCCATTTTATAGTATACCCGTTTTGCCTACCTAAAGTTAAATCAGGGGCTATATCTCGGGAAGGGGTATAAACAGAGGGTTCACAAAAAAGATTCACGACATCTAATAATAAGGGCAGATGATCACTTAGGGGCAACTCCAAAATCGATAGACTATTGATTCTATTACCACAGCTATTTGATGCGAGAACAAAATCAATAGTGGACATTACACCTCTGCCAACAAATGTCGGTTTGAACGGAGTGGGATTCTGAGCTATTTCATTCGCGAAACCCAAATCAAACATAAATACTAGTTCATTGAGTAGGTCCCCAATCAGGGAATGTTCAAAGTGTGTTAGATGTGTATCTTGTTCTAACATTAGGCCACAAAGCCCCTTTTTACCCCCTGTACAGAGTGGACAATTAAAATCACCCCCCCATAAAATTACAGTTTCCTTGTTTGATTTTTCTGTTTCGTGTTGTATTTTTGCGCCCAGCTTATAATTTACCAACTTATAACAGATTCGATGTGTTTTCGGGCCTTGATTATGTGGATTGACATGAAAGATCATACTCTTCAAGGTTTGGTTGAACCTTTCCATTAGACCATTGGTCTGTGGGTGATAAGGAGTGGTGAACCGGTAGGTCACTCCACACTCCTTCCACATTGCCCGCATTTATGCTGACATGAAGTTGGTCCCCCGTCAGACACAACTTCTTTGGGGAATCCCACTCGGGTAAAGAGCCCCATCAGGGCCTTTGCCACTACTGGTGCAGTAATGGTTCCCAGAGGAACTGCCTCTGGATACCTTGTGGCGTGATCCACCAGTACCAGGATAAACCTGTGACCGGATGATGTTGGTGGATCTAGGGGCCCAGCAATGTCGATGCCCACCCTTTCAAAGGGGGTGCCAACGACGGGAAGTGGTTCCAGGGGAGCCTTCAGCTTCATCCCTGTTTTCCCACTGGCTTGGCATGACACGCACGACCGACAGTATGTGTTGGACGCCACCCTCATTCGAGGCCAATAAAAGTGGGGGACAAGCCGGGCAAAGGTCTTGTCCTGACCCAAGTGTCCTGCCAAGGGAATCTCGTGAGCCAACTCTAATAGGAAGGCTCGGTAACGCGGTGGGACTACCAGGGTCCGTGACAACCCGTGCACTGGCGCCCTGGGCTCACTGTAGAGGAGACCATCCTCCCAGTAAACACGATAGTTCCCAGACTCGTTACCTGCTGCCTGGGCTTCAGCCTGTTGCCTCAGACCCTCGAGGGTGGGACATTCTCTCTGTCCCTTGCTCAGTTCCTCCCTGGATGGTCCTCCCTCCACTCGCCACTCAGCGGGGACAGGCAAATCCTCCAACGGAACCATGTCCTCCTCCGCGGACTCCGGGTCCACCTCTGCAGGTGGCCTATCCGTCTCACGGGGCACGGACATCGAAGCAGGCTCTTCCTGTCCTCGAGATGCTCCCTCATCAGCAGCTGGGTGGGCCATTGTTCCAGGCTCCAACCCACGCGACTTCTCCTCCAGAGCAGCCGCAGACCTGGAACTCACACAGGCCCAATCAGGTGTACCCAGCATCTCAGAATGAGTCTGGTATTCCACCTCCTTTCAAGCATTGTGCTCCATATCATTACCCAGCAGACAATCGACTGGCACGGCGGGGCTTACGGCAACTCGAAGTGAACCTGCAACCCCTCCCCACTCAAAGGGAACCTTGGCCACAGGATAGTGGCCCATTCTGCCGTCAGCCATTGCGGCTGGATGAAGTACGCCTGGAATCACCTGCTCTGAGGACACCATAGTCATACTGGCTCCTGTATCTCTCAGAGCTTCCCCTCTATGGCCATTGATGGTGACCCATTGCCCATACTTGGTAGTATTTGAGGGCACCTGGATCTTTAGAACCATCTCCCGATCACCCAGGGACACTAAGGTGACACCCACCCACTCCCTCCCTTTAACTAAGGGCATCTCCTCCCCGAGCGCTACACTAGCGACTCCCGGGGCCATTCCTCCAGTGGGAGGGGGTGGTCTCTTTGGGCATTTCACGTCTCCCTTATAATGTCCAACACCACCGCACTCAAAGCAATGGATAACCCTTGGCTGCTGACTCTGGCCAGGATTAGGGTTCTTCTGCGGGTTAGCCTTAGAATTAGAAAATAAACTTTTCCCCTTAAAGTTATTTTGGGGGCCTTTGGAGAACTCCTGTTTCTTGTTATCTCCCCCCTCTTTCTTCTGGGGAGCGCCCTGTCCGGACTTCTGAGAATCTCCTCCCGTCCCCTTCGTGGACACTCGGGTACTTGCCCAAATGTCCGCCTCCTCAGCAAGCTTACGGGGGCAAGTAAGTTTGCTGTCTACTAGGTGTTGCCTCAGCTCGGGAAGACATTTCTCGAGTAGATGTTCCTTGAGTATTAGGTCGTACAACCCTCGATAGTCCTCCACCTCGCTACCTTGGACCCACCCATCCAGGGCTTTCTTGGCATAATCCAGGAAGTCAACCCAATTCTGTGAGCTCAGTTTGGGGCTGCCCCTAAACCTTTGCCGGTATTTCTCTCGGGTCAACCCAAACTTCCTGATGAGCTCCACCTTCATGTCGGGGTAATCTACCTGCTCCTCCCGGTCTAGGGCCAATAGGGCATCCCTACCTGTCAGAGGCATGTACCGGTACATTCCTCCACCCCAATGCTTCTCATGGATCCCATGGGCTCTTAAGGAGACCTCATAGGCTGCCAGCCACTTGGCTATGTCGTCTCCAGCGGTATAACTGTTGACCACGTCCTTTGGTAAATGGGGCCTGGGCTCCCTGGCAAATTCCTTTGACTCGACACCCTCCGGAGTGATGTTATGGGCCTTGAGGTCGAGTTCGCATAGCTTGAACTCGTGTTCCATCCTCCTCCCTTCCATCTCCAGCTTGGCCAACTCCCACCTTAACTGTCTTTCCTCCCTCCTGTCGGCTAACTTGGTCTCTGACAACCCTCTCGATAATAATAATAATAATAATCCACATTTGTATAGCGCACAATCACCCGTTAGGGTCTCTAGGCGCTGGGGGCCGTCGGGAAGATTAAGCAAGCTATTGCCCAGAGTCACATGGTGCTGGGCTAACCTGCCGCCGGAGCCGGGGATCGAACCCTGATCCCCAGATTCCAGCGTCAGTCGCCCTGGCCGCGGCACCACACCTCTTCCACAGTGTGTCGATGACACACTGCTGCCCTCCTGTGAGGCTACCTTGGGGCTGGTTGACATTTCACCCACCCCCGGGGGACATTGCGCAGTTCCCTCAATGACAGTACCTCTATCTGACTCCTCCTCCTCCACCGTTCCCTCCGTGTGCACTTCCACCCAGGCTCGCAGACTAGTACGGAGCTCCTCTCTTTTGGCCCCTCGCCTAACGAACACTCCCTTTTCCTGACAGAAATCCTTGAGCTGTGCCACAGTATAGGTCTCCAGCTCTGACATTTCGAATTCCATCTTGTCAGTGAAAAGTGTGGACAACCACCCCGAAGTAGGTTACAAGGATAGGAAACTCTGAGGGTCACCTCCACCCACCTCCAGAAAAGAATTTAGAAAAAGCAAAATGTTGGATTAGAGGGCCGCTGGGAGAAAACTCCGGGTGTATACCATTGGTGCACACTGAATTATTATGGGGTAAAAAACAAGCACGGCTCGTAATCCCAACCGCTGAGCACCAATTTTATGTTGGACCTGCGATGGGCAAGCCCAGCACAAAGGGGGGTAGCTTGGCTCAAGTGACAAGGCAAGTGAAGGCTTTAGTGTTAAGCCGGCTCTGACCCAATAATAACTCCCTGCGCAGTCACAACAAAAAGAAGGACACCACACCACTGCTGTAGAAAAATATGATTACTTTATGTAAAAGTTCTCTGTTGTAAATAGGGTTCAGTTGGGAAAGCACATTCGCATTTCTTTAGTCACAAACCTCTGGGATTCAGTTGCTGAAATAAATACTGTAAATAGATCTTCAGGAATAAATAGCAAGATAAATAGAATAAATATCACAAATAAATATCAGTTTCAGTTTCAAAAATGCTTTATTCGGTTTGTACGGGTGCAACCATATAGCAACATTCAGAATGCAGTTGAAATCACATTTGTAAAGAGAAAAAAAAGAATAATGAAACTTTTACTAAAAACAATTACATCGATATCCAAGCCAATCTGGTTAAAACCTGCAAGATATATCACATTTGTATACAGCAAAAATTGGTCACTATAATTAGCAGCATTTAAAAAGTTTAGTGCAAAACATGCCAAATGGAATAGTGCAAATCAGAAAAAGGCCTATGCTGGGCATAAAGTGCAATGGTATGTGCAAATATGCGAGGATATAACTAAAGTGCAATGTCTATATAGTCTCTTACGTGTTTTAGCAGCAGTTTGTATACAGAAAATTTAAAAGGACGTTAGTGCAAGAGGGTTCAAAGCCGGAGGACAATCATTACCAGGATACACAACAAGTATAAAATACAGAATAACCAAAAATCATATATAAGAGAAAGGCCTGTGGTTTAACAGTAGCTCTCAATTAGTCATAGGATGTGTTTACCAACGGGGGGAAGGACAACGGGAATCATATAATGATAGATTTCCTGTGCCCGATACATTTGAGAACATAGATGGCTACACGGTAACACACATTCGGAGAGGGCAAGTCAAACAACAATTGCATTGCAGCTCTTATATTGCACGCACTGTATTCTAAAAATAGTTGCTTCAAATAAAACTTTCTAAAACCAATATAAAAATTACAAAATAATAAAAAGTGGCAGATGCTCTGTTTAGATTTCCCATCGCATGGGCACGGACATGACCCGGGTTTTTTACAGTAGGGAAAGCCACCAAATGGTGGACTATGCCCAGCCTCAGGCGTGCTAGGACAAAGCGATGGGAGTTAATATTAACAAATGTAAGATATGATGGGAATCCTGTGCTTAAATTATACTCCAGGTACAATTTGAAGGTGCTTTGTATAGCGTACCCCTTCATTCTGATCCCTTTTGCATGATCCATATAGGTGGTTTTAAGGTCACGCTTCGTTAAAACTGATTCTGTTGGGATTTCTTTAAAAATATCCTGACCAAAAAGGATCTTGTACCAGTGAAAAATGTGTTTTAGCCAAGGGATTTTTAGGTGCTGATCCAATTTAATACAGTCTAAAATTACTTCCTGGGTAAACTTGGTTTCTTCTTTAGCCCAGATGGATCGCCAAAGAGAAAGGGGACGTAGTGCAATCAGATCTGTGCCATGATATATGCCCAGCTCCCTATGGGTGATCTCATTTGACGCTGAAGCAGGGAGACATAATAAGCGTTTCAGGTACCTGTTTTCCTCCTGCTGAATGGATAGGGCGATCTGGGAGTTATATCCCCATATCCCTGCTCCATATAGAGCAGAGGACATGCACCTTGAGTTATAGATGGAAATCATCTCTCTTATTCTGCGCCCCCCCAGCTTGGAAGCAAATCTGAAGATACAGTTTGTATTTCTAGTCATCTTCATGCCTACACAGGATTGCTCGTTTACCCATCTCCCATCTCCTGAGAAGGTAATGCCTAGATAGCAGAAGTGTTGCACAGACTCAAGTTTATCCCCATCTAGGAAAAATGACCTACTTTTCTTTAATTTCTTTCCACAGGTCATGGTCATAGTCTTACCCTTGTTAATTTTAAGCTTTCTGCCCTTAATAAAAATGTTAAATTTCTCAATTAGCTTTTGGAGCCCATTCGCGGTCCTGGAAATCAGGACCGCGTCGTCCGCATATAGGAGGATGGGTATTTGTTTTCCATTAATAATGGGGGCATCAACAAAAGGTTCTTGTAGGAACAGGTCAACCTGGTTTATAAAAAGGGAGAACAACAAGGGAGCAAGAACGCACCCTTGTCTAATTCCTCTGCCAATTTTAAAAAAGGGGGTGCATTCTCCATTCGGTCCGAATCTAACTTTACTTGATAAGCTGCTATACATTCTGGCCAGTAAATGGATAATTTCTGGGGGTGCGCCCATAGCAAGTAATGTTGGCCAGAGCAGTGTGTGTTCCACTAGATCGAACGCTGAGCTTAGATCGGCAAAGCACATGAACAGATTCCCTTCCTTGGCTTTTGTGT
Source organism: Lissotriton helveticus (assembly GCF_964261635.1). NCBI lineage: Eukaryota > Metazoa > Chordata > Amphibia > Caudata > Salamandridae > Lissotriton > Lissotriton helveticus. The sequence continues at coordinate 272,637,503 of NC_136057.1, read as the reverse complement.
ACTTGCCGATAATAAGCTCAAGGTTCACACACTGCTCCATGGTTCCTATGCCCCTTCGGAACCCATACTGGATTGGTGACAGGACATTTTTATCTTCGGCCCAGGACTCTAGTCTTACCAGAAGCACGCGACTCAGTATCTTTAGTGACGAGTCCAAAAGAGAAATTGGGCGGTAGTTTCGTGCTTCGGCCCTTGAGCCTTTTTTGAAGAGTGGCACCAAGATAGATTGGCCCCATGAGGTAGGTAACTCGTCCTCAATAGCAGCATTAAAGTAGCGTGTTAAAATAGGGGCCCATAAATCGATCTTGAATTTGAAGAAGTCCACTAGGACCCCTTCTGGGCCCGGGGCTTTCCCCCCCTTGCTCTTCTCAATTGCGTCCCACACCTCATTTAAAGATACCGAAAACAATCATTTCTCCCATTTAAAACAGGTTGGCATTTCAGTTAAAACATTAAGATTTGAAACCGGAATAGAATCAAAGATACAATCAGAGTTAAAAATCCCAGTAAAGTGTACAATCCAGGCCTGACAACTGACATGGGAGGTTAGTTCAGGAATGTTGTCGTTCTTTAAGAACGGACTATTTACAGTGTCCCAGAAGAGTTTATGGTCTTTGGTTTCTGCAGCCTGATCTAATTTAGCCCATGCCTCGTCCTGTAGTTCTCTCTTCCGAGTGGCTAGTGCAATTTTATAGTTATAACGCTCTTCCCTGATCTTACACGGGTCTCTTGGTTTGGCATCAAGCGAGATTTTTAACCTTTTTTAGTGAGTGGGCACAATTGTCATCAAACCACGCTGTCTTGACTTTTCTTGGATTCCGAGTTTTGCGTGTCAGTGATTTCTCGATAGCTTGCGTAATAATTTAAAATTTAGATAGCAAGGTTCCTGGGCATGGTGTCGGGGATAAACAGTACTCCACCTCTCCATAGCAGTTTGCGATGACATTAGTAACAATTTTAGCGGGGTCAACTTTTGTCCACTTCACCCTTGTCCCGTTCGGCCTTCCTACGGTGATGTCATGAATGGGTTGACCATAGGAGTTCCTTTTTGTCCCCCAGCCCAGTAATTCAACATATACACTATTGTGGTCACTGACCGTTTGTTCAATTACCCAAACATTAATATAGGTTGCAGAACAGGATATGATGATATGGTCAATAAAAGATTGGCTATTCCTTCCATGGAATGTTGGACATCTAGCGTTGTTTGCATTCGTATTACATTCAAGGAGTTCCAGGTCATATTTAGCCAATAGGTTATTCAACGCGCTGCCAAGGATGTTGTGCGGGAAATGATTGTATACACATGTTGTTTCCCTTCCAGAGTATTCCTCCCTGTGGCCACATGCCCCCTTAAGTGCGTAAGTGCATGATTTGATGTTGAAATCTCCTGCCCACAAAATGGCAGCTGGTTTGGGTGTACTTAGTAACATTGCATCGATGGCCTGCTCGATATCAGAAATGAACATCCCCTGTTTGTGCCCAGCGATGTTGTTATAAAAATTCACTATTATTAAGTCTCTGTATCCACTGTGGGCCAAACGCAAAACGGAAGCATGTTCTCCTAAGACTGCCTGATCGCTAACCCGGAACTCAGTCAATGTTGTAGATAACAGAGTCACTAGCCCCCCCTTGGCTCGACCAGCCTGGGAAGCCACAGCCAGCACATTGAGAGAGGTATATCCCTCGACGTGTACTTCAGCCCTGTCCCAGGTTTCTTGTAGGCATATTATATCATAGCCCTGTTTGAGAAAGTCATCCCATACGGGTGTGTTTACCTTGGAAGCTAGCCCGGCTATGTTCCACGTAATAACCCTCAGTGACTCTTCCCTGGATACTTGAGGTGGAACAGTAACTGATGTAGCTGACGATAGTATTTGATTACCCAGATGATTTTCAACAATACAAGTGGTGTTGTCTATCATGGTTAGATCGTTTAAGCTTGTTGCAGGGATGTCTGTATGAGGTTCACTTGCAGGAAGTTCTTCAGCAAGGGTATTCACGAGTCAATCGTTTTCGTCTAGGGAATTAAATATCTGGAATCTATTTGATGTTGGGACTGTAAATTGACCATAGATGTTGTTTCCAGGCCCGATGGCATTGTGGTGATTAAGGTAATTGGGGTTGAGCATTCTGTACAAATTCATAGGAGGTTGTGGGACATGCTGATTACTAGAATCGTGAAGGGTCGAGGAGTACCCAGCTGATTGTACTGGTGCCTGCTGTACTGGTAGATAAGGTGTGTTAATTGCTCTAGGATGTTTGAAATTCTGCACCGGAATCTTGAACCCCACCAGATTTCTATAAAAGTAGTCCAATGGGAATAGGGTTGTATTGTAATCATTATCTGAAGGGGTGGGAGCGTTCAGGATGGAATCTCTTGCCCATTCAGTGGTTTTGTAATTTATGATTACACAGTCCCCATTGATTTCCTTTTTACTAGGGCCCACCCACCCTACCCTTTGAGTTGAAATGATCTGGCCTGCCCCACTTAAGGGGAATCCACAGTTATGAACAATCCAGTATAAAATTTTGTTTTTAAGTGTTTCACTATTTTCAAATTGGGAGGGTTGAAGTTTTGGTACATTGGCAAGGATTGCCACGTATGGCCTACTTTCTGGTGGGAGGTTGATCACAGCGGGAATAACGCGCTGGTGGATTCCTGCTTACTGAAGGGTGGCCCATGGGCATCTCCCCAGTTGCTCTGAGGGAGGAGGATATTGAAGGGCCATTGATGGCATTGCCTGGTATGTTGGTATGTGAATTTACAGTTTTACCGGTAGCTCCTGTCGGATTCGTATTTCTGGCTGGTGCAACCTGTGGTTTAGATGTAATATGGGCAATCGTGTTGGCCTTATTCACAGTCGGTACATTTGAGATGGTTTGAGTAATTTGTGGACCTAGATGTTCGAGAATGTCTAATTTGGCTAAGCCCAATTTTTCCAGGTTTTCCACCTTTTTACCTATTTGCTCAAGTTTGTCGTTTAGGGGGGCAATGAGGAGCTTCATAGCATCCATAATGTGACCCATTATAGACTCCATATTAACTGCAGATCCTGAATTTGGCAGTGGTGGTTCGCTTCCGTTAGTTTGTTCAATGGGAGGTGATGATAAGGTTGCCTTCTTTCTCCTACCCCTATGTTTCGCGCATCCCCTAGTAAGAGCTAGTAATTTTCTGTGATGGATACGTCTAGATCTACGATGGGCAGTGCCATGATTGGTCGTACTGTTTACGGTGCTATTATTGGGTGGATCAATTGTGTGGATGGTATCTTCGTTGTCGCAGGAAATCAATATTGCGCTAGGCGCATTGCTGGGGCCCGGTTCCTCAGATGGTGTTACATTAATCTGCAGATTAGGAGTTAGGGACAGGCGACTGTCCCTATCTTGGAATACTGTTGGAAGTGTAGGAGGATCTTCTATTGGAAGTGGCACGGTCCCGGGAAGGCCTGTGTAAGATTGCATTAAAATGGAGTCATTTGATAATGCAGTCATATTTATATTATGTACAGTACTGTCGGCAAGTTGTGGTGTCCGATGGATTAGGCAAGTACTGGGTGGTAGAGACAATCGTCTCTCGGTGTTTTCAATGGCATTTGCTACCACCACAATTGTCTGTTGGAGCATACGGTCAATAGCAGTTAACGTTGGTAACGGTGTTTTAGTTTGGGCGGTGATCCTTGCAACAGAACGTGTGTTAATGGGCGTTTTTTTTGCCATGTTTTTAGTGGTGGATTTGGATACAGTAGGAGCCATTTTCAATGGGCTTTAAATCACGAATTTAATACCTTAGTGATCGGTATAGAATTGGCCAGGGGGTAGTGTCCAGCCCAGTCTCCTCGGGCCTCTGAGGGCCACAGAGGGCCCGCCCTTTGCCCGGGCTTCGCCCCGGGCACGGCCCCCCGCGCGGTCCCGCGATGCGGGAAGGCCAGCCCCTTAAACAGCGCCTCCGGGCGCCAAGCCTCTACGCGACTTCCGCTCGTGTCGCGGAGGCTTCTGGGTGTTGAAGTCTCTACTCCCCCTACTCAGCTGCAGACCCGGTGGTGGAGGGCTGCCGCGGGGGGAGGAGACAGCAGGCAGCAGGCGCGGCGGTGAAGGCTCTGGACCCCTGTCCGATGAGGCTGGTGGCTGGTGGCAGACCTGGGTCCCTGGGCGCAGACGGCGAGCTGAAGGGCGGACCGGCGAGCAGGTAGGCTCGCGTGCTGTTTCACTGTTTACCGCCAACACCCGCTCCCCAGCAAGGCCAGCCCCTTAAACAGCGCCTCCGGGCGCCAAGCCTCTACGCGACTTCCGCTCGTGTCGCGGAGGCTTCTGGGTGTTGAAGTCTCTACTCCCCCTACTCAGCTGCAGACCCGGTGGTGGAGGGCTGCCGCGGGGGGAGGAGACAGCAGGCAGCAGGCGCGGCGGTGAAGGCTCTGGACCCCTGTCCGATGAGGCTGGTGGCTGGTGGCAGACCTGGGTCCCTGGGCGCAGACGGCGAGCTGAAGGGCGGACCGGCGAGCAGGTAGGCTCGCGTGCTGTTTCACTGTTTACCGCCAACACCACTATACACCAAATATCACTTTTATATAGCAGAATAAATACTGGTTCATTTAACTAAATAACCACATGTTCATTCTGGTATCGCTGCCACCAATTAAATGCTTTAGGAAGATTACACTTGCAATATGTTTCAGCTTGGAAAGATAACTCTTACAGTTCACGCTCTACGGCGGTGGGGCTCGGAGACGTCCGAGCTCCCCCCTGGAGGCGCCTGTCGCGAAGGGGGCACTTCTGAAGATCGCAGTCACGGCGAACTTGCTCTCGCCTCGCGACACGCAGTATCAGTCACGATATCACCACCGAGGGGGGGCGGGGAGGCACTACAAGTATGGCCACAGTCTTTGGGGCAATGAGGCACTTGCTGGGCAGGCGCTGTAGGCGCAAGGTCACCACTCACGCAGCTGACTGGAACGCCAGTCGGAAACAACGCCAGCAACCTTTGCTACTCTACTGCCTACGCTACCAACCACCTCAGGGCAGGTGTCAATCTGGTGTCAAGTCTGGAATCTACTTCTTCTTTTCTTCTTTCTAAAATGGCCGCCAGGGACTGGGCCTTTTATAGCCAGTGCCCTGGGGTGCTGGCACGAGCCAGAAGGTTCTAGAACCTTCTCTGGCTGTGACAATGCCTTGGCACTTTTGAGGTATATCTAGGTCACTAGCAGCCACCGTACTGTGGCTCTAGAGCAGCCATTTTGTGTATCTGAGGAAAACAAAGGGATTCCTATCAGGAATGTCCGTCAAACAAAGGGCGCCAAAACCTCAAAAGGCCGGAGTTCAGGGAGGCTCCAATGGTAGTCACTCACATGAGGGAAAAGGGTGTCCACCATTTTAGGGCCACACATACAGGTTGACAACCCCAGTTTGTAATGCCACAGGTTCTGCCAGGCACCTTGTGAGCAACTGGGCGTCAAGGAACATCTAGCCCCATGAAACAGTACATAAAAAGTCCTGGCAGACAAAGAAAAACGACAAATTTTGGGAGGTACGGGCGAACAAAAGAAATCATAGTGGTGAGGGGACTCTCAGAAGCAGACGGGTCTAACAGGAGGGCAGCTGTGTTCTTCCCTTTTTCAAATATTTAGTAGGATATTCTGCTCCCCATAACAAAGTAGTTCGTCACACTGCTTACACCTAATTGTAATGTCAGCAAAAACAGGCTGAACATTAGGTATCATCTCTACTGATCTTCCTCTCACGGATGATGTTGGTCCTCCGGTGGAAGTCGAGGCGCCATGTCTCGGTGCATTCCGTGCCAGGTCCCTGACACTCTCCCCGGCATAGTTCTGGGGGTGCCTTCTTTGCACATGTCTGATCATGGTGGAGTTCCCAAAACTGTATTTTTTGTGCGGTCACCACGAGAAAGAATAGTGTGGCATATCTTGCATTCCACCTTAGGAGCATTTACTTTCTTCTCCCCTTCTGGAATGCTAAAAAACTTCCAGATGAAGTGCTCATTCGTTTTTGGTTGAGGAGGGTCCTCATGGAGAAACTCATCAGGCAAAAAACATGTTATTACAACTAGGCATATCAGTCCTAGAATTATTTAGCACTATATAAGTATTGATTGGTCCAAGGTTTACTACAATTCTAGGACTGATATGCCTAGTTGTAATAACATGTTTTTTTGACCGTATTATTTGGCCAGGTTTCAAAATACAATATACATGTTGGATATTGTTGTGTTTAATATTATGACTTTTTGAGCACCTTTATGATCTCGTCTTTCGGATCACTCACCTTACTTTCTTGAGCACGACCTTTCTTGCACTTTCTTTTCTTGTTTAGGCAACCACTCTGTTTTTATTGATTCAATTTTTGGATGATGTATATAAAAATATTTTCTATAAAAAAGTTTTGTTGAAGGAAATGGAGAACGAAATTAAAATATTTTCCCCTAACCGTGGTTTTATGTTAATCTTGTGGTACTAAACATTTTTGGTACAGAGCATACTGTATTGTGGGTGCTCCTTGGAAGTAAATGAAAAGTTACTAAAATATTTAAGGTTTCAAATTCATAGGTTGAGGACCATTGTCTTTTGATAACATTGCTCACGGGTAAAGCATTACTGCATGGCCATTGCTTATATTTAGTGCACGTGATTACAAACATAAAAAAACAACACAAAAAACAGACTATCACAGTTTTTTGGGTCGGCCATCTTGGAAAGGGTTGTGGTAACTCTGAAACCAACAGAAAAAATGTCTTATATCGTTTCGAATTACAACTGTACAACCAACAAATTAATTATTCAGATTTCATCATTGGGTGATATTATATTATTGGCAAACATTGATAAATATATCTTGGAAACGGTTCTTAGTATCTGTTACAAATCGAACTAAAGTAAAAAACAATTCAAATGATACACATTCACACGCTAACGTGTTCTTATTGTAACTGGATTGTCAGAAAATTAATATGCATGCCCATTGGCTATATAAAATTATATTGCCCTTAGTGATATCGTTGATCACATTTTACATTATACAAATGACTATTTATTGCCGTTTTGTTGTACAGTGTGCCACAGTTTCTGAAATTTACTAGTGAGCCTCCTTCACATGGGCTTCTGGGTATAGCAGTTCCATAGACCCCAAGTGGGTTAACAGGGGGATAGAGCCTAAAAACTAAATGATTTATGCCTAGTGGCAAGGCTCGATAGTAACAAAAAATTGAAAGGAATGAAAAAATTATATAATCCATTAATAAATGGATTTGTCCATATCTCATCCACATTGTCCTACTGTAATCTGGACCGTGAATATAAGATAATTCGTCTAGCCAAAGAACAGAAGGGCCAGAGTTACTCGTACACTTGCCCAATGGCATTTCTTCACAAAGGGGAGAAAAAGATGGGATCTAATCATAGGTAAGGAGTTTGTCACATAAGAAAACCAAAGCAATCAATGCCCAAGTGGGCTAAGTAATCATTCTTCCCAAATCTAATAGTTCCTATGCTTCAACCCAGTTGATTGAATATGCAGTCCATATAATTCATTCTTCCAATTTTCTTATTCATAAGGTGTATTCCTTTTCCAATTTCCAATCCACCTGACAGGTGATATCCCAATCGAAAAAGAGAATACCCATGGCTCATTATTAGTCAGATAAAGGTTACACCTCCAACCCTATAGATAGAATCGACTCCATTTCTAGTTACATTAAAACAAGTGCATATAGGTGAACATTAAAAACATTGTGGAAGGTAATTAGACTCAGTATAATTCATATTCATCTCAAAACAGAACACAGCAAACGAGAACAGCCAAGGATCAAACATTGTGAGCCCCAGAAGGGGAAAAGTAACAGTTGTCGTTCCATGAGTTCCCCCTTTGTAATTGGAATTCAGCTGATCAGCAATTATTCCCCCAAAAACCATGCCATTTCTTCCTCAGAATTCAACCCTTTGGGAATCTTGGAATCTAGGTTGGCCTAACGGCTTAGGCGCTCGACCTCGAACCTGGGGATCTGGGTTCGAGTCTCGGTAACGACGCCAAAAAAACCTACTGTGATTCTGGGCAAATCACTTAATCTCCCCGTGCCTAAAAAAAATAAAAAAATAAAAATAAATAAAATGAAAGTGTGTCCTTGTTAGACCTAGGGTATCCTAGACTACATAGGGTAGCCTGGCACAGTAGGGGAAACAGCTAAACTCCAAGGCGTTGGTTAAGTGCTTACAGGACCCACTCACAGTAACTCAATGACTGACCACTAAAAATAAAAGACGCTACACCAGTTTAGAAAAATACCAGTACCTTTTATAAAAATTCTCTTTTGTTCTTTTCTTAGGCAAAAGCAGTACACTTTTAGTTCAGTACAGATTTCATATATATCACATCAACTTCAATACTTTTCTCAATTCAGTGCAGATCAATCAAAGATACATCACATTTGAGGTAAATTACTATCAGTTTCACAGAATGCTTCTTCACTTAGTTGTTACAGAAGGGAAAACTCGCTTTACACAATCTTGGCATGTACATTACCCATCTGCACTCAGGGCCCAGGTCAAGCTTGTCAGACTTCTACCCCCAGCAGCGTTGTTCACAAAGCCCACAGCCAACTATATAGTTAAAGAGGAGACAAGGTACATTAATTAGGCTTCCTTGGGACTATTCTACGGCTACTCCTCTCCTGTAATAGAACTGACTCCGAGTGATTAACTGCCTGGGAAGTTGTTGTGACTGAGCTCTGTTCGTTACCGGCACCCTATGGCCCAACTTGCACCACTCCTAGGCAAGGCACAAGAACCTCATGCTTCGTTTCCCTTTGTCACTGCTCCCCCTGTTATTAGCTTGGTTTTAACGGATACTAATATACTGAGAGGGTTGATGGCCAAGTTCCTCACGTTTCTATTCCTGACGGTTCATTAGTTTTTCAGTAGTTTTTCCCAACACTGCCGCTTCAATGCTCTGTGTCAGCCGGCTCTGCCGCCTCCCGCTTCCCCTCGTTTCTCCCCCGCTTACTTTATCTGAAGGCAATCCGGCTTGAGATGTCCTCACGCTCGGTTGTTCTCTCCTAGCGCTGACGGCGGGGCCTCTGAGGAAGTCGGCGTCGGGGCGGGGAAAACGGGAAGGGCTTACTCTAGCCGGGGACGCTCCTCTGGCGGTTCCGTGGCGGCGCTTCTGCCTCCTTCCGCGTTACCTCAGGCCGAAGCTCCGCCTCGGGCGCACCTCCTCTGACGCGCCGGGTCCTTCTTCCTGGCTCCGGACTCCGCCTCGGGCGCACCTCCTCTGACGCGCCGGGTCCTTCCTCCTGGCTCCGGACTCCGCCTCACCTCCAACGACGACTCCTCCCGTCAACACACGGGACAGCTGGGCATTTCACTCGCGTGTGGGTCAGGCTTGATGACGGCGCTACACACAGGTAGGAGCCTCAGCCGATCTCACCGCCTTTCTCCACCGTGTGAGAGCTGGTCTCGAGTGGGGTGAATGTGGCTGTCCTCTCTCCTCAGCCAGACAATACAGCTCTGGATCGACGTCCACCTGCTCCGCCCACAGCCTTCAGGGCAGGTGTTCAGGTCACCCACAAGGGTCGCTTTACAGCAGTTTGCGAGGATCTTTTCAACACATGACCCGGTGATTTGAAATCTGGTCACAATGTCTCTGGTCACAATTAATGGATGACGTGACAGTGGGGTTTGGTCAGCCTGAAAGGGGGCACTTCCCAATAACGCGACAGCCGGCCCACAGGTCGATCTGGTCACCACTGGTGCGCAATCCTCCTCCACAAGTCGCCTCTCTCCTCACTGGTCACTCCTGAGACTGCCCAAAATGGCTGCTGGTCACTGGCCTTTTATAGAGTGGCCTGATACCTCTGGAAGCCACTAGATGTTTCTGGAACCTTCCTCATGTTAGTCTATGGGTCTGTCCTCCTGGAATGTCCGTTATGGCAGTTGGTGGACACCATTTTAGGTTCATGAGTGTCCCTAGATTTTCCAGGAGCTAGACTAGGCCTCACAGTGTATGAAGGGAAAATGGCGTCATAGTCAAGGAACACCTAGCCCCCTGACAGCACTGAAAAATCCTGGTGGACATAAAAAATAAAAATAGAAACACTGGGAGGCTAAGGGGGACAAAAATAAATCATGATGGTTAGAACACCCCCAGATGCATACAGGTCTAACACGCGTCCCCCCCAGCTGAAAGTGGGGAGAGCTACCCAATCCCTTGGGAGTTCTCATCACTAAGGCGGAAATACCTGGATAGACCGTCTGCGTTGGCATGGTCCAATCCAGGCCGATGTTCCACCCGAAAGTCCATTCCCTGTAGGGAGATGGACCACCTTAACAACTTGGGGTTCTCCCCCTTCATTTGCATCAGCCAACGAAGGGGCCAATGGTCAGTCTGAACCAGGAAGTGCGAACCAAACAAGTATGGCCGCAACTTCTTCAGAGCCCAGACCACCGCAAAGGCTTCTCGCTCAATGGTACTCCACCTCCGTTCCCTGGGGAGTAGTCTCCTAGACAGGAAAACCACGGGTTGATCCAAGCCCTCATCATTTAGCTGCGATAACACTGCCCCAATGCCATGTTCTGACGCATCTGTTTGGACAATGAATTCTCTAGCAAAATCAGGGGCCTTGAGTATTGGAGCAGTACACAATGCTTGCTTCAAGGTCATGAAGGCTCGCTGGCAAGCCTCCATCCAGACTACCCGTCGGGGTTGTTTCTTGGAAGTAAGTTCCGTGAGGGGTGCCACAATGGTGCCATACCCCTTCACAAAGCGACTGTAGTATCCAGTGAGGCCCAGGAAGGCTCGGGCCTCAGTTTGAGTCTTGGGGGGCTCCCAGGCTATGATAGCCTCAATCTTTGCCTGGAGGGGCTGCACCGACCCTCTGCCCACCAAGTGGCCTAGGTACACCACCGACCCCTGCCCGATCTGACACTTGCTGGCCTTGATTGTCAAGCCAGCCTGTTGCAGGGCATGAAGAACAGCTTGCAAGTGTTGCAAATGATCCTCCCAGCTGCTACTGAAGACAGCAATGTCATCCAGGTAAGCAGCAGAAAAAGCTTCCATACCAGAAAGGACCTTGTTCACCAGCCGCTGAAAAGTGGCAGGGGCGTTCTTGAGCCCGAAGGGCATCACATAGAACTGGTAGTGTCCCTGAGGTGTAGAGAAGGCTGACCTTTCCTTCGCCCCCTCAGTAAGGGAAATCTGCCAGTACCCTGAAGTTAGGTCAAAGGTACTTAAGTATTGGGAAGATCCCAGCCGGTCAATAAGTTCATCCGCCCTAGGGATGGGATGAGCATCTGTCTTGGTTACTGAATTTAGTCCTCGGTAGTCCACACAGAATCTCAATTCAGGTGTGGTGCCCGGCGGGGCAGCTTTCGGTACCAAAACCACCGGACTAGACCAAGGGCTACTAGAAGGTTCAATCACTCCTAGCTCCAGCATCTTAGCGACTTCACTTTTGATGCTGGCCTTCACCTTGTCCGACAGCCGGTAGATCTTAGACTTCACAGGTGGGCTGTCTCCTGTGTCCACGTCATGGGTACACAGGTGGGTCCTACCCGGGACAAGGGAGAACAGAGAAGAAAATTGCTCCAGGATCAGACGGCAATCTCTCTGCTGTTCAGGAGTCAGGGATGGTGAGAGAATCACTCCCTCAACTGACCCATCCTTTTCTTGAGACGAGAGAAGATCAGGGAGAGGTTCACTTTCCTCTTCCTCTGCTCCATCGGTCACCATCATTAAGACAACCTCGGGCCTCTCATGGTGTGGCTTGAGGCGATTGGCATGCAGTACCCGGTGGGGCTGTCTCGGGGTCTTAAGATCCACCAAGTAAGTGGCTTTACCCTTTTTCTCCAATACCTCAAAGGGGCCTGTCCAACGATCCTGGAGGGCATTTAGCTCTCCAGGTTCCATCACCCACACTTTTTGTCCAGGCTCCAGTTCCACTGGGTGAGCATTGTGGTCATACCACTCCTTCATAACTGCTTGGCTGGCTTCCAAGTTGTCAGAAGCTTGCTTCCACAACTTGGCCATTTGGCTCCGGAAGGCCAGCATGTAGCTCACCACGTCCTGGGGAAGCTTCCTGGGAGTCTTTTCCCATCCATCCTTCACCAGACTGAGAGGACCCCGTACAGGGTGCCCGTACAAAAGTTCGAAGGGGCTGAAGCCCACTCCCTTCTGTGGCACTTCCCTGTAGGAAAACAAGAGACAGGGTAGGAGGACGTCCCATTTCCTCCGCAGGCTCTCAGGCAGACTTCTTATCATGCCTTTCAAGGTTTTATTAAACCTTTCCACAAGACCATTGGTTTGTGGGTGGTAAGGGGTGGTAAACCGATAGGTAACACCGCACTCCTTCCACATAGCCCACATATATGCTGAAAGGAAGTTAGTCCCCCTGTCGGACACAACCTCCTTGGGGAAACCCACTCGGGTGAAGATCCCCATCAGGGCCCTTGCCACTGCGGGTGCAGTGATGGTCCTCAGAGGTATTGCCTCTGGGTACCGTGTGGCATGATCCACTAAAACCAGGATGAACCGGTGACCAGCTGAAGTTGGTGGATCCAATGGCCCTACAATGTCGATGCCCACCCTCTCAAAGGGGGTGCTAACGACAGGTAGTGGTTCCAGGGGAGCTTTTAGCTTCACCCCTGTTTTCCCACTGGCTTGGCAAGACACACACGTCCGACAATATGTATCGGACGCCACTCTCATCCGAGGCCAGTAAAAGTGGGGGACAAGCCGGGCAAAGGTCTTGTCCTGTCCTAGGTGTCCTGCCAATGGTATCTCATGAGCCAGTTCCAAAAGAAAGGCTCTAAAGCATTGAGGGACCACCAAGGCCCTGGATGAACCATGTCCAGGTGCCTTGGGCTCACTGTAGAGGAGTCCATCCTCCCAGTAAATCTGGTAGCTCCCTACAATGTTCCCTGCTGCCTGGGCTTTGGCCTGTTGCCGCAGCCCCTCAAGAGTAGGACACTCCTTCTGAGCTTTGCAGAACTCTTCCCGGGAAGGACCTCCCTCCACATGCCATTCAGTAGGGATGGGTAGGTTCTCCAAGGAAGCAACATTATCCCCTGTGGACTCCAGATCCACCTCCGCAGGTGGCCTGTCTGTCTCACGAGGTGGAGATGCCGAGGCAGGGTCCTCCGGCCTCCTGTCCTTCTCTTCTCTGGCAGCCGGCTGGGCCATTGTTCCAGGCTCCAGCGTAAGTGAACTCCCCCTTCGGGTAGTCGCGGACCTTGGGCTGACACAGGCCCAGTCAGGGGGTCCCAACATCTCAGAATGAGTCTGGTACTCCACCCTCCTCCAAGCATTGTGCTCCATATCATTTCCTAACAGGCAGTCAACAGGCACGGCAGGGCTTACGGCAACTCGAAGTGGGCCTGCAACCCCTCCCCACTCAAAGGGAACCTCGGCCACAGGATAGTGGCCCAATCTGCCGTCAGCCATCACGGCGGGATGGAGTACATCTGGGATGACCTGCTCTGGAGACACCAGTTGACTCCTTACCATAGTCATACTGGCTCCTGTGTCTCTCAGAGCCTCCCCTCTACGGCCGTTGATGGTGACCCACTGCTCATACTTGGTAGTATTAGAGGGCAGTTGGGTCTTTGGCACCATCTCCTTATCACCCAGGGACACTAAAGTGACACCCGCCCGCTCCCCTCCGTTACCCAAAGGCATCTCCTCCCCGAGCACTACACTAGTTATTCCCGGGGCTTTTCCTCCAGTGGGAGGGGGTGGTCTTTTTGGGCATCTCACATCTCCTTTATAGTGTCCCACACCACCACACTCGAAACAATGAACAACCCTTGGCTGCTGGCTTTGGCCAGGATTAGGGTTGCGAGGGGGGTTACTCTTAGGGATGAATCCTCTGCCCCTTCCTTGTGAAGTATTTTGTGGACCTTTTGAGAACTCCCTCTTATTATCCCCGCCCTCTTTCTTCTGGGGGGCGCCCTGTCCAGACTTCTGGGAATCCCCTCCAGTCCCCTTAGATGACACTCGGGTACTAGCCCAGATGTCCGCCTCCTCAGCAAGCTTCCTGGGGCTGGTCAGCTTGCTGTCCACCAGATGCTGGCGCAGCTCGGGAAAACATTTCTCGAGTAGGTGTTCCTTGAGTATGAGGTCATATAAACCTTCATAGTCCCCTACCTCGCTGCCTTTCACCCAACCCTCCAATGCCTTCCTGGCGTAATCCAAAAAGTCCACCCAATTCTGCGTGCCTAGTTTGTGGCTACCCCGGAACTTCTGCCTATACTTCTCAGGGGTTAGCCCAAACTTCCTTATCAGCGCCACCTTCATAGCAGGGTAGTGGGTTTGCTCACGCTGCTCCAGGGCCAACAAGGTATCCCTGCCAGCAGGCGGCATGTATTTATACAACCCACCCCCCCAGTGGGCTTCCAAGATCCCATGGGCCCTCAATGAGACCTCATAGGCGGCTAGCCATTTTGCAATATCATCACTTGGTACGTAGCTAGCCATGACATCTTTGGGTAAATAGGGTCTGGGTTCTCTGGTGTTCACCTTGGTTTCGCTGCCACCATTTGGAGTGATGTTAGGGGCCTGGAATTCGAGTTCTCGTAGCTTGAACTCGTGTTCCAACCTCTTCCTTTCCATCTCCAGCTTGGACTCATGTTCCAACCTCCTCCCCTCCCTCCTTTCTTCCAACTCCATTTTTGCTATTTCCCACCTTAACAGTCTTTCCTCTCTCCTGTCAGCTAACTCGGTTTCTGACAACCCTCTCGATGACACACTGCTGCCCTCCCTTGAGGTTGCCTTGGGGCTGATTGACATCTCACCCACCCCCGGGGGACATTCCGCAGTCCTATCAATGACAGTACCTCTGTCCGATTCCTCCTCCTCTACCGTTCCCTCCGTGTGCGCTTCCACCCAGGCTCGCAGACTAGTACGGAGCTCTTCTCTTTTGGCCCCTCGCCTAACGAACACTCCCCTTTCCTGACAGAAATCCTTGAGCTGTGCCACAGTATAGGTCTCCAGCTCTGACATTTCGAATTCCATCTTGTCAGTGAAAAGTGTGGACAACCACCCCGAAGTAAGTTACAAGGATAGGAAACTCTGAGGGTCACCTCCACCCACCACCAGGAGTAAATTTAGAAAAAACAAAATTCAGATTAGGAGGGCCGCAGGGAGAAAACTCCAGGTGTAGTCCCGTGGTAAGCACTGCGTTACTACTAAGTGAGTGTAAGCACAAATCCGCAATCCCACCGCTGAAACACCAATTATGTTAGACCTAGGGTATCCTAGACTACATAGGGTAGCCTGGCACAGTAGGGGAAACAGCTAAACTCCAAGGCGCTGGTTAAGTGCTTACAGGACCCACTCACAGTAACTCAATGACTGACCACTAAAAATAAAAGACGCTACACCAGTTTAGAAAAATACCAGTACCTTTTATAAAAATTCTCTTTTGTTCTTTTCTTAGGCAAAAGCAGTACACTTTTAGTTCAGTACAGATTTCATATATATCACATCAACTTCAATACTTTTCTCAATTCAGTGCAGATCAATCAAAGGTACATCACATTTGAGGTAAATTACTATCAGTTTCACAGAATGCTTCTTCACTTAGTTGTTACAGAAGGGAAAACTCGCTTTACACAATCTTGGCATGTACATTACCCATCTGCACTCAGGGCCCAGGTCAAGCTTGTCAGACTTCTACCCCCAGCAGTGTTGTTCACAAAGCCCACAGCCAACTATATAGTTAAAGAGGAGACAAGGTACATTAATTAGGCTTCCTTGGGACTATTCTACGGCTACTCCTCTCCTGTAATAGAACTGACTCCGAGTGATTAACTGCCTGGGAAGTTGTTGTGACTGAGCTCTGTTCGTTACCGGCACCCTATGGCCCAACTTGCACCACTCCTACGCAAGGCACAAGAACCTCATGCTTCGTTTCCCTTTGTCACTGCTCCCCCTGTTATTAGCTTGGTTTTAACGGATACTAATATACTGAGAGGGTTGATGGCCAAGTTCCTCACGTTTCTATTCCTGACGGTTCATTAGTTTTTCAGTAGTTTTTCCCAACACTGCCGCTTCAATGCTCTGTGTCAGCCGGCTCTGCCGCCTCCCGCTTCCCCTCGTTTCTCCCCCGCTTACTTTATCTGAAGGCAATCCGGCTTGAGATGTCCTCGTGCTCGGTTGTTCTCTCCTAGCGCTGACGGCGGGGCCTCTGAGGAAGTCGGCGTCGGGGCGGGGAAAACGGGAAGGGCTTACTCTAGCCGGGGACGCTCCTCTGGCGGTTCCGTGGTGGCGCTTCTGCCTCCTTCCGCGTTACCTCAGGCCGAAGCTCCGCCTCGGGCGCACCTCCTCTGACGCGCCGGGTCCTTCTTCCTGGCTCCGGACTCCGCCTCGGGCACACCTCCTCTGACGCGCCGGGTCCTTCCTCCTGGCTCCGGACTCCGCCTCACCTCCAACGACGACTCCTCTCGTCAACACACGGGACAGCTGGGCATTTCACTCGCGTGTGGGTCAGGCTTGATGACGGCGCTACACACAGGTAGGAGCCTCAGCCGATCTCACCGCCTTTCTCCACCGTGTGAGAGCTGGTCTCGAGTGGGGTGAATGTGGCTGTCCTCTCTCCTCAGCCAGACAATACAGCTCTGGATCGACGTCCACCTGCTCCGCCCACAGCCTTCAGGGCAGGTGTTCAGGTCACCCACAAGGGTCGCTTTACAGCAGTTTGCGAGGGTCTTTTCAACACATGACCCGGTGATTTGAAATCTGGTCACAATGTCTCTGGTCACAATTAATGGATGACGTGACAGTGGGGTTTGGTCAGCCTGAAAGGGGGCACTTCCCAATAACGCGACAGCCGGCCCACAGGTCGATCTGGTCACCACTGGTGCGCAATCCTCCTCCACAAGTCGCCTCTCTCCTCACTGGTCACTCCTGAGACTGCCCAAAATGGCTGCTGGTCACTGGCCTTTTATAGAGTGGCCTGAGACCTCTGGAAGCCACTAGATGTTTCTGGAACCTTACTCATGTTAGTCTATGGGTCTGTCCTC
The DNA here is from genome assembly GCF_964261635.1 of Lissotriton helveticus. Lineage (NCBI taxonomy): Eukaryota > Metazoa > Chordata > Amphibia > Caudata > Salamandridae > Lissotriton > Lissotriton helveticus. The sequence continues at coordinate 272,620,482 of NC_136057.1, read as the reverse complement.
CTGGAATGTCCGTTATGGCAGTTGGTGGACACCATTTTAGGTTCATGAGTGTCCCTAGATTTTCCAGGAGCTAGACTAGGCCTCACAGTGTATGAAGGGAAAATGGCGTCATAGTCAAGGAACACCTAGCCCCCTGACAGCACTGAAAAATCCTGGTGGACATAAAAAATAAAAATAGAAACACTGGGAGGCTAAGGGGGACAAAAATAAATCATGATGGTTAGAACACCCCCAGATGCAGACAGGTCTAACAGTCCTCATGTAACGTAACTGGTGCTATGTAGAGCGCTCTGATACCTGATTCGGTTTGGGTCTAGATCGCGCTATATAAAACTCTACAAAAAAAAAAAAGTTCAGAATATATTGAGATTCCAATTGTCTTAGTTTGTGAATTCTATCGCCTCCTCTATTACTGACTTGTATCCTGTCTACAACAAAGAAGCGTAACAGATCACGATTGCTGTGATGCAATTCCTCAAAATGCCGAGCAAGGGGTGACTGCTTGTCTTTATTTTGTATCGCTCTCATATGTTCTAACACCCGTTTCTTGGCAGCAAACATAGTGCTGCCCACATATTTCTTGGAACACGGACATGTTAGTACATAGATGCAATAGTCAGAAAGGCAGGTTAAATGTTTGTCAATCGATTTTTCCACATTTTCAACTGGATAAAAGACTTTCTTAATGTTGCAGCTAAATTTGCAAGCCTTACAGACCATACAGGGATAGAATCCCTTAATATCCAAAGGGGATTCCTTCGTCCTCACAATGTCATTGCTGCATAACTTGTCTTTGAGGGATTGTCCCTTTCTGAAAGTAATGCTAGGAAAATCTTGTACAACTTCATCAAGGGTTACTTCTGTTTTTAGTACTTTCCAGTGCTTAACTAAGCATTGTCTAACCCTGATAGACCCAGAGTTATAAGTAGAGATATATCTAATATTGGTGGTGTCTTTTTTAGTACTGGAAGAGTCCAGCAATTCACTCTGGGAAAACTGACTAGCCTTTTGTCTTGAAAGTCTTACAACATCCATATTGTACCCTCGCTCCACAAATCTGCTGGTCATAAGATCACATTCATGGTCAAAGTCTCCCTGTGTTTTGCAGTTCCTTCGAGCCCGAAGGAACTCCCCATAAGGGATGCTGAGGATAAGCATAGGGGGATGGCTGCTTTCTGCATGCAAGAGTGTGTTACCTGCAGTTTCTTTTCTAAATAAAGTAGTCACTAATTTGTCACCTGATACTGTTACCTCCAGATCTAGAAATTTGGCATTGGTTCTACTCATTGTACAAATGAATCTGCCAGTTCTGTACTGCCGTTCCAGATTACAAATCAATCATCAATATATCTCAGCCACAATACCACGTTACTGAGATATAGATGATGTCTCATGGGCACCGCCTGCTCCCATCTGCCCATGAATAGATTGGCAAAGCTGGGAGCAAAGCAAGTGCCCATGGCAGTCCCCTGTTTCTGTCTATAAAAATTACCATCAAAGATAAAAAAGTTATTTTCCAGACAAAAATAAATCATCTGTACGATCATCACATTATGCTGTTGAAATGAGATTAATCTGGATTTCAGGTGGTGTTCACATGCTTTGACACCGACATCATGCTTAATTGAAGTGTAGAGACTACACACATCTAGAGTTATAAGGAGAAAGTTCTCATTCCAGGTAACATTCTCAATTTTTTTCAAAAAATCACGGCTGTCCTTCAAGTAAGATGGCAATGTTTCAAAATACTGGCGCAGGAAGAAGTCAATATATTTGGAGCTGTTCTCCAATAACGAGTTCATGGAGGAGACTATGGGTCTCCCTGGTGGTCTAGTTGGATTTTTATGCAGCTTGGGCAACAAGTACAATATGGCAATTTTAGGGTTTCTGTTTAGAAGGAAGGCATACTCATCATATTCAAGTAGTCCATTTTTATGCCAATCTTTCAACATACCATAGTAGATGTTATTGGATTCCTCAATGCGGGTTTTTGATACTAGTTCATAACACTCATGGTTGCTCAATTAGCTAGAGCCTTCCAGAATATAATCAGATAGATTGAGGACAACAACGTTCCCCCCCTTATCACTCTGGCGGATCACAATGCTGTTGTCCTGTTTTAGTGATTTAATGGCTAATCTCTGGGCTTTGGTCAAATTGTCCTTCGACCAGACTTTACTTTTGGCTATGGATTTGAGCTCCTTCACTACAAGATCTTCAAAAGTGTCTATTCCACTCGATAGTACCACTGGATTGAACGTAGATTTGGGTTTGAAGTTATTACAACTACTCAAATTAGTATCAAACCCCAGTGTTTGAGCATCAATGTGTGGCAGTTCGAAATTGTCACGTTCTAGCTCCTCAAGGGCTATTAGTGTTTCTACCTCATGGATAGTTTCTATGGCAGGAACCCCAGCTGTTTGAATCCTACTAGGAGCGCCCCCCTTAACCTTTAATTTGTTCCATTTGTGGAGGCGAAGTTTTCTTAGGAAACAAAATAAATCAATGCATTCCCGATGGTATGAGAACGGATTGGTGGGACAGAAAGACAAACCATATTGTAGAACATCAAATTCATCGTTAGTCAAAATATGATTGGATAAATTTACCACGTTTTTGATGTTCATCTTCCAAGTCGTTTTTGGCCCCGTGTTTCCACTCCCATAGGGGTTGCTGTCGCCTTTCCAGCCGCCTCTCCTGGTTTGTTTCCGGATTTCGCTGTATTTTCGGTAGTTTTTCCTTTTCCTCTGCCGCGTCCGGGGAATCCTCTTCCCCTCCCTCTTCCTCTGTCCTTTTGCCAGTTTGATTGATTTTGGGTTTTGGTTCATTACCTGGAACTCCTTCCAAAAATTTGTCGGTTTTGCGGTGACATTTGCACTCAAAGGGGTCCCATCCTCCGATATATCACTCTCACTGATTTCACCATCTGCTGTTTCCATATTCTGTAGTTTGTCCAATGCGCCTTGTATTCCTTTCCGGGTCAGATTATCATACTTCCGGCTAAAGGTAAATACTCTTCCAGAGCGATAGTCGATCTCATCTCTCAGGAATTTGCGTTCTTTTTTGGCTATTGTTTCCTCTTCATGTTTTTCAATTCTTGTTCTTATTTCTTCCATTTTTCTTTTGAAGACATCCTCCTTCTCTTCTTTTTCAATCTCACTTCTCAGTACGTCAATAGCCAAAATTAAGATGCCTCTGTTCTTCCACGCATGTTTAATTAATATCGATAGCATCCGATTTGAGCAGTCCATCAGGTTATCTGCCCACTCTCCTGCTAGTTCTTCATCAGCATCTTCAAATGATGGGGCTATTAAAATCCTCAGCCCATGGGGCACGCGTTTTTCTTCCTGGTATTTCTGTAATGTGATCACCTCCCACCATTTGGATATCTCTTTGCGCATCATTTTTTCTATCTTGAGATACTTATGGTGTAGCGATGTTGACTCCACGCCTTGTTCTTTTGTTGGCATTGTATTGCTTTTCATGGCAAACATTGTTGTTGCCCTGAGTCTTCTTTTTGCTTCAAATTCTTCTCCCATATTTAGGCTTAAATGATTATAAGTGGTTAATATTGACCCAGACACGTTACAGACAAGCAACTGTAATCCCCATTACAGTGTCATCTTCATCTTCTGATATTAAATCCTCTGTGCACCACAAGTGTGAACACACAACCGAACTCTGGCTGGTTCACACGTGGACCGTAGCGTTTCTGCAAGTTCAAATATTGCAGGCGTTTGGTTGGGCAAGTGTACGAGTAACTCTGGCCCTTCTGTTCTTTGGCTAGACGAATTATCTTATATTCATGGTCCAGATTACAGTAGGACAATGTGGATGAGATATGGACAAATCCGTTTATTAATGGATTATATAATTTTTTCATTCCTTTCATTTTTTTGTTACTATCGAGCCTTGCCACTAGGCATAAATCATTTAGTTTTTAGGCTCTATCCCCCTGTTAACCCACTTGGGGTCAATGGAACTGCTATACCCAGAAGCCCATGTGAAGGAGGCTCACTAGTAAATTTCAGAAACTGTGGCACACTGTACAACAAAACGGCAATAAATAGTCATTTTTATAATGTAAAATGTGATCAACGATATCACTAAGGGCAATATAATTTTATATAGCCAATGGGCATGCATATTAATTTTCTGACAATCCAGTTACAATAAGAACACGTTAGCGTGTGAATGTGTATCATTTGAATTGTTTTTTACTTTAGTTCGATTTGTAACAGATACTAAGAACCGTTTCCAAGATATATTTATCAATGATTGCCAATAATATAATATCACCCAATGATGAAATCTGAATAATTAATTTGTTGGTTGTACAGTTGTAATTCGAAACGATATAAGACATTTTTTCTGTTGGTTTCAGAGTTACCACAACCCTTTCCAAGATGGCCGACCCAAAAAACTGTGATAGTCTGTTTTTGTGTTGTTTTTTTATGTGTGTAATCACGTGCACTAAATATAAGCAATGGCCATGCAGTAATGCTTTACCCGTGAGCAAGGTGGTTACCCGCCGAAACGCGTAGGGTTTTTTTGATGGCTTATGGTTTTATGAATAAATCCAGAATATGACCATACAGACGGAGTATTAATCGTCATTTCCTGTGCGGAGTGCGTGGTACTGGTAAAGTACGTGAAACTGCATGAATTATCGGGTACCTCCAGCCCGAAACGCACCGCCGGCAAAGTGTCCTATTCTTCTTGGAGGAAGGGGAATTCGGCATTATCGAAAAGCCGGTAGACCGTGAACTGAACAGGTCAAGGCAGTTTAAGCTCTGCATCCGGCAATTACGGGGAAAAGAAACGCTGCAACCCGAAGAAAACCCGAAGGTAAACATTTCGAATAATTATCGCAATTAGTGGCTGCAACGCGTAGAATTACCCGGCGGGAAGCAGAACGCGTGTGTTATCAACCAGACGCCTGCAAGATTTGAACCTGTCAGAAACGCTACGGTCCACGTGTGAACCAGCCACAGTTCAGTTGTGTGTTTACACTTGTGGTGCACAGAGGATTTAATATCAGAAGATGAAGATGACACTGTAATGGGGATTACAGTTGCTTGTCTGTAACGTGTCTGGGTCAATATTAACCACTTATAATCATTTAGGCATAAATATGGGAGAAGAATTGGAAGCAAAAAGAAGACTCAGGGCAACAACAATGTTTGCCATGAAAAGCAATACAATGCCAACAAAAGAACAAGGCGTGGAGTCAACATCGCTACATCATAAGTATCTCAAGATATAAAAAATGATGCGCAAAGAGATATCCAAATGGTGGGAGGCGATCACATTAGAGAAATACCAGGAAGAAAAACGCGGGCCCCGTGGGCTGAGGATTTTAATAGCCCCATCATATGAAGATGCTGATGAAGAACTAGCAGGAGAGTGGGCAGATAACCTGATGGACTGCTCAAATCGGATGCTATCGATATTAATTAAACACGCGTGGAAGAACAGAGGCATCTTAATTTTGGCTATTGACGAACTGAGAAGTGAGATTGAAAAAGAAGAGAAGGAGGATGTCTTCAAAAGTAAAATGGAAGAAATAAGAACAAGAATTGAAAAACATGAAGAGGAAACAATAGCCAAAAAAGAACGCAAATTCCTGAGAGATGAGATCGACTATCGCTCTGGAAGAGTATTTACCTTTAGCCGGAAGTATGATAATCTGACCCGGAAAGGAATACAAGGCGCATTGGACAAACTACAGAATACGGAAACAGCAGGTGGTGAAATCAGTGAGAGTGATATATCGGAGGATGGGACCCCTTTGAGTGCAAATGTCACCGCAAAACCGACACATTTTTGGAAGGAGTTCCAGGTAATGAACCAAACCCAAAATCAATCAAACTGGCAAAAGGACAGAGGAAGAGGAAGGGGAAGAGGATTCCCTGGACACGGCAGAGGAAAAGGAAAAACTACAGAAAATACAGCGAAATCCGGAAACAAACCAGGAGAGGCGGCTGGAAAGGCGACAGCAACCCCTATGGGAGTGGAAACACGGGACCAAAAACGACGTGGAAGATGAACATCAAAAACGTGGTAAATTTATCCAATCATATTTTGACTAACGATGAATTTGATGTTCTACAATATGGTTTGTCTTTCTGTCCCACCAATCCGTTCTCATACCATTGGGAACGCATAGATTTATTTTGTTTCCTAAGAAAACTTCGCCTCCACAAATGGAACAAATTAAAGGTTAAGGGGGGCGCTCCTAGTAGGATTCAAACAGCTGGGGTTCCTGCCATAGAAACTATCCATGAGGTAGAAACACTAATAGCCCTTGAGGAGCTAGAACGTGACAATTTCGAACTACCTCCCATTGATGCTCAAACACTGGGGTTTGATACTAATTTGAGTAGTTGTAATAACTTCAAACCCAAATCTACGTTCAATCCAGTGGTACTATCGAGTGGAATAGACACTTTTGAAAATCTTGAGTGAAGGAGCTCAAATCCATAGCCAAAAGTAAAGTCTGGTCGAAGGACAATTTGACCAAATCCCAGAGATTAGCCATTAAATCACTAAAACAGGACAACAGCATAGTGATCCGCCAGAGTGATAAGGGGGTGAACGTTGTTGTCCTCAATCTATCTGATTATATTCTGGAAGGCTCTAGCCAATTGAGCAACCATGAGTGTTATGAACTAGTATCAAAAACCCGCATTGAGGAATCCAATAACATCTACTATGGTATGTTGAAAGATTGGTATAAAAATGGACTACTTGAATATGATGAGTATGCCTTCCTTCTAAACAGAAATCCTAAAATTACCATATTGTACTTGTTGCCCAAGCTGCATAAAAATCCAACTAGACCACCAGGGAGACCCATAGTCTCCTCCATGAACTCGTTATTGGAGAACAGCTCCAAATATATTGACTTCTTCCTGCGCCGGTATGTTGAAACATTGCCATCTTACTTGAAGGACAGCCATAATTTTTTGAAAAAAATTGAGAATGTTACCTGGAATGAGAACTTTCTCCTTATAACTCTAGATGTGTGTAGTCTCTACACTTCAATTAAGCATGATGTCGCTGTCAAAGCATGTGAACACTACCTGAATTCCAGATCAATCTCATTTCAACAGCATAATGTGATGATCGTACAGATGATTTATTTTTGTCTGGAAAATAACTTTTTAATCTTTGATTGTAACTTTTATAGACAGAAACAGGGGACTGCCATGGGCACTTGCTTTGCTCCCAGCTTTGCCAATCTATTCATGGGCAGATGGGAGCAGGCGGTGCCCATGAGACATCATCTATATCTCAGTCACGTGGTATTGTGGCTGAGATTGTGGCTGAGATATATCGATGATTTATTTGTCATCTGGAATGGCAGTACAGAACTGGCAGATTCATTTGTAAAGATATTAAATAACAATGACTGGAACCTAAAGTTTGAAGGTACAATGAGTAGAACCAATGCCAAATTTCTAGATCTGGAGGTAACAGTATCAGGTGACAAATTAGTGACTACTTTATTTAGAAAAGAAACTGCAGGTAACACACTCTTGCATGCAGAAAGCAGCCATCCCCCTATGCTTATCCGCAGCATCCCTTATGGGGAGTTCCTTCGGGCTCGAAGGAACTGCAAAACACAGGGAGACTTTGACCATTAATGTGATCTTATGACCAGCAGATTTGTGGAGCGAGGGTACAATATGGATGTTGTAAGACTTTCAAGACAAAAGGCTTGTCAGTTTTCCCAGAGTGAATTGCTGGATTCTTCCAGTACTAAAAAAGACACCACCAATATTAGATATATCTCTACTTATAACTCTGGGTCTATCAGGGTTAGACAATGCTTAGTTAAGCACTGGAAAGTACTAACAAAAGAAGTAACCCTTGATGAAGTTGAACAAGATTTTCCTAGCATTACTTTCAGAAAGGGACAATCCCTCAAAGACAAGTTATGCAGCAATGACATTGTGAGGACGAAGGAATCCCCTTTGGATATTAAGGGATTCTATACCTGTATGGCCTGTAAGGCCTGCAAATTTAGCTGCAACATTAAGAAAGCCTTTTATCCAGTTGAAAATGTGGAAAAACCGATTGACAAACATTTAACCTGCCTTTCTGACTATTGCTTCTGTGTACTAACATAACCGTGTTCCAAGAAATATGTGGGCAGCACCATGTTTGCTGCCAAGAAACGGGTGTTAGAACATATGAGAGCGATACAAAATAAAGACAAGCAGTCACCCCTTGCTCGGCATTTTGAGGAATTGCATCACAGCAATCGTGATCTGTTACGCTTCTTTGTTGTAGACAGGATACAATCCAGTAATAGAGGAGGCGATAGAATTCGCAAACTAAGACAATTGGAATCTCAATATATTCTGAACTTAGATTCCAAGATTCCCAAAGGGTTGAATTCTGAGGAAGAAATGGCATGGTTTTTGGGGGAATAATTGCTGATCAGCTGAATTCCAAATACAAAGGGGGAACTCATGGAACGACAACTGTTACTTTTCCCCTTCTGGGGCTCACAATGTTTGATCCTTGGCTGTTCTCGTTTGCTGTGTTCTGTTTTGAGATGAATATGAATTATACTGAGTCTAATTACCTTCCACAATGTTTTTAATGTTCACCTATATGCACTTGTTTTAATGTAACTAGAAATGGAGTCGATTATATCTATAGGGTTGGAGGTGTAACCTTTATCTGACTAATAATGAGCCATGGGTATTCTCTTTTTAGATTGGGATATCAAGATTCAAAATTACTTTATTCGGTTAAAAACAAAATAACCATGAAAGTAGCATGAAAGGTACAATTTACAAGAGGTCGAGTCAGCTTATTTTTAAAATCACAGAAAGAAAAAGAAATCAGCAAAATTAAATTCATATATACAATAAAAACAATCAATCTATATAAATTAATTTACGACTTTTAAAAACTAGTTTTAAAAATTCTGCAATTGAGGCAACCATAAAAACAGTTTCCATTTTCTGGCACTCTGTAAACGCTAGGCGACATCTATATACATTTAAATCCTTGAGGATAGGGATGATAAGTTTCTTTCGTGGAAGGGTATAAAATTTACAAAAAAATAAAATGTGTATATCGGATTGTTGGGATACATCATCACATGGACAAAGACATAAATCCTTCAACCAACAATTCATCACGGGGAACGATAATGTCCTAAATACAATATTCAATCTAAAACGAGTCAAAAGGTAACGTTCATGATTGGACATGTGCAATGAAAGATATGGCTGCAATTTTTCACCACATAGAGTCCCCTGGTGGACGGAAACAGTCTTTTTTCTTGCCTCTTCAATAAATCTATTTTCCCTGAGGTACGCCATACACAGATTTTTCAAATCTCTTCTAGGGATATGTTCCATTAATTGTGGGTCCTCGAAATATTGGAGGCAACATATTTTTTCAAGAAAGTTTCTAACGTAGCCTATCCATTTAAAATCACAGATATTGTCCGATACCATGATATCCTCTAAAATAGCCCGATTGACAACACATTCATCATTTGTCCAGACCCTATGCCAGAGAAGGACTGGCTGAATTTTAATAATATCGGTAACATAAGGTATACCCAATTCCGCATGGCATATCATCGTTGCGGTACTTTGGGGTACGGACAGAATGTGGCATAAAAACTTATTTTCCATGATCTGAATTGCACTAGTATTTGAATACCCCCATAATCCTGCACCATAGGTTACTACAGATATACAAGTCGCATTGTAAACAGTTAAAATCTCCTTTATGGGTTTTTTACCTAATTTTTTCATAAAGCATTTTAGGGCCATAATAGTCTTAGAAAATAACAAAGCTCTAGCATGGATTGCTGTAGTCCATGAGCCACTTTCATGGAACAGTATCCCCAAGTACGGGAAAGTAGGGGTCCTTTCTAAGGGGTTGGAGTTTACAAAGATTGGCTTCAGGTGCTTGTTTGATCTAGACCCACAGTACATGGATAATGTTTTAGAACAGTTAATTTTCAAATCTAAGCCAAGCATAAAAGTGTTAAAAGCTGTAACCAAAGTTTGTAAGGCCATTGGGGTGCGCGCCATCAGAACCGCATCATCGGCGTACATCAGTGCAGGGACAGGCCTACCTCTCACCATAGGCATGTCTCTGCCCTCCCGCACGAGGTGTTTCTCCATTCCATTTATATATAGTAAAAATAGGAAGGGGGCTAGGACGCACCCCTGGCGCACACCCCGACCAATCCCAAATTGTCGGCTGCATTCGCCATTGTTCCCGTATCTAACACTAGCAGTGGCCCCGGAATAGAGCTCTCTCAAGAAGCATATAATGGCATTGTCTACCCCCAGATCGGCCATAATTGACCATAATTTAGTGTGTGACACACAGTCGAAGGCTGATGTTAGATCGACAAAGGTGAGGTATAGACGTTGTTTTTTAACCTTTATATACTTCTGTTGCAAGGTGAATAAGTTCAAACCTTGCTCTATGGTCCCTAAACCTTTTTGAAACCCAAATTGGAAATCACTTAAAACCCCATTATCCTCAGCCCAGCTTTGCAATTTGGCTAAAATCACTCTCCCCAAAATTTTTATAGAAGAGTCCAATAAGGAAATTGGCCTATAGCAAGTACAACTTAGCCTATCCCCTTTCTTGAAGATTGGGACTATTACCGAAGTAAACCAGGTAGGAATTAGGCTATTTTCCAGAGCGGCATTAAAAAGCTGAACCAACAGTGGCCCCCATAACTCGGTGTTAGCCTTGTAGAGGTCGGCTGGTATACCGTCTGGTCCTGCTGCCTTGCCCCCCTTGGTCGCCTTCAAGCTTGCTATAACTTCAGGAAGGGTTACAGTTAGAGTTCTCGATGTAACTAAATTTAGCAACCCCACATCCTGACCTATTTCAGGGGTTGGTTCCACAACCTTATAAAGGGAGGAAAAATGAGCCACCCACTCATCTTCTGTGATGGCAATTTCCATGCGTGCTTTTTGTTCATGTAGAAGGGGGGTATTAATAACCCTCCAAAAAGCCGCCGGATCCTTTGAATTAGAGGCAGCGCATAGATTGTCCCAAGCCTCTCTTTTTATCGAGGCCTTCCTATCCTTCAATACTGAATTATAGTTCTTCCTTGCAGTTCTAATTAGGATTACGCCCCGTGGTCTTTTATGAATTGCATGTCTGAGCTTTGTTAAGGCTCTGGTGCAATTCCTATCAAACCATTTTCTATTGGACTTTAGGGAATTTTTTCTTTCGACCCACAAAGCTTCCTTAATTGTACTAGAGATGATATTAAAATGTGTTAATATATCACGGTTCTCTGCATATTCATCTAGGCAAATCGAGAAACTACTCATGCATTTACTCAATATTTTATGCTGGAAATCATCCGGGACCAATCTGCTCCATTTAAGGTTGTACCCATTTTGGGCACCCAACCTCACGTCCTGGACCATTTGGCTCGGGCATTGTCTAAAGTCCTCTCCAACAAATAAGTTCTCCATTACTAATACTTGTGGCAGATGATCACTCAGTGGTAAGTCCATGATGTTTGCACTAATCAATCTGCTCGCAGAGTTAAATGTACATAAACTAAAATCAATGATAGATGAGGCACCCCGCCCAACAAAGGTTGGGACGAATGTCGTAGTCTGGTGTGCTAACTCATTGGAAAATCCAAAATTAAAGTTAAAAATCATCTCATTTAATGAGTCGCCTAGTAGGGTATGTTCAAAATGCGTCAGATTAACATCTTGTTCCAGCATTAAACCACAAATACCCTTATGGCCCTTTTTGCAGAGAGTACAATTAAAATCACCCCCCCATAATAACATAACTTCGGCCCTCTTGCTCTTATCGAATTCCTCTTGCATTTCTAAAGTTAAAGTGTCAAGTACGTCCTTAATCATACTATCTGGACAGTTATTATAAAAATTGAAAAGAACCACCTTAGGACCCTTCCTTGAATATATCACTATTTTTTGATAGTAATTGGATCCAGGAGAAAAGGAGATTTTATCGTATCTCAAAAGATTAGATATGTATACAGTCAATCCCCCCTTCGCTCTCCCGTATGCCCCACCCACCGCCGGGGTAAAGTAAGTTTTATAGCCATTAAGATGTATCGGCCTGGTGGCCCAAGTTTCTTGAAGGGCCAATATTCCCACGTCAGTAATGGCCTCACCCCAAGTTGGGTTGGTAACCTTTTGTTTTAACCCGGCCACGTTCCAGAAGAGCACCTTACAGTAATCATTTCCTACAGGTGAGATATCTACAGTGTTCCCTAGTCTACTGACCGGGCTCCCTTGTATAGACTCAACCCCCACCTGTATTTCTGGGGTTTCATCAGACCCCAGACAACTTAAAGAACCCAAACCCACAGGGTTGTTAAGCGGCCGCTCATCTTCCTTAAACTTAGTTTCCTCAGACCCCAGACTACTTATAGAACCCAATCCCACAGGATTGTTAAGCAGCCGGTAGTCTTCCTTAAACTTAGGGAGTCAGTCCACTGCTTCCAAGCAATCAAACCGGTTGTAACACGGGAAAAACGGTGGGAATTGCATTTTGCCTGTCCACCCTAGGTCGTAACCTTGTGGATTAAAATAGGGCGCCCTCCCCTTGTGTTTCACCGTGTTCCAACCATCTTCATGCCTCCCATTCCACTGTGTGGCCTGACCATTATTACCACCAAGGTGTCGTTTGTCCCTGGTCCAGCTCCACCTGTTATCCGGTTGTTCACCCTCAGGGTAAAAATAGGATAATGACCTAGCCACAATAGACAACCCATAATTTTTTGGGGGCCTCGATGTAATAAATTCTGCAGTGCGGGGATTATCAAATGTTATCACCACGCAGTCATCAAACCTCCTTTTTTTATTATTATTATATCCCACCCAAGGAGCCCTTTCGACCATAAGAATGTTACTTTTAAAGGCTGGTGGGAGAGGGTAATTATCATTTAACCAATGTATTGTTTTATTTACAAGTCCCCCATTATTTTCATTTGATTTATTGCCAAGTTGGGGGACTCCAGTAAGGACCACAACATATGGTGAGGCTTCTGGCGGTAAATGTATGTTCCTGCGTGTCTCCCTTTTTTCAACATTAGCTTTAACCTTGGGGGTTTGTGTGGGTGGCACTGCTTTGTCAGTTGAGGTTAAGTTTTTAGATGATGGTGTAGGTATTGGGGGCGGATTAGTAATGGATTTTGAAGGTGGATTAGTGGTACCATTGCTTTTAGCAACTATGGGTGGTTTATTCGTAGTTGAGTTTTTTTGTACAACTTTATTGTTTGGGTTAAAGCTAGGTGCACTAATATCTTTATGAATGTTAGACAATATTCTTTCCAGACAGCGTAGCCTCACCTCGATAGGTTCTAAAAGAGTTTTTAGCATAGCATAGATGTTATTATTATCCATGCTTAGGCTACTACTGTCCTCGTCCCCTTCAGCTTGATTATCAACTACCCCGCTTTGTTCCAGGATCTCCTCCAAGCTACTATCCAAGATGGTTTCATCTGGCAGACTTAGGGTTATGCCCACACTTACACGTGGCCCTCCTACGGTGTCATTAATAATAGAGTGAGCATCTAGATTGGTGCTCACATTCAAAGGAGTTGGAGGCAACTGAATAGGGTCATGGGTTATGCTAGCCTGGGCTTTTTTCCCATTTCGAGTAGTCATTTTAATGGGCTGTTGTTTAATAATCTTTTGTTTAGGGATAGCCCCCTCCTTCCTCCCCATTTCAATTAAGGTACTAGCTGTATGTTCATTCTCTGTTACGGCCAGTCCGTTTTCCAGCAACAAGGAAAGATTTGGGGTTGCCTCCAAGCCTTCCTGCGATGCTGGTAAATCACAACCCTGGTCCTTGTGTACCATTACAATTGTTTTTGAAGCGGATACGCTGTTAGGTGTGCGAGCATGTGCAATGTGGCCCAGAGAAGAACGCTTTGCCCTGGCTAAAACTTGGGACACCCTTCTGTCCATCAGTACGATCCCTTCATCAATAAGCGCATTTGTTCGTACTATAAAATCGTCTAAGGTACCAGTTAGTTTCTTTGCCCCAGCGGCTGCCATGCTTCTGGTCTCTGGATGGTTCATGACAAGTCCACTAAATAACCCACAATACAGGAAATAATGCTTACGCCCAATACCCAGTACTAATCGCGATGCAGGAAGGGACTCAAGGACTCACATGGGTATGTTATAGTACGATTTAGCCAACTTACAGTTTTGCAGTCTCGGTGTCCTTTGGCTATTTACAAAACGAGCAGGGTATCTGGCCCAGGCCAGGCTCCTCGGGCCTCTGAGGGCCTAAGAGGGCCCGCCCTTTGCCCGGGCTTAGCCCCGGGCGTCCCGCTCGCGTCCCGGGATATCACCTGTCAGGTGGATTGGAAATTGGAAAAGGAATACACCTTATGAATAAGAAAATTGGAGGAATGAATTATATGGACTGCATATTCAATCAACTGGGTTGAAGCATAGGAACTATTAGAATTGGGAAGAATGATTACTTAGCCCACTTGGGCATTGATTGCTTTGGTTTTCTTATGTGACAAACTCCTTACCTATGATTAGATCCCATCTTTTTCTCCCCTTTGTGAAGAAATGCCACTGGGCAAGTGTACGAGTAACTCTGGCCCTTCTGTTCTTTGGCTAGACGAATTATCTTATATTCACGGTCCAGATTACAGTAGGACAATGTGGATGAGATATGGACAAATCCGTTTATTAATGGAATAGATAATTTTTTCATTCCTTTCATTTTTTTGTTACTATCGAGCCTTGCCACTAGGCATAAATCATTTAGTTTTTACGCTCTATCCCCCTGTTAACCCACTTGGGGTCTATGGAACTGCTATACCCAGAAGCCCATGTGAAGGAGGCTCCCTAGTAAATTTCAGAAACTGTGGCACACTGTACAACAAAACGGCAATAAATAGTCATTTGTATAATGTAAAATGTGATCAACGATATCACTAAGGGCAATATAATTTTATATAGCCAATGGGCATGCATATTTCTGACAATCCAGTTACAATAAGAACACGTTAGCGTGTGAATGTGTATCATTTGAATTGTTTTTTACTTTAGTTCGATTTGTAACAGATACTAAGAACCGTTTCCAAGATATATTTATCAATGTTTGCCAATAATATAATATCACCCAATGATGAAATCAGAATAATTAATTTGTTGGTTGTACAGTTGTAATTCGAAACGATATAAGAAATTTTTTCTGTTGGTTTCAGAGTTACCACAACCCTTTCCAAGATGGCCGACCCAAAAAACTGTGATAGTCTGTTTTTTGTGTTGTTTTTTTATGTGTGTAATCACGTGCACTAAATATAAGCAATGGCCATGCAGTAATGCTTTACCCGTGAGCAAGGCGGTTACCCGCCGAAACGCGTAGGTTTTTTTTGATAGCTTATGGTTTTATGAATAAATCCAGAATATGACCATACAGACGGAGTATTAATCGTCATTTCCTGTGCGGAGTGCGTGGTACTGGTAAAGTACATGAAACTGCATGAATTATCGGGAACCTCCAGCCCGAGACGCACCACCGGCAAAGTGTCCCGGTCTTCTTGGAGGAAGGGGAATTCGGATATATATATATATATATATATATATATATATATATATATATATATATATATTTTATATATATATATATATATATATATATATATATATATATATATTTCCCCGCAATCTCCTTTCGGAAATTAAATGACACACACACTCACCGGTTGCTTGTTTCCCAAAACTTCATTTTAATCCGTTGGCAAAAGGTACACAGAGAAAACCGACGCATTTCGCTATATCAGATAGCTTGATCAAGCTATCTGGTATAGCCAAACGCGTCGGTTGTCTCCGTGTATGTTGTCAGCTGCTTCCCCCCCTCTGTGGTAACTGAAACCACAGCCCCAGAGGCAGTTCCCAGAGGTAGGTAAATACTTTGCTGTCCCTGAGACTTCGTGAACAGGAAGCAAGTTCTATTTCACACCCTTGGAGATACTCAGTGACAAGTTAAGAAAGTTCAGTCCACTCCTTTCACTGCCCAAGGCAGGAATAGCAACTGCAGGCCAACCCAACAAAGCAACAACACAGCAACAGGGCAGTACTTCTCATAGGAGCTCTTCTTCTTGGCAGGTTCATTGATTCCAGCGAGCTCTAAAGTTCTGGGGTTTGGGACTCAATATTTATACTACATTTCTCTTTGTTCTATTGGACAGAGAGGGTCTGTGCTCAGTCCAAACCAATTTAGTTGTATCTGTCTCACTTCTTTTTTCTCAAAAAAACTTTTTCATTTTTATATATATTAATGTATTATTGTGTATGTGTATGAGTGCAATCTGTGTGAAATGGCGAGTGTGATGTGATTTGTCGTGTAATTTGTGAATTGTTGCATAGTATTTGTGGGTTATTGTAAAAAGTATTGTATACATATAAAAATGAAAACTTTTTTTGAAAAAAATGAAGTGAAAATTCAAAAATAAAAAAGCGACTAATGAGCTTTAAGATGTATTGATGGCCATTTCTTACATCTTGTATCAATTCAATTCTTTAGAATAGCAGCAGCATTGGCACTTGATTGTGGATTTTTGGCAGGCCCACTAGCAGCATTTGATTTACCAGCACTCTCAGTGCACTTTACTACAGACTTATCAGTAAATCCATTATGCCAATCATGGAAACACCAATCCATAATATAATTTACAGCAGGAGTACTTGCACTTGAGAAAGTGTGAAGAGGTACTAAACCAGCAAAAACAGAGTCAAAACGGGTAGGTCAGACAGCAAAATGACAGGGGAAACAGGCCAAAAGATGCCATGTCTAACAGTAAAGGAAAATTGCATTACCATATGTAAAGCCAAACCTCTGCCATGTACCTGTGCGCAGCAGGAGGTTCACCGAAGAGCCTGCAG
This sequence comes from Lissotriton helveticus, assembly GCF_964261635.1. Lineage (NCBI taxonomy): Eukaryota > Metazoa > Chordata > Amphibia > Caudata > Salamandridae > Lissotriton > Lissotriton helveticus. Next base: position 272,603,569 of record NC_136057.1, on the reverse strand, counting down.
CCAAACTCCCCTTCCCTTTTATATAAAGAACATATATAATCTTTCTCCCATAAATTGCAATTTTTTTTCATCAAATGCATATATCAATAATAAACCCAATACAAGGATTATTATTATTAATTACTGTTCAACTTGGCCCTTTTTTCAGGGTCATCCCTAAACTTTTTGCCTTTCTCCTAGCCTTTTCTCCAACATGGTGTTGGTGGTTTTAGGACTCTGGGCACTTTAACACTGCTGTTCAGTGTCAACTGCATGTGCTCTCTGTGATTGGTCTATACCTGTTTGGCCTATTAAATTTACCTGTCAGTCCCTTGTAAAGTGGTATCTCATATACCCAGGGCTTGTAAATTAAATGCTACTGGTGGGCTTGCAGCGCTGATTGCGTCACCTACCAAAGTAGCCTTTCAAACCTATCTCTGGCCTCTGCCATTGCAGGGCCTGTGCGCGCAGATTTACTGCTGCTGTGACGTGGCACCTAAAGTGTGTGCCATGTCTGTGATCCCCCTTTTACTGCATGTCAGTCACCTGTAAGGTAGGCCCCAGCTAGCCCTATGGGCAGGGTGCATTGTAGGTTAAAGATAGGACATGTACCTTCAGTGTGTGACATGTGCTGGTAGTGACAAGCACCCATTTTGGTTTCTCAGTACTGTGAGGCTGCCCTCCCATAGGAATGCATTGAGGATTCCCTGATAAGTGTTTCAGTGGTAATTCCTGATATGAGAGGAGCAGCGTGGTCAAGTTTAGTATATTTGGAATGGTGATAATAAATGCTACACAATGGTATTTGCAGATTTTTTATAACTATTTTAGAAATGCCACCTTTAGAAGGTGGCATTTCTGTGTGCTATGGGTCTGCCTGCCTGATGTGAATTGCATGTCTGGCTTTTGAGTGACAGGTGCTGGTCACGTGTGTGTGTGGCTCCAGGAGGGGCAGGGTGAGTCAGCATTAGGCTGAATGAGACATCTGCATTTGGAGTAGTGTGAGAAGAAGTACCTTGTCCCTGAATAGGACTGTGCCTAGCCTGTACAATGCTGGATACACCCCCCTCTGGTGTGTCTGATGACAAGCCCCCACCTGACAAAGGGGAAGAGGATCCTTGTAAACAAGGTGCTCCAATTCCCCCCTGAACCAATTTTGGCTGGTTCCCCCAAGCCCTGAGCCAGGGCAGAAAAACCAAATATGCGGTATAAATCAAGGGGCTGTGACCCCATGAAAGTGTGCTTGTTCTTGTGATGGGGGCTTGCTGCTGCTGGGCTCCAGGTGGAACCGCCATGAGGGACTGCCACCCTGCTGGAGGGCCCTGTGTGCTGGCCTGCCTGGGTCCAGCCTTGTGACCCTCGTACTTTGCCCTAGACTTTAAGACTCTAGCGCCTTGTGAGCGCTTTGCTTTTGTTCTGGAGAGGGCTATCGGTTTGTGGCCAGGAGGAGAGGAGCTGATGTCTACAGTGCCAGGGTGCGAGGGAATACCGGTGTGTGGGGATCCCCCCTGTGCTGCTTTAGAGACGGGTGCCCACCCCACTCCTATGCTATTTTAATAGTGGATGCCCACCCCACATGGTGTGCTCGAGTGGGAGCCCACCCCGCTTTATGCATATTTTAGAAGGCTGGTGCCCACCCCGCATTTGAACCTTATTTTTAAGTGGGTGCCTACCTCTGCATTGCACCACCGATTGAAGGTGCCACCGGGCTGCTGTCAGCGTGACCTGCAAGCCAGGCGGCTTTGTCTGGTTGTGAGCGGGTCCAAGGAGCTCCAATGCTCCCAACCACAATGTGAGAGAGACAGAGCCCCGGGACGGCTCTTCCAACCTCCTGCCGTAGGACCGGAGGGACGCCTTCTTGTGAGGGATAGGGGAAGCCTCATGCACCTGCGCCCTGAGGAGTCTCAAGAAAGACAAAGGTGTGCTCCAACTGTGGAGGCTGCATGAGAGTGCTGGCCATACCGAGGGAACAGCAGCCGTCTGTGAGGAGACACCGCAGAGCCCCCCAGACAGCCCGGTGAGTAGGGCCACAGTGTGAGCCTGGTGGGGAGGTTTGTCGAGGCACATTGTCAGTGCCTGAGTGGTCCCGCAGGAGAGCGGGCTGCTCTAACACGAGGCACATTGTTTTCAGGGCCCTCACGGGGGTCCAATGGGCACAGAAGTGCCAGTGCCTCATTGTTTTTGTTCTCAAGTGGCGCCGCCGTAGAGGGCAACTGCAACATTGGCCACATTTGTTTTGCCAAGTCCCTGTGGGGACCCCAGAGGCACAGTAGTGCTAGAGACAATATTTCTTTGGGGGCATGTTATTTCTTTTGATGAGAAAGGAGTTAGGTACACTCCTGCCCTGCTGCAGCGCAGTGCAGGCCCTTTGATGATGCTGCATTGGCAGCCAAGCCCTGACATTTTGGATATAGGGCATTTGAGCCCCAGAGAGAAGGCCAGTTGACCAGGGGGTCAGTGTTAGGTTGGTAGGGCGCCAGGCCCTAATGTGATTTAGGGAGTGCATATGACTAATGTGATGTATGCACCATGATTTTTGCCTCTGATGTTTATGCTCATGGGGTTATTGCATACTGTGTTTATGCTGATGCTGCCTATTGCCTTATGTGATTTATGCTTAAGAGGTTGGTGAATATAATGCTGAGTAAAGTATTTTGCCACTAATTACGGGTTATGTTCTAGACTTACTATTTGTGCTTTGTGATGGTTCTGACAGTGGCCCAATTTGCCCTGTCATTTGTATATAATCCCCTGTAAATATTGCTTAGTGCCAATGGGCACAGTGTATATTGTGTGATTACTATTCTAATGTGTTTTGGATAATACAAAGGCTATTTTTAAATATAACCTTCTGTGGAGTTTCTTTTGTGGTGTGCCTATCCGGGAATCTCAATTCGTATCTGGGAGTCCACTTATGACTTTCTCGAGAACATATTTCTTCCTCTGTAATCCACCCATTTGAATCCTGTGAGAATGACGCCAAGATGTTTTGGGTATGCTTTTCACAAAAAGGACAGAACTTAGCCACACTACTCCCTTAGGCCTAGCCAATACCCAGCACTCCCCCAAGGCGAGATAAAGATACCAATCCAAACATATGGAATATAACACATATGACTTTATTCATAAACTACTTCAACAAGGGCAGGCTGAAAGCATTAGTCATGGCAGACTCCCAAGTAACAATTGGATAATTGGAATAAACGGTCAAAAATAAAATGCAATATATATATGTAATAAGAAATGAAAGGAATAAGAAATAACGGAAAGAAAGACAGTAAAATATAGAAAGTGGAAAGAAAATAGAAAAGAGTTTGGTTAGGAACACCTCACCGACTGATTCCTCCACACCATCTCGCCAACCAAGCTGATGGTAGTCCGGTACTGCAGCCAGGTGAGAGATCAGTCAGGACACAACGTTTCCACTGGCCCACAGCAATACGTCTATTCTGTGGTGAACTTCCATCTAGCCCATGGAGGCCCCTTGCTTTTTCAAACATAAGACGAAGCTTGTAGAAAGCCTCGCCCTTCTCATTGGAGTTAACCGGCTGGCTGGTACCAGTCAAGGTCAAGACAGTGACTCATGGTCGGGCCCCTGTGTTTTGGCTTTGAGGCGAAGTTTGTAAATTCCTTTGATAACATCCAGTTCCCTCTGGTCTGTGAGGTGTGAAAAATAAGTGAGGAGCAAAACATGCCCTCTCCACTTTGTGAAGCTCAGAAAATGGCGACAGTCAAGAAAATGGAGTCAGCCTTGCAAGCGCTGTCATGCATGTAAAGAAGCTAAAGCAGAGCAAAATTAGTAAGAAAGGTGACAAGAGATCATGTCAAAGCCAATAGCAAGTACTGCCATAAAGCAAGATAAAGTAAAGAACAAGATTGACAATAAACTATGTCAAAGTCGATAGTAAGGACTCAAGAGGAAAAGACACTGCCCTACTTCATGACAATTCTCACTAGGCAGGCATATGTAAGATTGTTCTGCATTAAAGCTAGAATAAAAAAACATGCTAAAGTCAAACTAAGATGGTGATAGTTGACAGTCCTCATGGGGTACTTGACCACACAAGTGGGCCATATAGACAGGAGGGCATGCAGCCTACCTTCCTGAACCTTAAGAGGCACATCCTGAGGCCAAATACAACAAAAAAGGGTAGGAGAGGCCCCTGGTACCCCACCCCTGGGCCAAGATCTTAGGGGATGGGTGTGCTTTCCCCTCCGTGAGCCTTATAAGGCACCGTGGGCCCTAAGCCCTGGGGCCCAATGTAATAAAAATAGGGGGAGGAGGCCATTAGGCTACCCACCTGAGCCTTCATAGGCCACAGGGAACCTATCCGATCTGGGCTTTGTTTGTTTGATAGGGGAGAGGGCTGCACCAACCCCCTCCACAAGCCTCATCAGGTCCTATAGACCCTATCCCCTGGGGCCAAAGCCAATTAAAAAGGGTCTTGGGCATGCATCCCCCCTCCCGGAGCCTTCTTGGGTCCTGGGGACCCCATCACCTTAATCAAATGTAATAAAAAAGCAGAGGAGGCATGGAGTCCCCTCTCCAAGCCTTATTACGCCCCAGGGACCCCACCCACCATGGCCCAGTATTTATTAAAGGGACGGGACATGCAGTCCCTACATTGCGTCTAATTAGGCTCCAGGGACAAAATGTAAATAAAAGGGGAGGGGCAGGTAGCCATCCTCCCTGAGCCTTTGTGGGCCCCATGGACCCAATCCCCGGGGAAAAGTTTAATAAAAAAGGAGAGGAGTTGTGTGGCCCCTTTCCACAAGCCTTTTACGGCCCCAGGGACCCCATCCCCCAGGACCAAGTAATTAATACATAGAGGGGGCGCACTGCCCCCCTTCCTGTGCCTAATTAGTCCCTGGAGACCCCATCAAGGGGGTCAAAATTTAAATAAAAGGGCTACCCAACTGGAGACCTTTCCACTGGTTAATCAGTGATGCTAACTTGTTGGGTGAATGTGTGTACACTACTACAGCTTTGTAAAGCATGATGAGGTCCTGTCGCGAATGACCTTGCGTATGTGTAATTTTGGCAATGTCATTGTTCCTTGAGAGTCTTCATACAGAAATTAGTAATAAAATGAATCTTCCCATAGAGATGACGAGACTACATGCAAATAGTTGAATTTCCACCAAACAAGTGTACTTCTTCTTAATTACATTGAGTAAGTGATTCTTTTTGTTTGGTGGAGATTTCCTCATATTCCTCTGCATCAAGAATGCACCATCAAAAATGGCGGGAAAGGCCCTCAGGTCACTTTGCTAAGCAAAGTTTTCCATCAGCCTGTGAAATGGTGGGAGCACCTTTGCATACTACTAATGTGGAAGGGGCGGCACATACGGGCAGAGATTGTAGGTGATTTTGCACATTTGCATGCTCAGCAATAATTAAAAGGGAGAACCATTGGCTCAGCTCTCAGACCTGCAGATGGTAAGAAAGAACCTCGTCATCTTGGACAGTCACTATAGAAGAGATGGTGCTCCAATAAATCAATGATGCATTCGCCTCTATCAAGGATTCCATACCTTTTTTGACATGGAATTGTAGAGAAAACACTCGTGCTTTGTCTTGACCAAGAGCAAAAAGTTAGGGTGATTTTTCCTATACAGAGGTGGAACTTCATCTGGGCCACCCACTATGTTTATATTTGCACTCACTTCCTTTGAGCTTTAATTTCTGTTAAATGAGCATCGGGCCATAATGAAACCATGCCCGTTTATGTATCTATGAAGTCTGCACTGTCTGACATAAAATGTCTAGCCAACTGGAGTACTTTCTACTGGTTAATTGGTAAGTGCTGATTGTTTTGATAAATTCGTTTGTGCATATTCTACACTATAGCTACACAAAGGACCATAAGGTAATGTCTCCAGGTACCTAGTGTACAATAATGTTGGCAATGTGATTGTTCCTCAAGCGTTTTCATACAGAAATCAGTGACAAAATGAATCGTCATATAGAGAAGACAACAAGACCACCAAGAGTTGAATCTCCACTGAACAAGGGTATTTCCTCTTATTATATGAAGTAAATGCTTTTTTATTTGGTAGGGATGTCCCCATCTTCTTCTGTATCAAGAATGCACATTCAAATTCGGCTGGAAACACCCTCAAGTCTCTTTGGTAAGCTGAAATGTCCATGATCCTGGAAAATGTGAGAACACTGTAGCATACTATTAACATGAAAGGGACGGGCAAACTGGGTGAAATTCAAAGAGGGAACCATAGACTCTACTCTCAGATGAGGAGACAACAAGAAAGAACCCACTTGCCTTGTACAGTCACCACAGGAGTGATTGCACTCCAATAAATCAATGATGCATTCACCTTCATCAAGGATTTCAGATTGTTTTTCAACATGGAATTGTAGAGAAAACACACTCACTGGCCTTCCTAAAAAGGGAAGGGGCCATGCTGCCCCCCATCCTGGAGCCTCTTTTGGCCCCAGGGACCCAACCCTCAGGCCTGAATCATTTAAATGTTGGTGTCCCAGTGCCCACTCGGGACACCCACCAAGCACATGTCGGAGACCGTAGGGTAGTCCCAAGCCCTTTGCTGCAGCATTCAGCTCCCCTCATGCTGCAAGAACCAGCATTGTTACCACCCAGAGGGAACAGCTATTGTGCTGCTCATCTGACCGGAAGCAATCTGTTGCTCTGTTTCCCTTTTTCCCAGCCCTTCCAAAAACTCAGGGAATGGGGCTGCATGGCTCCCTCAAAAATACTTTGGGCCAGAGGATAGTGTCCCAAGGGCCCAATACAGCTCGTGGAGGTGGCCCACGTGCCCCTCCCCATAATAATAAAATTGGGCCCTAGGGCTATAAACGCCTCATTTAGCCAGACCGCATGCCCACCTCTCCTTAATAAAAGAATGAGGCCCAAAGCGTCATTTCCTTTTTTGGAGGGGTTGTGATTCCGCTGGAGTCCTGCTAGATTGCATCAAGATTTGCAGAATTTTTTCAAATTCAACCATGGGGTCGGGGGCCGCACAGGGCCTAGGAGGCAGAGTATACATACCTTGCTCACTTATATAATTTTTATTTTAATGCAGGACTCGAGACTAAGGCAATCAGAGCACTCTCCCCAGCAACAGTCTGATTTCTGAAGGAGCGAGATGGCCCAAGGGAAAAGATCTCACTGGGCCAAACAGAACTGTCTGTTATAAAATTGCTGCTCCTCCAAACCTCTTGCAAACCCAACCATCCAGATTTACAATTTGTTGAAACCTTAATTTCTCCAAAACTACGGAACAAATTTACACCACATCACAAAAAGTACAATCTATGGATCAAATTCTACCTACCTGATTAATTTGTTGTAATTCCGTTCAGCAGTTTTTGCTTACGCGCTTCTTAAAGAAGTCCATGGAAAATATAAGGGTATTTTACATTTTGGGACTCCCCTTTTTTTCTTAACCCCCTCTTGTTGGGTCCCCCTGAAACTTCCCATGCACACACTAGGCAAACAAGTGCACTTTTATGGAAGGTTTTGCAGGGGTTTGTCAAACTTGCAAAAGTTATTATCACCACAAAAAATGCATTTCCTATGGAAATGCTGACTTAACTATAACTACCCAGTTGCAATGGCCACTAGGTAATATATATGTACACATTCTATAAAAAAAACAGAGGGTGAGGATAGGTTATAGTTAGGAAAACCTTAGTACTAATTTGTATACAAAACTAACTTAAACTACACAAACATTAGAAATTCTAAAATTCAAAAGTTATAGACTTACTATGACTCACGCACCTCCGTACACAGTGTTGTGAACTCGCTAGCCAGACTACATTAGCCGTAACTTGTGCCTTTCACATGCACACCTTATGCCCTATGAGATTACATCACTTGTCACATGTTATATGAAAACTGTGCATGACTGAGGGGCGAGTTAAAGTGTAGAACTTCGAATGCTTGTGTAGTTTAAATTGGTTCTGTATACTAATTATCAAAAAGGTATTCCTAACTATAGCGTATCCACAACCTTTCAATGTTACTTTAAATAAAATGTGTTTCAAATGATAGAGTAGAGTGGAGGGTCATTGAGTTGAGTGTCGTAGTTTACAGTAAAGGTAAATGAGGTAGAGTGTAGTGTTGTAGAGTGGACTGGAGTGGCATAGAGTAGATGCTGTGGAGAGGCATAGAGTGGAGTGGCGAGGAATGGAGTGTCGTAGAGTGGAGTTTTGTAGAGTGGGGTGGCGTGGCCTATCATACAGTAGAGTGGAGTGGAGTAGATTGTAGTGGCGTGTCATAGAGTAGAGTGGAGTCATGCGGCATGTCTCAGCATGGAGTAAAGTGGATGTACCATTGAGTGAAGTTGTATTTCATAGAATGGAATGGTGCACCAGGACCAGTAAGGGGAGTGAGACTACAGCCTCCAGCACACCCAGGGTCCCAGGAGGCAGTCCTATTACTGGAAGCAGCTGTGCTCAATCTCTGTGCTACATAATGCGACCCCCTGTCCTGCAGTGTGAGATGCAAGCGGGCCATGACCAGGCAAAGCCCGGACCAAAGGCATGCGCTTCCTGTGCCCTCATTACCTGGAAGAGGCTGGATTGGGCCGCACCTCTTGGTTTGTGATTAGGATTTTCTTTCCCCATCCCCGAGATCTCCCTGTTTATTCTTTGCCGGTCTAGTGGTCCCTCTTCGTCTCTTTGAAGAAAGGAACAGAGTTTAGACTTTCCTGAAGGGATCTGTGGCCTCTGTGGCTTTGATCCTTTGCCTTTTGTCTGCATTAGAGTTATACAAGTCAGCTGGTACCCACGTCTATGAGAAGGGGAGTGCTCTGGTTTGATGGGGCCCTCGAGTGATGCGTCTTTGGTGATTATGGGCAGAAGGTAACATATTGCAACTGTGAGTAAGGGAGCTGGCCCATTATAAACATTTCTAACTGGCACAATGGGTGTAATAAACAAGCAAATTGGTAGCGCGGAAGCTAAACTGGAGGCCCCCCTTAAAATAACTGACCTCATTAGCGAAGAACTAATCCAAATCCCTGGTCATCATGTTGGAGAGAGTACCAGGGGAAGATTGGCAGAGTCACATGGCCACTATCTGGGCAAGACAAGTCATAAAGGTTCTTTAGAGCATGTGAGCATGCATCTCCAATCTCACCAACCCAGATTTAGGGCCCCTGCCAAAAATAGAAGACAAAATCTAAGGAGACGAGTGACCACCCCCGAAAGAGTCCTAACCCTCGGGGCAATACTGCTAGTAAAATTCAGCCTGCAGGAAACTCTATCCCTCGTGCTGCTGAAGACATGATTCTGTGCGGAGGTACGTTATCCTCAGAGGAGGCCAGTAATAAGAGCTCCTGGAACCTAACTCTGACTGGAGGTCAGGTAATTGATTTGGGTGCATCAGTGAATTAAATGAAGAAGACTGACTGACACCAGTCGTAAAGCCTTCTGAAAATGATTCCCAGCAGATCACTGTTACAGCACGAGATCTATTTGGCTAAGGGGCTTACAGAAACCCCTCGGGAGAGACCGAGATAACCCCCTCCCCTAATTGTAAGCGCCCAATTTGAATTGTACCAAAAGCATCACCCACGTTTGGGATGTCGCAGGCTTTAGGAAAAAGAAAGATTCACCTGACCGGTGGGAAATGATAGCTACATACCATATTATCTGCCTCCAGGAAACTTGGGAGTTAACACAAAACTTTATGAATGGGTTTCTGGTTTATCATACCCTGGCACGTTAATCAACTGCGGGTAGGGCCAAGGGAGGTCTGGCTACATACATCACTAATACCTTCTCCAGAAATGTGGTTACATTTTTCAACCACTCAGTCTTCTTTCATCTCTTTGTCTAAGATGTCTTAAAAATTGTATTTGTTAATTATTCATTTTTATAATAACTCTTTTGATAGTAGGAGACATTCTGTGTTGACTGTCCTAGATATGACCATGAAGGCCTTATGTACCAGTCACCCCAAACTGTTACACATGTTCTGGGCAGTTGATTTTAACACACATCATTGCTGTCTGTTTGCACAGTCAGTGTGAGGGATCACAGACTGATGAATATGGAACAGCTTTAAACAATTTATTGGTAAAGTTACATCTCAGGATGGTTAGTGATTTAGGGGATGACCTTTCAGACTTAGCAACAACCTTTATGAGTAATGCACACACCTCCACAATTGATTATATGCTAGTCACAGAGAACGTAAGTATCTTACGAGGGATGATAAACGCTTGCCCCACATTAGGTGTCACTCCTGTACTGGTGAACAAATATTAGTATACTAGAAAAATGGCAAAAGGTGGAACACATGTGCTTTCTCTCCTCCACTCTACTCCGTAATAAGGCTGAAGTGGCTATATGCTTAGACTCTCAAGCAGACCCCACACTTATCAAAACGGTGTTCCTAGCCATTACGGATAATAAAAGGCAGTCTCTGTGGTACAACAGCCATAGGCCCAGTGCTCAGGCTGGTTTGACTCTAGATGTACTAAGGCCCTCACAGATCTACATAAGGCCCCATTTATTAAACCTTGAGTAGTGAGATTAATTAAGAATGCTTGGGCAAATTGCAAGGAGGCATTTGCAGCCCAGAAGAAACAAATAAAGGAGGATGCATGGGAAGTAGCTAGCAAACTAAAAGTCAGTGCTTCTTTTTGGATGGTTATAAATGCGCCTCATTTTAAGGAATCATCTCAATCTACTATGGAAGACCATACTCAAGAAGCCAAGTGGGTAGAATATTTCTCGATGTTCAATATTTCTCAAGCATATATATACCGGCCTATGTCCCTCCTGGTCGCCACAGTGAAGGTTATGGGACAAATCCTGCTGCAATCAATCAATCAATCAATCAATGACATTTATATAGCGCGCTACATACCCGTAGGGTCTCAAGGCGCTGGGGGAGGGGGGGTGCCGCTACTGCTCGAACAGCCAGGTCTTCAGCTTCTTCCTGAAGGAGAGGTGGTCTCGGGTCAGGCGCAGGTCGGTCGGGAGGGAGTTCCAGGTCTTGGCGGCCAGGTAGGAGAAGGACCTTCCTCCTGTGGTCGCTCTTCGGATGCGGGGGACGGCGGAGAGGGCGTGGTTGGCTGATCGGAGGTGGCGTTTGGAAGCGTAGAAGTTGATCCGGTTGTTGAGGTAGCTCGGGCCTTGGTCGTGTAGGGCTTTGTGTGCGTGGGTGAGGAGGTGGAAGGTGATTCTTTTGTTGACGGGGAGCCAGTGGAGGTCTCTCAGGTGTCCGGAGATGTGGCTGGTTCGTGGGATGTCGAGGATGAGTCTGGCTGAGGCGTTCTGGATCCGCTGGAGTCTCTTCTGGAGCTTGGCGGTGGTACCGGCGTAGAGGGCGTTGCCGTAGTCCAGTCGGCTGGTGACGAGGGCCTGGGTGACGGTCTTCCTGGTCTCGGTGGGGATCCACCAGAAGATCTTCTGTAGCATGCGCAGGATGTTGAAGCATGACGAGGAGACGGCGTTGACTTGTCTGGTCATGGAGAGGGAGGAGTCCAGGATGAAGCCCAGGTTGCGTGCATGGTCTGTCGGTTTGGGTGCGGTGCCCAGGGCGGGAGGCCACCAGGAGTCGTCCCAGGCGGAGGGTGAAGAGCCCAGGATGAGGACCTCCGTCTTGTCAGAGTTCAGTTTCAGGCGGCTGGTCGTCATCCATTCGGCTACTTCTTTCATCCCTTCGTGCAGGTTGGCTCTGGCGGCGGCGGGGTCGTTGGTCAGGGAGAGGATCAGCTGGGTGTCGTCGGCGTAGGAGATTATGCTGAGGTTGTGTTGGCGTGCGATGGCCGCGAGGGGGCTCATGTAGACGTTGAAGAGGGTGGGGCTCAGCGAGGATCCTTGGGGGACGCCGCAGATGACTTCGGAGGCCTCTGACTTGTACGGTGGTAGGCGGACTCTCTGTGTTCTTCCAGCGAGGAAGGAGATGATCCATTCCAGTGCCTTCTCCTGGATTCCGACGTTCCTGAGGCGTTGCACTAGGGTGCGGTGGCAGACAGTGTCGAATGCTGCGGAGAGGTCTAGGAGGATGAGGGCCGCTGTTTCTCCGTTGTCCATCAGGGCTCGGATGTCATCGGTGGCGGCGAGGAGGGCGGTCTCGGTGCTGTGATTGGCTCGGAAGCCGGACTGTGAGGGGTCGAGGGATCCATTCGTCTCGAGGAAGGCGGTCATCTGCTTGTTGACGGTCTTCTCTATAGTGAGGGAGTTTACATCGCCCCGGATAAACACTGCTGAGGAGAGGCCCTCTGACGCGTGGGCTGCAGATCTTGCTGATTTTTTTACCAGCAAGATCCAACTGATACAGGCCTCTTTCCCGGCGATCATCCCCGAGGAGCGGACTGTCAGTAAGGCCATTCGATCGCCCCCGGCGATGCCGGGCCCCACATTGGGCGCATTTCCACCTATTTTGGCGCCCGTCTCCTTAGCACTTTTGAGCAACTTGAAGTCCGGCTCGCCCCTGGATCCCTGCCCTGCTAAGATTCTGGCGAAACTGGCTGAGGTTATTAATCCATTGGCTAATCCGCTGCTGAATCTCTCGTTGAGCCAGGGAGTGGTTCCGCAGGCTTGGAAGCAGGCAATGGTCATCCCGCTGCTTAAGAAGCCTGGCCTGGACCCTAAGGCCCCTGTCAACTATCGGCCTATCTCTCTGCTGCCGGCTCTTACGAAGGTTGTTGAGAAGCACGTGCAGACGGTGCTCTCCAACTTTCTAGAGTCGAATGAGATTCTGCATGCCACCCAGTCAGGTTTTCGCCCGGGTCTTAGTACGGAGACTGCGCTCCTCGAGGTCTCCGAAACAATCAAGGGGATCTTGGATTCAGGGGGCAAAGCCATGCTGGTGATGTTGGACTTGTCGGCGGCTTTTGACACCGTTCCCCATGATGGTCTTCTCACAAGACTCCATGAGATAGGACTTCGGGGAACGGTGTTCAGCTGGTTCTCTTCTTTTCTAGCTGGCCGCCGGCAAACGGTCTGGGCCGCTCCAGATTCCGCCGTGATGCCGCCTCTGGGAGTCGGGGTCCCTCAGGGCTCTATCTTGAGCCCGACCCTCTTTAATATCTTCATGACCCCTTTGGCGGCATTGGCGGAGTCGTTTGGGGCCCGGATCGTATCTTATGCCGACGATACCCAGCTCCTCTTCTCTTGTAAGAGAGGAGAGGACTTTGAGGGGGAGAGTATCCGGGATTGCCTTGGGGCTGTGTTTCAATGGTTCCATCTACACAGCCTCAAGTGCAATCCCGATAAGTCTGAGGTACTCTTCTTCGGGTGCGATATGGAACCAGAGTGGCAGGCCTGGTGGCCCATTAATATGTCCCCCCCTTTGTGTTCATCCCAACTGGCTAAGAACTTGGGTGTGAAGATGGACACGGGACAATGAAGGCCCAGATTCTCGGAGTGTCGGGTATGTGTTTCGGCCTCCTGAGGATGCTACGGAGGTTTCTTCCCCTACTATCGGAGGAGCACAGGAGGCTGACTGTGCAGGCCCTGATAGGCTCCAGGTTGGATTATTCTAACGTTCTATACCTGGGCCTGCCAGAGTACCTGTTACAGCGGCTGCAAGTTGTGCAGAACGCTGCGGCGCGAGCAATCTACGGATTGAACAGACGCGCCAGTGCCACGGCTCTGCTCCAGACCTTGCACTGGCTTCCAATCCGTAAGCGGATCGCCTTTAAGACCTTAACTCTGACTTACAAAGCTCTTCATGCGACGGGGGCTAAGTATCTCCAGAGGAGACTCGCCTTCTACCAACCGGCGCGCTCTCTGAGGTCAGAATCCTTACTTCTGGCGACCGTTCCACGAGTGAAGCGAGCACGCCTGGGAGGTCGCTCCTTTGGATTGCTGGCGCCCCAACTGTGGAACTCTCTGCCCCTGTCACTTCGGGGAGGCACTAGTTTATTAGCCTTCAGAAAGGACCTTAAAACGTGGTTATTCTCCCAGTAGGCCCCCTGTGTGTGTTGTTTTTTTCTCTGTATCTGTAATTCTCTCTTTTTAATGTGTTATGTTAGTTTTACTGCAGCCTTCGTTAATTAAAAGCGCCGGGACACTCTTTTTGAGTAGCCGTGCGCTCTACAAAAGCCATTTTAACATAACATAACATAACATAACATGACTTTGGCGGGAAACGGGAGGAGCGAGATGGGGCGGTAATTCTTGAGTTTGGTGGGGTCCGCTGTGGGTTTCTTGAGTAGAGCGGTGAGTTCGGCGTGCTTCCAGCTCTCGGGGAAGGTGGCGGTGTCGAAGGATGTGTTGATGATGTCTCGCAGGTGGGGTGCGATGACGGCGTCGGCCTTGTTGAAGACGTGGTGAGGGCAGGGGTCGGTAGGAGATTAGAGGAGTGGTACAAAAGGGGGTGGTGATGGACGGAGCATCTGAATCAATCAAACACTCACACCCAGTCAAAAGATCTGGGTTTAATCCATCACCATTCTTTAGCCCAATCTGCCACCCCAGTTCAGACATGGCTATATGCAAATCAGTCTGACCCTGTGCCTCATGGGAACAGTCGAGCCCGAACTGCCAAGCCATGTATTCCCTGGACCGGAAACAAGCTTCCGAGACCGGTTTCCTGCATTCCAGCCGTCTTCAGCCCGGCTTGCTTGAATCCAGTGGCAAAGTGAGCAAGGGACTCACGTCTGAGCATACCCTGCCACACTTATGGCGGCCAAAAGCTGTACAAAAGGGGGTGGTGATGGACGGAGCTCAGATTAGAGGAGTGGGCCTTTACGAATAACAATTTAACAGAAACACAATAAGGCATTAAAGGTCTGGGCACGATAGGCCAGTACTTAAATTCTATAAGTCTCTTCTTATAGGGAAATAATATACAGTGGCTAAAAATGTCTCAATATTTCTCTAATTTAAGGATTTATCAGCAGCATTCAACTGCATCACACATTCAAATTTCGGTCCATTATTGCTGAGTTAAGGGGCGGAAAAGGATATCATCCATTTGCTAATGCATGTGTCCGCTTTGAACGTAACGAAAAAAGCACTGAGTATTTCCAAATTAGGAGGGGCATCAGACAAGGGTGCGTACTCGCCCCTTTTTTATTCTCTCACTATACGAATAGAATCCTCTTTAAATATGAGAGAACGAGATACACCTTTATTGGGACATGCCTTTTCCCCATTATATTTAATTATTTATTTATTTTTGGGAAAGCGCTACACTCATCCCGAGGGATATCAAGGCACTGAGCAAATATCCTGGTAAGTCTGCAGGCTATAACTTAATATTTAGGGAATAGATGTGTTTTTAATTTTTTCCGAAACTGAATGTAGTTAGAGGTGAGTCGTAGGTCCTGGGGTAGCTGATTCCACTTCTTGGCTGCTAAATAGGAAAATGAAAGACCTCCTGTCCTAACTTTTTTAATTTGCCTTGTTCTAGCAAAGGCTAGTTGAAGTGACCGCAGCCTCCTTGTGGGAACATAGAACTCAGCCTTCTCCTGAATATTATAGGGCCTGTTTTGTGCAGAGCTTTGTGAGTGTGACAAAGTAGTGTAAATGCTGCTCTTTGGCGCACAGGCAACCAATGTAATTTCTTAACACACATTGAGGCATAATCGAGCTTTCCCTTATTGCAGACAAGTTTCGCAGCAGCGTTCTGCAGCACCTGTAATCGTGTAAATAGGTGTTCATTCATGCCTACGAATAGTGCCTTCCCGTAGTCTAACAGACTAACCAGCAGGGCTTGCGTGATAGACCTTCTGCAGTCCAGTGGTATCCAGGGAAAAAGTGTCACCAAAAGTTTCAAGATAGCAAAACCTTTGCCACAAAGGGACCGCACATGTTTCTTCATGGTCAGGGCGTCATCGAAAATGATGCCCAGGTTTTTAGCATGCTGTTTTGAAATTGGCGCATTACCAAGAGAGTTTGGCCACCAGGTAGCGTCCCACACTAGTTTGGCGCCGCCAAACAATAGGATTTCGGATTTTCCTGCATACAACTTTGAGCAGTGTGTGTTTATCCATTGGGCCATTTCTGTAAGACAATTGTGCAACTTTGATTTGGTAATCTCTGTATTTTATTCAAGGCCACCATCAGTTGCGTGTCATCCGCATAGGAGCAAATACCAATGCCCCACTTCCTACCAATTTTAGCCAGGTTTGGATTGTAATTGACCGAGATGTACAGATTGTGTCCGATTACTTAAAAATGAACGTAGCCAGCTCAATGCATTGGAGTAAATTCCTTTTTCATAGAGAATTTCCATCAGGCTGTCTTGCGAGACCGTGTCGAATGCTGCCAACAGGTCCAGCAATATCAGAGCAACTGCCCCTCCTAGGTCAGTGCATAGTCTAATATTGTCTGACACTGCCGGCAGCGTTGCCTCTGTACTGTTGTTTGCTCTAAATCCTGTCTGAGATGGATCAAGAAGATTGTTTGTTTCCAAAAACTCTAACAGTTGCCCATTTACCAACTTCTCCAAGATCTTAGAGAGGTAGGGGAGTTGGGAAATGGGACAATAGTTTTCGGGATTGAGGACATCCGTTCCTGCTTTTTTTAAAAGGGGAATTACTGAGGCATGTTTCCATATATCGGGAAAAATAGCAGTTTTTAAGGTATTGTTAGAAAGCTGAGTGATCAATGGACAGAGAGTGGGGGCCATCTGTGCAAAAATGAAGTGGGGGCAAGGGTCTAATGGGGATCCAGATTTCACTTCTCTCATTGTCTTCAAAACCTCATTATCTGTGAATGGTGTAAAATTGCCCATAACTGATTCCGAGTGAGAAATTAAAGAAACCTTATTTATTGTATTAGCTTTACTAGGGGAATTAAAAGTGGTATAGATCTTCCTTATTTTGTCAGTGAAAAATCTGCTTAATCTGTCACAAGCCTCTACTCAAGGGACCATGCTTTGGGACATGCTAGTCAGTTTACTAAGTTCTTTAGGAATTCTAAAAAGTTCTTTAGCAGTATTGCAGTTCTCATTAATACGCAGAGAGTAGTATAATTTTTTTGTGATTTTTATGGCATGATTGTAAGATCTGAGCTCAGACTTATATCTCAATGTACTTGATTCATTTTTGTATAGCCTCCATTGGTGCTCAAGTTTCTGACATTTCCTCTTGAGGCTCTTGAGTTGAGGGGTATACCATTTTTTCGTGTGAGGTCGTTGCCGAGACTTAGAATTTCGTATGGGGGCCAGTTTATCCAAAGTTCGGTAAATCTCTGTCTCAAGATTACCAGCTTCAGTACATACTGCAGGGACATCCTAGATCTGTATGTTGGAGCCTGAAAAATGTGTTGCAAATGCAGATTCAGTGATTAGCCTCCAGGCTTGATTTGATGTTTGGTAGGTTTTCCTGGACTTAATTGGTTTCACTGGCAGACCCAGCGCAAAAACTATAAGCGAATGGTCTGTCCAGAGTAATGGCTTGATCTCTTGAATATACTTGGAGAAGAGTAGGTCAAGCGTATGACCTGCTATATGGGTGGGCCCTTCTATCCACTGTTTAAGATTAAGTATCTGCATGTCGCTCTCCAGTTGAGAGACGACTGAGTTGCCTTTCTCCACATAATGTACATTAAAATCCCCAATTACCAAGTAGTTCTTCTATTTTAGGCAAGTTGGGAGATGTTGTGTAAATAGCCTAGTACTGAGGTCCACTTGGTGACCTGGGGGAATATAAAGTACTACTCCTGCTAAAATAATAAGGCCTTCATGAAGTAATTGGAAGGGGAGTATTTCATGTTCATTATGTAATGTTACTTGTACTGGTAAGCAAGTCAGATAAGCTTTGAATATGATAGCAACTCCCCCTCCCCTACATCCAATCCTGTCTTGTTTGATAATTTTGTAATTGGTGGGTAGTGCATTGGCCACATCAGGAGAATTAAAATCATTCAGCCATGTTTCAGTTATAAAGACAAGATCGGGGTTCCTTTCATTCAGAAGGTCCCAGACATCAATGGCATGCTTAGGGAAGGATCTTGTATTAAAATAAATACATGAGAGTTTCGGGTGATCCTGGATTGCCTGGCTACCTGTCAGATATTGTCCCATGCTGGACCATTTACAAGCGCGACAAGAAATTTGGCCATGTGTAAGTCCGGGGCGGGCCGAAGCACACTGTGTATGGTTGTTACATAAGTTAGGCGCGTAAACTAGTAGCGCATTTCGTGAATACCTGATGGTGTCATCTTGAGCTGGTATGCCACAGACAGGGTTTCTGGACCCTGGCCCTGGGCAGTCGCGGAGGGGCGCAGACAGGCTTACCTTGGGCACGCCTTCGGCGCGCCAGCGGTGCGCCCGCTGCGCGTGTCCACTGCACGTCCGCTGGAACATTGGATAAAGTAGAGAGAAGCGCGGGCTCCTGGGTCTGCCCTCCCGCCCACTGGAAGTGCACAACGATTGGTCAGCCTTCTTCCTAATCGCCCTCCACTCAATCGGCATGCAGCCGTGGTGGACCAGAGCTCGGAAGTCGGCAGCCAGCAAAACACGGTAGGAAGGAGCTACATAAATCGTTACCTTCAAGTTAAACATAAAAGCATAGATCCTGGCTTTTTAAAATCAGTGGTGCAAATATAGCAATGTGCAAGTGAGCGATTCTAAAATATTGTAAATAGCGAGTTATCCCAGCGTTAGCGTTCAGCAGCAGCAGCCTTACCAGTGGGATGCTGCGCGTCCGCTGGCACATTGGATTAAGTAGAGAGAAGCGCGGGCTCCAGGGTCCGCCCTCCCGCCCACCGGAAGTGCACAATGATTGGTCAACCTTCTTCCTAATCGCTCTCCACTCAATCGGCACGCAGCCGTGGTGGCCCAGAGCTCGGAAGTCAGCAGCCAGCAAAACACGGTAGGAAGGAGCAAGCTAAATTGTTACCTTCCAGTTAAACATAAAAGCATAGATCCTGGCTTTTTTAAATCAGTGGTGCAAATATAGCAATGTGCAAGTGAGCGATTCTAAAATATTGTAAATAGCGAGTTATCCCAGCGTTAGCATTCAGCAGCAGCAGCCTTACCAGTGGTATGCTCATATTATATGCCTTATGATGCAGTTTTAATTGCTAGATCGAAGAGAGGGCTTCAAGGGCTCATCAATGACTATATAGCTTTCATCTATGATCTGGATTTGAAAATAAAGCAAAGCATAACTTGTACAAAGAAATTAGGGGACTAGGCCAAGAAAAAGACCAGTCCACACTTTTAACAACATCAAAGTAAGCAAAACTGTCTCATTCCCCTACTTGGAAATCCTGTTTGACAGCAATTATCAGTGAAAATGTATGCTGTCAAACAGAAGCGCAATGTTTGAGAAATCCATCAATGGTATCCAAAGATTCATTAAAAAAACTGGGATCTAAACCGGTAAGGGAGGTACTAAACATATAAACAAGTAAATGCGATGGTGATCGCTACATATGGGACAGGCATTTGGGGAATGGTGGATGTGCAAGAAATTCAAAGGGTGGAAAACTTGTTGAAAAAAAACCTACTGGCAGCCCCAAGAAGCTGCACATGTGACTTATGTCATGATGAACTGGGTGCCCCATACAAGTTAGCACCCTTATTGCTATGGCATTCCATCAGGGCAAGGTAGTATACAGCTCTGAACAAGCTGGTTCTAGTGGATTGTCTGAAACTATATGATATAGCATTGTTCGCCTATGTAAAGTCCATATGTGTGGAGATTAGATGCCCAGATCTATTTGAGACTCCAGAATCATGCTTGCGCATTGACAAGGCCACCGTAAACAAATTTACATGAGTAAGGCCTTGTTCAAAAGAATAGGGGGGATAACAGCAAACCCTCGGTGATTGCTTATAATTTGGTGCACACTCAAGAGGGCCTTTATATCTATCTTCGTTTCAGAATATGCAATGTTGCTTTTTAAAACTAGATTTTGTTTCAATTCTCTACCACTATGGTAGGATATCCTGCTAATTGTAATACCATTGCAGATTTGAGCCTATGCCTGGGTGATGGTGTGGCACCCCAGTCTAATTTGCACATTTTCTTCTTTTGTTCTTTTTATGGTGTCCCTAGAATTACATTTATACTGCCCCTTTTTAAAGTATTTATATATATACAGTGCATCCCTGCTCTGCTGTTTTGGCAGCAGTTACATTGTCCTCTGATTTGTTGTGCAGTGGTCTCATTTATATGGCAGATTTTCTTACAATAAAGAAATGTGCGATATCACAGGGGTTATCTGATTTATTATTTATTATTGCATGACGGAGTAACCTTTTAAATACGTTTTTAACTTTTTACTGTAAATATGTGTGTGCCTTTTTAATGTGATCACTAAATTAATGTATGTCTTCTTTGCTGATGTATTGTGTAATTCCGTCTGTGCTTTTATGCTACAGAAATGTAGAGAGAATGACGTTTAACTGACTTAGTGGAATGGCGTGTCATACAGTGGAGTGGCGTGTCATGGGGTGGACTGTTGTGGAGTGTCATAGAGTGTAGTGGAGGGTCCTACAATGGAGTGGCGAGTCGTAGAGCGCAGTGTCATTTCACGGAGTACAGTGGTGTGTTTTACGGTGGAGTAGATTGGAGGGGCATAGAGTGGAATAGCATAGCCTGGAATGTCATACAGTGTTGTGTCTTAGAGTGTCATGGCGTAGAGTGGAGAGGTATAGAGTGCAGCTGTGTACAATGGAGCAGCACACAGAGGACTGGTGTGAAGTAGAGGGGCATGTCATAGAGTAGGGTGCAGTGGCGTAGAGTGTAGTGGAATGTAGTGGTGTGTCATAGGGTGGCATGTCTTAGAGTGTCTTGGAGTGAAGTGGCTTAAAGTGGAGCGCCATAGAGTGGAGTTGTATGTCGTAAAGTGGAGTGGTGTGTTGTAGAGTGGAGTGGCTTAAAGTGGGCAGCCATAGAGTGTAGTTGTATGTCATAGAGTAGAGTGGCGTGCTGCAGTGTGGAGTGGCGTAAAGTGTCATAGGGTGTCTTGTTGTACGTGTGGAGAGCCACAGAGTGGAGTGGTGTAGAGCGGAGTTTTGTACAGAGGGATGGCATGTCATAGAGAAGAGTGGAGTAGCATGTCATAGAGTGGATTGGCATGAAGTGTCATAGATTGTAGAGGAGTGTCGTACATTGGAGTGGTGAGTGGTAGAGGGAAGTATTATTTCATAAAGAAGAGCGGTGTGTCGCACAATGGAGTAGAGTGGAGGGGTACATTATTATTATTAACAGATTTATACATTTATACAGTGCATAGCTGTCCCAGCAACGGGGCGTCCCAGCGCTACAAAGAGTGCCCCTAAGTAAAGACAGCCCGGGGAAAGGAGAGACAAATTACATTGGGAAAAGCCAGTTCTTTACGGCTTTCCAAAAAGCTAAGTTTTCTTGAAGCTCTCTAATAGCAGTCGGAAGGGCGTTCCAGAGTTTGGCCGCCAAAACTTTAAAAGAACGGCCAGCTCTGGCTCTTAAAACTCTGGGGGTGCGTGCCAACCCTTGGTCAGCTGCTCTCAGGAGACGGCTCAGGACGTATAGTACCGGGGGACATATAGTACCGGGGGAGCTTGTTGAGTCAAGATTTTATGAGCAACACATAGTGTCAAACTGGATTCTTTTCCCTATCGGCATCCAGTATAGTTTAGTTAAAAACCTGGACACGGAGCATGATTTTGGAAGCGCCAGTAGGGTAAGGGCTACTGCGTTTTGTATTCTCTGAAGGCGTTGAATACAGGATTTATTGGCACCTAAATATATGGAATTGCCATAATCCAGTCTGGATAAAATTGTAGCCTGTAAAATAGTCTGCCGGACTTTGGGCTAAAAAAAGACAATAAGAGGTTTTAATCCTCTCAGGAGCCCGAAGCAGGTCCCTGTAACTAATTTGGATTGGGTGTCAAAAGAGAGACCTCTATCGATCCAAAAGCCCAGGTTCTTGACCACCTCTTTCGGCAGAGGTGCTGGTTTTAATTGGCCTGGCCACAATTGCTCTGACCACAAATCGCTGTCTCTCCTGAACAGAAGAATTTCCGACTTACTGGCATTTAGCTGCAAGCAGTTTATAGTGAGCCAATTGGCGATTACCAGCATATCCTCCTTAAATTTGATGAGGTTATTTTTACATTTCTTAGAGGAGGCGATGACTAATTGGGTGTCATCTGCATAAGAAACCAACAACAACCCTCTCCTTTTTGCCATCAATGCCAAGGGTTGTACATAGATGTTAAAGAGCACAGGCTCAGTATCTATCCTTGCGGAACCCCATGTCTGATCTCCAACTCCTGGTATTGGTAGGGTGGCACTGTGACCTGGAAAGTTCTTCCCTCTAAGAAGGAGCGAAACCAGGCCGAGGCCGAGCCGCCAATCCCTATCTCCTGTAGCCTACGCAGTAGTATTTCATGCGTCAAGTGTCAAACGCAGCACTTAAATCCAAAAGAATTAGGGCCACAGAATTTCCGTCGTCTAAGCTACTACGAATCTCCTCAGTCACTGCCAACAGAGCTGACTCAGTACTGTGACGGACTCTGAATCCATTTTGCGAGGAGTCTAAGATGGCATTTTCCTCAATGAACTCTGTCAGAATAGTATTCACAAGAGATTCAGCCACCTTTGCTAGAAAAAGGAGCTGGGAGATGGGGTGATAGTTACCCGGTACAGATGATTCTAAGGATGCTTTCTTTAAGAGGGGTATCACTTTGGCATGCTTCAAAGCTAATGGTATATGCCCTGAGGCCAGGGAAAGATTAATCAGTTCCCTGGCCACTGGTAAGATAAAACTGCAAAATTGACATAATTGGGCTGGACTCAAAGAATCAGCTGGGAAACCTGATTCGGTCTCAATGAGGGATATTTAGGAAAAGGAATCCAGTGTTTTATCCATCATTGGTCTCCTGTCCTTATACCCTACCCTCTGATTAGTATTGGTAGTAACCGGTGGAAAGCTTTTACAAATTTTGCCCACCTTATGTACAAAATATTCAGCCAGTTCATCGCACTGATTATTAGCGGTGACGAGTGGGTCGGCTTTCAAGTTTGCACCTTCCATGACTTTAAGAAGAGCGAAGATCGTTTTAGGGGGATTGTTACTCCCCGAAATTTTACCAGCAATATACTCCGCTCTGGCTCTTTGGACCAACTTATGGTATGCTTTAATGGATTAGTGATATTTTATTTTTGCTTCTATATCAAACGCGTGCCTCAAGGCCCGCTCAAATTGTTTGAATTTTTTCTTAGCGTCAATCAGGGATACATTGAACCAGGGGTTTGATGACCTCTTTTTTGTTTAAGGTTGAGTTTAACTGGAATACAGCTGTCCAGAGCTTGAGTCAGCCAACCCTGAAAGCGTGTCTCAGCTAACTCTATATTTGATGACAACTGTGGAGTGTGATTAGACAGTAAATCAGAGAATGTATTAACCTCTAACTTATGCCATGTTCATTTGGACACCAATAATCGACGGTTCGGCTCTGGCTTGCCTTGCCAATAAAGAGAAAAAGGGACATGAAAATGGTCCATCCAGGCCATGGGGATCGGGGCTCAGTTTTTAAAAAGCTTAAGTTGGAGAATATGGGGTCCAACAGGTGGCCTGCTACATTTGTAGTGTCGAAGACCCATTTAACTGACTGACATGCCTCTAGAGCTGCTAAAAAATTGGCAATGCCCGTCTTGCCACCATCTTCTAGATGTAAGTTGAGGTCTCCTAAGCTGGTAAAGTTTGCTGCCTTGCTAGCCAGCAGGACAACTTTATTTTACATTCTTCCCTAAAGACTTTAGATGTCCCTGGTGGTTGATAAATAAGTAGTACAGAAACCGTAAAATTGTCGTTTAGGGAGATTTCAAAGAGTGCGCTTTCACACTCCCGGGTGTTTTCCCTAATGAAGCTGCAGGAATACAGCTCCTTGTGGATTAATGCAATCCCTCCACCTTTATTTCTGGTTATGTTAAGTTGTTTCATAGTATAGCCTTGGGGAAGTGCAAGCCGAGATTCCGCAACGGAATCTCTGTCAAGAATAGTACATCTGGAGACTCATCGGTTAATAAATCGAAAATCTCGACATGAAGCTTTATCAAAGACCGGTAGTTTAGGCTGAGAAACCTAAACTCTATGGAATTGGGGGGAAGTAAGGCTGTCCCATATAGCCAGAGTTGAAATGAGTATTGTTTGCATTTAAAGGAGCCAACCGGTAAGGACCAAGCATACTTTAGTAGAGCAATTAATGTTGAATGACACAAGCTCGGCGCGTGAATAATGGCATATAATTAAAAATAATCAGAAGCAAACATCCGGCGCACAGTGTCTATCTCTGCGCGGCCAGCAAAACGTGTGACTTAAATGCCTTTTCCCCGGAAGTAACAGTTTCAGGGGGAGGAGCTACGTCCCTTCACTCAAGTGGCCCGTAAAGACCGAGGTGGACCTGGGACCGTCTAATCCCTAAAGTGCGGTGTGCAGTTGCCAACAGATAGAATGGTAAAGTGCAAGTTTAAAATGTTCACTTATATTTTAGAGCAAGTTAAAAGTTGTCCAAACACTTTAAAAATATTCAGAAGCAATCCGTCCAAGCGTGGAGTGGCCTAGAGTGAAGTGTTGTGTAGAGTTATGACGTAGAGTGTTGCCGCATATTTCATGGAGTAGAGTGGAGTGGCTTGTCAAAGTGTAGTGTGTCATAGAGTGTGTTCGAGTGGAATGGAACAGAGTGGAGTGTCTTTGAGTGTTGCATGTTGTACAGTGAAGTGGTGTGTAGCACAGTGTCATACAGTGAAGTGGCGTGTCGCAGAGTAGAGTGTTGTGGAGTGTCATACAGTACAGTTGTGTGTCATAGACTAGAGTGGCATCTCGTATAATGGAGTATAGTGTAGTGGTGTAGCGTTGAGTGTCAGACAGAGTTGTGTCATAGAGTGTTGTGCTGTTGAGTATTGTTGCATAGACTGTAGTGCTGTAAGGAGGCATCGTGGCGTAGAATGTAGTCGAGTAGAATGGAGTGGTGCAGTGTGGAGTGGCACGCCATAGAGGGGAGAGTCTGAAGTGGCGTAGAATCGGGTGGCATTTCATAGTGTAGAGAGGCATCTTTTAGAGTGGATAGATGTGTCATAACGTGGAGTGATTTGGAGTGTGGTAGAGTGGAGTAGTGTGTCACAGAGTGGAGTGTTGTGTCATAGATTGGAGTAGCATGTCGTAGATTGTTGTTTAGTGGCATGGCATGGAGTGCCGTGTCATACACTAAATTGGAGTGGCATGTAATACAGTGGTGTGCCGTAGAGTGTTTTAGAGTGGAGGGGCATAGATTGGAGTGTTGTAGAGCAGAGTAGCATGTCATCCCGTGCACTAGCATGGAGTGGAGTGTTGTACAGTGGAGTGATGTGTCATAGAGTGGAGTGACATGTGATAGAGTGAGGTTAAGTGGCATGTCATACAGTGTCGTGCAGCAGAGTAGAGAGGCATACAGTGGAGGGACATAGAGTGGGATAGAGTGTTGTAGATTGGAATGTCATAGATTGGCGGGTTATAGAGTGCCTCAAAATGAAATGGCTTAGAGTGTCACTGAGTGGATTGGCATGTCGTACTGTGGATTAGCATGTTGTAGAGTGGAGTGATGTGTTGTACACTGGGGTGACGTGTCGGAGTGGAGTGGAGTGGTGTGATGTACATTGTCAATTGTCATCTGTTCATTTTTGTTTATTAATTTCTAGATAGTTTCGAGGAAGTACTGCAGTACTCCGTAAACTTTTTTTAAAATATGTAAAACAATAAAAACACTGTTTCCTACCTATAAAGACTTAGCTAAAGTACCTAATTTATTTCTATGGATTACAAAACCAGTGATAAACTATATTTCAGGTTCAAACCCAGAACAATGACGAAGAGTGGTCTAAGCAATATGGCTGCATTTTCATTTTGCACAGCCTTATATTAACCAATAATATTGTGTTCTGTCATCTCCATTTACCACGGTATACCCGGGAATACTGCGGTATACCATGACCCAATATATTATCCCTTATTACTTAAAAAAATACTGAACCAATTTATATTAAATAACAAAACAGTACTTTCCCACACATAATCTATATTCCTACCAAATATCTTGAAAATCTATTCAGCTAATTTGCTTGCCAATATGTCTGTAGAAAAATTCCATGGAAAATATGTTTGGCGGAGAAATGTTTTTGGGACCCCCATTTCTTTGCACCTCTTTAACTAATCACCACATATCTTTGCATCATCAGCCAATACAGAAAAATAAATAAGTCTGCAAATTGTCATAGTGATTCGTCAAACGGTGGCAAAGTTATTAATAATCAATAATCTGAGGAAGTCTTATCTCTCGAAATCCTAACTATAACTATATAGTGGCTACCACAACTCTGTAATATATCTATACATACACACACACACACACACACACACACACGCATTGACAAGTCTATGCAAAACCTGTGACTGGTCATATGTATACATTGAACGTTATCAGCCTTTAGTCTTACTTCTGTGTCTGGCCTGTTCCGTTTTTTGCTTCTCACAATTTGGCCAGAATCTGCAGCCAACAACACATGCCCCGCAGTGCGTGTTAGAAGGTTGGTCACCTGTGGGGTTGGCCACAGACATATTGCTATAAGTTAATACTTTTCATTAAAAAAATATAGAACTCTACTGAAAAACACAAAAGTTAAAGTGTTATTATATGTAAGTAAATAGTTAGATTTCAAGTTATGTTAAGAAAAAATATAAAAAGCAAAGTT